>NC_051184.2:102903294-103523293 GCF_013339695.2 Rhipicephalus sanguineus
AAAAGCTGTCGCTGTTATGGGGTCAGTAACACACACCAATGAGCATACGCGGCTAGGTAGAATTACAGCATAACCATAAAATTTCGAGATAGACCATACGTGTACTAGAGTGCAATGCAAGGATTAGTTATTGGCGATAAGAACGCCACCGCCACGCGAGCTGTCAGGCCTATCTTTGCGAAATATATCGAAATCAGGAAATGATGGTAACAACTCCGAATCTAGGATGGACGAACTAGGCTATGTTTTGGTTAAGAAGACTACGTTAAGCCGGGTTTAGAATACGTGCGGAGCGTACGGATCGTCGGTAGGATCGTGACCGTAAACGCAATCAGCGTAATGAGCTTGTTCAGCCATTGTTGTATTTAGCGTAAAGTACGTAACGTTTGGGGCGTAAATGTTGGCAGGCCCTTGAATTTACGACTACTGATGCGACCCTTACGTACGACCAATGGGCAAAGCAGTTTCGGTTTCCGATTTACGTTCACGGTGCTTCCGTCTTCCCTAGATTCCGCCTCTTCATGCGCGTCCTTAAAGTCATGTAGTAGCGTGTCTGTGCAGTTGCTTTGCCGGTGTTCATTGCGTTGTTTGCCCGTGGCCAGTAACCATGACCCATGCGGAAGCGTCTTCGCTGTGCAGTAATGAAATACTCTTGGAAGTGCGGCAGAGGCCCGCACAGTACGACCAGCATCTGAAATCGTACCGCGGCAAGTAGCTGCAGAACGGCGCCTGGCTGGAATTTGAGAGAGGTTGGAATCTTGCAGCTGAACGATCGTTCGCAATGCACGAGCTGTAAAACCTTCAAGCCAAATATTTGATGCACCATATAGTGTCTGCCGCGATGCGCGTATTGGTTGCTGAAGACTCCGGCATAACTGTCGCTCAGTTTAGAATTTATTTTTTGCACTCGTATAGCGATGTTCCAAGTTGCTTCATGAAGGCAGAACAGGCGCTCATAGAAGCCAAACTGGCCGTCCCAGCCACACCTCGGCAGGACTAGAGGGCAGACACGACATGCGTTAATGAGAGCGACGTCACAAATACCCTTTTTCCAGCCAGCCCAGCCAAGGACCTAACACGCGAAGCTTGCTAAGCTGCAACATTCGTCGCGAGGACACAACGCACTTTCACAACAGTGGTTGGCGCGTCGTAAGAAACGTACCTTACCGAAAAACTCAATGTGAACATACTAGGTCGTTAGCAACGCAAACGGACGATGCAGGTGTTACGCGATACGACACTTGTGACAGATGCGACTGTAGTCTGAACCCGGCTTTACTCGATGATGAGAAAATGAGGCTACGAAGCAATTCACGCTCAGGTATCAAGTTAGGGATAGTAGTGTAGAGGAATGACAAGGGGGTCATTCCCCCTTGTCATTCCGGTGTGGACGGTGTGGTCTACTCAGTTCATTTATATGCGTATTCTGGCGCTAGGATTTACGTTCAACGATCTCCTGCGCAGAGTGGTCGTAAATATAGGTTTTCTTGTTGCCGCAAAGGGAGTCGTACGGAGCTGGAAAGCAAGTTTCTGAGCCTGTTCAAACTGCAGCAGTTGCTTGCGTGCTGAGCGCGTTTGTTGCGAGAAGTCTTCGGTGACACCGTAGCCTGTCCTTTTGGATATTTTGCTGTGAAAAAGGGTGCCTTCTTTAGCTGCCAAACTTAACAATTATGCGCCGATTTATACCTTATTTCTAGGAGCGCAGTCTATGCGCGCGCTCAATAGAATTAGAAGGAGTGGATACATCGGGGGAAGTGTTGCAAAGATCAAGGATTAGTTTTTCGTTTTCTTGCCAGGATTCTTTCTGCGCATCATTGAAACCAAAGAAAACGAGATTATTGCGACAGGACCTGTCTTCCGCGTCATTCATCCGAGCAGACTGCGATGAAACTTCGCTTGTACATTCATCAGTGGCCATATGAAGCTTTTTCATGTCATATTTTAGGGTGTTAGATGATAAGCATTATGATTCACTTTTTTCAAGTCTCGTTTTAAATTCATTCAAAGATTTCTCGTGATCCGGAAGTGTTATACGGATTGATTTCAATTCATCAAGTATCGCTGTCCGCCCACATTGTAACTATTTCATTGCGTTGACAAGTTCGCGAGGCGCAGAATCAGAGAGAGAGTGCCGATTGGCTTCGATATACCCGGCTAGTAGTAACAAATTGAATAATATGCAGATACAGTCAAACACTCTTCGCATGGAACGTGGGCTTGGATGCCAACAGGCGTACGACAGCTCGTTTTTTAGCAAACAAACAATGGCAGTTACTTACCTGCATAGCAGTGACAAGGGGCCAGTTAGGTCGATCCATAGCTGTCAATGGACGTAGCGACAAGCCAAAACAGAAGAGCAGGCACACAGAGGGCGTGTTGCACAATTTTATTGAAACTGGCTACATAACGTGGCTTGTGTGTCAAACATCGTCATACCGCAAATTGCAAAATAACACTGCAGGCAATGGTGATGTTTACGCTTTGCAATTAGTCTCAATAAAACTTGCATTGAGCACACCAAAAAGCAAAGCCCGCTAAAAGACAGTTTTCAGCATAACCAACTGAAGATTCCGCAGAACACCACAAACAACTTGAATCATTCACGCGGTTTGGCTACACGGTTGCAGAAAAAGGAGAAACTGGTGCACTCCCTCAGGGCTAAGCTTTCCAAAGCCGTTGTAAACGCTTTAGTAGGGTTGTGAATGGAATGAATACGGGAAGCGCTAAGCGCGATACCTTACAGCCAATAAAAGATGAAGGTATTGAAATAGATTGGACATTAGGGGTATTAGTACGTATTTGACGATGTGGGGCAATGAAATTCGTCCGATCTGATGCACGGGGACCAGTCACGGTGCGCCGATTAAAGAAACGGTAAGAAACACGAGTGTGGCCGAGAGTGATTATAGAAAAAATGTGTGTGTTATGATGCCAGTCCGAACGCAGCAGCATATTGATAGTCTTGAGTGTATCGATGTGTTGCGTAAAAATTGTAAACTGCTTCTTACCGGTTAGAAGTATTGGAAGGATTATGTGTGTACAGACGCGTTTACAAATACAATGTGTAGCATGCCAACGAGATGAGGCAAAATGGAACCGACCAATAATGCTTCCTGAGGAGGCTTACGCCCCGAGTCATGAAACAAGGAATTGCAGTGGGCATGGTGAGACAGTTGGATGAAGAACAGCCGGACACAATTACATAATGTGAAAATGCCGTCAGTCGAGCATATAACAATTGCACGTTGTTACATTATGTTCATAAAAAATGAGAACCGCTAGCGACAGAGGCGTGCGCAGGGTTCTCAACTAGGGGGTGCGCATGGTTTTAGCTCCCCCCCCCCCCCTCTGTTGGTGGAATCCTAAAGAAAACCAGCTCTGCAATGGATGCGAAAAGGAAAATGAAGCGATCACGTGATTCTCACAAAGACCTGTCACTTGTCCCCAGCTTTTTGGGGTAAAAGTGGGACGCAAAATGTTCTTTGAGTGAAACATCCTGGGCCCTTGGTCGTCAAAAAAAGAGCGTGCGTAATTATAACCTTGCGCATTAACAAATAACGTAAAAGGGCTGAATGAGTGAAGGTATGGAGAAGAATTCGCGCCTTCTTTTAGATGACCAGGGGAGGAGGCCGCTCCCTTGACCCCCTCCCACCCCGCGTGCGCACGCCTTTGTGCCCACGTGACATACCTTATTGACTTGGGCGGTCCCATATGACATGTTGCTTATTTTAAACTCCTACGCAATTTCAGCAGCCAGCTTGGGTTTGTTCGTATGCAACGTAAGTGGATTAGCGCTAACTTAGGTACTCAGAAGGCAAGGCGACACTAGCTGTTGTAGTGCCTTGCCTTCTGCGTCCCTGTCTCTGAGCTTTTCCACCGCTTGCGTTATCCTGCCTTTCTTTAGCCATTGCCACTCATAATAAAACACGGCATGATGGCCACAATTTAATCTATTTATATGTTTTATCAATTGCAAGTATCCTATGTATTGATCTACTACCTCGAAATTTATTGCGTTTTGCGTGCCGTGACATTCTGAATATATTTGGCATTACATGGTCTGCTTAAGGTTTTTACAGTTATGTCACCAAATTTCAAAGCAAGAGCTTGTTCTTTACGTGAACCGAGGTATCTAAGAAAAATTTTCAGCATGCTTCAGACATCTGAAATGAAGTCCAATACGCGTTCGGAAAGAAAAAAAATGTTTTGCCAGACTCGCGTAATCTGTGCGACTGCACATTCCCCCCGCCAAACATGAAATGCCGATTTTGAGTAATTTTGCACTGCGTCAAAATAAGCAGGTAGACAGCTTAACACGCCTATCGTTCGACGCCTGTGACACCTGTCTCATAGCTATGGTAACAAGCGCAGCGCTAATTGCGGTTACCACTGTGTGTGCTATGACAGAATGCGACAACCATGACTTGGTGACGGCTTAAGATGTAGAGTAAAACATGAAAATATGTGTTGAACGAAAGCTTAGTAGTAATTGTTTGGGTTTAACGTTCCAAACCCAACACATGATTATGAGGGGTGCCGTAGTGGAGGGCTCAGCAAATTTCGACCATCTGGGGTTCTTTAACACGCACCTAAATCTAAGTACACGGGAATCAAGTATTTTCTTCTGCAAAGAAAATGCGGCCGCCGCAACTGGGATTTGATCGCGCGACCTTCGGGTCAGCATTTGAGCCACTAGACCACCGCGTCGGGTGAACAAAAGCTGACTGTGAGGAGAGGCTCCCCTGTAATCAACGCGAAGCAAGCGGCCTAGCATTTGCAGGATCTCAGATGGAGGCTAAAAGGAGCCTTCTGAAAAATAATAAGATTGCGGCTATGTCCAGCATTACTATTCCCTCCATTTCACTCGTACGCGCTGTTAAACAGATCGAGCAATCATCAGGTCTCGCAATAGAAAAGAGTGTAGTCTAGACCCAAGCCTATGACCCCAGACAGTGCGACATCGCAAAGAAAGGAATAAACCATGCTAAACAATATTTACTCTACTACAGGAGAGCGATAAAGGCTTCTCAAATACTCGCAGGGTCTCTAATGCATTTACCTAAGACGACTCGAAGGCGAAAGCCATCTTCTTTTTTTTCTCAGTCGATGTATTGATCCTGCCCCGCCACCCTCCGAAGGCTTTGTGCATCTAGCGTGGTTTTGCACAGTCTCCAGGACCGGAGGCACCTCACCTGGATTTGCACGGCCTCCGTGATCTGCCCACTTTTGACCAAGCCACGACGTCATATGATGACAGCATCGTGTGACGTGATGTGACGCCAAAACGTTTGGACGTCATGATGACGTCACCATATTTGGCGATACGCGACGTCATGATGACGTCACCATATTTGGCGAAACGTGACGTCATGATGATGTCATACGGTGACGTCATCTCACGATGATGATTTTTTGCATCACTCGTCCTTGAGGTTTCAGGATACGAGACGCCTCCGACGCGGGGCGCCTACGGTAATATATCGGGTTTGATGTGACATCTAAGGATTTCACATAATGGCGCATTCACACTTAAGAAACGAAGAGCAAGCGAAAACGCCGCAGCGCCCGGAAAACCGTGTTCGCGCGCATCGGAAATGTTTACACTGGTTCTGCCCCTCCTTCGTGCCGTCGCCGCCTTGGCCACTTCGAGATTTCATTCTGCTTTGCCCGTCTCCTGAGCATTTAATTTCTTACCGAATTCAAGTACTCCATGCAAGACACGGAAAATAAATATTCTCATTTTAAACCGATGTTTCGGGAGATACACCAGCAGAACGTACATAAGCGAGCACGCCAGCACCGGCGGCGGCGGATTCAGCCGGCTGTGCAAGGGCAAGATACTTTGGGCCACGCCGACTCGCCGCTGCTTCACCTTCTGCGAATTCCAGTCTTCTCGGCAATCTTAATCCAAACAAGGCTCTTGAGGAACGCGTCCTTGTAGAGGCTGTTAGTTTTGTTGTGCTGCACGGGTAGTCTGCAAATGCGCCGATGCGAGCTACCGCCGACGCCTTGACCGCCATGTTAAATTTGAGGCCGGTTTCGTGACTTAAGCTAGCGCAGCCAATGTACAGCGCGGAAAGGCGATCCGCTTTCGCATGGCGAATAAATCGGTCTCGGAGCAATTTTTTTCGCACCGGGCTCGCCGCCTGGTTTTCCGGCCGCTTAGGCTGTGAAGCAAGTGAATTTCCGGTGACTATTGCAGCTTTCGCCCCCTTCTAGCCCAAGTGTGAACGCGCCTTAATAGTGAACAGACAGCAGGCGCTCTAAGTGGACTCAACACTTCTACGATTAGATGTCTTGGACAGTTTGTCCAACAGAAGGCCGGGCACAGTCACGGCGTGCCTGTAAAACCGAGCGACAACTACCTCGAGAAACAGAACGAGGCAGCTGGTAGCGTGTAATATGACCAGCAGCAGAAGAAGGCCGCGCATGTCAAACTCGGACGCTCCAGTTTCCTTCTCAGATTCTCTCACATCTCAAACAATGAGCTTGTGCTCTTCAATATCGCGAAATAATCTTCTTAGTGGTCTCTGCAGTGGATGGAGTTTGCGCATTAGGAAACCCTCGAGCCAAGTGTTGTAGTGTTCGCCGAATGGTCTAACATTTATATGCCTAAGGCTCGGAGAATCGCCCAGAGTAGTGTGACACACACGGTCCCGTCTAGACACGCACTCGATGCAAGAAGTTATGTTGTCCTTAACAATATTTTCTTTCGAGTGTCTCAAGAAAGCAAGCCGAAGCTTTGTCATCAGTGGCCGTCACACTGAAGGGTCTGTAAATGCTAATGTTCGAAAAATGTCAATAAAAGACCCAGTAAGGCAAGGAAGGACTTGGCCTCTATCGAGGGCATCTTCAAGTTTTTGTAGCGTGTCTATGCGATCGGCCGGACGCCTGAGCGTTAGCATAGCCGTCAACTCAGTGCGTAAGTACGCAGGCGGCAATCCATAGGCCGAGAATTGCCTTCCGGACGACGGCCACGCGACCAAAAGCTGTTGGTAGGGCAGCCGATGTTGCAAGAACGGCGGCCAGAAGGAATAAGGCCGTATCGTAGATGCGGCGCCAAACTGATCCATCCAAGCGTCCAATCACCACAGACACGAACACGACTAGTGCGAGTAAGGCGAATGTAGTTGCAACTAGTTTCCAGCATTCACCGACAACTTCGTGCAGCGAAACGACACGGTGAGCATCTACCCGAGAATAGAAAGCATCGTAAACAACACGCAAATAGGGAACGTCAAAGAATAAGATGTCTTTAACGTGTACGTACACAGGCTGATGTGTCATGCTGAAATTGTTCGCGACTAACCCTCTCCGTATGAGCAGTTCGTCAATATTTCCCTCTTGCCTAACTGTAACGTTTTTTTGTTTCAGCAGTTCGATTATGCCCATATTTATAAAGCGTCCGCAGTTCCTTTTAGTGCCACTTTTGTACCTCTGCACGCCGCAAGGCACCGTTCTTTCGCGACTGTCAGGGTCCTCTACACAGGAGTGCTCGAAACGTCTTACGTTCCTCAGTGCATACTTAGAACTATGGTTTACACCGGTCGAATGTTCGGGCGGCCACGAGATGCTATGTATGGCCGTTTCATTCATTGTAATATATTCAGCGTCTTTACACCGAGCAGCCGTGCAAATGTTGAATGCGCTTCTTTCCACGTCCCATCGAAGGAGAGAAGGACGACCTCCGAGATGTTTGCGTGTATCGGTGACGCACTCTCTGGCTGCTCTCCTGTCACATCCTGATTAGCAGTAGTTCCACTTATGTGCAATAATGCCAGCACAGCAATTAGTGATGTTGTTTGGCTCCTATTCACCGATACCATATCAGGAGGTGACCAAGCTGAAAGAGAAGCGAGCATAACGCCGTTATTGTCCAGTTGAAATAACACAGGACATGAACAAGTGACCTTATTTTTGGACACTTGCTTTTGTTTACTCTATTGAAATGACTGCAGATTATTTAAATAGGCTAGTGGCATGGGTACTAGAGGTGTGCACGGGCTCCGGGTAGCCCGAAAGCCCGAGCCCGACCCGGCCCACGGGCCGGGCTCGGGCGGGCCGACGTATTTTCACCGGGCCCGGGCTACTTGCAGTTTTATTGGGCCGGGCTCTGGCCCCGGCGCAAAGCCCGACTCAAGCCCGAAATATAGAGAATGAGCGGGAATTGTTTTCCAGCACGCATACAGCGCCTTTTCCGCGACCGCCATTTGCCGCTTTTCTTTTCCGTTCGCTACTTTAAACAAAAGGGGAGCAGGTAAAGCACTGCGCCTGTTGCACTCCGACAAACAGAGAAGTAACACCACCTGAGCTAGTGACGGCGCCAGGCGACTGTTCGCGTTAGATTTAAGGCCAAATCCCACATGAGTGAAAATGCATGCGACAGCGACGAGCGACCCGACGTTGATCGCCTTCGTGCAAGCTGACGCGCTGACGCTTCCATGGGCATACCCCAAACACGTGACGGCTTTGGCGAGCGAACTCCATTGTTGCTGCCATGAGGCCGTCTACTTGTATAGCAAAAGTGCCGCGCTGTCGCAGGTATGCAATGAAAATAAAATATTTGTTGCATGATGGTACGTAAAACGTTTACCATTAGTGAGTTTTAGTATAGCGGATAACAGCAAACGCAAGGATTTAGCGTTTGCGTTAGCGTTGCGTGCTCCTAACTGCGCATGAGCAGAACGTAAACGTAGCCCGAGCTCTTACGTACGAACGCTATTTCTGGAATATAGCGTTCAACGCTAACGCACGCAAGAGATCCCGTACGTAGGGCAAGATGGCGGTGCCTGTTGAAGCGAGAGCCGTCCACTTCGAATCTTTGTAGCCGTCGTCCTGCATTATTAAACTTATTCATTCCCTAATAATGTTCGTGTTTGGTTTAGATTTGAGTAATGAAGCTTCGCCAACCGTGTACCGCCGATAAAATAGCTCCGTTTTTGAGATACAAAGTGGATTTGCACTGCAGAAGGCTTAGCAAGATTTGTTTGCAAGGTTCGCTCATGTTTTCTGTAGCAGCGCAGAGATGGCGACGCTGTCTTTAGTCGCCTCTTTCCAAGATACGGCCAAAAGTCAAGCAGATACATGTCAGGCGTCCTTTCCCTTCATGCCTTTCGCGGCAGTGCACGAATGTGACGCGTGATGCGTCCCAGCTTAAAAAGGCCAAGTAATAGGGGTCTTGAAGAATTCTCGAACGCGGCATGTCGACAGAAACCAATGTGTCAGAACTCAACACTTCTGCAAGCGCGACATGGAGACGCAACAGTGGTGACTTTGGATCAGCTCAACTTGGTGGCGCTTTTGTGGATTCTACAGTGCATTTAGTGTTTTTATGTCTAGATGGCGCTGTATGTGCTTGCGTTAGCGTTAGCGGGAATGCCTTCCGCTGTACTAAAAGACCACCAGTTCACACGCAGCGCGTTCCGTTTTAGCGTTAGCGTTGAGACGCACGCTAACGCTAACGTAAGCGTTTCCCGCTATACTAAAACTCGCTATTATCTCGCAGTATTTTTTATATGCACGTGCGTAATTATTACGTTATTTGGTGATGTGCAGCTGATGTGCTTAGTACGTCGCTGATGTACATTCGAGTCCAAGGTGATTGTACAAACCAGCGACGGAATGGCCCCAGACAGCTGGTGGCTATGGCAACTAATATTGAACTCCGCCCGACCATATCAAGAGAGCTTTCCACTTATTCACTCGTGCTACATACGTTGACTTCAGATATGAATGTCAACAAATTCGTGTAACGCAATAAACGGTGCGCTACAGACACGACATGTCCGCTGCCATTGCAGCGTCCGCGGATAGAACATAAAGTCAGCTACCAGACAAACCAGGCTAAGGAAAGACCAGCCTTACAAGCTCAACAAATGCTTGCACGAGCCGATATTTTGATTTCTACGGAAATCTTGCCTGCAAGCTTCCAGCAAGGAACTTCATACGAGTTTCAAGAAACGGCTAAGAAAAAGAAATCGGCTAAAGTTTAACTGTTCTAAACCTAGTTATCAAGAGCGAAAACTATGTTTGGCGTGGTTTCGCAAGGACTATGCACACAGGAGCTGGCAGCAGCAGCTGCGGTCACGGTACGCTTCCGCGCTTGGTAAATTCATCTATAGCGTGCAAACATGGCCTCCATTTGCGGCGGTGTTTTAGCGGACCAAGTTTGCTTTTGCTTGAAATTTCGCAGCCAGTCGTCGCAGTTGTGCACGAGTCTACAGCAAACGCAAGCGGAGTTACACGTGTTCTTTCTATCTATCTATCTATCTATCTATCTATCTATCTATCTATCTATCTATCTATCTATCTATCTATCTATCTATCTATCTATCTATCTATCTATCTATCTATCTATCTATCTATCTATCTATCTATCTGTGGCGTTTTATTTCTTTTTTCATAAGGGCCAAGTACACTTTAACTGAAACTGAGAAAAACGCACTTTTTTGATACTGACGGTATGGTCGGGCCTGCCATAACCATTTTGGCCTGTGTGTTCGTGACCCCTAAATACCTTAAATTTATATTACGGCTGAACTCTCTATCGCTGACTGTCGTCGGTATTCAGGAGGAAATTTGGGTTTGGCTCTTATAGATTGGACCACTTGATTTTGGCTTGAATTAGCTCGTACAAGAAGTCTAAGACCATTAGAATGCACGGTATAGCAATATTGTGCGATAAAATTAGCCTCATCCTTGTGCTTCCGTTGGTGCCGTCCTTCGTAGCATGGGCGTAATGGCGATGACTTGACTTGAAGTGAGAGTTGTCTTTCTTGGCAAAAGGGGCAGTCCCCTGTGCTGTTGGTAGCGTTTTCTTGTTCTTGGCATCAATTGAAGGCCATAAAAAGTTTTCCAGCTCTTCTTCTGAGCTAGTTTTATGCCCTGCTGTTTCGGATAACTTCATCTTCTTCAAGGAATAGATCGGTGCCCCATGTCTTCAATTCATTTGTCTTCTATTTCAAAAACACCGTCTTGGAGCGAAAGAAGGGCATGATACTGTAGCGCTAAACTACAAAAGAAACACTACAAGGCAGAACGAAGTAGGAAAGTCGGCCTCTTAATCTTTATATTTGAGTTTTGCCCTACAACATCATGTTCTTCAGTAAGCGCCAATCCCCCCCCCCCCTCTTTCAACCTTCTCTACCGTCTCGGCGCTCGCTGGATTAAACTTCGTGACTGTTGCCCCCTAGCTGGAGCCAGTTTGAGCTCCCTGGTAGCATTCTGCAATTGGTATAGGTGGGTGAGTGTATAGTGAGCATGTCTGACAGATTAAGACATCAAAAACTTGGAGGACACGTGAGCTTCGCCTTGAAGAGTAGAACGCGATAGGGTAATTTCACCTCCTGCGCATCGCCTTCAACCGTGGCGCAAGAACACAAACCTTTGTGCGCGTAACACTGGCCACTTCGAACTATCGCAGAACACCTACTGCAAGTACCCTTGCGAATGCACAGTACGCCATAATTATTTATTTTGCAAATGGGCAAAGTACCCAATACGCGTCTTTAAGGTGCCAGGCGCGCCTGCGCAGCTGCGCAATTCGTATTGGGTGGGCATCATTAATCCACCCACTCGTAATCCATCTTTCCACCCAATCCACTCGTAATCCACTCGTATTCCACGTCATCCACTCGTAATCCACCCACTCGTTAATCGACATTTCAGTATTACTCCACCCACTCGTTGCGCAATTCATATGTTTTGACGCGAGGTGCGATTCTGCGATTCGACCACCCAATATTGGATGCGTTAAGTAGAATCCTCCCACTGTATGACATTCTCATGGCGTTTTTTTTATGATGCAGTTTCAAGCGCTGGTATAGCTACGCGGTAGAACACCTACTTGCCAGGCAAAAGGCGCGCGTTGAAGTCTCACTAAGACCGAAGATTTTTATATATATATTTCTTTATTCGCCTCTATCTCAAATTTTCGCTCACGGACAACGCCGATTTTTCGCTCATAACCAACGGCGACAACGCCTAAACCAGAATTTACAGGAAACGGGCTCTTTAACTCTATGGCGATTTAGAGATGTCATGCCTGTCACACACTTCATTAAACTCTTTTCCACATTCACGTGTGGCGCATATCCGCATGCCACGGTCCGTGTTTGTGTGGGCATTCGCCTAAGGTGACTAAGTCAGGATGTAGCAAGGACAGCGATGGTAGGCACTGAAAACCATATAGGGCACATTGTGTAGATTAAACAAGACAAAGACATGCCATTCATTATAGTTGGCGATGTAAATGACGCACACAAATGCTTAAACACATGCTTCTATTGTTCGTTGCTCGGCTCCTTGGAGTACACGAACGAACGCTACTTACATTTTGTTTCTATGAAGATGACATCTGTGCTGTTACGTGAGCACAGGCGTTTTGTGAGAGAATGAGCTGCCCTTTATACGCCAGTGTGTAGTTTACGTGCTTAATAAGCACACGATATGCATACAACTACTGAAATTGTGCCAAGACGTCGGTCCACCTCGTAAGACTTTGTTCAGAGGACAGAACAAGCGCCTACTCGCTGACTGTTTTTTACGTAATCGATTCCCACATTCATTTGGTGGGACCTGCTGGAATTTGAATGCATAATCATTTCTACGCCGACTCAACGACAAAATTGTCCGTCCGTCTGCCTGTCACATAAGGCGACCGCCGCTATAAGTACATGATTGCAAGAAATCACACCATCTCCCGCTAAAGGGGACCATGAGGCGATGCGAAGCAGCGTTTCCGCATGTCGAGCCCGCGTTTCAGAGAGGGGATGGGAGAGGGGGAGTGGAAAGGGAAAGTGGAGAAGGAGAGTGGAGAGGGGAAAGGGGAGTGGAGATAGGAAAGAGAGAGGAGGAGTGGAGAGGGAGAGTGGAGAGGGGAAAGAGGGATATAAGGTGTGCGCAGAGGGCTTGCGCATTCGCAGTGGTCACGCCGCACACCACCACCACCACCACCGGATTGAACTCCGCCATAAAATGCTTCGCATCTAAAAGGTTTCAGTCCAGTGCTTGCGCTTTAAAGGGGTCTCACAGTGCGAAGTCGAGTGTCTTAACCATTACGCTACACATCTACGCCTGCAAAACGTGATCATAGGTGACCTACATAAATTCGTTGCGCCCGCGGTGCAAATCAAATGGAGCAAGATGTATTTGTGAAGGCTTCGTTGAATTTCGTTGAAGTGGAATAAAAAAACATGGCGAAGCTTGTACTAAATCGCGCAAGGCTTGCAAGTGCAAAGCTGGACGATTCTGCGGTCTAATTTGGTCGCTTGTAGGTTGTTGCTAGGCTTTACCTGGGTAATGCAAGATTGTTTCCAGGTTGCTTCTAGGTTATTGCTAGGTCTTATCTAGGTGACTCTATGCTGTTTCTAGGTTGCTTTTGCGTTTATTCTAGGCTTTAGCCAGGTGATAATAGGTTGTTTCCAGGCTTTAGCTACGTCATGCTAGGTGGTTTTCAGGATTCGGCTTAGTGATGCTAGCTGGTTTCTAGGTAGTTGCTAGGCTTTTAGCTAGGTGATGCTAGGCTACTTCTAAGTAACTGCTGAACAATTAGCTATGTTGTTTTCTAGGTTGCTTCTAGAAAGTCGTTGGGATTTAGGTAGTTTTTGATAGGTTGTTTCTAGGTTATTGGCTGTTTTGTTACTCTTCAGAATCGCCCAGATTCGCTGTTTCAAGCCTTGTGCGACTTAGTGCAAGCTTCGCCATTTTTTTCTCTTTCTTTCTATTGCCTTTTTTCTCTCTCTCTCGCTCTTTCTTTTTTGATCTCTCTCTCCGTTTCTCTCTTTCATTCTAACTCTCTCTTTTTCTCTGTCTTTCTTTCTTTCTCTCTCTGTCACGTGTTTCACGTGCTCCACTTCGCCGCGCAGAGTGTTTGTTCAACGCTCGCCCCTGCTGTACTCGGTAGTGGGGCTTGCACACTTCCTGTGGCGCATACGTACCTGAGGAGTAATGCACGATGGAGCACGACTTACCGATAACTTAAACCACTTTCATTTAAAGAGAATGCATAGAGCGCGTGTCGGTTTATCGTAGCTTAAAGAGCTTCACTGCAAAGAGAATGAACACAGCGCGTGCCGATTCTTAATTTTATAATTCTTGTAGACGTTGTACTCACCAAAATTTTTACGGCCGGCCTAAACGGCTTCGTTTTTAAAACCCTCTGCAGGACAACACGTAACGACAACACGCAAGATTTTTCTATTTTTTTCAGGGAGGGCTATTTTTTTCCATTCCAGTGCAAACGCTCGCTCCTCATTGGGAACCACTGGTATTGATACAGCAGGAGCTGTATAAGTCTACCGTTAGTCGGTGCAGAGTGAGCAGAAAATATCATTATCATGAACCGGCACGTGCTGTCCTCGCCATCTCCTTTATCTAGTGCTTTGCACCCAGTAGACGTGCGCCGATTTGTCCAGAAGATATGCAAAAATTCAGGTGGGCATAATAACAAGTAAAGAGAAAGAGAGAGAAAGATAGAGATAGAAAGACAAATATAATAATTGTTGGCATTTTACGTCAGGAAACCATGATATGATTATGTGGGACGCCGTAGTGGAGGACAAAGGAAATTTTTGACCATCTGGAGTTGTTTAACGTGTACCTAAATTTAAGTGCACGGGCCTGAACCATTTCGCCTCCATTCAAATGCGGCCGCCACGACCGGGATTCGATCCCGCGAGCTTCGAATGAGCAGTCGAGAGAAAGAAAGAGAAAGAGAGAGAAGGAAAGGAAACAAAGGCAGAAAAGGATAGAAAGACAGAAGAAGTAGAAAATAAGAAAGATATAGAAAGAAAGAGACACAAGCGAAAGAAAAAAACGCCAGGCCTGCGCTGAAACCGCAGGACAGCCACAGCGAAAGCTGGAAGAGCGGCGTTTCTAGAGCCCGTTGTAAGCTCTAGAGCCCGTTGTAAGTACACTAGAAAGGTACCCACTACGCCAAAAATCACAATTTTTGTGAAGTTGGGAAGCACCTACTAAGCCATTATTCATCATTGTGCGGAGAAGCGAGGCACCAGCTACACGTCTGTAAGGCATTATGTGCACTTTGTTGACGCGACGACTGATGACGATGAAGAATTATGGCTCAGCCTTTTGTAATGGGTTGGAAGCTTTAAACGGCCCACCAGTTATGTAATTTGCATTGGGTGAGGCCCGGTCGCTATTTCCCTCTCCCGTCATGCTGTATAACATACGTTGACGTGGGATAGAGACGGGGGGGGGGGCGAAGAACATTACTGAGAACCCGAGGAAATGGATCATGCGCTTATGGGCTTCCTTGGCAACCAATACAAGTGCACTTGCGAGGAACCCGCTACGCTCTAAATCATTGTAATTTTACTGAGACCCCGAGGAAATGGATCATGCGCTTATGGGCTTCCTTGGCAACGAATACAAGTGCACTTGCGAGGAACCCACTAGGCTATAAATCATTGTAATTTTTGAGAAGTAGGGCAGCAGGCACTCTGCCATTTTTCGTCATTCTACGGAGAGCCGTGGTACCTGCTAAACGCATGTAAGGCATTATGCGCACTTTGTTGATGCTGTGCCTGATGACGACGAAGAATTATGGCAGAGCCCTTTGCAATGGGTTGGAAGCACTCAACAACCTACCTGTTGCGCAATTCGCATTGTGTGACGCCTGGTTACAGAATTCGCGTTGTGCGACGCTTGGTGCTTATTTTACTCTTCTACCACGCTATGTTGCATATGCTAATGTGATTCCTTCCCGACATGAAGCCTGTATAGGACCTTATTGCAAACCAGTTTCAAGCACCGACATGGCTCAGAGGTTGAATACTGGGCTCCCACGCAGAGGGCCCAGGTTCGAACCTCATTCCATCCTGGAATTTTTTTCTTATTTCGTTTTTTTTTCTTATTTCGAGCGATACTGGTTACGGACACCGGCGGCGGCGGCGGCGGACAACTACCGCGCCAAAAACGGCCGGTGAAACGATCTCATAACAGCTTTCGCTGTAAAAGAGAGCTGGACAGAACGAGAAAGAAGAAGAGAAAAAGAGAGAATCGAAAAAGAGAGTGAAATATATAGAAATAGAGATAGAGAAAGAGGAATCGAGAAGTGGAGTGAACGAGAGAAAGAAAGAAGTGGAAATAAAGTGAGACGGAAAAGAGATAGAAGAAGAAGAGAGAAAGAGAAGAAGAGATACAGAGAAAAATAAAGACAAACAAAGCAGGCCGCCCAACTCCGCACTTCCGTCAGGCTTGGCGCCACGAGTGCTAAGCTGCCATAATTTTTTTGTTAGCGCGACTGCATGACAGCGGAGATGAGCGTCTTGGTGGCTCGGGATCTCCCGTGTTAGCTTGGAAATGTACTATGTGTGCTCTGTATTTTTACATTAAGCCCGAATAACGGGGCTTAAGAAGTCGACACACACACACACATACATACATACATACTGTAAGCTCATTTAACGTACTTCATCTTTCTCATTTTTACATAGCCATCATCATCCCTGTTCTTCTTCCTCGTGTTTTGTGCCGACGCAGACACGGCGTAATAAACGGTTCTGCTGGCGTTCTCTGGTCCGGTCGTCCTGCGTCTTTCACAGTGGTGGAGGTTCGTCATGATCCCGACGTCCTCCTGCGTTCCCGTCCTACCTGGAGCTACGTTCCGGTCGCCGCTTGCGCCTGGCCACCCCTACAGCTATGCAGCCATCGGGCCAAACCGCTTGCTCTAACGCTACAACGCCGATGTCACCGGCTGCCCGCTCTTCGTCAACTGTAACAAGCCCTCAAAGCGAACCACCGGTGTTCGCGGGTCTCCGCGGTGACGACGTCGACGACTGGCTCGACATTTACAACCGCGTGAGTTCCGTCAATCGGTGGACCGAAGCCGAGAAATTGACTTATGCCCCATTCTATCTCATCGGTGTGGCGAAAACGTGGTATTTTAACTATGAAACTGACTTCGCCGATTGGTGCGCTTTTACCATCAAGCTGCGACAAATCTTCGCATGCTCATCGGACCGTTCCGAGATCGCGCAACAAAAGCTGGCTGCGCGTGTTCAACTCGCACACGAGTCATACATCTCGTACATCGAGGATGTCTTGGCCCTCTGCCGTCGTGCGAACAGCGAAATGACGGAAGCCGAGCGCGTTCGCCACATCCTCAAAGGAATAGGCACGATCGCGTTCAACACCTTGGCTGTTCAGAACCCTACGACAGTAGAGGACATTACTTCGACATGCCAGCGCCTAGACGAGCTGCAGTCCCTGCGTCTTCAGCAAGCCAGCGATCCGCACCCTAATCCGCGAAGAACTTCAAGAACAGGCACAGACGCAATTAACTGCTGGCTCGACTCCATCGGCACCTTTCGACCTGCGCAACCTTGTGAAGCAGGAGCTGGCGGCCATGACGTCACCGACAGCACCTGTCGCTCCTCCAGCACACCCGATACCCCTGTACGCTGATATGGCAGCCATGACGACACCGACAGCATCGGTTGCTCAAACAACACATTTGATGCCCACATACGCCGATATTGCTGCAATACCACCTGCTGCCGTCACATCTGGGCCTCCTGACCCTGCCTGTGGCCATTTGGCTTCACTGGGCGTCAGGGTATCACCTGCACCTTTATATCCTGAGTGGCGTTCATCCCGTCCCATCTGTTTTTACTGCGGTATATGTGGCCACATATCCCGTTACTGCCGTCGCCGCCAGCAGGATGAACTACGAGGTTATGCTGACTTCGAGCGAGACCGGATACGAAGACCCGATACTTATTGGCCAGATTCATATCCGTACACGCAGCACCGGTCTCCGTCTCCTCCAGCATCCACGCGTCAACGTCAGGACTCCCGTTCCTCTAGACGACCTTCTCCTTCGCCCTACCGCGGCTCTGCATCACCGCTTCGCCCCGTCTCCCGCCTTGTTGACCAGCATTCGGTAAACTATGGATTGCAGTTTTACAGCGAAAGCTGTTATGAGATCATTTCACCGGCCGTTTTTGGCGCCGTAGTTGTCCGCCGCCGCCGCCGCCACCGGTGTCCGTAATCAGTATTCCAGGATGGAATGAGGTTCGAACCTGGGCCCTCTGCGTGGGAGCCCAGTATTCAACCTCTGAGCCATGCCGGTGCTTGAAACTGCTTTGCAAAAAGGTCCTATACAGACTTCATGTCGGGAAGGAATCACATTAGCATATGCAATATAGCGTCGAAGAAGAGTAAAATAAGCACCAAGCGTCGCACAACGCGAATTCTGTAACCAGGCGTCACACAATGCGAATTGCGCAACGAGTAGCTTGTTGAATGCTTCCAAACCATTACAAAGGGCTCTGCCATAATTCTTCGTCGTCATCAGGCACAGCATCAACAAAGTGCGCATAATGCCTTACATGCGTTTAGCAGGTACCACGGCTCTCCGTAGAATGACGAAAAATGGCACAGTGCCTGCTGCCCTACTTCTCAAAAATTACAATGATTTATAGCCTAGTGGGTTCCTCGCAAGTGCACTTGTATTCGTTGCCAAGGAAGCCCATAAGCGCATGATCCATTTCCTCGGGGTCCTTGGCCTACGGTCTCGCATATGCGCAAGGCCACGAAAGCCCTCTTGTGCTTCTTGAGGACCACAGGACTTCACGAGCGCCTGTGAACTGAAAGCGCGAGTTCGTGTTGTGTAGTTTCAAAGTGTTCATCCATCCCTTTCATACTCTTCTTCTTTCTTCTTTACCCTTTCTTTTCTATTATTTCCCCTTCCCCCACCCCAAGTGCAGGGTAGCCAACCGAGCCAAAGCTTGGTTAACCTCCCTGTCTTTCCTCTTCGTATCTCTCTCTCTCTCTCTGTCTCTCCTCGGGGTCTCAGTAAAATTACAATGATTTAGAGCGTAGTGGGTTCCTCGCAAGTGCACTTGTATTGGTTGCCAAGGAAGCCCATAAGCGCATGATCCATTTCCTCGGGTTCTCAGTAAAGTTCTTCGCCCCCCCCCGTCTCTATCCCACGTCAACGTATGTTATACAGCATGACGGGAGAGGGAAATAGCGACCGGGCCTCACCGAATGCAAATTACATAACTGGTGGGCCGTTTAAAGCTTCCAACCCATTACAAAAGGCTGAGCCATAATTCTTCATCGTCATCAGTCGTCGCGTCAACAAAGTGCACATAATGCCTTACAGACGTGTATCTGGTGCCTCGCTTCTCCGCAGAATGATGAATAATGGCTTAGTAGGTGCTTCCCAACTTCACAAAAATTGTGATTTATAGCGTAGTGGGTACCTTTCTAGTGTACTTGTATTGTAGCCCTAAGAGAGCTTACAACGGGCTCTAGAAACGCCGCTCTTCCAGCTTTCGCTGTGACTGTGCTGCGGTTTCAGCGCAGGCCTGGCGTTTTTTTTTTCGAGCCTTGACGTGCGGTCGGGGTATTGGCAAATCCCCATGAACGAGGCTGACAAGGAAAAAACCGCCTTTGCTACGCCAGACGGGCTTTATGAATTTATTGTAATGCCATTTGGCCTGTGCAACGCTCCAGCCACATTTGAGCGCATGATTGATACTGTTCTTCGTGGCTTAAAATGGAAGACCCGCCTCTGTTACTTAGACGATATCGTTGTTTTTTTCATCTATGTTTACCCAGCATCTTCAACAATTAGATGAGGTACTCAAGTGCCTTTCGAACTCTGGCCTTCAGATAAATACAAAAAAGTGCATATTCGCCAGCAAAAGTATCAAAGTCCTCGGTCACGTCGTTTCCAAAGACGGCATCCAGCCAGATCCTGACAAAATCGCAGCTGTGCTACAGTTCCCTCGACCCTCCAACCAGAAGACGTTGCGCAGCTTGCTTGGTCTGGCG
Organism: Rhipicephalus sanguineus; assembly: GCF_013339695.2. Lineage (NCBI taxonomy): Eukaryota > Metazoa > Arthropoda > Arachnida > Ixodida > Ixodidae > Rhipicephalus > Rhipicephalus sanguineus. Next base: position 102,923,101 of record NC_051184.2, read on the forward strand.
TCTTACTTTCGTCGCTTTATACGCAACTTTGCTAGCATAGCGGCTCCCCTGAATAAGCTATTAGTCGCTGGTGCTTCTTTCGCATGGTCCAAGGACTGTGAGTTCGCATTTGAAACCCTTAAGGAACACCTGACTTCCGGACCAGTGCTTCGCCACTTTGACGAGAGAGCGCCCACTATACTCCACACTGACGCAAGCGCACAAGGTATCGGAGCAGTGCTTCTACAGCATGACGCCGCATATGCTAGCCGGACCCTGTCGACAGCGGAGCGCAACTACACGATCACGGAGCAGGAGTGCTTGGCTATTGTCTGGTCGATACAGAAATTTCGTCCATACCTCTACGGTCGGCACTTCACGATCGTCACCGACCATCACGCACTCTGTTGGCTTTCATCAATGAAGAACATGTCCGGACGTCTAGGGCGCTGGATACTGCGCTTACAAGAATACAACTTTACAATCACTTGCAAGTCTGGTAAATGTCATCATGATGCCGACGCGCTGTCCCGATGTCCACTTCCGCTTTCTCTTGACAGTACACCCTCCGCATCTCCTTCGAGTGCCTCCGACGTCCCGCCTGCCTCACACCAGCTCTCGATCAAATACAACTTGATTCGCGCTCCGACTTCCGTTCACTTCAGCTGGCAGACTCCTACTGTCGAATGTTCATCGATTGCCTTCACGGCATCACTAAACCACCCAACAGCCGTTTGCGACGCCGGCTTCGACAATTTCGCCTGCAAGATGAGGTGCTTCATCGCTACATTTATCATCCCACGGGTAACAAGTGGGTGCCAGTCCTTCCCCGGTGCCTTTGTCTTCGTTTTAGAGGCATTTCACGACGACATTGCTGCCGGCCACCTAAGCTTCCAGAAGACCTACGACCGCATCAAGACCCGCTGCTTCTGGCCTGGCTTATCCACCACGGTTGCCAAATACGTGGGCTCGTGCTCGTCGTGTCAGCGCCGTAAGCGATCCACATCCCCATCGCACCGGTTTCCTTCAGCCTATACCCTGTCCGACCGCACCTTTTGAATTTGTCGGAATTGACTTGTATGGTCCCTTGCCGTTGACGCCTTCCGGTCACCGTTGGATCGTCACTGCAGTCGACCATTTAACAAGATACGCCGAGACTGCGCCTCTTCGTTCTGGTACCGCTGCAGAAATCAATGACTTTTTCTTGCGCTATATCGTCTTGCGCCACGGAGCTCCGCGCGTTCTTTTGAGTGACCATGACAAAGCCTTCATTTCGCAGGTCCTCGACGACGTCCTGCGGGCGAGTAATAGGGTGCGTAAAACCACGTCTACATACCACCCGCAGTCGAACGGCCTTACTGAGCGCTTCCACCGAACGCTCTCTGACATGATTTCCATGTACTTACGCCCTGACCACAAAAACTGGGACAACATTTTGCAATTCGTCATATTCGCTTACAATACTGCAACACAACGATCTACTGGCTACAGTCCTTTTTTCCTAGTGCATGGATGGACTGCCTCCTGCGTCTTCGACAGGGCATTCTTCTTTGCCCCTACTCCGTCCAGTCCTTCCCTACCAGAAGCGTTTGCAGCTCGAGTCGCGCATTGCCGTGAAATTGCTCGTCTAAACACGCAAGTTGCACAAGAGGAACGAAAACGTCGCTGTGACAGTAAACGACGTGACTTGTCCTTTTATCCAGGAGATATGGTCTTACTATGGACCCCGGTTCGAACGTCTGGACTTTGCGAGAAATTTCTTCACCGGTACATTGGCCCCTACACCATTCTACTCCAAACTTCCCCAGTGAACTATCTCATCACCCCGCTTCAGTCCGTCACTGACCACCGTCGTCGTAGCACAGAGATTGTCCACGTCTCCCGCATAAAGCCGTTCATTACTTGTTCAGCCGATCTTTGAGTTACGGCCAGGATGGCCGCTTCCAAGAGGGGGGAAATTAGTGTAAGCACATTTAACGTACTTCATCTTTCTCATTTGTACATAGCCATCATCATCCCTGTTCTTCTTCTTCCTCCTGTATTGTGCCGAGGCAGACACGGCGTAATAAACGGTTCTGCTGGCGTTCTCTGGTGCGGTCGTCCTGCGTCTTTCAATACATACATACATACATACATACATACATACATACATACATACATACATACATACATACATACATACATACATACATACATACATACATACATACATACATACATGCGTTTGACCGCGTGGCACACCGTATGCTACTTATCAAACTAAAACCAATCCTTAAAAATGACTCTTTGTTGGCTTGGATCGAGGCATACTTGAGCTGCAGCCACCAATGCGTCATGGTCGGTGGAATCAACTCGTCCGCGCCGGTTCAATTTAGCATACCTCAGGGATCCATCTCCGGGCCTCTTCTTTTTGGTTTCTTTAATGATATTGTCCGTGACATTGCAGTTAAGATAAGGCTTTCCGCAGACGACTGCGTGCTTTATCAAGAAGTTTGTGCTTGCAGCGACCACATTCTTTTAAATAACTCCTTATCTAAAATACAAGATTGGTGCGCAAAATGGCAAATATCATAAACCCGAAAAAAACTGTGGCGACGACCATAACGCGCTCAAGAGGTCCTCTAAAATTTGAATACAACCTAGGCAATCACTCCTTGTTCGTCTCGCAGTATACGTACCTTGGCCTTGTCATCACATCAGATTTAAGATGGAACGAACATATATCTTATATTGAGAAAAAGGCTATCTGAAAATTAGGTTACTTAAGACGGGCACTATCTAAGACAACCCGCTACTCTAAACTACTCCCATATAAAACGTACGTAATACCCATACTAGAATATGCGTCGCCTGAGTGGGACCCGCACACACAAGCTAACACAGATAAACTTGAATAGGTGCAGCGAAAAGCTGTAAGGTTCATATTTAATGCGTACTGACGCGGCACGTCTCCCTCAGCTCTTTCGGAAAGTGCTAAACTGGAAACTTTCGAGTGGAGACGTTATCACGAAAGAATGAAGCTGTTCTATCTGATATATAATGACAAACAAGCAATACTGAAAAGCAACTACATCGAACCAATTTTGCGCCGTGAAAGGCGCTCCTCCCACTCTAAAAGATTTAGTGAGCACCTCTGCCATAATAACATATACAGGTACTCCTTTTTCCCCCCGTAGCAATTTACGATGAAAATAACTTGCCTCCAGAGGGTTCTTGAAAGTGTTCAGCTGAAATCGTTTCTTCGTGCGTTACCTGCTCCATCTGTCTGATAACTAGACTTCATTTTTACAGTGCCATTTATTCTTGTACCCATCTTAGTCAAACTGATTGCTTGATGTTCAACTTTGTCGCTTTTGTATATCAAACACGCCCGGCTGTATCTTATGTATCGTAGCCGACTTTATTTTCAATACAGTTGGAACCTGGTGACTTCTTTGTACTTTTTACCCGGAGAACATAACCTACTCTGCACTGTATTCGGATGGTTTTTGTATTGTTTTGTATGACACGGCCATTGTTGGGGTTGTGGACTGATTTCATGTTGGTTTTTTTTTTTCTCTGAACCATCGCGTTTATTTTGTGTTAAATACTACAATTACTGCTGTATATTCCGCTCAACATTTTACACTTTTGTACTTCCTGCACATTGTTACCTTAATTGTATCACCTACCCTGCCCAAAGTCTGGCATCAGACTGGCAATATTGTCGGTAAATAAATAAATAAAAATAAATAAATAAATAAGAATGGCTTTCATTCCTGAATATCTCTCTACTTTCGACGCGCAAGCGGGAAGACGGGCGTGCTAAGCAGCGCAAACCACATGGGCCAATGAGATCGAAGACACCGTCGATGCTGCTTTGCTCAGAAATGTGTTTATTAATTCTTTTTATCTGTGCTTGGAGCGGTATTGCAAGTGGCATGCAAGTTCTTACAGTTGCGCACATTTTTGTTCCCGTTATTGCGATAGCAGATATAGTACACTGCAGGCGCAGTTTTAATCGTCGCATTGACGTTCCGTAATAATGTGCAACTCGATAACACCTCACTGCGCGTCCGTTTTCGATGTACGAGCGAAAAGTGTTGTAGGTGCAGCCGTGATGAGCCGCGCCTCAAGCGAAAAGAAAAACGCGCCGGCCGTCGCCGAGGCACGAAATGACTCGCATTGTTAAGAGTTTCTGTGGAGGCTAATGGGGTTCCGGCAGGACTGCGTAACTTGACGGGGGCCGGGCGTGGTCACCGGAGTGCTTTCCTGTCGCTTGCTTATCAATTCTTCTGGAACTTAACTTCAACTTTGAGGAAACCTGTAGCTCGCGGTAGCATGTTTTTTAACCGTTAAGCTCTACTGCAACTTAAGGAGGTGTGACGTAGGTTTCTCGTCAAATAAGCGTCAATGTAGCTGGTATCCTCCCCCTTTTTTTGGTGGGAGTGATGGCGATCAACGGGGCATTTTTCTTGCGTTCTGTCACATTCGTAATCTTCATCACTTGGCCTTCACACAGGGCTCTCCTTAAATTCATTCGTCTGAAAAATTACCGGTTTGACGAAAAAGCATGGTTGATCCCTCTGTCATAGGAATCTGTATAACACGAAAGTAAAACGTGTCTTCAGACACGTAGTTGAGCGTTTGTTGCGCATTGTTTCGCCCCGAGGGCGAAGGAATGACTGCTATAGCAACAAGTTGTAATGTCACGCGAAGTACGGCAAGCAGCTCGAAACTTCCAACGCGGTGTTCAAGCAGAAAGGACGCATGGAACGTACACAGGATGAGCGCGAACAACTGTCACAGCTCGACAGTTAAAGCGCGCTGGTCAAATACAAAGGAGGACGCACGAAACGAACGCACAAGTATACACAGGATGAGCGCGAACTGTCACAGTTGTAACTTGTTTGTGAGCAGCGCGCTCCTTTCGCAAAAGCGGCCGCTGCATTGAGCGAAGCAAGGTGTGTGACCGGGCTAGTTGGTATTCCATAGTGACGTGAACAGCGCGTGTAATACACAAGGAGGAAGAACCGACAGCGCTAGTCCTCGTCGGTTCTTCGTCCTTGTGTATTACACGCGCTGTTCACGTCACTACGCAGTGAGCGAAATGACCTTCGTGCTCTTTGTAACATGAACGCAAACTTGCGGTGAGACCGCAAGGCGTACAAGATAAGCGCGCGCGCAGGAGCGACCACGCCTTGTAGAGACGCATGCTCATCTCAACGCGGGGGCGACGACATTTAAAGCGCGCTCTTCGAGCCCTTCGCGCCATCTCGCTAGTGATAACGAAAACACGCTGATGTACCCTGATCTTGGAGTACCGCCATGGCAAATGGTGTATATAAAAAGCACGCCGTTACTCTGACGAAGAACGTGCCGTTTGTGGCGGAGTCGTTTCGCGCTGGAGATCGAGAGGTCGCGAGTTCGATTCCAGGTGACGGAACTTTTTCTTCCCAGTTTTTTCTTTGCCATATGTTAGTCTTTATATTTTAGAACGTCATATCCGTGACGGAAATGCGTCAGTGGAGCCGTCGTGGACCCCGGCATAAAACACTTTCGTGTTAAAAACCAGCACTTGTTTCGAACCGGCACGTCCGTACCGTTGGATTGGCAGGTTTAAGCGAATAGCATTTCTGTCTTTTGAACAAAAATACCTGTGTTCTACAGCACGAAAAAATCCTATGGTTGTTGAGAGAAGAGGCTGGTCAGAGTACAAAAAATACTCCTGCGAGTACAAGGTCTCCCCCTCCCCCACCACCACCTCTAAAAAAACAACGGTTGCGTAATTCGTTTATTCGTTTCCAAGGGTCCCGAGGGACATTACATGAGGGGTGGGCAAAGAGAAAGAAAAAAAATTACACCATCTCCCGCTAAATGGGACCATGAGGCGATGTGAAGCCGGAGCACTTGCACGGTCGCATTCCGTTGGCTTTCGTTGAACATGCTACCTACCTCGCGTCATAGAACGCGAAGAGGAACGCTACGTACGTCGTGTCTTCCCTCTAGCCTTGCCGTTAATTCTTACAGGGCGAGCAGGAAACGCGGTCGTCAGGCGCGCGAGGGCGGGAGCGAGGAGAGGAGAGAGAGGGGGAGGGGACGCGCATGAACTGGCGCTCATCGCAGCGTTGCTGAGGAGAGGGGCGATGGGAGAGAGGCGATGCCAAGCAGCGTTTCGGCATGTCGAGCCCGCGTTTCCGAGGGGGAGTGGGAGTGGAGAGGAGTAGAGGGGGAAGTATGTGGAGAGGGTTTGCGCATGCGCAGTAAGAGTGGTCATGCCGCACACCACCACCGGTTTGAGCTCCGCTAAAAGTTGCTTCGCATCTAAAACAGCAGCAGTTTGCAGTTTAAATGATAACAAATGACCCTTTACGGCTGTTTTATATTGAGCGAAATTAGTTGACATGGCGATGTGAGCGGGAAGGTCGTTCCAGTCTTGCGCCGGTAAAGGAAAAGCGATTTCTCAAGTCTTTTTTCGGGTGCGTACGGCATAGACGCCGTTCGGATGGCAATGGTGCGATGTCCGATGTGCACGTCTGATGAATGCATTGCTTCGTGGCAAGGAATGAAACAACTTATAATAAAGGAACAGGCGTGAAACTTTATGGCCAGAGGCAAGATCAGAAAGGCTAACTACAGTTTTTACTGTGGTAACATTTATGTTAGTCGAGTAATTAAAGATGATGACTCTGGAAGCATGGTTCTGGATGGATTCAATCATATTAGTAAGGTTAGCTTCATGAGGATAAACAATGGTATTACCATACTCAAGTTTAAGCCTTACAAGAGTTTTATAAGCTATCAGTTTAGGAGAGGTAGGTGCCGAGGCGAGGTCGCGACGAAGGTATCCGAGGACTCGATTACCAGAATGAGCGACCATGTTAAATCACAGGAAATTTGATTGACTAAATGTTTAATGGTGTTAGTAGCGGCTGCGGGGTATTGTATAGGGTGTAAGTGTTAGTGATGTAGTCTTTACGTCTATGAAAAGTTATTATAAAAGTTTTGTTAATATTTAGGGACATTAACCAGTTTTGGCACCGTTCCTGTAGTGTTCAGATCCTTCTGAAAAACGGAAGAATGTAACACGTTTGATAAAGAGTGATATAGCACGAAATTATCAGCCAATAGTCTAATATTTAGAGTTAATACGTGCCATGTCGTTAATACAAATTCGAAAAAGAATAGGGGCCTAGTACAGTACCTTGCAGGAGTTAGCAATAATTCGAGAATCCAGTTTAGCACGGGGGGTGTAAGTTAAGGAATGAAAGTTTAAGCAGTAATTGACGATGTGAAACTTTGTTTGAATGCTTTTTCGAAGTCAAGAAATAGGGCATCAGTGGGAATAATATTATCAAGGCGCGAGTGAATATCATGGAGGAAGAGGGCTAGTTGAGATCGATAAGAGTAACCGGCACGAAAATCATGCTGATTAGGGTGAAAGAAATTGTTAGCAAACAAATAATGCGCTAATTCAGAATACACGATAAGCTCCATTATTCTGCAGCAGAAGCTGGTGACGCATATGGACGGTAATGGTTAGGAGACGACCCATTGCCTTTCTTGGATAGAATAACGACCTTCTCGATCTGCCAGTCTTGTGGAACTGAACGTGTATCTAGTGACTGCTGAAATATTAGTGATAAAACTGGTTACATGTTTGGTGTTTTTGAGCACCTTGGTATTTGTACAGTCTGTACGAGCTGCTGACGAATTTTTTAGTTTGTCGATGATATGAACAATACCACTTGGGCTAAAGGTAATACAATTCATAAGTGTATGCGCGAAGAACGGGAATCAAGGAAGGTTGCGAGTGGTTTCAGGGGCGAAAACGGAGGAAAGGTATTATTTAGTACATTAGCGACATCTGCTTTGTCTGCAAGACAACCATTAGGATAAATGAGTGAAATGCCTTCCGTCTATTCAGGTTGGATAGCCTTCCAAAATTGTTTGTATTTTTGCGCAGCAAAGAAGGTAGCGTGTTACCGTAAAAGTAATGTTTAGCTTGCGTGATTGGTGTCATATAATTCTTGGCTGCAGTGAAGTACTTCACCCATGCAGAGTTAGAATTAGAGCGCTTTGCGGATCTAAATAACATTTTTTTATTAGTGCTATGTTTTTTTTTCAAAATACCGTTAAACCATGGCGACTGTGCTCGCTCTTTATTGGAAATGGTGGGGACATATTTTGCTGTTAGACTTTGCATCTCATTTTTGATCAACGACCACTTAGTTTCAGTGGAGCGCGAGTGATAATGAATTGCGAATTCATCGCAAAGGACAGCTAGCTCACCTGCCATGGAGGCGTAGTCACCATTGTCGTATAGTGTCAGAGTTCTTAGAGTTTTCTTAGTTGTGTTGATATAACTTGACAGGGTACCGTTAACAACAGAATGATCACTAAGTGGGGGAAGACAAGTCAGTGTGGAACAGTTGTCCGCGTGTGCCGTTAAAATTAGGTCGACAGTGTTGGAATAATGAGTTGAAATGCATGTTGGTTCAGTGAGAAGTTCGGATAGACCGCATGAAAGATACGTGTTCAGGAAATCACTTTCAATGGTACTTTTTGACATTGTGACAGTAGGGTTAGTAGAGTCAATCAAGAAAGAGTTGAAATCACCGAAAATAACAATAGGCGAGTTAGGATAGGCTTTCTTTATGGTTAGCAAGCATTCATGAAAGTGCAGAGTGAAAGAGCTGTCGCTGTAAGGGGGTCGATGACATCCACCGATGAGGATACGCGGCAAAATAGAATTACATCATAACCGTAAGATTTCGATATTAGGACCATACGTTTACTAGGGCGCAATGCAAGGATCGGTTAGTGGTGATAAGAACACCACCGCCACGCGAGCTGTCAGGCCTATTTTTACGAAATATATCGAAATTAGGAAATGACGGTAACAACTCTGAATCTAGGATGGGCGAATAAAGCCACGTTTCGGTTAAGAAGAATACGTTACTCGATGATGAAGAACTGAGGCCACGAAGGAATTTACGTTTAGTTATCAAGCTACAGATATTAGTGTGTAGATATGGCAGGGGCGTTCGTTGTGGTCTCGTCAGTTCATTTAGATGTGTAATGTGGCGCTAGGATTTACGTTTAACGACCTTCTGCGTAGAGTGGTCACCAATGTAACTTTTTCTGTTGCGGTAAAGGAAGTCATAACGGAGCTTGAAATCAAGTTTTTGAGCCTTCCCAAACTGCCCCAGTTGTTTGCTTGCCGAGCGCGTTTGTTGCAAGAAGCTTTCGCTGACACCTAGTCCGTTCTCTTGGATCTTTTGCTGAAAAAAAGGATGTATTTTTTTTACACTGCCAAACTTCACAATCATGGGTCGATTTCTGCCTTGTTTGTAGGAGCCCAGTCTGTGCGCCGTCTGTGCTCAATGGAATTATTATGAGTGGATAGGCCGAGGGACGCCTTGCAGATATGAATAATTAGTTTTTCGCCTTCTTGCCAGGATTCTTTTTGCGCATCATTGACACAACAGAAAACCAGATTATTGCGACAGGTGCTGTATTCCGGTTCATCTATCTGAGCAGACAGCGATGAAATTTGGCTTGTACATTCATCAGTGGTGATATGAAGCTTTTTCATGTCAGCGTATAGAGTGTTGAACAATAAGCATTCTGATTCAATTTTTTCAAGCCTCGTTTTAAATTTATTGAAAGATTTCTTCTGATCCAAAAGTGTTAGGCGGATTGAATTCAATTCATCAAGTATCGCTGTCTGCCCAGATTGTAACTCTTTCATTGCGGTGAGAAGTTCGCGAGACGCAGAATCAGAGAGAGTGCTAGGATTGCCTTCGACATCACTGGCTAGTAGTAACAACTTGAAGAATATGCAGATACAGTCAAACAATCTTCGCATGCAACGGGGGCTTGGATGCACAACAAGCGTACGACAACTCGTTTTTAGCAAACAAACAGTGGCAGTTACTTACCTGCATGGCAGTGACGAGAGGCTAGTTAGGTCGAGCCGTAGCTGTCATACAAATCTGGGAAGACGTAGCGACAAGCGAAAACAGAACAGCAGGCACACATAGGGCGGTTGCACAATTTTATTGAAACACGGTATATAACGTGGCTTGTGTGTCAAACCCTTTCATAGCACAATTTGAAGAATAACACTGCATGCAATGGTCATCTTTACGGTTTGCAATCAGTCACTCAATAAAACGTGCGTTCAGAATACTCAAAACCAGTGCGCGCTAAAAGACAGTTTTCGGCATAAACAACTGAAGATTCCGCAGAGCTGCACAAATAACTTCAAACATTCCACGCGGTTTGGCTACATTATTGCAAGAAAAGGAGAAAATGGTCCAATCACTCAGTGCTAAGCTTTTTAAAGCCGTAGTGAACGCTTTACCATGGTTGTCCATGGAATGAATACGGGCAGCGCTAAGCGCGATAGCTTAGAGCCAATGACACATGTAGTAATTGAAATAGTTTAGACATTAGTGGTATTAGAACGTATTTGACGATGTGGGGCAATGAAATCCGTCCGATCTGTTGCCCGGTGGCCAGTCCCGGTGCGCCGGTTAAAGACAGCTTGCGTTATCCTGCCTTTGTTAAGCCATTGACACTCATATTAAAACATGGCATGAAGCCCTCAATTTAATCAATTTATATGTTTTATCAATTCCTGATATCCTATATATTGATGTACTACCTCGAATTTTATTACGTTTTGCGTACCGTGATATTTTGAATATGTTTGGCATTATATGGTCTCCTTAAGGATTTCACAGTTATGTCACCGAATTTCAAAGCAAGAGCTTGTTGTTTAGGTGAACCGAGGTACCTAAGAAAAATGTTCACCATGCTTCAGACATCTGAAGTGAAGCCCAATACGCCTTTGGAAAGAAAAAAAAATGTTTTGCCAGCCTCACGTAATCTGTGCGCCTGGACATTCCCCCCGCCAAACATGACACCCCGATTTTGAGTAATTTTGCACTGCGTCAAAATAAGCAGGTAGCTTAACACGCCTATCGCTCGACGCCTGTGACACCTGTCTCATAGCTATGGTAACAAGCGCAGCCTCAATTGCGGCTACCATTGCGTGTGCTATGACAGAATGCGACAACCGTGACTTGGTGACGGCTTAAGGTGTAGAGTAAAACATGAAAATATATGCGTGAACAAAAGCTTAGTAGTAATTGTTTGGGTTTAACGTTGCAAACCAGACATATAATTATGAGGGGTGCCGTAGTGGAGGGCTCCGGAAATTTTGACCATCTGGGGTTCTTTAACATGCACCTAAATCGCAGTACACGGGAATCAAGTATTTTCTTCTGCAAAGAAAATGCGGCCGCCGCGACTGGGATTTGATCCCACGAACTTCGGGTCAGCATTCGACCCACTAGACCGCCTCGTCTGGTGAACAAAAGCTGGCTGTGAGGAGAGGCTCACCTCTTATCAACGCGAAGCAAGCGGCCAACCTTCGAACGCTTTGTGCACTTAGCGTGGTTTCGCGTTGCCTGCAAGATCGGAGGCACCTCACCTTGTTTCGCACTGCCTCTGTGATCTGTCGAGTTTTCACCGAGTTATGATGTCATGTGATGACGTCATCATGTGACGTCACGTCACGCGAGACTTCTGACGTCATGAAGACGTCACAACATTTGTCGATATGTGACGTCATTATGGTGTTATATGATGACACCATCTCATGATTTTTTGCATAACTCGTCCCCGCCGCCGCAGGGCGCGAGACGCCGATGGTGGAATTTCGCTTTCGATGAGTATTGTAGCGCTTTCGCCTTGATAATTAGACGCCATGCGTTCTAAATGGACTCAACACTTCTACGCTTAGATATCCTGGACAGGGTATCCCACAAAATGCCGGGCACAGTCACAGCCTGCCTGTGAAACCGAGCGACAAATACTTCGAGCTCCAGGACGAGGCAGCTGGTAGCGTGTAATATGGCCAGCAGCAGAAGAAGGCCGCTTATGTCAAACTCGGACTCTTCTGTTTCGTTCTCCGATTCTCTCGCATCCCAAACGATCAGCTTGTGTTCATCAATGTCGCGAAAGAATCTTCTCAGCGGTCTCTGCAGTGGATGGTATTTGTACATTAGAAAACCCTCGAGCCAAGTGTTGAGGTGTTCGGCGATTGGTCTAACATCTCTACGCCTAAGACTGGGAGAATCGCCCAGAGTAGTGTAACACACGCGGTCCCGTCTAGACGCGCACTCGATACAAGAAGATATGTTGTCCGTAACAATGTTTTCGGCCATGTGTTTCCAGTAGGCAAACCAAAGCTTTGTCATCAGTGGCCTTCTCATTAAAGGGTCTCTTTGTGCTAATAGTGGAAAAAGATCAATAAAGGGCTCAGTAAAGCAAGGAAGGACTAGGCGTCTGTCGAGGGCATCTTCCAGTTTCTGTAGCGTGTCTATGCGATCGGCGGGACGCCTTAGCGTGAGCATAGCCGTCAACTCAGTGCGGAAGTACACGGAAAGTGGGAGTAAGGCGGCAATCCATAGGCCGAGAAATGCTTTGCGGATGACGCTCACGCGACCAAAGGCTGTGGGTAGGGTAGCCGATGTTGCCAGAACAGCTGCCAGAAGGAATATTGTCGTATCGTAGGTGCCGCGCCAAACTGATCCGTCGAAGCGTCCAATGACCACAGAGACATACACAACTAGTGCGAGCAAGGCTAATGTAGTTACCACTAGCTTCCAGCATTCACCGACAACTTCGTGCAGAGAAATGATGCGGTGAGCATCCACTTGAGAAAAAAAAAAGCATCGTAAACAACCTGGATATAGGGAAGGTCATGTAATAAAATATGAGTGTCGAATAAAAACACAGGCTCGTGTGTCATGCTGAAAATGTTCGTGAGTAACCCTTCGCGTATGAACGAAGCAGAAATATTTTCCTCTTGCCTAACTGTAATGTTTTTTGTTTCAGTAATTCGATTATTCTCATACTTCGAAAGCGTCCGCAGTTCCTGTTAGTGCCACTGTTGTATCTCTGCACGAGGCAAGGTACCGTTATTTCGCGACTGTCCAGGTCCACTACACAAGATGGCTCGAAAGGTCTCACCTTCCTCAGTGCATGCTTAGAGCTACGGTTTACATCGGTCGAAGATTCGGGCGGCCACGAGATACTCTGTATGGTTGTTTCATTCAATGTAACGTACTGAATGACTTTACAACCGGACGGAGGCGTTTTAAGGCCTTTACTACACAAGACCATACCATGGGCTTTCTGAAAATCGAACAAGGCTGAGCAAATGAACCACATTACACCACGTATGTTCAACATGGACGGTGCGTCGCGAAGCAGGCTAGGATCGGCGGCGAAAAAGACCGGTTTCTTTCCTCGAACAGACTTTGAAAACATAATAATCAAATTCATGGTTTCGCGTGCTCCACGTAGTTACCGGTATACCGAGCAGCCGTGCAAATGTTGAATGCGCTTCTTTCCACGGCCCCTCGAAGGAGACAAGGATGACATCCGAGATGTTTGCGTGTATCAGTGACGTACTCGCTGGCTCGTCTTCTGGCACATACTGATGAGCAGCTGCTGCACTTGAATGTAGTAATGCCAGTACAGCAAATACTGATGTTGCTAGGCTGCTATTCACCGAAACCATATCAGGAGGTGTCGAAGCTGAAAGAAAAGACAAGCACATCGCCAAAATTGCCCAGTTAACTCTACACAGGACATGCATAAGTGACATTACTGCCGGACACTTCATGGTGCTTGCTACACTGAAATATGACTGCATATTATTTAAATAACCGACAGGCTTGGGGCAATACTCGTTAGCCCAAGACTCACATGCCCGAAAGTGAGGAAAGAGTAAGAAATGTAATATTATTATCTGTTTAATTCGGCCAGGCTGTCTGTATACGCGCGGCAACACGACGTCCCCACACTCGAAACAAAGAGAGAGAGAAAATACTGGGCAATCAGGAAGTATCCCTGACCTACTCGTATTGAGCAGTTCTAGCTGATAGCGCGGATGTGCACCGATGTCACCGAAATCTGAAGTTTCGAAACTAAGGACACTGCGTGCATAGCTATTCTGACTGTGCGATTAGGCGCTAGTCACTCGTGGAGTCAATGCAATAGGACACTACATAAATGTAAAATCATGGACTCGTTTGGTGTAATGACTTATTAGTGAAAGTGATCATAGGATGGTGAAGGATGACGAACTATAGAAATTTTGAATTCTGCCCCGGGAATTACACTTGTAAGCGAAACTGAAGGCTGATTAAGGTTTAGTTAATCCGCCGTGGTATTTATAGTCAATAGTATTAGGTAACATCAACACTATGCATAATCAGTAATTAGTGCCTAGATATAACATAAAACGTTATCTAAACATTAAATAATTTGAAAACCAGCGCGAGAACGACAGTGACACAAGAAAAGAAGAACCGAGGACGAGCGCTATCTAACAAGTGAAATTTATTGAAGAAAAACCAACAGCATGCGTGCGCAGCATACTTGGTTACGCGAAAAAAATTACTAAGCACGCGCACCTCGCAATCTGTGATGAAGACAAGAAGAACGTTGTTTGCCTTCTGCGCTCCTGCGAATTTGGTTTTACCAGCCAAGTAAAGCCTCTTTTACAGTTTCGGGGACAGTGTCAGCTGCTTTCACTGATACCGGTGAGTGACGCGACGACACTGAGCGCCGACGTTTCACTGCCACCGTGGCGGAGGGCACCGACCGAGATGTGCGAGTGTGGCAAGGGCCGCCATTACCGCAGCGTGGCTTCGGACCCGACGAGCCTGTGAGCCAGCCAGGAGCCGCCAGGGCCTCCTACATTAGGCCACCGACACTTGTCTTGTAGGCGACGAGGAAAGCTGAGAACATCTCGGATGAAGCAAGCTCTGCGAAAAAGGTAAGAGTGGAAGATCAGAGCGATAACCACAATGAGAAAACATCGACCTACTCAGTGAAGAAGAAGATATCGAATGTGATGAGGAGGCAGACTCGTTCATCAAGTGACGTAAAAAAGAGAAGATTCGAGAGAATTCCTGTGGTATTCCGACCAATCGAAGATGCAAGGACGTTCTGGAAAGTAAATCCTAACGTTGTAGCCTCGGAAATTGTTGCGCTGGCAAAGGAAAAAGTGCGTTCTTTCCGAGTAAACAAGGACGGAAGTTTTTCGGTCACTGTGAGTTCCCTTGCCTCAGCCAAAAGCTTGTTGTCATGTGTGCAGGTGGCTGGGTTGCTGGTGAAGGCATTTATTCCAGAGGCATACATACGAAACGTCGGAAAAATCAGACATGTGCCTCTGGAATATACAGAACAACAACTTACAGAATATTTGAGTGTCGTAGGGGTGACTTCGGCCCGACGCCAAGCTCGTTACATACGTCAAGAAGATGGCACTGTGGAATCACGCCCCCTGAAAAGTGTGATCTTACAGTTCCGTTATGACCGACCACTCCCAGAGCGAGTGTATCTTGGATTCACCAGTCATCCAGTTGAAGAATATTTGGGACCAGCAATACGCTGCTACAACTGTCAAAGGTTTGGACACTTGGTGAAAAACTGCCGAGGAACAAGGCGCTGAAAAATATGTGCAGAAGACCACCATCATAAAGACTACAAATCTATAAGATAACCAAAATGCGCGAATTGCAAAGGGCTCCATGCTGCCTAATTCTCTCGGTGCCCATCAACATGACATCATCTATGGTCGCATGCAACAACGCGGTGCACCCGAACCAAACATGAATACCATGAATCCTGCACGGCCTCCGCGACCGCTATTGCCTAATCACCAGGACACTGTTAAGGCGTACGCGCAAGTTGCAAGGGGACTACGAAACCGAGAGGAAAGCGTCGGGTCATCACCAAGCCAGCATCAAGCTCGACAAGAACCTCAGGAGGGTTCTCGACAGAAGATCAACCACGTGGCAAGCAGTCGACAAAGTACAAGCACATCGCATCCAGTAAGTGTCACGCAACAGGAAAACTCCTCTATGTCAATTGCTCAGCTTCTCATACCGATGTTGTTCACTGCTTTGAAAGCCATACTTGCCGCAATTCCACAGGCTAATAACCTCCCCGAAGTGAAAGCTGTTTTGTCAATGGAGCAAGTGGTGTTGCAATACGCTACAACAGACGCTGCGCAGGCAAGGCATGAATAACTGTTATCAAAATGTCGCCATATACCAGTGGAATGCGAATAGTCTTCGCTCTAAGAGTGCGGAGTTTA
This sequence comes from Rhipicephalus sanguineus, assembly GCF_013339695.2. NCBI lineage: Eukaryota > Metazoa > Arthropoda > Arachnida > Ixodida > Ixodidae > Rhipicephalus > Rhipicephalus sanguineus. The sequence goes on from NC_051184.2 coordinate 102,939,248, forward strand.
GGAAATTTGTAGCTCAATTCTCTTTTCCAGTGTTATGCATCACAGAGGCTGGAGTAGACAACACGTTTCGACTGGCTAATTACGTTGTGTATACATCCACCAGATCTGCAGGGCAGAGCAGAGCGATGATTTGTGTGCGACGAGATCTACCGTCAGTTTTATTAAGTTCTACATCATCAGCCTATCCAGAATATGTTTCATGTGAAGTTCGGTTCGGCAGAGTAAATATAACTGTAGTTAGTGTTTATTTACAGCCTTCAACAAACATTTCACTTTCTGCACTAACGGGTCTTTTTCAGAGGTACACCAAAAGTGTGATATTTGGGGAGATTTTAATGCGCACCATGTCATGTAGGGAAGTACCTGCTGCGACAGTCGTGGAAACAAGCTACAAAAGGCAATTCAGAATAGCGGTCTGTGTGTGTTGAATGACGGCTCAGTGACGTTCTTACGGGGTTTTAATTACTCCAGCTGCCTTGACCTCACGCTTTGTTCAAACGATATTGCATGCGGAATAACTTGGAGAACAGACATTGAAACAAGGGGTAGTGATCATTTCCCTATCCTAATACAGCATCCTAGACTACGCTTTTCGACTTACAGGCGTTCAGCAAAGATAACCAATTGGCAGGCATTTAGATATCACCTAACAAGTCAAGCTGATACTGTCACTGATACGGAAACCCTGTTATCACTTATTGAGGACAAATTAAGAGTGTGTAGAAAGTTTGTTAAAATTCCTGATGGTTACGCTGGGGTAGACTGAATACGAGAGACTTAGAGCAATACGCCGCAGAGCTGAAAGGAAATACCGGCGCACAGGTCTTCTTGAAAATTACCGAGAATGCCAAAAAACGCATGATCGTATGAGTCGGCAACTGGAACGACTAGGCGCAAAGCGCTGGAGGGAATTCTGTACTTCACTTGCCCCCCTCACACAAGAGTCAAAATTATGGAGTGTCTTGCGCTCTCTAAGTGGGTCTGTAACGCACGAACAGCCGTTCAGGGCCCTGGCTTTGCTGCAAAATGTATCGGAAACGACCGTGGCAAATGAGTTTTGCCAGCATATTACACGCCCAAGTGCAGCAGTGAGTACACCAGAGTACGTAAAATCTGTAGAACAAGTCAAAGCACCGATCGCATTGGCTCTCCGCATACCTCATCATGACCTAGATCAGGAGTTTTCGCTAGAAGAATTAAAGAACGCGCTGGTATCGTGCCGTCAGAGGACAGCAGCTGGGCCGGATGGGGTCACATATGCTGCTCTGAGAAATCTGGGCCCGGTGGCCACAAATACCTTGTTAAAAGTACTAAATGATGCACGGGTACTAGAATGTCTTCCTCCTTCTTGGAAAGTTGCACGAGTCGTTCCGGTACTAAAACCTGGTAAAAGTCCCTTATCTATAGATTCCTTCCGTCTTGTTAGTCTGACTAGCTGCTTATGCAAACTTATGCAAAAGATGATTGACGCTAGGCTTCAGTGGTGGACAGAATGCACGAGCGTACTCCCAGAAAATATGGCAGGTTTCCGAAGAGATCGGTGCACGATGGATGCCATTTTAGATCTTGTTACAGATGTAGATCACGAGAGAAGTTGTGGAAAAATCACCATAGCAGTGTTCCTAGACATAAAGAGGGCATTTGACACAACAAGCTACATACATGTTATGCATGGGTTAACTCAGTTGGGCAAAGTTGGACGAACGCTGAGGTGGATCTCAGAATTCTTGAAAGACAGGAAACTTTTTACTAAGATGGCTGATGGAAAAAGCAAACAGCATAAAGTGAATCAAGGTGTTCCCCAAGGTAGCGTCCTCAGCCCATGTATGTTTAATTGTGTTATGGCTGAACTGTCACACATTTTGCCCGCAACCTTGAATTATTCCCTTTATGCTGACGATTTGTGCATATGGGCAACGGACTCGAGTATTCAAGTTGTTCAGCATACGCTACAAACAGGCCTAACAGCAATTAATGAGTTTTTGAAAAGCAGAGGAATGATTCTCTCACATGACAAAACAGCTGTACTACCTTTTACGAGGAAGTTCCTCAAAAGATTTAAGCTCGAGATAGACTCCCAGCGTTTACAACTTGTGCGACAGCACAAGTTTTTGGGTGTTATTTTGGACAGGAGGCTGTCATGGGCTCCGCAAATAAAAGCATTAGAGGAGAAAGTCAATTCTATAGTCAACGTTCTTCGTCAATTTGCCGGAGTGAGATGGGGCAGTTTCAGTTCTTCTTTAATGCGAATTCATTCAGCAATGATTAGACAAAGAATTGCATACTCTGCTCCAGTACTATACGGTATATCTCGTAAGTTGGAAGAAACTGTCCAGAGAATGATCGCCAGAAGCCTTCGCATATGTCTTGGCGTACCGCGCGCATCTTCTAGCGCCTTGGTCATTGCGGAGTCCCCTCGACCAAATTTCCAAGCGCTTAGATTAACGGAAACCTGTAGGCACTACTTTCGATTGGCGTCACAACACTCTAATCACACAGCGTGAATTGCGTAACGAATGAATGGTATGAACTTCCCACACCATTGCAACGGACTGAATAATAATTCATAATCATCATCATTTGCCACAGCACCGAGAAAGCGGGAAGCTATGTAAGTGCACGTATTGCCCTCCAGACGTGTAGTAGGTACTTTGCTGCTAAAGCCTGCGCACCGCTGAAAAGTGCCTACAAAGGCAACAGCGCTCGCGTGATATATTAATGACTGTTAGGCTTAACGTCCCAAAACCACGATATGATTGTGAGAGACGCCGTAGTGGAGGGCGCCGGAAATTAAAGAACCACAAGGTCACTGTTGTTCTTTAACGTGCAACCAGACCTAAGTACAGGGGCTTAAATGATTTTCGCCTCCATCGGAAATGCGGCCACCACGGCCAGGATTCGATCCCGCGACCTTCGGCTCAGCAGTCGAGAACCATAAGCACTACACCGCCGTGGAGGGTGCTAGCATGGGGCGTTCAAAGGGGCGATTTAATGCAAAACATACCTACGTGCTCGTTGTGCCTCATTGACCTTACAAGAGGGCGGCCAGGCTTATTTTGTTACGACAGTGTAAAACATAACGGTTTTATTTACAGCGAAAGCGGTGTCAGATCACAGCAACAGTCAATTTAGGTGACGTAGTGTAGGCCGCTGCCACCGGCGTCTGTAACAGCTATGGTCCACAACGAGGAAAAAACAACAGTTTGCAAGCGGCATTTGGGCCCAGGTACTTTGCGTTACTATCGAGCATTCTGCCACAGAGCCACGCCTATGCTTAATGAAAGCTGCTTCGCAAAAAGACCCTATACAGGCGTTATCTCGGGCAAGCAACCACGTTAACAGATGTAATATAGCGTAGTAGAAGAGTAGAATAACAACAGGCGCCACACAGTGTGAATTGCGTAACGAGTGGGTTGCATGAAGCTTCCCACCGATTACAAAGGGCTCAGCCATAATCTTCAGCCAGTATATCCGACCTGGCCGCACGCGACCTGGTCAACATGCCGGACTATATATCGGACCTTACAGATGTAGTGCGTACCTCGCTCGTCTGCAGCGCTCAACCACCTGCAGCGCTCATCTGCAGCGCTCAACCATCATCTGCAGCACCCACCCAAAGCCTCTCTATTACCTTACTCAACTGAAAACAGCCTAAAAACTAGGAAGTCTATTTTTTGTCATTTTTGCCCCATTTTACCTTCGTCCAGCCGGTGACAACTTTTTGCGAAGCCACTCGTAGAGGGACCCTCAGAACTTGGTAACTTCCGGCATTCGAGTCCAAAATAATTCTACAAACCAGCGTAGGAATAGCCAGAGACTATGACAACGACAGGTGGCTATGGCAACGATATCGATCTCGGCCAGACCATATCAAGAGACCTTTCAATTTAATCACTCGTGCTGCATACGTTGCTTTCAGCTATGCAAGTTAACATATTCATGTAACGCAATCGGTGGTGCGCCACAGACGCATGTCCGCTGCTGTGCCGGCGTCCGCGGATAAAACAAATTCAGGCCACAGACAGGTCAGGCTAAGGAAAGACCAGCCTTAAAAACTTAACGAAGACTTCCTCGAGTTGATATATTGATTTCTGCAGAAAGATCGTGTGCAAGCTTCTAGCAGGGAACATCATACCAACTTCAGGAAACCACCAAGAGAAAAGAATAAGTGGCTCAGGTTCAACCTTTCTGAACCTTTTTATCCCGATTGAAAGTTGTGTTTGGCTTGGTTTCGCAATGACTATGCACACAGGCGGCGGCTGCAGTAGCTTCAATCTTGGCACGCTTCCGCGCTTGGTGAGTTCCTCTATAACGTGCTAATCTGGCCTCCGTTTGCTCCGGTGTTTTATCAGGCAACTTGGCCTTTGTTTGAGATTTCACAGCCTGCCGTTGCAGTTGTGCAGGAGTGTACAGAGAACACTAGAGGAGTTACAGACGTTTCATAATTAAAGCGCGAGGCTTGCTCGCTTCGCTAATTCTTTCGCTACCCTCCATTCGTCGGCTCATCTCTCCACCTCTTCGAGTCTGTCTGTCTGTCTGTCTGTCTGTCTGTATGTCTATCTATCTATCTATCTATCTATCTATCTATCTATCTATCTATCTATCTATCTATCTATCTATCTATCTATCTATCTATATCTATCTATCTATCTATCTATCTATCTATCTATCTATCTATCTATCTATCTATCTATCTATCTATCTATCTATCTATCTATCTATCTAAGTCTGGATGCACTCGTGGTTGACTGCATAACTTCATATAATCCATATTTAAAACATGAGTGCCATAATCGACATACCATAATTCGCTCTATGGCGAACATGACTGACAGATCATGACATGATAACATGCCACGGCTGCTACACACGTCATGAAAGTATTTCCCACAGTTAAGTGTGACGCTACCGGCATGCATCGATCCGTGGTGTGACGGTATCCGCCCAAGGTAACTAACAGCCTGGAGCAACCAAGGACAACTAAAATAGACATTGCAAACCTTATAAGACAGTTTGCGTAGATTAAACAAGAAAAAAAGACATATCGTTTGTTATAGTTGACGATTTTAATGTAGAACGCTAACGCTTACGTGCATACTGGTATGATTCAACACGTTGCAGTCTGGCACTGCTCGTCTCCGCAGGAATACGCCAACGAACTCTGCTTACACTTCGTGCTGTAGTGTGAGCGCCGGCGTTGTGTGAGAGAATGAGCTGGCGTTTAAACGCAGATGAACTCAACGTACCTGATAAGCGCACGATGTGCGCACAACTAGTCAAATTAAACAATGACATCGGTTCACATCATAAGATCTTGCTCAAAAAGCGAAATATGCACCTTCTCGCTGACTGCTTTTTAACAGCGAAGGTACCCTGCCGTAGTTTGTGCGGTGTCACCAGAAGAACATCATCATAAACCGGCACGCGATCTCTTCGTCATCTTCCTCATCGTCGTCCTCGACTTCATCTTCTGCTTCGCTCCCAGAACACGTGCGGCGATTTCTCCGGCGCAGGATGCAATAACACTGAATGGCGAGACGACGAGTACAGAGAGAGCGAAATAATGGGAAAGAGAGAGAGAAAGAGAAGAATTAAAGACAAAAAAATGGAGAAATTCTTGCGGAAGAAAGTTTCTTTTCATCATGATTTAAGTAGCGCACTGACGGACTAGGACAGAGAAAAAAAGAAGGTGCACAACACGGGGCTTTTTTTTCTCTGTCCTAGTCCGTCAGTGCGCTACTTAAATCATGATGAATCCGTACCAACTAGCTCAAGTTTCAATTCTCATAAAGTTTCTTTTCTAGGCGAGATTCGCACCAGCGTAGCCATCATCCGAAGGCGAGGGGCTAGCAGAGCAAAACGTAGCCTTGATAGTACAGCATAGCCAGGGGGTGGGAAAGGGAAGCGATGGAGAGAAGGACAGATGCGAGGGTGTGGATGAGTGACAGGAGAGGGGAGAGTAAGACATACCATAGAGAGAAAGAAAAACAGAGAATGATGGGCAGAAAGAAAAACGGGGAGAGAAAGAGAGGGAGTCATTTAAAGAAAGATATAGAGAGCGAGATAAAGAGATAGAAAGAGAAAGCGAGAAGCAGAGATAGGGAGCAAGAAATGGAAGATGAAGAAAGAAAGATACAAAGCCCGAGAAAGAGAAAGAAATGAAGAGAGAGAGGAATTGGGCGGTAAGGGTAAGGAGGAAGGGAACATCACCCGCTCCGCTGCTATCTCAGTCTTCGCACCAGTAGCGCGGAGCTGCCCTACTTTTTTGCGCAATCGATTCCCACATTTGGTAGGATATCCGGGAATTTTAAATGGTTCAGCATTTCTATGTTGACTCAACGAGAAACTCGACGCCCCTCTGTCTGTCTGTCACAAAGACGAGCACCGCTATAAAAAAAATCACAGCATATCCACGGAGTGAATGATGATGAGTGGGCGAAGCAGCGGATGTTCACCGGTGAACCGTGCATCTTCCGTTAATTCTGCCCAGTACATCATCACCGACGTGAGATCGGGCGCGTTTATACTAAAGGTTCGATGAGTTATGACGACTTGCAGCTCACTTTATTTTACATGTACGCTGTGAATTTTCATTGTTTAGAAAACCATTGCTTAGAAAACACCTGGCGTCTTTCGTTAAGCAGCTGGCGTCTTTTCGTTTTGCTTTAGAAACATCTGGCGTTCTTTCGTTTTGCTTTTACAAAACATCTGGCGTCTTTCGTTGGTTTATTTCATCAATCAACGGCGTTTTGAACAAAATTTTTATTGTTTAATCACGCACAGGAGAAATCTCACCAGGCACTACCTTGGAGGTAAACAATGGCTGCTAATGGGAATGAGAGACAGAAGAAGTCGGCTTTTAGCTAACACTTACACTTCTACTTCTACTAACGTTTCCTACTGGAACATGCCAATGGCTGCTAATGGGGAATGAGAGACAGAAGAATTCGGCTTTTAGTTAACGCGCACGCTGCGAATTTCATATTGTTCAACAACGCACAGGAAAAATCTCCCACCGGCACCACCTTGAAGGTCAAAGCGTAAGACTGGTTACGCACTACGACTACTACTACGACTACGAGGGACGAACGGGTGCCGCCTTAAGGAGCTTCGCCCCTAAAAGGAATGAACGCCAGTTCCGCCCAAGTGAAAGCTACACGAAGTGCGGCGCATTGATTCACCTGCGTTTTCCTTTTGTTTATCTTTTGTTCATGTTTTTTGTGTTCTTTTCTTGTGTTTATCTGCTCTTTTCTGTTCTTTTCGTGTGATCATTGGACATTTTATAACATTTTCAAGTTTTTTTTTCCTGATTGTCTGATTTGTGTTGCGATTATCTCTTTCCTGTTTTATGGCATCCTTTGAATAGCTTTTCTGCTGTTTGCGACTCGGAGTGTGGTGCGGCTAACTCCCGGCGCTGGCTTTTCGCCTCCGCTGCTCTCTTCCGTAAATCTGTGTCACTCCCGGCGCTGGCGTTTCGCTGTCACTTCGCTGGATCGGACAGACGGGTTAACCCTTCGGCAGCGCTGGCGTTCACAGGCAAGCAAGCGCTGGTGTTCCAAACATGAAGCCTGCTCGGCTCATGTGTATGAAACGAGGGATCTGCGTATCACCAACGCGAGACATGGGGTGGTCCCTACTGCTCCGCAAATAATGAATACATGAATAAAAAAATCACCATCTCCCCGTAAAGCGAACCCTGAGTAGTATGCGAAGCAGCCATGAGTCGACTTAAAGTTCTGTAAATCTTTTATTTTCTTCATCACTGTTCATGGTCCTTCCATTCGAGGTTCCCCTGATGTTGTTGCTGGTCATATATGACTTTAAGCTCAGGGGAACGTTTCCCCTTGAGTATAAATGCCTTGTGGTCCGTAAAGTATAAAGTTAATGGCTCCTGCTGCAAAGGTTGTAGCTTGAACTTTTATAATGCGATGTCAGTACACGTTCCCCTGATGCTGGTACACTCTAAGAAAAAAAGAGTATGCGTGACTCTTTTCGGAGAGTTCTGACTTGCCACGTATAGGACTCTCTTTAAATAGTCACGGTGACTCTCTTGGTGGGTCAGGGTCGGCTTGCTCTAGGAGAGTCCCCTGACCCTCTAGGAAGAGTACAAAAACTTTCATCGGGAGGATCACGTTACCACTTATAGGGAGTCAGACGACTCTTGCCGGTAACGCTCCTAAGGGGGTCAAGGGACCCACACCGAAGCATCAAGCGACTCCACAAGTATTTTAAGCTACTCATTTGATCCTTGCTCTAATTTTGCGCGACTACTGTTGAAAATAGTGGAGTATTCATTTTAAGCAAGTCATATAACACTTGCCGTTCTGCCCAGCGACTGTAAAAAAAGAATAGTCCAGTTTTAGCATTATTTTAATAAAACTCGCCAAAACAACACATATTTTCCAGCAAAGTTATATAGAAAGCGCGAAAAGATGGTCTGTGATTTCCAATTAAGAAGTTTGGGTATTCCTCATTTACATGATCCTATGAGTATAGCCAACTAAAATGTGTGACTGTGATGTGCACAGTGTCATATGGTGCTAAATGAACAGCAGAAATCGCCATCATGTTTCCATATTTATTCCTTGTGATTAAGAATAAATCAAAAAGTGGTGATGGCTTGAGGCATCAGACTTGTGGCTTGCTAGTTTGTCGCTCCTGTCCAGCGTGAGCACCATGAAAAACGGTATCTGAAAAGCAGAACGTGATATTATGATGAGAAAATGAAATGGCAGTAAAGGTTTTCAAAACCTACACAATAAGTGGTTCACACAGACATAATAAAGGCTAACAACAAAACAACAAAGCACATCCTCCGGCAGCCAGGGGCATGCCGTTAGCGGTTATTGATGCGAGTACTAGGGCCCGAACGACACTCAGCGCGTGCGTACGCCGTCTACGTCGAGATACGACATGTCATATGCTAGAATTAGCGCAAATAACTCCCACAATCACGTACACTCACTCGATTCTGGTATATCGCCCAACGTCATCGCAGTGTATGCAAACCACGAAAACAGCAAACAGAAACGAGGGAAAACAGTGCACGCCGGCGGCCGCAACAACGCGCGCCGTCGAAAGTCTAGAGCTTTTTCACTTCACCGGCGAGGCGTGTCCAACTTGAATGACTACCGCGTACGTTCTGGAAGCCACCGTACTATATCTGCACCTCAAACTACCGTCTTTAAGCCAACAAAAACAATTACATATAGTGCGTCTGAGCGTTTTGTACACAGGCTTTTTTTTTCACGTTCCCACGCGTGGACGCACGCTGCACACTCAAAGTCGGTGGAAATGTTATTATGAAGTAGACTAAAGTGCATCTCAAAACTACATCTTGCACCTTCAGTAGTGCTGCAGACACGACGTGCGACCAGCAAGAAATGACCCTCGATTATTGTTTCCATCGCTCACTTTATGGGAGCTTGTACAGCAACGCGCATAATGGTAGCAACTCGTTAACTGACAGCTTTAGTTGGGCATCCGAAACAGCCCCGCGGATACAGGCTACTGTTGGAAATGGCTGGCAGGTTCCGCAGAGCTGCTGCAGACGCCCAGCTAAAGCTGTATAATTAGTACCTACGAAAGCAGTACACTCACCGTTAACTGGCGCCCGTTGTCGGTGTCTGCAGCTCCATGAATATTCCGCCGTCCAAGCGTCACTTCGTGCACGGCTCGAGCCGTCGTCAACACCACCGAAGACGCGAATCCTACGCTGAGACGACTGAGAGAGGAGAGCTGCGCGCCATCCCGGCCATCCCGGCGCCAATCCCGTCTATGTTGCCGAGCAAGGCAAGCAAGGCGCCACAACGGCGCCAAAGGGCGAGCGTACGATATGTATGGCGTATACGGTGGCTCTTCCGTATACCGAAGCCAATCGAAACGCGCTTCAGGAGGGTCCAGTGACTCCTTCCCAAATGCGAACTCTTTTTCTCTGCCTGTACCTTCCAAAAGGGGTCAGATGGACACCCGAAGAGAGTCACGGTTCCATGACCCTCTTTTAACTCTCTTTTTTCTTAGAGTGTAGGATGTTTTTAATCGCACGAAATGGAACCCCGCGCCGCCGCGATGCGATCTTCGTTCGTCGACGCGCACTCCATGACAGCTGTGTATAGAAGAGAGCGGGGGAGAGCGAGCGCTTTTATATCTTGAGCTACAGCGCCGCAGCGGTCTCCACTCAAAGTAGAGCACGCGCCGGTGTGGAGCAAGCTCTCTACCGCAGAGCCGTCTAGTGGGTGCTCCGAGTACTAGCGGGGCACTGGCTGCGCCGACGCGACGCCGGAGGGACAGGTCTCGTTAATAAGCTGCTTCGCATCTAATAAATTACGTATTCACTGCGGTGCTTGGGCTTTAACCCGGGTCCTCACACTTCGAAGGCAAGTGTCATAACCACTTCGCTACGCATTCGTTCTTGCAAAACATGAACATATGTGACTTACATGAATTCGGTGCACCCGAGGTGCAAAATAAATGTAGCAAGATAACTTCCTATGATGGCTTCGTTGAATTTTGTAATAGTGGAAGAAAAGCCCTGTTCAGCACAATATTTAAAGTTGACAGGTAGGACTGCACACATAGTGAAAATGAAACATTGCGAAGGTTTGATGCCAGACCCACACTTAGGTGGCCGCGCGATGCTCGCCCCATGGGACAGAGGTCGAGACGTGATGAGTGCTAAGTAGCATATAATTTCCTAATAATACGCTAGAGGGAAATCTGGCGTATTATTAAGAACTCTAGGTGGCAAAATTTCCGGAGCCCTCCCGTACTGCGTATCTCACAATCATATGGTGGTTTTGGGACGTTAAACACCAACAAATATTCTTGTTATCATCAAGCCTTACGCGGATTAGTGCAAGCTTCGCCAATTTTTGTAAGCTCACCAATTCAAATAGGCTCACGAAGTTCACAAGAATCCGTTATTTTATCCGAAATTAACGCCAATACAAAAGAAGTGACATAGCCACAAGGGCGTCAGAAGCCACAGGCGCGAAGATTAGGCAAATCAGTGTCGTATCCATCATTACCATAGTGGCTGAATGATCGCAGCGCCAAAGGTCCCTCTAGGAAATATTGTCCAAAACCTTATGCTAGGGAGCATATTTAAACCTCCTTGGGAGCATATGGATGACGCCATGCCGATGAAGCCTGAAAACGGCGTTCCAGAGACGAACACTACCTGCAACAAAACACAACGCTTACGCATCATATATAGTCCATCTCAGATGCTGGTTGTAGCACTGTGGATGCTACGGGGCTGCATAGCCAAGGCACCGTCCACTGACCAGAGGGAGCTCCGTCGCTAGCACTGGCCCGTCCCATGTTCGCTGATAGTAGACGTTAGGGACTCCTCGCAGAAAATAGACGCGTGCACGCGTCCCCCCCACCTCCTGTAGCCCTGCCACAGTCCGTTCACTCTTGCAGGGAGAGACCCGCATTCTATTTTCACCTGCCCCGCCTCAATATCGCGTTTTTTATCGGTTAGGCTGTCTATTCTGGCGCTGCAGTCAGACCGAAAAACTCGACTGCACTGTGCCTAATAAGTAGAGGTGTGCGAATATTCGAAATTTCGAATATTTTTCGAATAGTGTTTGCTATTCGATTCGATTCGCACTGAAATTTTACTATTCGAACTATTCGAACTTCCCAACAACAAATGCAGTCAACGTCCGATTGAAAGTGACCCCTCAGATTTTTAATATGCTTCACCTCATTACACTCTCGTATTGCGGCAAAGCTGCCTTTCAAGCTCCGTTACGGTCGAACTTGGCCAAGAGACAGTCAACGTCTGATTGGAAGTGGTCTTTAGATTTTCAATACGCTTCACCTCCTCACACCCCCGTATTGCGGCAAAGCTACCTTTCAAGGTCCGTTACGGTCGAACTTAGCCAAGAGACAGTCAACGTCCGTTTGGAAGTGGTCCCTAAATTTTCAATATGCTTCACCTCATTACACCCCCGTATTGCAGCAAAGCTGCCTTTCAAGCTCCGCTACGGTCGCAAATGTATTAACTCAAGAAAACGCTGGTTCCAACATGGAGATGAAAGATGTGGCAGAGTTGGGGGCTCATTTAATGCTGTTTTGGACCTGAAATTTGGGCAGGAAGTCTGAAAAATCGTACGCCGAAGCTTTTTAGCATCCCAAATTTCAGATGTTCTTATATATCGACGTCTACGAGGCTGATTTGGAATTCCGAACTTGAAGGGAGTACACCCTTGTCCGCCACATCAGTTGGGTTTCCACAGAAGTTGAAAGAGGAGGAGAGGCTGAGGAAATGGCATCTCTGCCTATCACGTGTAAAGTGTTGTCGGCAGCACTTTGGTTGCACCAAATCATGTACATAAATACAATGCGGCCTCTACATTGCCTCACTCTTGATAAGAAAGACAACTTATGAAATATGACCCCACCAGCGCTTCATCAACCTAGCGAAAAGAAACACTTTCATGTTGCTATCTCACAAGAACATACTTAGGGATTCTCTGCAACTTTTTCTGTAATTGCGCTTCGAATTATTCGAAAAATGTTTGAGAAATATTCGGAAATTATTCGAAATTATTCGATTCGATTCGCACTCAATCTTTATTATTCGAATTCGCTTCGCACCCAAAATTTTGCTATTCACACAGCTCTACTAATAAGATGAACGAAAATCTCTCATGGTGTATTCATTCGGGCCACGTCGTCTTCTCGGCGTCCCATTAGCATCTGCGCTCAAGCGTTGAGCGAGTAGAGAGAGCGCACGGCAGCACCCAACGCTCTGAGCGTTTCGCAGTTACTCCCGTCTCGTGTTTATAGTCACGTTGAAGAGATATGGCGTGCAAACGCGGACACATGAGAGGAGTCAAAACACCACAAACGCCACAAACGTTTTAGGGGCGAAGCTCCTTAAGGCGGCACCCGTTCGTCCCTCGTAGTAGTAGTAGTAGTCGTAGTCCGTAACAAGTCTTACGCTTTGACCTCCAAGGTGGTGCCGGTGGGAGATTTTTCCTGTACGTTGTTGAACAATAAAAAATTCGCAGCGTGCGCGTTAACTAAAAGCCGAATTCTTCTGTCTCTCATTCCCCATTAGCAGTCATTGGCATGTTCCAGTAGGAAACGTTAGTAGAAGTAGAAGTGTAAGTGTTAGCTAAAAGCCGACTTCTTCTGTCTCTCATTCCCATTAGCAGCCATTGTTTACCTCCAAGGTAGTGCCTGGTGAGATTTCTCCTGTGCGTGATTAAACAATAAAAATTTTGTTCAAAACGCCGTTGATTGATGAAATAAACCAACGAAAGACGCCAGATGTTTTGTAAAAGCAAAACGAAAGAACGCCAGATGTTTCTAAAGCAAAACGAAAAGACGCCAGCTGCTTAACGAAAGACGCCAGATTTTTCTAAAGCAATGGTTTTCTAAACAATGAAAATTCACAGCGTACATGTAAAATTAAAGTGAGCTGCAATTCGTCATAACTCATCGAACCTTTAGTATAAACGCGCCCGATCTCACGTCGGTGATGATGTACTGGGCAGAATTCACGGAAGATTCACGGTTTACCGATGAACCTCCGCAGCTTCGCCCACTCATCATCATTCACTCCGTGGATATGCTGTGATTTTTTTACGGCTACCAATAAGCTTGGTAAGATATGTGCCGCAGTACAGAGTAAGAATGAGCGGGTGATAGACAAGAAGCGGAGTGACATTTGTCTTGTGAAACATACCAATAAACTTACTGATTGCCGTACGTGTGTAGTGTATAGGATTCTGTTTAGCTGCGGCCGCTTTTACGTAGCCTGTTCCAGAGACGGACAGATTAGTGTTTAGAATCTCTGGTGTTAGCCAAAAATTAAATATTTTTCTCTGGTGTCGACCAGAGATTAATGGAACATAAGCGATCGCTAACCGGAGGCTCACCATCTAATCTATCGTTACATTATCGATAGCGTAAGTGCACGCGAAAATTCGATGAATGCGCGATTTTGCACCGGCACAAGAATGAAGAAACGCGTTTAGTGATTGAGGCCTGGCATATCGATAATAGTGGTAGTGTATGCGTGAGCCAACCATCGATTAACGTGCATAAAGAGGAAATCAAGTGATGAATTACAGAAAGGATGAAAGGCGGGCTAGTTAGTATAGGTTCATATTGGAATAATAGCAGCGCAAACTAATGGGACACAGAACACAAACAAGCGCTTGTTTGTGCTCCCCTTCTCTGTCCCCTTAGTTTGGCGCTGCTATTATTTCAGTATGAAGAAAACAAGTGTCTGAATAGTTATGTCACACGTAGACCCCCACGCGTGCCGGATTCATAGGTTCGCCTATTGCTTGGACATGCGCAGATCAGTTCTCATGCCTTCTTTCTTTTCCGCCGTTGTGCGCCTTTTCAATTGTTAGCGGCGTTTCTGGTGTCTTGACCTATCTCTTGTGTCCGTGTTTACACGCTTTGTGTCTTTAACATGAATAGTGACCAACAAGCTCAGCTCTCTGTTATTATAAAGTCGTCGTCTTGCGCTGTGCGATCCGGAAGATTTAAACCGATGCTTGTATTTGCGTTATATTTACGTCCTGACAGTTGGACAGCACTGCATTCGTGACTAACTTGCCCCGAGTGCAAGATTACTTCTCAAATTCCCGGGGGCAAGGCTCAGCAGGCTCGGCTGAGTAAACGGCTGATCTCTATAATAAGGAAACAACATACCTAATATTTTGTCCTCAGCGTGAGATGACACAAAACGACAGCCGGTTCTACCGTTTATTTGTGGATGTCAGGACAGTGGTCAACTAGCAATAGATATATATATATATATATATATATATATATATACATATATATATATATATACGCCACAGACAGACAGACAATGAACTTTAATGATATAAGCCACAAAGAAAAATAATTCAGAAAAATACTTCCCGGCGCGCGGACTCGAACAGGCAACCTCTCGCTCCGCAGCGCGCGGCGTTAGCAGCTAGGCCACGAAGAGTACCGTCTTTTAGCATGCTGAAGGCAAGCTGTTTATATAGACCTGATCAGCGTGCTTCAGCGTGATTATTGCTCACCAGCGAGATGGCGCGAAGTGCACGAGGGCGCGCTTTAAAGGTCATCGCCCCCCTCGGAGCGATGCGCGCACGCCTCCCTGCACTCCGCCCTAAGGGCGTGGTCGCCTGCGCACGCTCTTATCTCGTGGAGGGTCGGGGGGGGGGGGGGTGTTGTAGGTCTTCTGCTTTCCCCACGATGTCCGCGCTGAAGTTACAGAGCGTACGAAGGTCACGTCGCTCGCTGCAGCGGCTGCGTTTGCGATACGAGTACGCTGTTCCAAAAGAAATAGGTAACAACTGTTACACTTCATAGTTCGCGCTTGTCCTGTGGGCGTCCTTTTCTTGCGTCCTTTGCGCTAGAGTGACGCGCTGGCAATCTCGAGCTGTTTTCCGTTATTCGCGTTACATTCCAATTTGTTGCTATCGCATTCATAGCTTCGCAGTTGCGTCGAAAGTGTGACTTCTTTTTTTCCAATCAAGAAACTCGCTAGCCGACGCTACCTGCGTCGGCGTTGTCTCTTGCGGGTGAGGGCCCGTTCTCGTTGCTTGCGAGTTGGTTGCTGAGCGTTCATCGCAGAAAGAGCGTTTCTATATTCAACGCACACTGTTCACTCTCTCTCGCCACACGGCGAGCGCTGAGGCGGTGGCGCCCTCTCTTGCGCTCAAACAAATGGACAGGACACGACGATATACGCTGTGACAGCAGACAACGATGTACCGCCAAGCCGATACCTTATGGTGCTTCGCGCCTAAAACCGGCTGCTCGCGCTGCACAACCGTTCACCGGCCATCCCGCATATACAGGTATTGCATCTTGGTCTGCAATGTAGCGCTGGTGGGAGATTCCTCTTGAGCTTTGTTGATCGATAGAGATTTTCAGCGTGCGCTTTAACTAAAAGCGAATTACGGGTGTCTGTGTCTAATCGGAACCAGGGGCCGAGCCCCTTATGGTCTCGGCGTGTCGGCGTGCCTCGTTTGCTGTACGGGGTGTGTCGTCTGCTGTAGTGACGGTGCTTATGCTTGATTAAAATCGGTTCAACGCACAAAAGGGCGCCACCGCCTCAGTGCTCGCCGTGTGGCGAGGGAAAGCGAACAGCGCGCGTTTCGCTGTGGGAAACACCGGCGCATGCTGCATGCTTCGTGCCTCCCCATGTTTCACGTTAGTGGACTTGAACTCCCTTGCCTCCATGTCCAATCGCCACAATCGTTTTGTTCTTAACTCTTTCGTGACTGTGGAAATATTGGCCACATTTGTTATTTTTATATAGTAATTATTTTCATTACGAATAATACGATAGATACAGTGCAATATTATATATCAATATGAAGCTAATTGATTGTACTTTTTAATTGTATTACTTCGAAAAACTCATATTAGGTACAGTATGCCAGAATATTTATGAAAAACTTGACGCATACAACATTGTACAGAATATTTTTATTGTTATGCCCCCAACATGAAAGAGAAAAACAAAAAGTTATCTAAGATATACAAAATATTTGCTCAAAATATGTCTTTATTAGAGGAAAGTTTGAATGATCGAGCTCAAAAAGCGTATGAGTTACAATTTTGTTGTCTGGCCAGTGAAAACTGTATTAGTACATCAGGTTACATGGTTGTATTTTTTCCGTGTACAAATTCTTCAAACACAGCAATACAATAAACATAATTGAGAAGACGAATAAATTTTCTTTTGAGCCATAGGTATTTCATTAAAGTATGTTAAATATCAGCACAGGAAAACAATCTGATTCCAAAAGGTAGCAGTCAACACGGCACAAAAACAACCCATAGCATGGCTTCACCGCACAAAAGAAAAATATTCTAAACTTCTGGGCTACCAAAAAGTGTTCACATTTCAATGTATGACATTATCGAAATTGGTGAAACCATGTCGGAAAGCTCTAAGGTATATAAAAAAAGTTTTTTGTAGGGTTGGTGTGCCACGGATTAAAACAGGCGTTGCAAGTGACATTTGTCCAGTCGTAAAGTTTCTTGTCCTCTTAGCCCTTCTTGCGTACTCTCCGCTTAGTCAATCTGTAGGACATGTTCTGAAGGTACTTGTTTTGGGGAGGTGTAGTCCTGGAAGCTCAACGATGCCCACATACATCAGCAGGCAAATGAAAATCACCATCTCTGTGGCAGTTACCATTTCCCAAGAACCATCATCTTTGGTATATACTGCTTCCACAGGATTTGCAATCTTATTACCTTCGCTGTAAAACATATGCCCAAAACGCCGATTTTCCTCATGACACACATCGCTTTGCTGCGCAACACTACTCTAGGGTCACGGACGGGCAGCCTTCTTGGGCTGAACATTACTCTCTATTGGTGAAGTACGTCAGCAAATTTTTACCATATACTGTTGATACACCACTAATCAAAGATATAATAGTGCCAACATCCTCACATATCAATTGGAGTAAAAGATGCACTAGAAAGCGTAGCCTACTGCTCAACACCTAGCTACTATCCGGGCTCGTTCTACAGTTTTTTATCGTCCGAACTATATTTCCATGATTTTACATCATTCGCGGAGTCAATTCTGCTAGGAACAGCAAAAAAAATTTCACCATCTCCCACTAAACGGAACCATGTGGGGATGCGAAGGAGCGCGTGGGTCGACTTAAAGTTCCGTTCATCACGGGCACCTTGCCCGATGTTAACGCGTCCTTGCATGTGGAACACACCATGATATCACTGTAGTTGCTGTTGCTGTTACTCCTCCCGAACTCTTGTTGGAGCACGCCACGCGGGTTCATCGCGCGTCTGCAGAATCTCGTTCACCGACGCCACCACGTGATTGCTGAGAGAGTGTAAGGGGGAAAGGCCAGGGCGTCTTACCCAGCCCCTTACACAGGCCCGAACGCGCTAGCGCGTGCCAGCACACGTGGTTTTGTCTGCGTTACGCCAAGCTAAGACAGCATACGGCCACCCGGGCCCCTAAAGTGTTCTGCACGTATCATCATCAAGGCGGTCGAAGAACAAGACGGAGAAAACTTCTCCTTGGCGCGAGCGTGCGCTCAATATGTTAGAGATGGCTATGGTAGGTTTTAGAAAGCGGACGGTCGCCAATGAAACTACGGACAAAGCCCAGAGCCAAAGCTGCTTCGCATCTCAGAAGCGCTTGCCGACGCAACGCAATTCTCCAAGGAACAACATTTGTGAGAGGGTCTCTCACCATTTTGTCTGTCATTTCCGTGAACAAACCAAGCGAACCGCTATCTTTGAGTCGCTGTAAAAAAATCGCTGGAGCTCGGGAAACAAACTAACTATGTAGGCAACGGAACATTAGTGCTTACAGAATGTTCTAGATGGTGCAACTAAATGATAGGAGCACCCGTACTTTTAAATTCTCGTTCGGCGCATTCGGGTCACCAGTGACCCACGTTCTATAGACGTGGTCACGAAAGATTTAATGCGCGTGGCTGTACGTCTAC
This sequence comes from Rhipicephalus sanguineus, assembly GCF_013339695.2. NCBI lineage: Eukaryota > Metazoa > Arthropoda > Arachnida > Ixodida > Ixodidae > Rhipicephalus > Rhipicephalus sanguineus. Next base: position 102,957,715 of record NC_051184.2, read on the forward strand.
TAGCGCAAATGTGGACGGAAGTTTCAGCACAACGTTTACGCTTTTACCCGTGTTTTTCAGCGGGGCGCACGGGCCGCACCTTTCAGAGCGAAGCCGTATATCTCTCGTTGTTCTGGAAATATTGTGGTGTCAGCACGAAACTCGTATAGCGCGTATATGCTACAGAAATAGGGCAAATCACATAGGCGCTCGCGTTCTCCTCTGCTAGCAGATGCGCGCGCTCCTTGTGTTTCCACCTCCACCACTGACGACGGGCATTCGGAGAGGTGGACAGACGAGCCGACGAACCCGGCGTAGCGAAGGAAAAAGCGAAACGACCAAACGCCTGTAACTCCGCTAGCGTTCGCTGCAGACTCGTGCACAGCTCCAACGCCCAAACTAAATATCGGCCTCTGGGTGGTTTAGGGGGCCTTTAAAGGGGTCATGAAGCACCCCTTGGGCTGATTGAAAAAACACATCCTGCGGAAAGCTGACACGGCTATGAACTGCTCTGCCAAATATTACAGTCGTGCGCGCCGCGTAATGGCCACAAGCGGAGCGCGAAGTTGCCGTTTCCCCACGCACCCTCTTTTCAAACAGAGGCCGGTTCTCACTCTCGTCGGTGGGCGGGGCGTCTGTCCGCTGTACGTCGCAAAGACATAGCATGCTTATTGGCCGATAGCCGACGTAAATCGAGAGCGGCGTTCGGATCAGATGCGCTTCTTGCCGCGGAATGCCGCCACTTGCCGGCGCCGCACTCGCGCAAGCGAATCACAGCGGGAGAGCGATCGCGTTTCATGACGCGCGCTGGCGTAACTTCTTTCCCCCATGCCATCCCTCCCTGTCTAGCTTCCAGTGCGCTCGTCGGCACGAGAAAAGAGAGAAAGCGCTGGGAGCGTGCGCCAAACCCCCGTAACTCCGCTGATTCTTGACGGATTCGAGAAATTTTTGCGGCAATCGATTCGGGAGGCAGTACACTCCGATACTGAGGCCATTAGATCATTACTTGGAAAAGTGGTTCATGACCCCTTTAACAATTGAAGGCAAACGGCATGTCTTTCTTTGCAATCAGGCATACAGCATAGAGCTCAGTGTTCGTTTTGTTGCGTGTCGGCGTGCCGACGCAGCGAGGACGATGGAGTCTGCGGAGGCAAGAGAGGCGAGCGCGTGGGCCATTGGAATAAATCAGTTTGGTTTTGTTAACGCATGTAGCAGCATCCTTCTTCCTCTGCCATATCCGCTACAGTTTGAATAAACAAAACCACTGAACAAGCATCAAAACCGCATGATGGATGACAAGACACCTGTGAACAATGCGAACACTTTCCCACGCGTTCCCGGTAGAGATCAGGTTGCAGCTGCGTTACACTTCACACGAGGGCTTGGCATGATTTCAAACGGCCATTCCTTCTGCTCGCGTGTATCCCGCTTACATATATAGAAGAAGACCCGTCTAGCAACTCCTTCAGTTCATTCAAGACTGCCACGGGTAGACCACGAAAATTAAAGACACCACAAAAACAACGTGAATACAATGCCCGACAAAAGGAACAAATTCGTCTTGTTGAATATGGTAGCGACCACGAGGCGATTGTCATTGCCATTACTCTAAAATAATATTACCTCTCCCCCCATCCGCATGTGCCTATACAGCTTCGCTGCACATTCACTTTCGCAGGGCGCAATGGCTGCCATTTTTTTATATTGAGCTGCCGTACATACACGTATGCGCACACGTAATAAGACTACTATCCCACAGCATGGATTGTTGCACGAGTTTACACTCCGCGATACCGCACTATGTGTATGTTGCACTGGGTACACAGCTATGGGATGTGTTTAAATTTCTTTTTTGCTGAAAATTTTCCTTGCAATCAGTGCCTAGGCTGCCAAAGGATTAATACCCAGGCGGTCGGTTCATACGGCCCACCTACCTTTTACTCCGAGAGTCTGTAATTAGCAGCGGTTTGCGAGCACGGCAACATACTTCATCGCGGTTGCAGCTGCGTATATCAGATCCGCGTAACGCTCATTGTTCGGTGATCCTCCGAAAGAAATTGTACGAACACCAAGGAGGATTTTAAAAAATGCTGGGATGGAAACCCTCGCAACGCATAATCGACGAAGATGAAACCACGGTTTGCCCCTGGTTTGTGTAAGAAACGCGTCCTTTCAGGTGGTGCCCCCCCCCCAGACATAAACTAGCTTTGCTCTGTTTGTGCAAACGCCAGGTGAATGATCAAATAAGAGATCGTTGTTCACGACGAAAGTAACCTATCGAGCAAAGTATTGATGAGCCGATCTCGAATAATACTTGCCAAGATGTCGCGCCATCTTAAGAGACCTTGTAACACAAAGGTACATGTCGAGCACTATCTGTCCCAAAAGACTGTGCATAGTGAACTGCTAAAGCGTGTGATGAAAACGCTGCTCTTTCATCGCTACCCGCTAGCGTTTTATTTTGTCACTAGTAAGATGGCGGATTTCTGGCTTCACTTTCGAGGCCTAACCATAGAGTAACAGAAAATGACAAGAGTGAACACACGAACCTATAAACGGCGGAGCTACGCGGCTTCCCGCCAGCTGTTAGACGGCAGCACGTCACTCTCTGTTTCCAAGAGAACGCTCGTACTAGTTATCTACTGCAGTACCTTTTCTGGTTCACGATACATCTACTTGTCTTTGTCAGACTATGTGACTGTGGCAGTGGCTTCCGCTGGCTCGCAGTGAGGCTCTAAATTCGTCTTTCTAGTCTGCGATTGCACTGTTCGAAATCAGCGATTGGTAGCTGTCATGACCATATATGGTCAGGATTGCCGGCAAGACCATGGCAAGACGACGCGGCATGACGCGGCGAAATGACGGCGACGCATATAAAATTGGCTCTACCTGCTCCGTGGATTTCGCTGGGATCGTCTGCCGGGAAGTCACTCTGCTTGGCGGTTGCTTGGTAAGACGCCTGCAAGGCAACACACACATACATGGAATATTAATCCACCACCTCTACCCAACGAAACATAGCTTCATGTACCCGCTCTGCAGCGTACCGGACACCCTGGCACAATTGCTCCTGGAATGCCCGTGTCATGTAGACCTCAATATGCAACCGGAGACGGATGTCATCCAGCACTAAACAGGAACGACGACCATCTAACCGAAACGTGGGAGGCCAAGCTCGCCCTCGAGGACCTGGAAGATCAGCGACAACTTGTCATCAGGGCCAAGAGGGCATATTGACGTGAACAGCGCGTGTAATACACAAGGACGAAGAAACGACGAGGACTAGCGCTGACTTCCAACTGAAATTTATTAACACAAACATAGAAAAACGAGAACAAGTAGGCACACGTGATCAACGCTCATTTGAATTGCGCATGACGGCAGGCATGGAGAGGGAACCAAGAACCAAGAAGAATTATTAAGCAAAAACCACGAAACCGCGAAAAGACGTCAGGAGAAGCAACCAGAGTATGTCTAGGTTATCTGGCCGGATGAACTTAGGTAATCTATTTCTTTTTCAGTGAGGGCGATTGAAGGTTTGCTGATACAATTGCCTTTAGCAATGGCAGCAGCTTCAATGATTATGCGCGTGCTATCCTGGCGATGCCTAGCTAAAATCTGTGTGTTATCAAATGCTGGAGCGCACCCGCATTGTGAACAGTGCATTGCAAGAAAACCTTCTGTCCCTCTGCGTACCTTTTGGTTATGCTCTTGCTTATATCGGCCAGACGGGCAGGTGCCTTAATGTACGTTTGCAAGAGCATAACCAAAAGGTACGCAGAGGGACAGAAGGTTTTCTTGCAATGCACTGTTCACAATGCGGGTGCGCTCCAGCATTTGATAACACACAGATTTTAGCTAGGCATCGCCAGGATAGCACGCGCATAATCATTGAAGCTGCTGCCATTGCTAAAGGCAATTGTATCAGCAAACCTTCAATCGCCCTCACTGAAAAAGAAATAGATTACCTAAGTTCATCCGGCCAGATAACCTAGACATACTCTGGTTGCTTCTCCTGACGTCTTTTCGCGGTTTCGTGGTTTTTGCTTAATAATTCTTCTTGGTTCTTGGTTCCCTCTCCATGCCTGCCGTCATGCGCAATTCAAATGAGCGTTGATCACGTGTGCCTACTTGTTCTCGTTTTTCTATGTTTGTGTTAATAAATTTCAGTTGGAAGTCAGCGCTAGTCCTCGTCGTTTCTTCGTCCTTGTGTATTACACGCGCTGTTCACGTCAATATGGAATACCAACTAGCCCGGTCACACACCTTGCAAGAGGGCAGTTGACGCCAGAGTGTTCCTGGACTAGGGAGCCCTCCCACCTTACGGTGATACCGAGCATCGCTCGGAACACTGTTTCACAAATAAATGTTTATTAGATGCGAAGTATCTTAAGGCGGAGCTCAATCCGGTGGTGGTGGTGGTGGTGTGCGGCGTGACCACCCTTACTGCGCATGCGCATACCCTCTCCACACACCTCCTCTCCGCTCACCATCTCCCCTTCCCCTTTCCACTTCCCCTCTCCACTTTCCCTCTCCCCTTCCCCTCTCAACTTTCCATCTCCCATACCCCTCTCCCCTCCCCCTTTCCACTCTTCCTCTGAAACGCGGGCTAGACATGCCGAAATTCTCTCCTGCGCAACGCCGCGATGAGCTCGAGCGCATGCGCGTCCCCTCCCCTTCTCCCTCCTCGCCTACACTGCCCCCCTCTCGCCCGCCTGTCGACCGCGTTCCCCGCTCGCCCTGTGAGAATTAACGGCCAGGCTAGACGGAAGATACGACGCGCGTAGCGTCCCTCTTCGCGTTCCACGACGCGAGGTCGGTAGCATGCCCAACGAACGCCAACGGAACGCGATCGTGCAAGTGCTCCGGCTTCGCATCGCCTCATGGTCCCCTTTAGCGGGAGATGGTGTAATTTTTCTCCTTCTCTCTCTCCTTGACGAACACTCTCGGCGGATTTTTGCCGTCGCCTTCGGGGCCGCGTGCCGTTGCGCATATGGAAACGGTGTGTATACATACATTTATCGCCTCGGTGTGTATATATGGCATCGCCTTCGATAGTAACCCTAACACGTTTCGACAAAACAGCTTGATGTGCATTCTCTTATAATAGCGGCGTAAGATTGTTTTCTTGTTTAACTTTCCAGCTTTGTAAATTTTTAAGAAATGTTGCGTTTTTAACGTTAACGTGCTGTAATCTGCTGTTGCAGCTGCCGTTGACTTTCGCTAACGTACTGCATTGGTAATTTTGTTGCACTCTACTTTTCTTGGTTTGTAAGTATCCACTTGCATTGTAAGCCAGTTCCTCACAAGTTAACTTGTGATTTCATTGTAACCCCCCTTAGTGAGTGCCTTGAGGGCCTGTAAGGTATTTTTCAATAAATAAATAAATCTAAAACGCACAAAGAGAAATAGTCCAGAACGAACGCAATATTACATGCTTTAACGCGAGTCCTCGCACTACATGAAGCCTGTATAGGGTTCTTTCCGGGGCAATTTCAAGCACTGACGTGACTCTGTGTTAGAACACCTGCTTGCCACGCGGAAGGGCTGGGTTCGATTCCGGCTCGGACCCATATTATTTATTATTTGTATCCATTACGATATTGGCACCAATCACGGACAACGCCAATTTTTCGCTCGCAACCACCAACGCCGACACCACACCTTTCACGTAAAGAGACCTTTAACATCTCGCCTTAAAATATGGGCCATTCCACCCTGTGATGGTGGATCACGCACGATCGTGTTTAGAACACCACCTACACCTTACGCATAATTTCGAGCAATGGTACAAGCTCACTTAATGATCTTGACTAGTGGTCGTGCTGACGCAATGTTCGCACACATTTATAACACGATAGCGTTAAAGAGCTCGTTTTGCACAAATTCCAGTGTCGGCGTCGTTGGCTGTGAGCGAGAAATCATTATCTTGTCCGTCACCAAAAACTCGGCCGTCTCGGGCCGTCTGCTTAGCAGGCAGGTGCTTTACCACAGAGCCTCGCTATTGCTTGAAACTGCTTAAAAACACTATTTGAATATCATGTAGTGGAAGGAGTCTCCATAACGCATGTAATAATGCGTGGCAGAAGCGTAGAATGACGCCAGGCATCAAAACATGTGAATTGTGCAACGAATGGGTGTTTTAAATGCCCACCCATTACAAAGCCTTCTTGCCTTAGGGACACGCAGTAGGCCCTTCGCTGATTCGCAAAAGGAAGAATTATAGCGTAGTGGCACTCAACAACTGTACGTCCATTAGACACTCTGGGATAATTTGAAACAGCCAATGTCACGCGCACAGTCGTTCGTTTTTTACGGCACGGTTAACGTATGCACTGAGAACCAAAGTGAGGCTAGCATTTGAGAAGGCGATGCCCACGGCACCCAATTACGCTATCGCGTTCTACTCTTGAAGGTGAAGCTCAAGCGTAGTTCAAGTTTTAGGAGCTTGCTCCTTTTGCTGGGGGGTTGTCTCGTCCCTCCTGCCGTGTACACTGCGCGTGCTCAGTCGAGAGCGGAGCACGCGCTCAAGGGCACGATTCAAGGGCGCGTGTTCCGCTCTGCGCGGAGCACGCCGAGGAACAGAAGAAGGAGCCGAAGAAGCCAAGGCAGCAGCGCGGAGGGCTCGCAATGCAGCAGCAGTGCGGGCTCGCTGCCAGGACCTTCTGGTGAGAGCTCGCGAGGCCTAAGAGAGACGCCAGCACCGACAGCAAGCTCTTCGTGACATAGCGGTTTAACGCCGCGCGCTGCAGAGCGAGAGGTCGCCCGTTCGATTCCGCGCGTCGGAAAGTATTCTTGTGAATTATTTTTCTTTGTAGCTTTTATATTGTTACGCGCGAAGGCGACTGAGACGTTAAGGCTGAAGGGGCCGTTTATTAGGTCGCGAAGGTGAGCGCAGGAGCGGCCAACAGGTTGTCTCCCTCAGCGTCGTCGTCTTTTCTCTAGCTGCAGCTCGGGGCAGCCAGCACGTTTACTTTTCTTCGCTGTCCTCGCAGGTACGCGCAACATTCCTCTCCATGCAGACGAAGCCCGCCGGGCGAGTTCATTTATTCACCTTGGTGTGCGCAACTTCAAGCGAGCGACATGGACGGCTTGGGTTTTAGCAGTTCTTCTACTACTTTTCGTGAGGCGAGCTATGTACGTGACCTCCGTGAGCTTCTTAATGACAACAAACGGTCCGTCATATGTGGCCAAGAACTTTTGGCATAACACGCGTCTCCGTACCGGAATCCATAGCCACACTAAATCGCCGGGACCATAAGTTGCAGGACGATGGTGGATGTCGTAGCGTGCTTTGGATTTGTCTTGCGAAGACAAAGTGCGTAAACGAGCAATACGACGCGCCTCTTCCGCAAGGCAGAGTGTTTCGGCGACAGCAATATTTTCATGCGTAGAGAAAGGCAAAACTGTGTCGAGTGTGTGCCGTGGCGGGCGTGCATACATCAAGAAGAAATTACTATAACCAGTTGTCTCGTGCTTAGCGGTGTTGAACGCGTACGGTATTACTGGTAGCACGTCATCCCACTTCTTGTGGTTGGACAAGACATACATAGAGAGCATGTGTACAATTGTTTGATTGGTGCGCTCCGTGAGCCCATTCGTTTGCGGATGGCATGGCGACGAGTGACGCAGGTGGGACTCACACAGTCGAAGCAGCTCTTCTACGATATCCGCCGTAAATTGTCGTCCGCGATCACTGATGATCACCTCAGGTGGGCCATCTTGGAGGATAACGTGTTGCAACAGGAACACCGAGACGTCGATGGCAGTAGCGTGAGAGCGTCTCGCAGTAGCGTGAGAGGTAATCGAGACATACAATTACCCAGCGATTGCCTTGTGCTGATTTTGGAAAAAGGGCCCACGAGGTGAATGCCCACTTGTTGGAAAGGTGTGCTTAGAGGTTGCACCGACTGTAGGAGACCAGCCGGAGCAGCAGATGGGCGTTTGTGGCGCTGACTCTGCGTGCAACTGGCCACACACACCTCGATATACTATTGCAATTAATGCCATTAAAAGCATTCCCAGCGGTAGAGCGTCCACGCAGAACCTAGATATCCTGCCGTAGGATCGTCGTACATAGCACTTAGAATCGCTGGCCGAAGGTTTTCCGGCACCATCAGGGGGAAACGTGCGCCAGTGCTGGAATAGTTCTTATACAAAAGTCCATCACGTACACAAAAACTGCGTGCTGTAGGAGCTGTGAAGAGCAATGCTAATTTAGTGTCCTTTCGCTGTTCGTCCTTGCAAGTGCTGACGTCTGGAAATTTCGGCGACACGGAAGCCACAAGGTGGTCGAAATCATCAGAGTTACACTCTGCAGTGCTGAGTGGCATACGTGAAAGGCAGTCAGCATCGGCGTGTCGTCGACCACTCTTATACGAGACGGTGAAGCTATATTGTCACGTGGTCGTGACGTCGACGAAGACAGCAGTCGGCGTTTGCAGGATGAAACTGTTTATTTGGCCCAACTTGTGGCCGGAAAATGAGAACTAGAACTACAGCAATACACGCTGTACAATGATAGCGGCGAACAGGGCGTCGTCCGTCGATCAACTGACAAGCGGTCAAGCGCGTCGGCTTTTTACAGGCGCTATGGAACTTTCCAGCAATATCGCTGGTGGCGGCGTTATCTATCGACAAAGCTGGAACATTAGCGTGCGGCGTGCAATCTTAACAAAACGATCTACTAAAATCGTGAAGCTTCTCGAACACTGCTTTGCGGCCAGCGCCGAGCGTTGATAACCGTCCTTGCTGGTCAAACTCGAACACATCAAAATAAAAGAAGAAGCGGGCGTGGCATTGCCCCCCTCTGAAAAAGCATCGTCCCGATGCTTGCAACAGAACATAAAAAGGAAAAAAAACAAGTGCATACACAAACAAATTACAATAACAAAGAAAAAAGTACAGTCCCCAGGTTCGCTAACGCGCAAAAAACGTCTTAAGGCGCACGACATGGACGACTTCAGGTCGTGCGCGGCGTCGCTGGGAGTTCGTAATGCCATCCGGGGCGACCTCGTAGTCAAGAGCGCCGTGACGTCGAAGCACCTTGTATGGGCCGAAGTATCGCCGAAGAAATTTTTCACTGAGCCCACGTCGGCGTATCGGCGTCCAGACCCACACACGGTCACCGGGTTGGTACTCCATGTGGCGTCGTCGAAGATTATAGTGACGGCTGTCGACCCTCTGCTGGTTCTTGATGCGCAGGCGGGCGAACTGTCGAGCTTCTTCGGCGCGTTGCAAATAGGCGGCAACGTCGAGATCGTCTTCGTCGGTGGCGATTGGTAGCATTGCGTCGAGCGTCGTTGCCGGGCTCCTTCCGTAGACCAGCTTGTACGGCGTCATTTGCGTCGTTTCTTGCATGGCCGTGTTGTATGCGAAGGTCACATACAGAAGGATGGCATCCCACGTCTTGTGTTCGACGTCGACATACATGGCCAGCATGTCGGCGATGGTCTTGTTTAGCCGCTCGGTGAGGCCATTGGTCTGTGGGTGGTACGCTGTGGTCAGCGGTGGCTTGTTTGGCTGTATCTCAGTATTGCCTGAGTTAGGTCAGCAGTAAACGCCGTACCTCTGTCGGTGATGAGGACCTCTGGGGCGCCATGACGCAGGAGGATGTTCTCAACGAAGAACTTCGCTACCTCGGCGGCACTGCCTCTGGGTAGGGCCCTTGTTTCGGCGTAGCGGGTGAGGTAGTCGGTAGCTACGACGATCCATTTGTTTCCGGTATTGGACGTCGGGAACGGCCCCATTAGGTCCATCCCAATTTGATGGAACGGCCGTCGAATGGCTCGATAGGCTGCAGAAGTCCGGCTGGCCTAGTCGGCGGTGTCTTGCGTCGCTCACAGTCCCGGCAGGTCTTGACGTAGCGAGTTACGTCGGCGACAAGGCGCGGCCAGTAGGACTTTTCCTGTATTCTTGAGAGCGTGCGAGAAACACCCAGGTGTCCAGACGTCGGGTCAGCAGAGCCTGGAGGACCTCTGGTCGCAAAGTCGAGGGCACTACGAGAAGGGAATCGGCTCGAAGCGGCGAGAAGTTCTTCTTATGGAGAACACCGTTGCGCAAGAAAAACGACGTCAGTCCTCGCGTGAATACCTTGGGAACAGCGGTGGTCCTGCCCTCGAGGTATTCCACAAGGCCCCTGAGTTCTGGGTCCGCTCGCTGTCGTTCGGCGAAGTCTTCGGCACTTATGGTTCCCAAGAAGCAGTCATCCTCCATGTCGTCCTGCGGCGGTGGGTCGACGGCGGCGCGGGACAGGCAGTCAGCGTCGGAGTGTTTTCTTCCGGACATGTAAACGACGGTTATGTCAAATTCTTGAAGTCGTAGGCTCCACCGTGCGAGGCGACCTGAAGGGTCCTTCAAGTTAGCTAGCCAACACAAGGCGTGGTGGTCGCTCACAACTTTGAAGGGCCGGCCGTAGAGGTAGGGGCGAAACTTCGATGTAGTCCAGATGATGGCCAAGCACTCCTTTTCTGTTGTGGAGTAGTTGAGTTCTGCCTTTGATAGCGACCGGCTAGCATAACTGATGACCCTTTCGAATCCGTCGGTCTTTTGCACAAGGACGGCGCCGAGTCCTACGCTGCTTGCGTCGGTGTGGATTTCCAGTATCGGCGTATTCGTCGAAATGCACAAGTATGGGAGGCGTCTGTAGGCGTCGTTTCAATTCTTGAAATGCTTGAACTTGCGACGTTTCCCACCTGAATTCGACGTCGGCCTTCGTGAGTTGCGTCAGTGGCTCGGCGATCCGTGAAAATTCCTTGACGAAACGTTTGTATAGGCGCACAAGCCGAGAAAACGACGTACGGCCTTCTTGTCGGTTGGCGTCGGGAAGTCAGCGATGGCAGCTGTTTTCCGCAGGTCCGGGCGAAAACCATCCTTGCTGATCACGTGACCCAAGAACAAGAGCTCCTCGTACGCGAAGCGGCACTTTTCAGGCTTCCAGGTGAGTCCGGAGGTCTTGATTGCTTGAAGTACAACTTCAAGGCGCCGAAGGTGTTCGTCGATGTTTGAGGAAAACACAACGACATAATCCAAGTACACGAGGCACGTCTGCCACTTCAAGCCCGCCAGTACTGTATCCATAACCCGTTGAAAAGTTGCAGGTGCCGATCAAAGACCAAAGGGCATGACCTTGAACTCGAACAGGCCGTCTGGTGTTATAAAAGCAGTCTTTTCTCGGTCTCTCTCGTCGACTTCTACTTGCCAGTAACCGGTCTTGAGATCCATCGACGAAAAGTACTTTGCGTTGTGTAATCGATGCAGGGTGTCGTCTATCCGGGGAAGGGGATACACGTCCTTCTTCGTGACTTTGCTCAGGCGACGATAATCGACGCAAAAACGTAGAGTCCCATCCTTCTTCTTCACTAGCACCACCGGGGATGCCCACGGACTCTTCGACGGCTGGATGATGTCGTCGCGTAGCATTTCGTCGACCTGTTTCTTCACGGCCTCGCGTTCTCGCGTCGAAACTCTGTACGGGCTCTGACGGAGTGGTCTGGCGCTTTCCTCTGTTATGATGCGATGCTTTGCCACCGGAGTCTGCCTAATTCTTGACGACGACGAAAAGCAGTCCTTGTATTGCAAGAGCAGGGTTTTGAGCTGTTCTTGTTTGTGCTTCTGAAGGCTGGGATTGATGTCGAAAGCTGGTTGCGGCGCTTTATTCGTCGGAGTAGGCTCGGAAGAATCGGTGAGGCCGAAAGCATTGCTGGCTCCTACGATTTCTTCGATGTAGGCGACCGTCGTGCCTTTGCTCACGTGCTTGTACTCGTTGCTGTAATTCGTGAGCATAACTGTTGCTTTCTCTGCCCGCAGCTCTGCTACTCCTCTTGCGACGCAAATCTTGCGGTTAATCAAGTGGTGCTGGTCGCCTTCAACAACGCCTTCCAAGTCTGCTGATTTCTGAGTGCCGACGGAAATGATGACGCTGGAGCGAGGGGGAATGGTGACCTGGTCTTCCAGCACATTCAAGGCGTGCTTTCTTGGCGGAGTGTGCGGCGGTAGTGCCTTTTCCGTGGACAGTGTTATGGACTTAGACCTCAGGTGGATGATTGCACCATGAAGGCCTAAGAAGTTCATACCAAGGATGACATCTCTCGAGCAACGCGGCAGGATTACGAAGTTCGCGGGATAAATCCGGTTGTTAATGGTGAGTCTCGCTGTGCAGATTCCCTCCGGCGTTACGAGGTGACCTCCAGCTGTCCGGATTTCGGGGCCTTACCAGGCTGTCCTAACTTTCTTCAGCTTCGTGGCGAACTGCCCACTGATGAGAGAATAGTCGGCTCCGGTGTCGACGAGGGCTGTGACGCTATGGCCGTCGATAAGAACGTCGAGGTCGCTAGTTCGTCGTCTTGCGTTGCAGTTAGGTCGTGGCGTCGGGTCACGGCTACGTCGGTTTGTACCGCTGTTGCCGCGTTGCGTCGTCAGGTCTGCTTCCGGTCGCAAAGTTTCGTCTTCAGGACGTCGTTCAGCGTGCGGCGGGGTCTCGGAACTTCGTCGCGGCGTCGTCGTCGGCGGCGGAGGATCTTCAGCATTTCGTTGTTCAGCAACCGCACCTCCATCGGTTGCTGCCCTTAGTTTTCCGGATACGGGCTAGGAGACCGGCCCCGGAATGGGCCAGTGTACTGGCGGCGTTGGGGAGAGGCGTAGCGGCATGGTGACGGCGATCGGGAAGGTCCTCGGGGGGTGCACTGCGCTCCTGCCAGATAGTCGGCAATGTAACGTGGTCGTTCACCCTGTTGTGGACGCGGTGCGTCGATGGCGAACCCACGCAGTCCCATCTGTCGATACTGGCAGCGGCGGTAGGTGTGGCCGGCCTCTCCGCAGTGGTAGCAGAGTGGACGATGGTCGGGGGCGCGCCAAACGTCGGTCTTCCTCGGCGTGTATCGCTGGCCGGTTGACGGGCGGTATGGCGTCGGTGGTGGCGGCGGTGGTGCCTGGCGGCGGAACTGCTGGGGCGGCGCGGCGTCTTGACGCGGGCGAGGAGGGGGGGCGTTGCGTCGGGCTGCAGCAGCATAACTCATTGCTTGAAGCTGCGGCGGTGCCGGCTGAGGAACACCCAGTGACTCTTTGATTTCCTCGCGGACAATGTCTGCGATCGAATCCACTTGAGGCTGCGGCGAAGGTAACAGCTTGCGCTGTTAACAGAGCGCGGTGCACTGAACGCTTCAACGGCTGCTGTCTTCTGGGGACCTGGGCGGATGCCATTCTGATCGACGAGGTGTCCGAGCACAAGGGTTTGGCGGTCTCCGAAGTGGCACTTCTTTGAGTTTAGAACAAGGCTAGCGTTTCTGATACAGTTCAGTACAATATCCAGATGTCAATTGTGTTCGCTGAAGGTGCGGCCAAGGATGACGACGTCGTCGACATAGCACATGCAGATGTTCCTCTTCAAGCCGCGAATGATAGTGTCCATTTATCTCTCGGAAGTCGCCGGAGCGTTGCACAGCCCAAATGGCATCACGTTGAATTCAAAAAGGCCGTCAGGGGTTACAAACAATATATACACGGGACATGACGGGGACGCTGACGGCGAAAACCAGCCGAGAGTGTCCATATAACTGCTATCGCAATAAAAGCTGAAAACAAAGCATGCTACAGCATGGAGTACGCGCACAACAGCACATCCTTTGTGAATTTGCGATTAAGTCATCTGGTGAGCCGCCTGTCATTGCATACTGCTCCAGGTGCTGCACTAAGCTCAATATTTACATTCATTAGGAAGCATGACGGTAGGAAACTTACATATGGCTTGCGGAAGTAAGCCATAACAAATGACGAAAGGTGTTCTGTTCTCGCTGATCATTAGTTTTCTTTAACTGCGATAATGTTTAGTGGCGGCTTAGCCTTGCTTCAGAGCTTCATAATAGTCCTTTGCGAGTAACATTTTGTTCATGATTGTCCCTCTGCTATCCGGATTGCGTTGATCTGAATGCACTAATGTGACTGAATTAGTCTCGCACAGCTCACACATCTTCAACTGGTTGACAATATTCACATGAAATCTAGGAAAGTGCAAGGGCTGATATATGTCACTAATTAAGTGAGAATACCGTAAAATGTATGCGCTTCACCATACTTGCTGTCAGCAAATCACTGTAACATATTATGGCCATAATAATATCTCTGCAGCGTGATTTATTCGCTCTAGTCAAGTAACTCCAACACAATGACGTCATTACCCCTGGTATGCTGCTTTTTTTTGTCTTAGACACGGACAAAGTGCGCAATGTGAAATTGTCATAGAAAAGTATTCCCAATTATTGATATCAGAGTGTTTTCGAATAGGGTCCCAGAGGCTTGAGGCCCCAAAGCCCTTTGCGTGTGCTCGCTTTGGGTCAAGCACGAGCTAAGAGTTTTCGAATAGGGTCTGAGGCGCTTTGGACACTTCCCCTGTTCTAGGTCACTCTAGTCTTGGCCAAGAGCCGTGAGTGCCGCCATGTTTGTTTGACGCAAAGCTTTTGGAGCAGGCTTTGGGGCTCCCGCTATATTCGAGGACGAGCGTCCCCAACGCAAGACCCAACCGCTGTTTGGGTCTCGCGCATGCGCAGTGGCCTCGAAGCTATTTTCGGGGGGCCCCAATACGATTGGGACTCCTATTCGAAAGCTCCCTATTAGGAAGTTTTAGAATAGCGCACGCAAAGATAGCATTCGTTTCTGTGGCCCGCTATTTCCGTCACTTAACCGGCATGTGCAGTGGCGACAAGAGCTAACGCAATGTATTGCGTACGCTATTCTAAAACTGCCTAATAATGCGCACATGTCGAACACTGATACATATGGAAAACGCAAAACAAATAAAGTAAGGCGCCAACTAATAATCACAATATTTTCTAGGGTTTTACGTGCCAACACTATGATATGATTAGAGGCACGCCGCAACGGAGGGCTGCGGAAGCTTCGCCCACCTGGTGTTCTTTAACGTGGACTGACATCACAGAGTACACGGGCTTTTAGCATTTTGCCTCCATCGAAACGCTACTACCGCGGTCGAGATCGAAGCGGCGACTTTCGGGTCAGCAGCCGAGCACCGCAACCATCGTACAACCGAGGTACGATGATTTCGTGCAAGTACAACTGCATCAAATGAAAACAACGGTAGCTTCATTACACACATGACGGCGTGATAACCACGGCCTTTCACCACCATAAGTACATTTGTATGGCATGCAAACGACTGTCGGCCGCCCTCCTGTACAATACAAAACCATGGCCTTCGTAAGTTGTGCTGTAAGTACACTGTACATATGTGGGCTTCAAGACAAATACCCGGGGTGAAGTAGAAATCACTCGACACAATTATCAGAAATACGTCTGAAGAGCTATATTTTTGCGTACCTCATGCGCCACAACCCATTGCCGAAGCTGAAGGCGCACTATGACAGCTATGCATTGGTAATCCTATGGGAATTTCACCATTGCTAAAATTTCCTGCAAATTCGCAAAGATTCGCTTTTTATCTTTCGGCCAAAACTACTTCAAAAAATTCCCCGAAAAAGGCAAAACTCCCTGCACGGAACATCACTGCACGCACACTTCTCTCTCGGTAGGTTTTTTTTTTTCTTTCCTCGCTCGCGCATGCGTCGTAAGGTTGCGTTATCGTATTTATCTCACGCGGTCGCATGTAACAGCCTTCCCGTTTAGCGGACGCTTCAAGACAGTCGCGTCTATTTTTTTTTATGCGACAGCAAAGAGCTCTTTCCGGTGTCGGCTGCGCCGTATCATTGGTTCTCAGCGTACAAACAGCGCTCGTCGGTCGTTAGCAAAAATTCGAGGTAAATGCACAGATAGAAGCCAGAGGGCGTTTGCACTTCGGCTTTCCTTGCGGCACTCTGTATACGTCTCCATCGAAAAGCGAAGACAATCTACCGATTGAGATGGCGATAGTGTGTGTGTGTGTGTGTGTGTGTGTGTGTGTGTGTGTGTGTGTGTGTGTGTGTGTGTGTGTGTGTGTGTGTGTGTGTGTGTGTGTGTGTGTGTGTGTGTGCTCGTGTGCGTGTGTGCGCGAATATTGCGGTCGTTTTCAACTCTTAAAGGCGAGGTGAAGGGTCCCCTCCTCCCCCTTGTTTTTTTGTCGGTCTTTCTGTCCACAGTATTTTATTCAGCGCGCTGCGGCGCGCCGCCGCTTGTCAGTTATTAACTAGTACCTGAATGAGAGTGTGCGTACCTGTGAACATAATCGCGTGTATTTATGATCGCTGATTCTTTGTGCATGTCAGCGGTTTTCGTCGCGATAAGTGCACTCGAATTCTATCACATTCACTTGATCGATTGAGCGACAGCCGGAGATTGACTGCACGCACTTTTTTTACAGCTCCTTATAAGTGGACAAGTGCAAGACTAACACAAACTTTGAAACAAGCTCTTATATGGTAAGAGAGTAAAACACCTTTTGACTCTCTCGTGGAATGCAGGAGTGGAACAGGCACTTTACTCTGTTTTGCGAGGTGGAGTGACAGGGCCTTTCACTCCTCCTTGCAAAATAGAGTAAAGCACCTTTGTTGAGAGAGTATAATGAGATCTACTGGAGTAAGAAAGTTTTTTACCTCTTACTGCAGGTGTTTCAGTATTTAGAGTGTACTTTGACCAACCGGGTGTGGTCACTCGTGGCCGCTCGCGGAGTGTCTTGACGGGGATCAGCAGATCCCTCAAAGCTTCGAACGTGTTGTGTTGCAATCCTTTTCCCTGAGCGTAGGGCACCCATCTCTCTGCTTTTCTGTCACTTGCTTCTCTTTCTCGCACTTACTTCAACTTTGAGGAGACACTGTGTTTTCGTGTCAGCATTTTTTTAACTGTTCGGCTCTACTGCAACGTTAAGGAGGTGTGACGTGGATTCCTCATCAAAGTAGCTGGTATACACCTCCGCCCCCCCCCCCCCTTTTTTCATGGGAGCGATGGCGATTAACACGAAATTTTTCTAGCATTCTGTCACTTTCGTAATTTTCACTACTTGGCCTTCCCACAGGGCTCCCCTTATATTCATTCGTTTGAAAACTTACCAAGTTTACCAAAAAACACGCTCGCGTTTCGACCCAGCACGTCTTTACCATTGGATTGCAGATGTATGTGAATAACATTCTTGGTCTTTTAACAAAGGTACGTGCGTTCCACCGCACGAAAAAAAAAATGCTATCGTTGCTGAGAGAAGATGCTTGTCAAACTACGCAAAATACTCCTGCGAATACAAAGCTTTCCCCATGTACAGGTTTGATTATTGCATTGCCTCATGGAAAGGAATGAAACAAATTATAATAAAGGCAACGGCGTGAAATTTTACGTCGAGATGCGAGATGAATATGGTTAAGCTGAGATTTTACTGTTGTAACACATATGTTAGTCGAGCAATACGAGATAATTACTCAGGAAACACGGTTCTGGCTGGATTCAAGCATATTAGTAATGTTAGCTTGATAAGGATCAAAAATGGCATTAGCATACTCAAGTTTAGGCCTTACAAGCGCTTTATAAGCTATTAGTTTAGGAGAGTTAGATGCCGAGGCAAGGTTGCGACGAAGATAACCGAGGACTCGATTAGCAGAATAAATATTAACGTTAATAATCTGTAGCGACCATGTTAAATCTTAGGAAATTTTAACACCTCGATGTTTAATGGTGTTAGTAGCGGCTACGGGGTGATTGTATAGGGTGTAAACGTTAGCGATGTAGTTGTAACGTCGATAAAAAATAATTGCAGAACTCTTGTTATATTTAGGGGCATTAACCAATTTTCGCACCATTCTTTTATAGTGTTAAGATCCCTCTGCAAAACGGAAGAATATGAAACGTTAGATACAGGGTGATATAACCCCCAATAATCAGCGAATAGTCTAATATCAGAGTTAATGTGACTTGGCAGGTCGTTAATATAAATTTCAAAAAATTGCGGGCCTATTGCAGTACCTTGTGGAACGCTGGGGTGAGCGCGAGAGAGGGGAGGCGTGCAGGAATATTATTGCGATAGCAATTATATGGACAGTCTCGGCTGGATTTTGCCGTCGGCGTCGCCGCCGTCATGCAGCGTATATGTATAAGTATGTGTATATATATCAAAGTCCCAAAGAAAAATAATTCCGAAAATGCTTCCGAAGCGCGGAATTGAACCAGCGACCTCTCGTTCCGCAGCGCGTGACGTTGACCACTACGCCAGAAAGCGCAGATCCTTCAGGTAGCTAACGGCGAGCGTTATATACACACCCTTTACCGCTGGCAGGACTCAGAGACGGCAGGCGCTTATAAGCGTTTCTTCATTACCAGCGAGATGGCGCGAGGAGCGCGACGGGCGGATTTAGGTCGTCGGCGAGCCAGCTCGCTTCTTCTTACATTTGCGCAGGGAGAACCTTGCCCTTCCGCTGTCTGCTCGCGCAGTTTTCTCGTGGTGAGGGGAAGAGGGATGTTTCGAGCTTTCACCGTGATGTCCGCGCTCATGTTACGGAGCGTACGAAAGTCATTCGAGCTCAAGGGACGCCGCTAAACGAACAAACAGAAGATGAGCGCGATCGATCAAGTGTCGCCGCTCGACATTTGAAGCACGCTAGTTTACTTCGCTGCTTCGGCCGCCTTTGCAACAGGAGCGCTGTTCAAACTGAGAGTATCCATTGGCGAGCCTCACTTCGTATAGCATTAGTTTCTTGTTGTTGCATTTATTGCTTCGCCCTTGCGGCGAAAGTGTGACTTTTTATTATCAAGGTGCGAGTGAATTTCATGGATGATGAGGGCTTGTTGGGTTCCACAAGCGCATTACAAGAGTGACCTTTCTTGAGGACAGGAATGACCTTCTCGATCCGCCAGACCTGTGGAACTGAACCTTTATCTAGTGAATGCTGAATCATTAGTGACAAGACGGGTTACATATTTGGTGTTTTTGAGTACCTTGTTATAGACACCATCTGCGCCAGCTGCTGACAAACTTTTTTAGGTTGTCGATGATATGATCAATGCCACTTGGGCTAAAGGTAATAGAATTCAAAAGTGCGTAGGATGGAAATGAAGGAAAGTTCCGAGTGGTTTCAGGGGCGAAAACGGAGGAAAAGATATTATTTGGTACATTAGCGACATCTGATTTGTTTACAGGGCAACAATAAGGATTAATTAGTGAAATGCCTTCCCTCTCTTTAGGTAACGCGCTACCTTCAGCAAGGAAGGTAGCGCGTTACCGTAAAAGTAATTTTAGCTTACGCGGTTGATGTTGTATAATCATTGGCTGCAGTGAAGTACTTCGCCCATGCATAGTTATAATTAGAACCCTTTGCGGATGTATATAATCTTATTTCCTAGTGTTAAGCTTTTTTAGTTTACCGTTATACCATGGAGAGTGTGCTCGCTCTATCCCGGAAATGGTGGGGACATATTTTGTTGTTGGATGTAGCATCTCATTTTTTAATAACGACCGGATAGTTTCAGTGGAGAGTGAGTGATAGTGAATTGCGAATTGATCACAAAAGACACTGAAGCGAGGTGTGAGTACGGGCTAGTTGGTATTCCATTTCAAATTGCGGTTACAGCGCAGGGGTGGCCGGGTATCCTGGGTGGCCGGGTACCCTGACAGGCTTCTGGTTTCAGTCTCGGAAAAGCTGCGAAGTAGGTCTGGTGATGGACCCCAGAGCGTCGAGCCAGCGGCACGTGATCGCAGAAAAATAACTGTTCTTCCGTATATTCATGGCGTATCGCACAAACTGAAGAAAATAGGAAAGAAAGTGGGTGTCGACGTAGTCTTTTCAACTCCTAAAAAACTTTCGCAGCTTTGTGTTAGGACTAATCCTGTTGCCAAGGCGCGTAGCCCTTGTAGTGTTAACCATAACAAGAAGTATGTTGTTTGTTTAAAAGAGGTGGTGTACAAGATACCCCTGTCTTGCGGTCTGTCCTACGTAGGGCAGACAGATAGATGTCTGAACATCCGACTGCAGGAACACAGCAACAAAGTGAGGAGAGGGAGGGAGGGCTTTCTTGGAGTGCATTGCGCACAATGCGGCTGTGTTCCGTTCTTTGAAAAGACGGCTATACTAGCAAAGTATTCTAACGAGAACACAAGACTAATCATAGAAGCTGCAGCAATCGCTGAAGGTGACTCTGTTAGTAAGCCTTCGATAGCTTGAACTGACAAGGAACTTGCTTTCTTGCACCCACACATGCGCACTTGTTCTTCTTGACAGGGCTGTTCTGCTTTGTTGTATTAGAATGCTTGATCATGTTGGCTTCGTGTTTCGGAGGGCATTAATCGCATGCGGGTTTATCGCATGTGTTGCTTTTCATAAATTTACTTGTTCTTCACAATAAAATTTTAGTTGGAAGTCAGCGCTCGTCTTCGTCGGTCCCTGTCTCGTGCCTTCCCTTGCGCTGTAACCGCAATTTGAAACGCAAAAGACAGCTTGTTCGTCAGACGTGGAATCGTAATCGCCTTTGTCGTACAGTGTCCGAGTTTTTAGACATTATTTAGTTGTGTTGATATAACTGGGCATGGTACCGTGAACAACAAAATGATCCCTTAGCGGTGGAAGATAATCGACGTTTGTTGTTAAAATTAGGGCATGAATTTTGGAAAAATTATTTGAACTGCGTGGTGGTTCAGTGACAAGTTGGGATAGACCGAATGTAAGACATATGTTCAGGAAATCACTTTCAATGTTATTCCTTAACAGTATGACTGCAGCATTAGTCCAGTCAAAGAAAAGTTGAAATCACCGAATTAACGATAGGCGAGTTAGTATAGGCTTTCTTTATGGTTAGCCGGCATTCACGAAAGTGCAGATTGAAAGAGCTGTTGCTGGTAGGGGGTAAATAACATACACCAATGAGCATACGCGGCTAGGCAGAATTACAGCATAACGATAAGATTTCGAGCTTAGGCCATCCGTTTACTAGAGTGCAATGCAAGGATTAGTTAATGGCGATAAGGACGCCACCGCCACGCGATCTGTCAGGCGTATCTTTACGAAATATACCGACATCAGGAAATGATGGTAACAACTCTGAATCTAGGATAGACGAATTAAGCTATGTTTTGGTTAAGAAGACTACGTTAAGCCGTGTTTAGACTACGTGCGCAACGTACGCATCGTCGGTAAGGATCGTGACAGTAAACGCAATCAACGTAATGAGCTTGTTCAGACGTTGTTGTTTTTGGCGTAAAGTACGTAACGTTTGGGGCGTAAATGTTGCAGGCCCGCGACTTTTACTACAACTACTGATGCGACCGTTACGTACGACCAATGGGCAAAGCAGTTTCCGTTTTCAATTTCCGTTCACGGGGCTTCCGCCCTCCCCAGATTCCGCGTCTTCATGCGCGTCTTGGAAGTCATGTAGTATCGTGTCTGTGGAGTTGGTTTGCCGGTGTTCATTGCGTTGTGTGCCCGTGGCTAGTAACCATGACCCTTGCGGAAGCGTCTTCGCTGTGCAGTGATTAATTACTCTTAGAAGTGCGGCAGAGGCCCGCACAGTACGACCAGCGTCTGATATCGTACAGCGACAAGCACCTGCAGAACGACGCCTGGCTGGAAATTCAGAGAGGTTGCAATCTTGCAGCAGAATGATCGTTGACAATGCACGAGCTGCAAAACCTTCAAGCCAGATACTTGCTGCACCATATAGTGTCTGCAGCGATGCGCGTATTGGTTGCTGACGACGCCGGTATAACTGTCGCTCAGTTTAGAATTTATTTTTTTGCACTCGTATAGCGATGTTCCAAGTAGCTTCATGAAGGCAGAGCAGGCGCTCATAGAAGCCAAACTGGCCGTCCTAGCCACATCACGGCAGGACTAGAGGGCGACGCGACATGCGGTAATGAGAGCGCACGTCACGTATCCCCTTTAGTCCAGCCAGCCCAGCCAAGGCCTAACACGCGAACCTTGCTAAGTTGCAACAATTGTCGCGAAAACGCAATGCACTTTCACAACAGTGATTGGCGCGTCGTAAGAAACGTACCATACCGAAAAGCTCAATGTGAACATACTAGGTCGTTAGCAACGCAAGCGGTATATGCAGCTGTTACGCGATACGACACTTGTGACAGATGCGACTGTAGTCTCAACCAGGCTTTACTCGATGACGAGAAAATGAGGCTACGAAGCAATTCACGCTCAGGTATCAAGCTTCGGATATTAGATGCGAAGTATCTTATGGCGGAGTTCAATCCGGTGGTGGTGGTGGTGTGCGGCGTGACCACCTATACTGCGCATGCGCATACCCTCTCCACTCCCCTCTCCCCCTCTCTACTTTCCCTCTCTCCCATCCCCCTCTCCCCCTATCGACTTTTCCTCTCCCCTCCCCCTTTCCACTCTTCCTCTGAAACGCGGGCTAGACATGCCGAAATTCTCTCCTGCGCAACGCCGCCATGAGCACCAGCGCATGCGCGTCCCCTCCCCCTCTCTCTCCTCTCCTACGCTGCCGCCCTCTCGCACGCCTGCCGACTGCGTTCCCCGCTCGCTCTGTGAGAATTAACGGCCAGGCTAAGGGAAGACAAGACGCGCGTAGCGTTCCTCTTCGCGTTCCACGGCGCGAGGTCGGTAGCATGTCCAATGAACGCCAACGGAACGCGATCGTGCAAGTGCTCCGGCTTCGCATCGCCTCATGGTCCCCTTTAGCGGGAAATGGTGTAATTTTAGTCTAGAGGAATGAGAAAGGGTCATTCCCCCTTGTCATTCCTGTGTGGACGGTGTGGTCAACGCAGTTCATGTATATGTGTATTCTGGCGCTAGGATTTACGTTCAACTATCTCCTGCGCAGAACGGTCATCATTATAGGTTTTCTTGTTGCAGCAAAGGAAGTCTTAATGGAGCTTCTGAGCTTTTCTTCTTAACGGAGTCTTAACGGAGCTTCTGAGTTCATGAGCCTTTCCAAACTGCACCAGTTGTTTGCGTCCTGAGCGCGTTTCTTGCGAGAAGTCTTCGGTGACACCATAGTCTGTTCTTTTGGATCTTTTGCTGTTAAAAAGGATGCCTTTTTTTAACTGCCAAACTTAACAATTATGCGCCGATTTGTACCTTCTTTCTAGGAGCACAGTCTGTGCGCGCGCTCAATAGAATTAGAACAAGGGGATAGACCGAGGGGAGTGTTGCAGAGATCAAGGATTAGTTTTTCGTTTTCTTGACAGGATTCTTTCTGCGCATCATTTGCACCAAAGAAAACGAGATTATTGAGACGGGACCTGCCTTCAGCGTCATTCATCTGAGCAGACAGCGACGAAACTTGGCTTGTACATTCATCAGTGGCCATATGAAACTTTTTCATGTCATATTTTAGGGTGTTAGATGATAAGCATTATGATTCACTTTTTTCAAGTCTCATTTTAAATTCATTCAAAGATTTATCGTGATCCGAAAGTGTCATACTGATTGATTTAACTTCATCAAGTATCGCTGTCCGCCCACGATTTAACTATTTCATTGCGTTGACAAGTTCGCGAGGCGCACAATCAGAGAGAGTGCCGATTGGCTTCGATATCACCGGCTAGTAGTAACAAATTGAATAATATGCAGATACAGCCAAACACTATTTGCATGCAACGTGGGCTTGGATGCACAGCAAGCGTACGACAGGTCGTTTTTTAACAAACAAACAATGGCAGTTACTTACCTGCATGGCTGTGACGAGGAGCCAGTTAGGTCGAGCCGTAGCTGTCAATGGAATCTGGGAAGACGTAGCGACGCGATAACAGAAGAGAAGGCACACAGAGGGCGTGTTCAAAAATTTTATTGAGACTCACTACATAACGAGGCTTGTGTGTCAAATATCTTCATACCACAAATTGAAGAATAACACTGCAGGCAGTGGTTATGTCTGCGCTTTGCAATTATTCTCTCAATAAAACGTGAATTGAGCACACCAACAACCAGTGCCCGCTGAAAGACAGTTTTCAGCATAACCAACTCAAGATTACGCAGAACACCACAAACAACATCAATCATTCCACGCGGTTTGGCTATACGGTTGCAGAAAAAGGAGACACTGGTGCCCTCCCTCAGTGCTAAGCTTTCCAAAGCCGTTGTAAACGCTTCAGTAGGGTTGTCAATGGAATGAATACGAGAAGCGCTAAGCGCGATAGCTTACAGCCAATCAAACATGAAGTTATTGAAATATATTGGGCATTAGTGGTATTAGTACGTATTTGACGATGTGGGGCAATTAAATTTTTCCGATCTGATGCACAATGACCAGCCCCGGTGCGCCAATTAAAGATACAGTGAGAAACACGAGAGTGCCCGAGACTGATTAGAGAAATAATGTGTGTGCTAGTGATGCCAGTCCGAACGCAGCAGCACATTGATAGTCTTGAGTGTATCGATGTATTGCGTAAAAATTGTAAACTGCTTCTTACCGGTTAGAAGTATTAGAAGGATTATGTGTGTACAGACGTGTTTACAAATACAATGTGTAGCATGCCAACGAGATGAGGCAAATGCAACTGACGAAGAATGCTTCCTGAGGAGGCTTATGCCCCGAGTCATGAAACAAGGAATTTCAGTGGGCATGGTGAGACAGTTGGATAAAAACAGCCGAAGACAATTACATAATTTAAAAAGGCCGTCAGTCGAGCATATAACAATTGCACGTTGTTACAATATGTTCAAAAAAAATAAGAACCCCTAGCGACAGAGGCGTGCGCAGGGTTCCTAACTAGGGGGGTGCGCATGTTTTAACACTCTTCCCCCCCGCCCCCCTCCACTCCGTTGGTGGAATCCTAAAGTAAACTAGCCCTGCAATGGATGCAAAAAGGACAATGAAGCGATCACGTGCTTCTCACAGAGGCCTGTCAGTTGTCCCCAGCTTTTCGGGGTAAAAGTGGGACGCGAGAAGTTCTTTGAGTGCAATATCCTGGGTCCTTGGTCCCCAAAAAAAGCGTGCGTAATTATAACCTTGCGCATTAACCAATGACGTAAAAGGGCTGAATGAGTGAAGTTATAGAGAAGAATTCGCGCCCTCTTTTAGATGCCCAGGGGAGGAGGCCGCTTCCTTGACCCCCTCCCAACGCCCGTGCGCACGCCCTTGTGCCCGCGTGAAATACCTTATTGACTATGGCGTTCCCATATGACATGTTGCTTAAATTCCCACGCTATTTGAGCGGGCAGTTTGTCTTTGTTCGTACACAACGTAAATGTAAAAGCGCTAACTTAGGTAAGCACAAGGCAAGGCGACGCTAGCGGTTGCCTTGCCTTTTGCGTCCCTGCCTGTATTTGAGCTTTTCCACCGCTTGCGTTATCCTGCCTTTGTTAAGCCATTGACACTCATAATAAAACAGGATGATGCCCACAATTTAATCGATTTATATATTTTATCAATTGCAAGCATTCTATATATTGGTCTACTACCTCGAATTTTATTACCTTTTGCGTGCCGTAACGTTTTGAATATATTTGGCATTACATGGTCTGCATAAGGTTTTTACAGCTATGCTACCGAATTTGTATTATAAGCAAGAGCTTCTTCCTTAGGTGAACCGAGATACTTAAGAAAAGATTGTCACCATGCTTCAGACATCTGAAGTCCAATACACGTTTGGAAAGAAAAAAAAACGTTTTGCCAGACTCACGCCATCTCTGCGCCTAAACATTCACCTCGCCAAACATGACATGCGGATTCTTCAATAATCTGGCATCGCAGTGCCCCGCAATATTAAAATAAGCAGGCAGACAGCTTTACACGCGTACCATTCGACAGCTCTGACACCTGTCTCATAGCTCTCGTAAAAAGCACAACCTTAACTGCGGCTACCACTGCGTAGGCTATGACAGAATGCGACAACGATAACCTCGTAAGGGCTTAATGTGTAGAGTAAAACAACGAAATATATGCCTGAACAAAATCTTAATAGTAATTGTTAAGGTTTGAGGTCCCAAAACGACGACATGATTATGAGGGACGCCATAGTGGAGGGCTCCGGAGGTTTCTACCATCTGGGGTTCTTTAACGTGCACCTACATTTAAGTCAACGGGCCTCAAGCATTTTCTCCTCCGAAGAAAATGCGGCCTCCGCGACTTAGAATTGATCCCGCGACCTTCTGGTCAGCATTCGAGCCACTAGACCACCGTGTCGGGTAAACAAAGGCTTACTGTGACGAGAGGCTCAGCTGAAATCAACGCAAGGCATTTCAGATGGAGGCTAAAACGGGACGTATCAAAAATAAAAAAGATTGCGGCTATGTCCAGTATTACTATTTCCTCCATTTCACTGGTACGCACTGTTAAACAGATCGAATAATCATGAGGCTTCGCAATAGAGAAGAGTGTAGTCAAGACCCTATCAGATGATCCCTTATACTGCGGCATCGCAAAGATAGGAATAAACGATGCAAAACAATATTTACTACACTATAGGAGAGCGATAAAGGCTTCCAAAATACTGGCAGGGTCCCTTATGCATTTGCCTAAGACGACTCGAAGGCGAAAGCCATTTTCTTTTTTTTCTCAGTCTATGTATTGATCCTGCCCCGCCACCCTCCGAAGGCTTTGTGGATCTAGCGTGGTTTTGCACTGTCTCCAGGATCGGAGGCACCTCACCTGGATTTGCACTGCCTCCGTGATCTGCCCACTCTTGACCAAGCACGATGTCATATGACGACGGCATCGTGTCACGTGATCAGACGCCAAAACTTTGTGACGTCGTGATAACGTCACCAATCTTGGCGATCCGTGACGTCATGATGATGTCATATAGCGACCTCCTCTTATGATGATAATTTTTTGCATCACTCGTCCTTGACGTGTCAGGACGCGAGACGCCTTCGACGCGGGACACCGACGGTCGTATTTCGCATATGATGAAACATCTGTGGCGAAGCAATTGGTACTGTTAAATGGTTGCGTTCTCCAGCGGCTCCTAGAGGGTCGTCCTCTTGTAAACGCCGCTCGCTCTCGGAGCCCGTGCTTTGGCCTGGACTGTCGCCATAGCGAATTGTCGCCGAGTCCCGTCCAATAAACCGCTTAACAAATTGGTGGAGAGTGCTGTGCTCCCATTCGACGCCTCTGGAGCTTCGATCCCGTACCCTACCAGCTACCATGCCTCAAGACGGCGCCCAGCAGACGCCTCCGCCTACACCGACCTCATGCCCCGGTGTCCCTCGTATCCGCGACCCCCCAGTCTTCACTGGCGCAGATGGGACCGACGTGGAGGACTGGCTCGCGATCTATGAACGCGTGAGTGTCCCAAATAAATGGGACGAGGCGGGAAAATTGACCAACTTGGTTTTCTACCTCGCGGGTGTGGCCGGCCCGTGGTACAACAACCACGCATCCGATTTTACGACGTGGTCCGAATTCAAGACCGCCATCATCAACGTGTTTGGCCGCCCTGCCGTTCGTAAGCTGCAGGCTGAACAGCGTTTGCGAGAACGAGCTCAGCAGGCCGGCGAAACCTTTACCAGCTACATTGAAGACATCCTCGATTTGTGTAAGAAAGCCGACGCCACCATGTCGGAATCTGACAAGATGAGGCACATTATGAAAGGCATCGACGACGATGCCTTCACGATGCTGATCGCCAAAAACCCCAGCACAGTGGCCGAGGTCATCACGCTCTGCCAGAGCTACGAGGAGCTGCGCCGGCAGCGGTCGATGACCCGTCGCTCTCCATCCCGCGACGCCGAGCTCGCTGGCTTGTCGACCATATCCGACCACTCCGCCTTGCTCGAAGAGGTGAAGTCATTCGTGCGCGAGGAAATTGCGCGCCAGTTCTCGCTGCTGGACTTTGCTCAACCTCAGTACGTTCAACAGCCGTCAACCACTCTTCTCCCTCCCCTCCGTCCAGCGATCGAGCAGGAAATCGCGGAGGTCATGCCTGAGTACCACCAGCACCATCCAGCTCCTGCACCACTCAG
Source organism: Rhipicephalus sanguineus (assembly GCF_013339695.2). Classification (NCBI taxonomy): domain Eukaryota; kingdom Metazoa; phylum Arthropoda; class Arachnida; order Ixodida; family Ixodidae; genus Rhipicephalus; species Rhipicephalus sanguineus. Next base: position 102,985,491 of record NC_051184.2, read on the forward strand.
TTACGCCCAAGTTGTCGCCAGGACGTCCCCAGTAATACCCGCGGCAGCCCCACACAGTTACGCCGAAGCCGCCCCTAGACATCAGTCCTTCGAAGCGGCTGTGCCGGCTACCTACGCCGACGTCATGCAGAGGCCACGACTGCAGCCAACGATGCAGTCATAGCAGTCGCCACCCCGTCAATCACGTTCTGCGCCATGGGCGGGCCCTGCTCCAGCAAACCGATGGCGCACACCTGACAACCGCCCCATATGCTTCGCATGCGGTTACGCCGGCCACGTGGCGCGTTACTGCAATCGCGTCCAACCGCCTCAAGTCGTGTCGCCCGCCACCAGCCAGTCAAACCGCACATTTTACGCCCCACCTACGCCTCTGTCGCCGACGTCACGCCAAGCTCCATCTACTCGGCGCTCTCCGTCTCCACGACGTCGCTCACTGTCGCCGATGCGCCCACGTCCGGTCGCTCGCGACCAGGAAAACTTGTCGTCGCAGTCCAGGAGGCAAGGGCTGCGACGCTATCGAACTGCGAAAGCCCTCAGCGAAGCCCATCGAACGTGATAGCGTGTTTGTCGACGGTGTTCCCGCATCTGCCCTTGTCGACACTGGAGCCGCCGTATCCGTTATGGACCAAAAATTGAGCAAGTGAGGACGCCACTTTCTGGGATGTCTCTCCGTACAGCGAGCTCCCAGAGTATTCATCCTACAGCAATATGCACAGCTCGCGTCGTCATTCAGGACGTTTTGTCCGACGTCGAGTTCATTATAATTGCTGCATGCTCTCACGACGTCATCCTGGGATGGGATTTTCTCTCCCGCCACGACGCCGTAATTCATTGCACACAAGCCGAAATCGAACTCTCCCCGTTCTCAGATCTGACGCCGGCAGACACTTCATCGGTATCGAGCAAGATCCTCGTCAAAGACGATACCAAAGTGCCTCCAAACTCGTCGACGGCTGTGTCAGTCGACTGCGCCGGTCTCTCCGACACCATTGCGCTCATTTCGCCATCTGACCACGTTTGCACAAGGAGAGGCTTGCTGGTACCTTTCGCGACCGTCCAAGTCACTCAGGGCAGCACCGCTATTTTTGTTAACAACCCATCTCCATACATTGTTACGTTGGTGCGAGGGGAATGTCTTGGCAGAGTGGAACCCCTCGAAGACGCACAGGTTATGGACGCACCCGATGACACGCACTGTCCCAGTTACGGTACGCTCAGTGCTGTTTCCGCGTCCGATTCGTCACCTGCTGATGTGTTTAGGTCCTCCATTGCTGACGACCTCACATCGGTCCAGCGTTCCCAACTTCTGTGCCTGCTGGAAGAATTTCGTTCTTCTTTCAATGTCGGGCAAACTTCTCTCGGCCGCACTTCCGCTGTTACGCATCGCATCGACACCGGCGCCCAACCACCACTGCGGCAACGTCCATATCGCGTGTCTCCCGCAGAACGCCGGGTCATTAACGAGCAAGTGGACGATATGCTTCGACGCGACGTTATTCGACCCTCGGACAGCCTATGGGCCCCTCCCGTTGTTCTCGTTGCGAAGAAGGACGGTTCCGTGCGGTTCTGTGTGGACTACCGACGGCTCAACAAGATCACTCGCAAGGATGTTTATCCGCTGCCGCGAATCGACGACGCGATTGACAGCCTGCAAGGAGCCGAATTCTTTTCGTCTCTTGATTTGCGCTCGGGGTACTGGCAAGTACCCATGGCGGATGACGCTCGACCGAAGACAGCCTTTGTCACGCCCGACGGCTTGTACGAGTTCAACGTCATGCCGTTTGGTCTGTGTAATGCGCCCGCGACCTTCGAGCGCATGATGGACACCGTTCTGCGCAACTTGAAATGGCACACGTGCTTGTGTTACCTCGACGACGTCGTGGTTTTCGCTCCGGACTTCTCCACGCATCTCCAACGTCTGCGGCATGTTTTGACGCGTTTGCGTAACGCCGGCCTCCAACTGAATCTGAAGAAGTGCCGATTTGCAGCACGGCAGCTGACAATCCTCGGCTACGTCGTCTCCAAGGACGGAATCCTTCCTGATCCGGCCAAGCTTCGGGCCGTGGCCGAATTTCCCAAACCTACGACCGTAAAAGAACTGCGCAGTTTCGTAGGACTGTGTTCATACTTTCGACGCTTCATACGAAACTTTGCCACCATCATATCGCCGCTGACGAAGCTCCTTTGAAGTAACGGACCCCTAAATTCGTGGTCATCCGAGTGTGACGACGCGTTCGCAAAGCTCCGTCGTTTGTTGACGTCTCCTCCCATCCTACGCCACTACGATCCTACGGCCCCAACGGAGGTACACACGGACGCCAGCGGTGTAGGCCTCGGCGCTGTCCTTGCGCAGCGCAAACCAGGGTTCCCCGAATATGTCGTGGCATACGCAAGCTGTACGCTTACCAGAGGCGAGACCAATTACTCAGTCACGGAAAAAGAGTGCCTGGCGATCATATGGGCCTTTACAAAGTTTCGACCCTATTTGTATGGTCGCCCACTTGATGTGATCACCGACCATCATGCACTGTGCTGGCTGTCGTCATTGAAGGATCCCTCAGGCCGTCTCGCCCGCTGGGCACTTCGCCTGCAGGACTACGACATCCGCGTGCTGTACCGCAACGGACGCCAGCATGCTGACGCCGACGCCCTCTCGCGCTCTCCCTTGCCTGACGACAATGCCCCCTGCTCAGTATCTCACATGGCTGTTGCTTCAATCAACGTTCACACCATCGCTACCGAACAGCGCAAGGATAAATGGATCACCTCGCTGATCGACTTGCTCACTGATCCGTCGGCAACACCATCCACTCGCGCGTTGCGTCGTCAAGCCCACCATTTCGCCGTTCGTGACGACCTCCTGCACCGACGCAATTACAACGCCGACGGCCGCCAGTGGCTACTAGTAATACCCCGCAGTCTGCGTTCTGAAATATGCGAAGCCTTACCACTCTGACCCGCAATGCGCGCACTCTGGGGTATCCAAAACTTACCACCGCATACGACAACGATACTTCTGGCGTGGGATGTACCGCTACGTGCAGAAGTTCGTTCGCTCCTGCCTCGATTGCCAACGCCGAAAACCTGCAACGCACGTGTCGCCAGCAGGTCTACAACCATTACCTTGCCCTAACCGTCCGTTTGGGCGCGTGGGCATCAATTTGTATGGACCCCTTCCTCTGACTTCGGCTGGTAACCGCTGGGCCATCGTCGCTGTTGACCATCTAACGCGATACGCCGAAACCGCCGCCCTCCCAGCGGCTACAGCGCGCGATGTTGCCTCCTTCCTACTACACAGATTCATACTGCGTCACGGTCCACTCCAAGAGCTTCTCAGCGATCGAGGCCGTGTCTTCTTATCGGAAGTCGTGGAAGCCATTCTGAAAAAGTGCCATGCTGTTCACCGCAAAACTACTGCTTACCACCCGCAGACGAATGGCCTAACTGAACGCTTTAACCGCACGCTCAGCGACATGCTGTCAATGTACGTCGCCGCTGATCACACCATTTGGGATGCCATTCTGCCCTTCGTCACCTACGCCTATAATACCGCCCCTCAGAGCACTACTGGTTTTTCACCCTTTTTCTTACTGTACGGAAGGCAACCGTCGCACACCATCGACACGATACTTCCATACAAGCCGGATCCATCTGAGTGTGCGCCTATTTCTGACACAGCCAGGCTTGCTGAAGAGTGTCGCGAGCTTGCCAAGACATTTACGACGCAGGAACAAGAGCTGCAGAAGAGCATTCGCGACGGCACCACCACTTCTGAGCCCACGTTCCTCCCTGGAGCGCTCGTATGGCTCTCGGTCCCTACCACTGCAAGTGGCCTCTCTTCAAAACTGCTGCCGAAATACGAAGGCCCATACCGGGTCGTCGAGCGCACATCCCCGGTCAACTACTTGATCGAACCCATCGAACCAGCTTCGGACATGCGCCGTCGAGGGCGCGACATAGTCAACGTGGAGCGCCTCAAGGCCTACTATGACCCACTCATAGTGACGAGCTGTTAGGTCGCCGGACGGCTCCCTTTTCGTACCCGGGGTAATTGTGGCGAAGCAATTGGTACTGTTAAACGGTTGCGTTCTCCAGCGGCTCCTAGTGGGTCGCCCTCTTGTAAACGCCGCTCGCTCTCGGAGCCCGTGCTTTGGCCTGGACTGTCGCCATAGCGAATTGTCGCCGAGTCCCGTCCAATAAACCGCTTAACACATCTAAAGATTTCGCCTAATGGCGCAATCACACTTGAGAAACGAAAGCAAGCGAAAACGCTACAGCGGCCGGAAAACCGTGTTCGCGCGCGTCGGAAATGTTCACATTTGTTCTGCCCCTCCTTTCTGCCGCCGCCTTCTTCAACCCTTCGAGAATTCATTCTACATTGCCCGTTTCCCTAGCATTTATTTCTTATTGAATTCAAGTACTGCATGCAAAACACAGAAAATACATATTCACCTTTTTTAACCGCTGTTTCAGGATATACACAAGCAGAATCTACATAAGCGGGCACGCCAGGAGCGGCAGCGGCGGATTCGGCCAGCTGTGCAAAGGCGAGATACGTTGGGGCAAGCCGACTCGCCGCTGCTTCACCTTCTGCGAATTCCAGTCTTCTCGGCAATCTTAATCCAAACCAGGGTCTTGAGGAACGTGTCCTAGCCGAGGCTGTTAGTTTTGTCATGCTGCTCGGGTAGTTTGCAAATGCGCCGATGCAAGCCACCGCCAACGCCTTGACCGCCATGTTGAATTTGAGGCCGGTTGTTTACGTCACATGACTTAAGCTAACGCAGCCAAAGTACGCCGCGGAAAGGCGATCCGCTTTCGCGTGGCGGAAAAATCGGTCGCGGACCAATTTTTTTCGCGTGGGGCTCGCCACCTGGTTTTCCGGCCGCTTAGGCGGCGAAGTGAGTGAATTTCCGGTGACTTTTGCCGCTTTCGCCCCCTTCGAGCCCAAGTGTGAGCGCGCCTTTATAGTGAACAGACAGCATGCGTTCTAAGCGGACTCGACAATTCTAAGATTACATATCTTGGACAGTTTGTAACACAGGAGGTCGGGCACAGTCACGGCCTGCCTGTAAAACCGAGCGACAACTACTTCGAGCACCAGAACGAGGCAGCTGGTAGCGTGTAATATGACCAGCAGCAGAAGAAGGCCACTCATGTCAAACTCGGACGCTTCGGTTTCCTTCTCAGATTCTCTTGCATCCCAAACGATGAGCTTGTGCTCTTCAATATCGCGAAAGAATCTTCTCAGCGGTCTCTGCAGCGGATGGAGTTTGCGCATTAGGAAACCCTCGAGCCAAGTGTTGGAGTGTTCGGCGAATGGTCTAACATTTATATGCCGAAGAATTGGAGAATAGCCCAGAGTAGTGTAACACACAAGGTCCCGTCTAGACGCGCACTGGATACAAGAAGATATGTTCTCCTTAACAATTTTTTGTTTGGGGTGGCGCAAGTATGCAAGCCAAAGCTTTTTCATCAGTGGCCGTTGCATTTTGTGTTCTACAAGCGCTAATAGTCGTAAAATAGGAATAAATGGCTCATTAGGCAAGGAGCGACTTGTCCTCTGTCAAGGGCATCTTCCAGTTTTTGTAGCGTGTCTATGCGATCGGCGGGGCGCCTGAGCGTTAGCATTGCCGTCAACTCGGTGCGTAAGTACGCAGAAAGTGGAAGTAAGGCGGCAATCCATAGGCCGAGAAGTGCCTTCTGGACGACGCCCACGCGACCAAAGGCTGTCGGCAGGGCAGCGGATGTTGCCAGAACGGCTGTCATAAGGAACAATGCCCTATCGTAGATGCGGCGCCAAACTGATTCGTCCAAGCGTCCAATCGCCACAGAGACGAAAACGACTAGTAAGAGCAAGGCTAATGTAGTTGCCACTAGTTTCCAGCATTCACCAACAACTTCGCGCAGAGAAATGACACGGTGGGCATCTACCCGAGAATAGAAAGCATCGTAAACAACACGCATATAGGGCACCTCGAAGAATAAAATGGTTTTATCGTGTAAGCGCACGGGCTTACGTGTCATGCTGAAAGTGTTCGCGGCTAGCCCTCTCAGTGTGACCGGTTCGTTAATATTTCCCACTAGCCTAACTGTAATGTTTATTTGTTTCAGCAGTTCGATTATGCGCATATTTTTAAAGCGTCCGCAGTTGCATTCACTGCCACTGTTGTACCTGTGCACGCCGCAAGGCACCGTTATTTCGCGACTGTCAAGGTCATCTACGCAGGAGTGCTCGAAACGTCCTACCTTCCTTAGTGCATGCTTAGAACTACGGTTTACACCGGTCGAAGATTCGGGCGGCCACGAGATACTCTGTATGGCCGTTTTATTCATTGTAATATATTCAGTGTCTTTACACCATGACAGATGCGTTTCACGGCCTATATCACATGGCATAACACGGGGGCCTTGCGGATAACACAAAACGGGGGAACAAATGAACCATATGACACCTCGTATGTTCAACATAGACTGTGTGTCGCGAAGCATGCTGGGATCGGCGGCAAAAAACACAGGTTTCTTTCCTGGAGAGAAGGCATCCAAAACATGAAAAATGAATGCATGGTTTCGCGTGCTCCATGTAGTTACCGGTCTACCGATCAGCCGTGCAAATGTTGAATGCGCTTCTTTCCACGTCCCATCGAAGGAAAAAATGACCACCTCCGAGAGGTTTGTGTGTATCGGTGACGCACTGTCTAGTACATCCCGATTAGTAGTAGCTGCACTTGGATGCAATAATGCCAGCACAGCAATTAGTGAAGTTGTTTGGCTCCTATTCACCGATACCATATCAGGAGGTGACCAAGCTGAAAGGCAAGCGAGCATAACGCCGTTATTGTCCAGTTCAAATAACACAGGACATCAACGAGTGACCTTATTATCGGACACTTGCTTCTCTTTACACCATTGAAATATGAGTGCAGATGATTTAAATAAGCGACAGGCATGGGTACTATAAGTCAATCCAAGAGCTATACGCCCGAAAGTGCGCAAACATTAATAAACGCAAAATTACCATGTCTCTAATGCGATCGGGCTCTCCATAAACGCGTGGTTAACGCAACTCCGCCGCAGTTCACGAATACGTCGGGCGCCGCCTACATTTGCCATAAAATCGAAAAGAGACGGAAAATACTGGGTTCCCAAGAAGCATCGCTTACCTACCTTTGTGCAGTCATGGGTAGTGGTATGGATGTCCACTTATGTTAGCGAAATCTGAAGTTCTCACATTTTGAACGCTATGCGCACACAGGTATTAAGACTGTGAGACTAATCGTTAGTCACATGTGGAGACAACGCAACAGGTCACTACATCAACTGCAAACAGCATAAAAACTACGTAGTGTTTAGTTTTTTTGTGGCATCTGCCACATTTTACCTTCGTCCAGCCGGTGACAACGTTTTACCAAGCACTCGTGCAGGAACCCTCAGAACTTGGTGACCTTCCGGCATTCGAGTCCACGGTGATTGTACAAACCAGCGAAGGAATGGCCTCAGGCAGCTGGTGGCTATGGCAACAAATATCGAACTGCGCCCGACCATATCAACAGATTTTTACATCTGGTCACTCGTGCTGCATACGTTGACTGCAGGCATAAATGCCAACAAATTCATGTAACGCAATCAACGATGCGTCACAGACACGAGATGTCTGCTGCTATAGTAGCGTCCGCGGATAGAACATAAAGTCAGTTACCAGACAAACCAGGCTAAGGAAAGAACAGCCTTACAAGCTCAACAAATGCTTGCATGAGCCGATATTTCGATTTCTACGGAAAGCCTGCGTGCAAGCTTCCAGCAAGGAACTTCATACCAGTTTCAAGAAAAGGCTAGGAAAGAAAAGTCGACTCCAGGTTAATTCTTATAAACCTAGTTATCAAGAGCGAAAGGTATGTTTGGCATGGTTTCGCAAGGACTATGCACACAGGAGGTGGCTGCAGAAGCTACGGACACGGCACGCTTCCGCGCTTCGTAAACTGCTCAATAGCGTGCAAATCTGGCCTCCATTTGCGGCGGTGTTTTAGCAGACCTAGTTTGCCTTTGCTTGAAATTTCGCAGCCGGTCGTTGCAGTTGTGCTCGAGTCTGCAGCAAACGCTAGCGGCGTTACACACTATCTATCTATCTATCTATCTATCTATCTATCTATCTATCTATCTATCTATCTATCTATCTATCTATCTATCTATCTATCTATCTATCTATCTATCTATCTATCTATCTATCTATCTATCTATCTATCTATCTATCTATCTATCTATCTATCTATCTATCTATCTATCTATCTATCTATCTATCTATCTATCTATCTATCTATCTATCTATCTATCTATCTATCTATCTATCTATCTATCTATCTATCTATCTGGGGCGTGGTTGTTTTTCCATAAGGGCCAAGTGCACTTTGAGTGAAACTGAGAAAAACGCGATATTTTACTACTGACAGTATGGTCGGGCCCGCTCCAACAATTTTTGGCCAGTGTGTTCGTGTCCCCTAAATACCTCAAATCTATATTACGGCTGAATTTTATATTAGCTAACTATCGTCGGTATTCAGGGGTGAAATTTGGGTTTGGGTCTAATAGACGTAACATTTCATTTCGGCTTGAATAAGCTCGTTAAAGAAGTCTAAAACGATTAGAATGCACGGTATAGCAATATTTTGCGATAATATTAACCTCATCCATCTGCTTCCGTCGGTGCCACCCTTCTTCGCGCGGGCGTAATGGCGATGACTTCACTTAAAGTGAGAGTGGTCCTTCCTGGCCAAAGGCACAGTATTCTGGACTGTCGACAGCATTTTCTTGCCCTTGACATCTATTGAAGGCCATGAAAAGTGTTCCAGCACTTTTTCTGAGCTCGTTTAACACCGTGCCTTTTCGGATTAATTCTTCTTCTTCAAGGAATAGATCGGTGCCCCATAGCTTCAATTCATTCTTCTTCTATTTCAAATATTCTGTATTGGAGCGAAAGGCGGGCATGATACTGTAGTGCTAAACGCGAAAAGAAACACTATAGGGCAAAAAGAAGTAGAACCGTCCACTGACCACAAGGAGCTGCGACCTTTGAGATGTGCACGGGCTCCGAGTAGCCCGAAAGCCCGAGCCCGACCCGGCCCGCGGGCCGGGCTCGGCGGGCCGACGTATTTGCACCTCGGGCCCGGGCCACGCTCGGGCTACTTGGAGTTTTATCGGGCCGGGCTCGGGCCAGGCGCAAAGCCCGACTCAAGCCCAAAATATAGAAAATGAGCGGAAATTGTTTTCCAGCACGCATAAGCGCCTTTTCCGCGACCGCCCTTTACCGCTTTTCCTTTGCATTCGCTACTTTAAACAAAAGGGGAGTAGGTAAAGCACTGCCTCTGTTGCACTCCGACAAACACAGAAGTAACACCACCTGAGTGAAAGTACACGCGACAGCGACGAGCGACCCGACGTAGATCGCCTTCGTGCAAGCTGACGCTTGCATGGGCATACCCCACACACGCGACGGCTTTGGCGAGCGAACTTCATTGTTGCTGGTATGAGGCCGTCAACTTGTATAGCAAAAGTGCCGCGCTGTTGGAGGTATGCAATTCAAATAAAATATTTCTTGCATGTTGGTACGTAAAACGTTCACTGTTGTCTCGCAGTATTTTTTATATGCACGTGCACAATTATTGCATGGTACTTGGATGTGGGCGCAAAAAGACAAGGACGAAGGGAAGAAGACACACACACTGGCCCGAGCGCCAGTGTGTGTGTCTTCTTCCCTTCGTCCTTGTCTTTTTGCGCCCACATCCAAGTACCATGACAGACCAACAAGCCCGCATCGCTACCCTCGACAATTATTGCCTTATTTGTTGGTGTAACGCTTATGTGCTTAGTACGTCGCTGATGTACATCCGGTTCGGGTGTTTTGTGACTTCCGGGTGATGAGCGATGGTTTCCAAATGTGAAAAAACCGAGCGATCGCGCGATTTCGACCACGCGATACATCGCGCGAACGGCCCGTTTCGTCGCTTGTCGCTGTCGCGTGCATTTTGGCGCATATGGGGTTTCGCCTTTACTCGTAACTACTCTATGCGAACTTTGGCAGCACGCAAGAAGAGTGGATGTGACTCGCCGGCTGTCTCGCGTTCCGTTTTTTCCTCCGCCAGCCAAGCCCGGTAAAAAGGACAATAAAAATACCCTTCATTCTGTGAAAAAATCGCTCGATATTGAAATGCATTGCCTGCTCATTCAAATGTCGTTCAACAAGCCGGGCCGGGCCGGGCTGGGCCAGGCCCGGGATTGTGTTTTCGTACGTCGGGCCGGGTGGGCTCGCAGCCCTTTGCCGTCGGGCTCGGGCGGGCCTTCGACAAAGTCAGGGGGCCCGGGCCGGGCTCGGGCTCGGAAATACGGCCCGTGTACAGCTCTCAGCTGCGTTGCTCGCAGTGGCTCGTCCCAAGTTTGCTGACATTGGCCGAGCGGCACGTAGAAAATATACGTGCGCACGCCACCCCCTTCCAGCCGGGCCCCAGTCCACCCACTGATGGAGGAGGTTGACGCGTGCATGGTGTTCCATTTTGTGCAGGCCCATCTCAATATTGCTTCTTTTTATCCGCTAGGCTGTGCGTTCTGGCGCTGCAGTCACACTGGAATACTCCACTGCACCGTGCATGTAGTACGAGATAATATTACGGAGGGAGAACAGGTGTTCCACGGCCTGTGGAGGGCTCTCGATTTCTCCTACCCGGAGTTTGAGGTCTCGGTCTAGGGAATGAGCCTTCTCGTTGCCGGAGAGGCCGGTGTGTGCTGGCGTCCAGACGAGGGTTATGGAACGCTGAGGCTGCAGCAAGCGTAGTATGTGAGCAGCGGTAGCGACAACGAATTGCATTTGCTCATTTACGTGCTGTCAAGCAGGATTATCAAAACCTTAATTGCGCAAGTGTTCACAATCCATTCTTGAAAAGCGGTCTTATGCCAATTTGTGAGACCACCATGGATGCCTTGCAATATTAAAGCAAGTTTCTCCTCATTTCCCTTCAAGCTTACAGAATCCGAACCACTGTGTATGCCCTTAAACTAATGTAACATTCTACTTGAAAATAAGAGTCACATTTACGCCTAAAGGGTTAAGCAATGAGTACGACAGCACCAAAGTGGAATGCCATACGAAGAAAGGGTAGCAGCTCACTTATTTAGCAAACACGGCCGCTGCAGCGAGTGAAGTAATCATCATGCGGTCTATGGCTTCAACGGAAACGTTGCGCTGAAAGCACTACACGTACAAAGTTCTCTCCTCAAGAGATCAGCGCGCGAGCACAGGTGACCACGCCCAGTAGGTCAAAGTACAGGGCTGGGGACGCGCTTCCCTACTCCGGAGAAAGACAGGTGTCTTGTTACGTTTTTGAAGCGAACTCTTTTGCTCTATGCGCCATCTCACGGCTGATAGTGAGTGAGCCTCTGACACCGGGTGTGTCCAGATAAGATCGAACACGAGGTCCGAGTCACCATTCCCGATTTTGATTAAATTTACTGCAGGCCTAGGCATTAGACCCAGAACAAGGGTCTCGAAGTTAGTTTTGCGAAAAACTTTTTGTGGGTCTGAAAAAAATATGTCAAATTTCGGCCGCATAAAACACCTTTTTGCTAATTCGCGATTTCTGATTTTTGAGCGCACCTAGGAAAAAACGGTGCACTTCTTACCACAATTTTTATTCACGTCGAAGAACGAGTGAAATACAATCTTTTAAGTTTATTATTTTCCTAACCTGTAGAAGAATTTTTGAGGAAAAGTCACAAACATCGCAACCCACACAAAATGCCTGTAAGTTAGGAATTCATTGCTACAAACGAGTTAGACTCAGGACAATAAAACTCGCTACAGATCAAATTTGATATTTGCGCTGTCTTTTAAAATACATTTCGTGGTTTTATAGCGCTCCATACTACTTTATAATTGTGCTGAAACGTAAGTGGTTTACCAAAAACGCTGAAGTTTGAAAATTGTTTTGTCAAAAAGGCCATTTTAGTTTTTTTTTATAATCCCTCTGATTGAAGCCAAGGACCTCATTTACCATTCTGCGTGAAACGTTGCATTATTTTGGTTGCTAACAAGTTGTAATGCTTGAAATTGGACAAAGTCAACCTAGTGGCCGCTCCGTTCATTATGTTCATTAGCCAGGTTGCATGGTACAAGAAGCTTTGTCTTGCGATCAGCCGCTTGACAAACCCGCAGCAGCGGCCGCTCGATGCGGCGGGCGCTAAATAATAAAAGCTGTATCAACTTTCCGGTGTCCTTGAGTAATCCATGAATGGACCTACCTCCCCGAAATGCCGTGTGCAGTATCAACGTACGCCGCCTCAGTCAGAAAGAACCTTTTCTTAGTATTGTTTAATCCCTCTAGATGGCGCCAGCTACCACCTACTTCGCGGCCGCGGCGCTCTCACAGCTCCACCTACTTAGATGAAGTTGAACATCTATCTATCGAAGCTATGCTCTGCTGCGCCGGGATTGTTTTGATGCGACAGAATGTGCATTTTGGAGGCACAAACGCGTGGATAACGTCGCTACACCGTGTGACGCTTCAACAAATAAAGAGAGCAAGCCTAACGTACAGTCTCCGGGTGAGAGCCCCTTTGCAGTATCCGTCTCTTTTAAAGTGAACGCCGTCTCGCTGGCCGAGCGAAACGTACGTATACGAGTTCCGCCGTTCCCTTTCGCGAGGTTTTCATCACCACAGGTTTGTCTGCTTGATTTTATTGTCATAGCGTTCGATATTAAGCTCAGCGGGACCGTTTTTTGTGATTGCCAGTGCCGCATACTCTTTATCAGTCGAGAATCGATGCACTCGCTAGGCCTAAATCTATTGTTCGCTTCACTGGCTTGGCATCAGCCATCTTGATTTTGACTGTTTTTCCATTGAAAAGGGAGCAACGGTTTCTCCATTTGAAGACGAACATTGGGGACATCGCCGTTTCTCCCTTAAAGGAGAGAGGGTCACTCCATTTTTTTAAGAGTGTATGTCAAATTCGACAAAAAATGGCGGAAGTCCAGGATAGCACCCAAGCCTCGACTCGAACTTCACCCTTCACTTGAACTAGTTGAGCATAGCGCCGCTGCTCGACTGAAAATGACGCCACGCTTCTCAAAAATTGCTGCAGATTATCGCCGATATGTGGTTGCTTGTTCTGCCCAGAGACGGCGCTCCCAACGGCTTTCTCAAGTCAAGGTGAAGCGTTGAGTGAAGGGACGTTCTAGAATACGGGGGTGAGTACTAGTGGAAGCTTGGCCTTAGAGCTTCATTCATCGTCGCCATGGTTTAAAATAGCCTTTCACCTATTCATTAAAGGGCCCCTAACCAGGTCATATAGGACATTTTAGTGAGACGCTGGATGTTGTTGTGTGCCGAATTAAGAGTATTATGCCGCAAGAAATTTTCAAATCGGCTCATTACGAGCTGAAAAAAAAATTATTTGTAGCGGCGTGAAACCATATTGCGAGGAGGCGAGCTTGAAACCCTTGCGACTCGCTCCGTGTAGCCTCCACAAGCCAAATCCCATCCCTGCCCTCTTCGGCATCGGAGCTGGAGGATCACATAACGCATACGCATCAGCACATCATGCGCATGCAAGATCACGTGCGCATGACTTGCCGGCGGACGCGAGACGCGTCGTTGTGTCGGCGTTCTCCATGGCGTACTGCCCCTTTTTGCGGGACAGGCATGAAAGCTGCGACATTTGTACGGGCACGAGACTAACGGTATCAAGAGCCAGTGCCGCATGAACATTTAGGAAAACAGAAGGATAAACGAGCCTAATGAGCGCTGGAACGGGGTATATAATTACACAGTTTCGTTATCAGGGCTGGCGTCTGCCCGAAGCGCTAACCGCGAGAAGACGAACGCATGCGAAAGGGAGGCCGATGGTCCCGCATCTCGGTGCACTTCGCTGTTAAAACAAGGGAAACACACACACATTCTGTTTGTGTGTTATTATTGCGCTCAAATTTCATTCATTTATTCAAGCAACAGATTACGAGGGCTGATGAAGGTAGCCTCACTTGATTTCCCTAAGCGCGGTTAGGTGACTTGTAGTGAAGTTAGTCCCCATCTTCTCGATTGTTGCGGGATCAGCGTTCAGAATCTCAAGATATTTCTTTCAGACTCGCGCCGTGATTAGAAGTGATGACCGGTGTCCCTTTTGTAAACGCTCGTGCAAGCCGGCGCAGACAGGTGGCATTCGTCAGCTGCGTCCTGTCACACACGCAAAACTGAAATAACTATGCTTTCTAAGCAATCACCGTTCGCAAACAATCACAGAAGGAAGCAAGCGAGAGCAGAGAAACGCGGTATGCGTCGCGAGCGGCTACTCCAACCTAAAAACACAGCGATAATTTAAAGATGGACAGAGAAACAGCATACGAGGCCCATGCATACGAGGACCTGTCCATGTTTCAATTAGCGCTGTGTTTTTAGGATGGATCCGTACCAACGAGCTCGCATCCGAACTCTTCTATGTCAGCAGCTACTCCTTGCGCGTCTCAGATCGCGGTGACAGGTGCGTGGCCTCTGAGATAAGCTCCGGCAACGCGCCATTGACAGAAACAGCGCATTGCCTGAGCTAATTGCGGAGGCCACGGCAAGTGAAATAGAATGGAACAGCAGCGCCCAATATGTCGGCGCGCGAGCTGAGCTGCTAAACTGAATGGGTTATAAAAACGTTGTGAGCCGAGCAAGCATTTCATGGAAGCATATGAATGTGGCGCTATTGGCGATAGAGACAAAGAAAAATAGAAAAAAATATAAAAAGTAAGAGAGAGAGAAACACATAGAAAGAAAGACAACAAAATAAAGAGAAAGAAATATACGGAGAGACAAAGAAAGAGCGTGAAAAAAAAAGTGTAGCATAGCCTTGTATATTCTAGTATAGGAAGAGGGTAGAAGGGGAAAGTGAGGGCGAGCAGGAGCCCCACTATAGCGCCCCACTAGTGCGTAGATGCCTGGCACTCCTGTAGGCAACAGTACATGTGACTTGAAATAATGGCGGCAACAATGTTTGCACCATATCTGCCTGAACGAGTTCTGGCGATTTCGCGACGTTGTCCTTTGGCCACGTGTCGCCACCTCTAAGAAGAATGAACGTAGTTCCATCCGTCCAGTGATGTGTTGCGTGGAGGAAAACAATACAACACTGTTTTCACGTAATGATGTGTCTCCAAATATATCATTAACGTAACCGATGTGGAATTCTTATATTTACAGCAGTGGACGTAGTGAGTAATGTAGCGTTAGCATTCACACAAAGTGAGTACCAACGCTTCCTCGCTAATCACATGAATAGAATGATCTAAGCATTTCCCGCCCTCCCCCTCCCTCGTGACCGGTTTAAAATCCGAACACTTCGGTCTAAGATGAACCTGGTTTTAAGGAGAATGCACCTGAAGACAGTGATCAGCGCGTCCCAACTCTGCCGTTTACTCCAGCGAAAGAAAGCCAAAATCGTCGTTCCACGCACTGTCTATCGTTCTTCTATTTTTCTAGCGCGCGATGTTTTCTGTTATTAACAATGTGAACAGAAAGTTACGTATGACATCATACCGTCGGCAAAGTTCGGAGAAAAGTAAATGTTCTGACCGGCCTTTTCTCAAATATCGCAAGATTGCCAGTGTCACCATGAGACGAGCAAGCAACCTACGCCATGTCGCCTCGTGGGTATCACCAATTTTCTAGCCTAACTATTGGCAGAGCCATAATCGACAGCAATGTGGCGCTTTACTAACGACAACAAACTTGACGTTTCTATTGAAGACACGTCTCAAGAAGTTCTTGCGCTGCGACTTTTAGGATAAGAAAACGCGCTTTGAAAAGACACATGGCGGAAAGGTTACACGCTGCATCGTTCGTTATGTGGAGTCAGAATGCATAGCTATTCCTTCAAGCAACTCGAACCAACGTATGAAACAGTACATATAGTTCTACACGTGCGAATCTGCGCGGCAGACGAAGTAAACTTCTACTAGCTTTCTGAAAACAAAGTGAAGAGTAGCAAGGAATGATGGCGAGCTGTCCAGGTTGCGACCATAGCCTCATGTTTACTGTATACGACAATAACTGAAATTCCTAAACTGTGGCAGCCTCCCAACGAATATCAATGCATGGAAAAAGACACGCCTGATCCCCATTTAATAGGAATCGGTATAACACGAAAGTGAAACGTGTCTTCTCAGGGGTAGCTAATCGTTTATCGTGCATTGTTTCGTCACAAGGGCTAACGAATGAATGCTATAGCAATAAATTTTAATGTGACGCGCCGAACGCAAGCAGCTCGAAACTTGCGGCGCGCTCTAAAGCAGAAAGTACTCACGAAAAGAACGTACTTAGGACGAGCGCGAACTAACAACTGTCAAAATTGTTATTTCTTTGTGTGTCAGCAGCGCGCTCCTTTGGTTGGCGTGAAACTTACGCCTGCGGGAGGCCTTCTTTAACCTCGGCATTTCAACTTATACCCCAGTCACACTGGCAAATTTAGTGTCATTTTGAGCGAGTGCACTTACGCTCACAAAGTGTCACTTTGGCGGTGCGCTGCTACACGAGAAAGAGAAGTGTGCTTTGGAAATGATGACAGTGGCAACTGGTGGTTTAGTAGCGCAACTTATATTTGTTATTTTTGGCAATTCTCGCTGTTTATTAGCGTATTATAGCCGTGAACATAATTTACAGTAAACTTTGCGCGCAAATGAAGTAAATATTGCAACCGCATAACATAATTTGTCATCGCGAGTCGAGACAAGACAGTGTCATATCAAAGACGAATCGAAAAAAAAATGGCGGACTCCGGTTCAGAAGCGACGCGTAGTGGTGACGGGCGTTTGGAGCGTGTTTTGGCAGCACTCATTTCATCCTCCCAAAGGCGCATGAGCACCCGCGTCTCTGCGTCGGACCACGTCTTCGTGGAAGTGGCACCTGTGGCACACGCCATCGCAAATGATTAAAGAATGACTGACCTACACGTAACACATGTGCAAGGAAGTAAACAACGCGACGGACGCGGCCATTGCACGGCATGTGCTCCGCATCACCCTAGCGGACGTGACCGCAAACTGTCCGAGGGCGAGAGCAGCGAGGTTTTTTGTTGTAGTATGATTTGTTTGAATACATGGCAGTGTTTCTAATAACGAGAATGATGGTTTAAAAAATGTCCCCACCTCCTCGAAGGGAATCGTGAGGAAATGCGAATGCATTTCTTGCGCCGAGAGTACACGGCGTAGTAATTTTAATGGCGTAAATTAATGACGAGACGAGGATTTGTACCGTAACCATTTATTTACACATTCATCAGCACCTGTTTGTGTTGTCATTGTACCTGACGGCCATAACCTCAGCCTTGTGGTCGCCGTTGGCGTTTCACAGCGGCGTCTCGAGCACACATTTGCGGATGTTCTTGAGAGACGCCCAGCCAGCGAACGGTCGAGAGTGAGGCGCGAGCGGACGGGAGAGTGGGGCGCAGGGAGGAGAGAGAGCGAACGGCGAGAGAAGGAGCGGCGAAGCACTGCACCTACCCTCTCCTACACTCTTTCGCACCGCATGCTCCGGTTGCTAGGGGCGAGGATAAGCGCCCGCTGCTGTTGCTATGGGAGAGGGAGTGAGAGCGGAGCGGTAACACCTGCCTGCACGCGGACAACGCCGGATGCCTGAGATAGCCCGACTAAGAAATGCATTCGCATTTAAAATACCATGATCGCCGCGTTCTACATTAGCGTATTTATTTGCAAGCCACTGCTACCGAGGCTAGACACTCCGTCGCAGCGAAGTGAGTTTGGCGAACGCACTTGCCGGCGAGTGTACTTTGCAGCGAGTGTCACTAAGCGTTCCCGTGTGACAGCGTGCAAATGACACTCGCGGCGAAGTGCACTCCCTCAAAGTGCACTTAAGTTGCCCTGTGTGACAGGGATATTATAGATAGGCATAACAAAGTGCAATGCAGCTAGGAACTAAAAGTGTTCGAACAGACGCTCTGCCAAACGCAAAAGCGAGTGAAGATGCGCGCAGCGCTTTCGGATTTTCTTAGCTGAAAAATTAGGTATGCAAAAGCTACCCGGCAATTTCTTATATACAGCTGTCTTAAGACGGGGATTTTCATTGTACTGCAGGTAGTTTTATTAGAGGAATGGATGGTAAAGTTGCAGCGCATTCCAGGAAGCCTGATCAGGGAGGCTTGTGCACTCACTCTTTGCTTTCAGGAAGAACTGTTTTTCAGCCACGAAAAATATCTTTCGAAGAATAGCACGTATATGGAAGATATGCACAAAGCAATAAACTTCCGAACATGCAGCGAAACAAGGAGTAATTTTGATTTAAGTTTGCCCAACTCTGTGCCCTGGAGAATATGCGCTTTATGAATGTCCACATACACGTCGCCGCGACCTATAGCCATAAAAGATACTGTTGCATAACGCGTTATATTAATAATAATAATAATAAGAAGAAGAAGAAGAAGAAGAGGAAGAAGAAGAATTGCTGGTGATTAGCGTCCCAAAATTTACGATATGATTTGACAATTTGGGGTAGCACAATAGCGTTAGCAGGATGGAGAGTGCTTCCTGCGCCTTTGCATACGCGTCACCCAAAGGTGTGAGTGGGCAACCAAAGGAGAACAGCCATTGCAGTTTGAAGTGTACTGCCTGTTGCGCTTGAACCACTGCACAGCATATGCGCGGCTGTTCAAGAGTAAGGCTGGCGTTTCTTGTGCTATAAAGCAGTCATCACAGAAAAAAAACTAAACTCTGTATGGCTGCGCTGCTGAATGGAGCGATTGGAGTGTCGGGGTGCGGCTTCCTCGTTTTTCAGCCAGGCACGGCGCCCATCTTTCGCGTCTGTGCGTCTGTCCATGATATATTAAATAAGTGTGGACCGCGTATGAACGTGACTATAATTGATTGTTTCATCAGGATGGTGGCGGTGAGTTCAACAGGGAGATTCGATTGCTTCCCATGCCCTTTGAAAATAACTATTTTTTCGACAAATATAAAAGTGAAAAATTAAGGCACCTTCGCACCAGTTCTGCCTCTCCTGAAGGAACAGCGGGGCTAGGCGGCCTTTCTAGTTTTTCTTTATTTTTGTCACTCTTTCTTCCGCTCTATTTTTCTCTGTTTTTTTTTTCATGTATTTATTGTCTCTGTTTCTTCCGATTTCTTTCTGTCTCTATGTTTCTGTCTGTCTCTTTCTCGCGCTATTTATTTATCGTACTTTCTTCCTTTTGTTTCTTCTGGTCACTGTATTTCTCATTTCCTTTTTCTTTAAATCTCTCTCTTTATCTCTCTCTTTGTCTCTCTGGCTCAGTTTTCCTCTTCACTATTTCTTTCTCTTCCAGTCGTGCTCTCTTTTTTTTTCTATATCACTTTTGTCTCTTTCTATCTCTGTCTATCCAGGTGTATTTGGCTGTTTTTTGTCTATCTTCCTTTTTCTTCTCTCTATTTTCCTCTTTCCTTTTATCTCTTCGTTTGTCTTTTTCTTACCACGTTTTTCTCTCTCTATTCACTCGTTCTCTCACCACTCCGAGGCACTGCAATCCCACGCCAGACAAATGGGCGCAGGTTGAAGTTTGCGCACCGGGTGCAGATGTTCGGGGAGCAAGGCAGAAGATGAAGAAGAAGACGAAGAAAGCATGCGTTGGCCGGGTTATTGCGTTGCACTTGCTTGAAAGGTAGAGGTAATTCACGACGATCATAGTTTGTGCGAACGCGTAACGGTGTGACGAAAAGCATAGCACCTCCGCTGTAAAAAAAAAAAGTCAGAAAGAAAAACAAAACCAGTCTTGTTGCTCTATTGCATAAAACGTGGTTAAACAAAGGGGTAGTTGAAATCAGTTCCCTTTCACAAAGTTTCTTTCGTATTGCGGACTTTCCCTGTGTTCAATTGTCATATTCATTTCCCGGCTACGTGTTTTCGAATCATTCGCCTTTGCTTGCCTCCTTCTGATAGTTTTCTGATCGTTTTCTCACGTGAGAGCGGAAGCGTCCCAAAAGCTTGCGGTTACCGGATCGGAGTCTCCAACCAGTACAGATTCTTTTTGTCATCTGGTAAAGCTTTATTTCGCAGAAATCCGCGTAGGCCTTGTACGGGTGGATGTCACCTTCTCCTTCGTTTTGATGAGAATTCCCGAAAGTGCTTTACGTGTCTCCGTAACCACGCCGCCGATATTTATTGCGCTTTGAAGCGCGTGACCTGAATTATATACATTGTCCTGTAGTTGATTTAAAGGAACCTATAAAGCGGGGACGCGAGGATGAAATCGGGGAAATAGTCAAAAAGAATCAATTTTTGGAAAAGAGTCACTTTGGTATCTGTGGTCTCTTATTTACGCACTATCTAAATTATTACGCTGAGAATCGGGCGTCTAGTGTCCCCACTAGCGAAAGAGCGCTGTGGTTTCACTTAGAAAAGTTGCAAATCAGTTCTGCAGAATCCCGCAAGGTGGCGGAAGGGTTAAGAAAGGGAAAATAGACAACCACCCGTTTGTAGCAAGAAACCACAAGGAAATCCATACGGATTTCTCAGAAATCAAGCCTCTTAGTTGCCGAAAAGAGGCTTTATTTCTGAAAAATCCGTATGGATTTCCTTGTGGCTTCGTGCTACAAACGGGTGGTTGTCTATTTTCTCTTTCTTAGAAAAGTTAATAATGTGAGAAAAAATTCCAGGCCTGCGCTGAAACCGCAGCACAGTCACAGCGAAAGCTGGAAGAGCGGCGTTTCTAGATCCCGTTGTAAGCTCTCTTGGGGCTACTAATACAAGTACACTAGCAAGGTACCCACTACGCCATAAATCACAATTTTTGTGAAGCTGGGAAGCACCTACTAAGTCATTATTCGTCATTCTGCGGAGAAGCGAGGCACCAGCTACACGTCTGTAAGGTATTATGTGCACTTTGTTGACGCGACGACTGATGACGATGAAGAATTATGGCTCAATGGGGTGGAAGCTTTAAACGGCCCACCAGTTCTGTAATCTGCATTGGGTGACGCCTGGTCGCTATTGCCCTCTTCCGTCATGCTGTATAACATAAGTTGACGTAGGAGAGAGAGAGGGGGGGGGGGGGGCGAAGAACTTTACTGAGACCCCGAGGAAATGGATCATGCGCTTATGGGCTTCCTTGGCAACCAATACAAGTGCACTTGCAAGGAAACCACTACGCTATAAATCATTGTAATTTTTGAGAAGTAGGGAAGCCGGCACAATGCCATTTTTCGTCATTCTACGGAGAGCAGTGGTACCTGCTAAACGCATGTAAGGCATTATGCGCACTTTGTTGATGCTGTGCCTGATGACGATGAAGAATTATGGCGGAGTCCTTTATATTGGGTTGGAAGCATTCAACAACCTACTCGTTGCGCAATTCGCATTGTGTGATGCCTGGTTACAGAATTCGCGTTGTGCGACGCTTGGTGCTTATTTTACTCTTGTACCACGCTCATTGCATATGTTAATGTGGTTCCTTCCCGACATGAAGCCTGTGTAGGACCTTTTTGCAAAGCAGTTTCAAGCACCGACATGGCTCAGAGGTTGAATGCTGGGCTCCCACGCAGAAGGCCCAGGATGGAACCTCGTTACTTCCTGGAATATTAAAGACGATAGTCTTTCTTGGGATACCTAAACGGAGAAATTTGGGTCTGTCTTTCTGTTTGTCGGCACTCACTCGATTCAGCCACTCGGCCAAAGCTGAACCACTTGCCCAAGTCCTATAGTTCAACCAACTCCCGGAAAGAACCGCCAGCAGCAGTGAAATGGGACACGCCGGCGAGCATTCGCCGCCGCTCTGACATGGCGTGAGCGGTTGACGAATGCGAGACCGCGGAGAGCCGTCAGTGAAAAGGAGGGTGAAGAGCAAAAAGAACAAAGAAAAACGAAATCACGCGGCTTTTGTTTTGTTTGTAATTTACTTTGTCAGGTGTTCACTGCAGTAACGTAGGCAGAAATGTTTTCCTGCTCTGCCCTTCTCAGTCATGCCGAAAAGACACCTAGGAATGTATTCATTCGACAGTGGACGCTTTACTCACCGGGCAGAACACGGGAGAGACCGTGTTCTGAGATCCGTGCGAGCATAATTCCACGGCTATTCAAGTGCTGGCGCCTTTGTGCCTTCTTAAGCAATACCATTTCTGTTTTCTTGTCGTAGATAGAGGTCGTGCACGTATTCGTCTGACATTATTTGCATTTGCATTATTTGCCTATATTTAAGATTTCGGAAGCCTAAAACGTTGCTTTTCCTGCCTATTTTTGGCGCCTAAAACGACCTTTTCAATGCCTAAAATCCGGCCTCTACTTATTAGTATGGGGAGACGGAAACAAAACCGACATAGAAAAACTGGCAGCAGTACAACGTCGAGCTTTTCGTTTGTTTAACTCTTCAAATGTATACATAGGGTCTTCTACACTAATGATGCGCTACAATGTCTTTAATATTAGAAACCCTTACAGAGATGAAATTTGCCTTTGGCTGTTTAAAGAAGTCTCCAGCAAATTTAAGACATTTACAAACCGGTACCTCAGTCGAGGCACTGGATACAGTTTGCGCCGCACATAATTAGTGATAAAGAAATCCAGCACAAAGTATGGTATGCAAACCATCGAGTATGAAACTATGTGTTTAGTAATATGTATCCCGGTGTTGTTGAAGTAGCCAGAAATTGTAAAACAATTCGTGAATTTGAACATTTAATATTGAACCTGTTTCTTGCTTCGGAATAGCACAACTAGTAGTATTACTAGTTATTGCAATAGTGATTATGTTATTAGTGATTGAGTTCAATTAATTAGTGATCAGTTCAATTAGTGATTGAGTTCTCACTGCATTAGTAATTGCGCTCTTTTTGATTATGTACTAGTTAAATTGGAACTTACAAATCCGCTGCTTCTGATGCCCCAGCGAGGTAAGGCATAGTCTGGAGGTCGAAGTCCGCTTGACTCGGAAGAGCCCAGCTGGTTGGCCTTCTTTATTTCCCATTATTTTCTTGTATCTTGTCTTTCTTTCTTTTTCTTTTTGTTTCTTCTGCATCTATTTTGTATCCGTTCCTTTCTATTTCTTTCTCTTTCTCGCTCTTTTTATCTTGAATTCTCTTTGTTTCCTTTCTTTCTCTCTGCTTCTTCCGCTCTCTTTCTGTGTTTCTCTTTCTAGCTTTTCCTCTCTCTTTCAATATCTTACTGTGTCTTTCTATGCTTTTATGTGTTTATTATTATTATTTCTCTCTCTTACTTTGTTCTATAGCTCTCTCTCTCGCTCTTAGTGAACCAGTGGTGAGTAGTGGGATTTACCCTAGAGGATATCTTGATCGCGACGACTGACGCCCATGATCACGTACCTCGACCCAAAGGGACGCGGACGTCCCTTTAGGTCGAGGTGCGTAATGCAACGTTCTACGTTGGCATCCCTCATGCTTCTCGCCGATGATGTCATGTTTATAGTGTGGAGAGTGCGGATGTTAGTGTGCCTACGATTCTATCGGACTTCATGGGTCCGCCTTGTGTTTGACTCAGGTTGTGTTAGGTTTGTTGGCTTTTCTTCGAAACGCTGTTCACCGGACTTTATGATGATGCAAAGATGATGCATTTTTTATCGCTAACCTCTACGTCCTGCTAACACCGTTATTTCGTAGTGGCGCTAGAGGCTTGCACTTTGGTTGTGTTTGTGATTTCCTTGGTGGTTTATAATAATTGCTGGACTTTAAGGTCCCAATACAACGATATGACTATCAGAGACGCCGTAGTGGAGGGCTGCAGAAATTTGGACCACCTGGGGTCCTTACCGCGCACCTAAATCTAAGCACGCGAGCCTCAAACATTTTTGCCGCCACCGAAAATGCGACCGCCGCGGCCGGGATTCGATCCCGCGACCTGCAAGTCAGCATTCCATCGGCGTAACCATTACACCACCGTGGCGGGTTCCTTGATGGTTTGGCCGCACCGCATGGGTGGTCACCTCGACTCCCCCCCCCCCCCCTCGAAAAAGCATTCCTGGCTTGGTGAGCCAGGTTGCTTCGAAGATAAGGTGCCCTGACTTGCTCGTACACCTAACGTTGCATTTCAGTTCTTTGCAATTACACAGTGTGGAAACTGAGGCTGGTGCTGCAGACGATTGTCGGGTCTGGAAAAACGATGTTCTTGTACAACTTTCCTCCATCTCTGTGTGTGAATATTTCTCTGTACAATCACTCTCTGGTAGCCTGGAAATGGAGCTCGTCGCTTTGGAGCCCGCGCTTAACCAGTAACAGTAGTTTGCATGAAAGAGCACATGTGAGACATCTTGGATATGCTTGAAGAGGCGACGTTGGTCTCGCGGACGACGCTTCGACTTAGCGACTTAGCAACTTCGACTTAGCAACGTTCTTCCCGGGTTTGTGATCCGACGCAAATTTTTCCGCTACACATTTCCGATAATGAGGAGAAGAATGCAGCTAACAGCTTCAAAATGGCGCACGGGTATACATACATCTCGCCGAGTAAAGTCGATATCGTGGTTTTCTCCCACTGTCACATATAGCAAACAAAGGGGTGATAAATGTGACGCCATCATCAAAAGATTCAGGAGGGCTGCACATACTGAAGCTTCTATCTTAAAGGGCCCCTCACCAGGTTTGACAATTTTGAGCTAACGAGCGCAATGCATACACTGGGCCTTCACGATCACGTTTGCCAAAATTTGCAACGCTACGCGCCGCGTAAATGGGTCAAATTTCAAGGTGAACGCTGGTTGCCCTTCCTCTCGCTCTACAAAAACACCTCGCGGAAGCCATCCAGGGCATTTCTGTAAGTACTTTCGAAAGGAACTGTGTTCTTTACTCTCAAAATAATCATTTTCGACGAACTAAAAGCACAAGATAGTCTACAGTCGCTGTCTCTTTGCAGAAAACCGAGCACCCACTTCACGCGGTCACCGCGTCGGAGACCCCTGAACCGGCTTCTTGCGTGAAAGGTAGTCACTCGCTGAGTGCGAACTATGTGAAATGGTTCGTTAGAGTAGACTGCCTATATAACCAAACGGAGCATAAGAGAAAGAAGCTTCCAGCCAGCGATCGCACCGGTTCGCGACGACTGACGGTGCCTCTGCATGTATGAGCGTCTGCGTGTATGTTCGTACAGATGGTTTCGCTTTTGCTACGAGCGCGTTTTGGCACCTCGCTGTAAACTTTAAGCCGCAAAATGTGAGAATTTGTGAGTACACAAACAACTGCTGTTGCGCGGACGCTATCAGAGCAGTTCAAAAACAATTTCGTTACAACTACGGCTTCGGTGCGCATCGCAACTTTGTGATCTGCCGTCCTGACGATTCAGTGTTTTTTTTTTCGGTCTAAATTCGTGTGCGTTTCAATGTCATTTGACAAGGTGTCTCGCACTGCGTATTGATCGGTCTTCTCAGCGGGCAAATGCCGCTGCTTCTGTTTCTTTATTCAGTGCATTCGTTTCATTTCGTGCTCACACAAAACGTGAGCAAATGCGACTTCTTTTTTTAATACTCCTTAATTATCGTTCCCTTTGCATTCCAGTGAACTTGCCGCTCTCTGTCATCAACATATTCATAGACGAAAGCTTCACCACTTCGAGATTGCTGGTGGAAGCAGAAGCAGTCTACGAGACCGAGCATGTATAGTAGCATGCAACACCAAGGAAAAGAAAGAAAATACAGTAACGTTTGCCGGACTTGTCCTGCAAACGTCGGCTGTGAACTAGGACCCACATGAGCTTGAAATAGCGGTGAATAAAATAGAAGTTATTGCAGCGACCAGCAGCCGCAAAACAGGATAGTAATTATTTCGCGAGTACCCCAGCAATTTTGGCAGCAGTGTCGTGTCTAACGCCAACAGGGTGGCATATCTTTCCCACGAAAATAGATGATGCTCCAAGAAAATACATGCGGTTGGAGAGGCCCCACTTGGATTTGAGAGTGGCGCAAATAAAGGTGGGCTTTTTAGCACATAGTGTTTGCGTCAGGGGAACGCAAGCTTGACTGAAAAAATGGTATTGCCAACATAAATGCAGCACACAGCCGCAGCATTTGACTCTTTCGTTATGTACGTCCACCAGCAAACGTCGCGTACCTTATGAAGGCGAAAGCCTTAGATGCCTCTTCAAGCGGGTAGATTGACCGTCGGCGGCGTCAAGACGAGTGACGCAAAAAATAATCGTCACGTGATGACGTCACCATATGATGTCGCAGATCTCCTAAATTTGTAACTTCATTATGACATCACCATGACGTGACATAGCGTGATGTCACATGATGACGTATTCACACGACATGGTCCCTTTGCATTGCCTCCGTGATCGGCCCACCGATCATGGAGGCAATGCAAAACGCCGTGTAGCTTATGAAGGCGAAAGCCCTAGATGCCTCATCAAACGGGAAGATTGCCCGTCGGCGTCCCGCGTCGGCGGCGTCAATACGAGTGATGCAAATAATTGTCACGTGATGGCGTGACCATAACCGTCCTAATGACGTCACAGGTCACCAAAACATGTAGCGTCATTATGACGTCACGTAACGTGACGTCACATGATGACTTATTCACACGTCATGGTCGCTTTGCATTGCCTCCGTGATCGGTCACGGAGGCCGTGCAAAACCGCGTTAGGTGCAGAATACTTTTGGAGGGGGGCACGGGAGAAGCAATACATCGACTGACAAGAAGAAGATGGCTTTCGCCTTCTAGTCATCTTTGGCGAATGCATAAGATGCCCTGTGAGTTTTTAATTCAACGTATATAAACAATGACTCGCGCATCTGCAGCCGATTTTGTGGACGCTGAGCACGGGGCCAGCCATCAAGAGGTCGCACGGGAGGGTTCTGAGATGGCATCGCACGTGGTAAAAGGTAGCGCCTCTTCCATCCTGTGGCAGATAAGCATGACTTGCCGGCGGGAAGCGCGCGTGAGCCATCGTCTCAGTGCGCGCTGTCTGCTACTCACAGAACATCGCAGGCCCGGCGAACGATAAAACATTAGGTACAATGGGTTTCGTGAGGAAACTTTCGAGAGCACTATCCCGGACTGTATTCACGTGGTTGACGAAGACACTCTAAGAAAGCGGAAACCATGCCGGATATGAGAGTACTGTTTGAAGGAAGAACGATTCAAGGCGCTTTGTTGACCACAGCTTGCTCGTATTTCTGTTGCTCTCGACTTTACGGGTGAATCCCCAGGCATCAAGTTCCCTAAGAAAGAATTCGAACATTTTTGTCGAGGTCACCTAAAATATCCCCCTTTCTGCGATATCGTTCATCTTTTACACCTTTAAACAAAGCTATCAAAGATCATGTCTCAAACCAGCGGCGCCCGCACGAACGAGTAGCTCAAGCTGTTTCTGGTTTTAGGCTACCTCAAGCCACCAACGGCTCAAAAATTCAAGAAGAGAAAAACTCCGCATCATTGAGGAGTTCATATGGCCCACCAGTGCCCAATTAAGAACAGCTTGCTCACATCATTTCGTCGTCATTGCAAATCAAGTTGAATAAATCGAAGCAGTCCAGTGTGTCCTTTGTTTTTTTGCTTACCTGCCATCCTTGGCTGGCAGCAAAAAATGGTCAAAGCAACCAAACAAGCTGGCGCTCTTCTAACCTCGAGGACGCGGGTTTCATTTCCAGCCAGAGCACTCGTATTACGATGGGCGCGAAATGGAAGAACATCACGTGCTTAAATGCAGGTGCAGTCACATGCGCATCTGTTAGCGCGTCTGATGGACATTGTGTTTCTCTGCACATCATGGTTGCTAGAGAACACAATACCCGTGCTGAATGTCCACGCTGCATGCAGAAGCGCGGGGGTTGAAGGTGAATGAAAACGTAACTGCTGCTCAGCGACTGTGGTAAGCAAGATTCATTTGTTATATTGGTGTAAAAAAAGCAGGAACGAGATTGGTGCAGCCGTACTGTTGCGAGGAATACCGGTATAGAAATCGTCGTCTTGTTGTCTGGCACCTAACACGGATGCCATGAAGAAATGCAATAGCAGCTCCACTAGATAAGCAAGGTTTACTTCAGTGGGAGCGATATTATGATGACGTGCAAAGCTACCTATTCGCATGACCATAGGCGTGCGCACGAGTCCCCCTAATGACCTAGTGGGCACAAAGTTTACCGCATACTTTTACTCAGTCGGACCATTTCCATCATTGTTTAAACAACAGGGTTATGGCCACGAAGGTTTTTGATGATTATGGCGGTTTAATTCAGTCGTAATTATGAAAAATGACACCACAGCCATGTTCATATGAAACCACACTTCAAGCATTTATCGACAACTTACTTCACTAGAAAAATAATGACAGGAAAAATCTTGACCTTCATGATCAACAGCTTTCATATACACACTCATTTAGAACCTACTCAACTTCAAATGCTTTGATGCCTGCCGCCTTTTGTCGTTAGCTCGACTGATACTTTTCGTGAAGAAATGCAGGCGTGTCGTTAAGTAAAATGCAGTTACGTCACCAGCTATGGCTTCAGCATGTTCTGGGCATTCAGGCGTAGTTCGCTGCTTTTTTTCTTGACAAGGTCTAACACATCAAGCACGCTTCCAGCGTGCAGCTCTAAAAGGCTAAAGCACGTTGTGAATGACTCCTCGAGGTCGGCCACAAGTTGGCACAGCTTGCCTGCAGGATAAAGTAACCAGCCATTATCCTTCAAACGGACAAGCACAGCCATATTCAAATCATCAGCTGCCTCCTTGATGAGCAAAAGAAGGATAATGCACTCTTCAGAACCAGTTATAGGAATCCACTTTCTTGCAACATAACCGGCAATGTAAAAGATTATTCTGCGATCGCTTGATGCCACAACAACAGGAGAATGATCTGGCGCAGCCTTTGTGACTAAGGCATCTGTGGTTTCTAGGTATCCGTCATCGAGAACCCTGTCAATAAACTTCTGCCTCCCAGTGCAAGTGTTCTGCTCACCAGCATCTACATTAAAGAGTGAACTGAGAACAGCAGGCTCACAGTTCCCCTTTGAAACAGAATGTGCAAGATTGCTGAATCTGTGGCAGTTCACTGTAGCAATGAACTGCTGAGGCGTCGGGTGGGTACTGCACCCTGACGACTGTCTAACGATACCAAAGCGATGTTCGACAGGGTCCTGGCTCAACATTTCATGAAATACTTGAAACCTACATTTTCAGTCAAATACTTCAACAGCGACAAGGTACTGGATAGTGTTACTCGCAGTCCAGTTGCTGTACACTGACTGAGAAAGCCCCTTTGCCCATTTGTGTGGTGTTCCCACTCTGACAAGAATGTTAGAAAAGAGTTTAGGTGCTCAGCTGATCGAGAGTTGGGACGGAGTGCCTAAGCTGGAAAGCACGATGTCATGACTTCTATAACACCATGTATGGTCCTGCAAAAGAATGTTTCAGTGAGCTGTATGTGCAACTAAGAAAGCTACAAGGAGTTACAGTAGCACAAAATTAGGTAAATATAAAGTTATGCAATGCTTACTCAAAAAAAAGTGAATTGTTGCTGCTATGCTACCACACAGATGTTCCAACCTGGCTTTGTGCAGCTGACGCCCATGTGTTACTTTTTCACTGAAGAGCTGGACCGCCAAGCCAACTCGCATTTTCTCGAAGTTTTTAGGGTTTGTATGGCTGGTTGTGATGCTATGCATAGCCTGCAGGGTAACTTTGCTGCCATCTAGTTCCAAAGCCTTGCGAATAGCTCGCATAGTCACCTGCATATGACAAAAGCAGCGATAACCCAAAGTGACTGGAAGAAAAATTGTTCATATTCAACAACGCAACAAACGAGACACAAAGAAGAGACTGCCTGACTTCACATGCGAAAGTCCTGTGGAAAGGAAGATTCAGTTTCTGGAACTGTCTCTGACGTTTAATGAGCAACATGTTTGCTGGGAATTTGCCCCTAGGTCCAAGAAGCCTTTGCTTAACTATTCGTCCAGTCATTCTAAGATTGTCAAACCTGCTATCGCTGTTAACACCATTTTTTCTGCCCTAACCAAGTCTTGTGTCCACAAAATGTCCTCTAGCCTCCCATTTCAAGTTCAGCGTCTGAAACACGCGGTCGTCCCTCTTAACGCCATTGTTTCTGCGTCAATAAAAGTTTTGAACAAAGTTAGAATTGGTCAAGCAAAACCGCTCGATGACAAACGAGCAAAGAGTAACAAACTACCGGTGATCCCATATATTCATGGCATTTTTCACCGCATTAAAAAGCTTGCCGACAAGTTTAACATTGACGTCTAGTTTTTCGTTAAGAATAAGCTGAATACCCTGTGTGCCAGAGTTGATAATTTGTCCTCAGGTGCGAGTGGGTCATCTAGGAGAACGTGCACAGTAAAACACCGCATGCAGTTCGTCCCTTGCAAAAGCAATGTAGTGTACTCAATTCCAATGTCGTGCAGTAAAGTGCATGTGGGGCAAACGGGGCGCTGCCTCAACATTCGCCTGCGCGAGCATCATAACTCTCTCAAGGGTGCGCCGTATTCGCATGTGGCCGCCCACTGTGCAGCTTGTGGCTGCTCACCGGAGTTCTGCCGCACGACCACTGTTTTTGGACGCAATGAGGCTCTACTCTAACTCCTTGTCTGCACGTGAAGCTACTTTTCGGGAAAATATTTCTAAAATGAAAGCTTTAGGCGAGTCATCAAACGCGAAAATTTCCTTTGGCGTCGGTCTCCCTCGGCGTCGGAGTCAACATGAGTGTTGGAACAAATCATCTTCACGTGACGACGGTACCATATGGCTTCATTCAACGTGAAGTGATGGCATCATCACGCGTCTTCATCCCGTGTTCAAAGATGGGCTGTTCTCGGAAGCATTACGAAACCAGATGAACTGCAGAAAGCTTGCAGTGTCTCCGATCCTGGAGTCAATGTAAAACCACGTTACGTGCAGAAATACCTTTCTATCTGACCTTGATGCAGGCTGCACTAGGTTGTTTGCACATTTTCTATGCTTGCAGAGTGTCCGTCTACACGAATGGCTTTGTTACCCAGACCACCTCTATCAACACGGCCCTTATCCTTTCACCATAAAACAACGTCACTTACAATATTCGTCACGCGAGCACATTGACGGGTTCGGACTTAATGTCATGCGAGGTGCAGTCGACTACATCAACCAACAACCGGCTAATCGATGGGCAGTATTGTGCGACTCAAAGGCGACTCTTCAATATCTTTCGTCAGCATTTTGTCAGATATCTACTGAACAACATTTGTCGGAGATGGGAGAAACGCTACGCTATGCGATTAAAAAAAGGACACGACGTCGTGTTTCAGTGGTTGCCAAGTCACTGTGGCATCTCCAGCAACGGCTTCGTCGAGGAAGCGGCCAGAAAAAAAAACACGATGAAAGAAACCTTGTTTTAGGCCTTTAACGAAAATTGACGCTGCTTAACTTAAGGTAGCGCACAGTATTATAGCACACAAGAAGTGGCAAAAGTCGGTGTTTACATACCATCGATTTTATTCTCTAGACCCTTCTCTACGTCTGCGGCTGCTAGCTGGTCCTTACTGGGAGAAAGACATGGTGTGTTACCGCCTGCGTCTTGGCGTGGCAATCACCAACGCCTACTCATTTAAGATCGAGATGGCCGACGGCGCTGAATCCAACGACTGCACTGACGAAGCACATCTCATGATACTGCCAGTCTAACGCAAACGAGAGAGTTTACTTCACCTACGTACTGCCGCATAACCTGGACGGAAATGCTTTCCCCGTGGAGACTGCTCATCACACTTCGAAAGGCAACGAAAGCGCTGCTGCGATGCTGTATGCGGGACTTACTCAACATTTGTGATAGCAAAAGCAGAATCGGAACTGTTCTTACGTTGGCTGCGACAGTGACTCTACTCGCCTCTTGTCTGATTTTTCTTTTCCTTCCCCCTTCGCAGTGCAGGGTAGCCGACCAGACTACACACTGTTCAACCTCCCTGCCTTTCTTATCCTTCTCCTCCTCAACTTGAACCAAAAGCATCTCTGTTTATTTTTTGCAGACGTTTTTGAACAGCAAAGCTCTTAAGCACGGCATATATTCGGCTGTGCCCCGCAAAAAAAAAAAAAAAAACTCTTCGCGCTGTTGCCTAGCAACCTGGCGTGACGTCATGCCAAGACGCGCGTGCACCGAAGCAGTCGCATCGGAGAGGCCGCCGCCAAGCCGCGCTCACCAAAGGAACCCGCGGCGCCTGGGTGCCGCAGTAGCTGGTGAGACATCAGCAAAACCGCGCATGCGCCGTGCGACAGTGTTGTAGGAGCCGTGTCGAAGGTACCAAAATGACTAAGTATATTCGCGCCAAGTTTAATATAAGTGTCCCCTAGCAACAGTTTACATCACTGAATACGTCATAAATAGGCCTACTGCGCATGTGCCTGTCCTCGCATTCGTCATTAAACGCTGCGCTCGGCCACGCCGAAGCAGTTTGCAGTCACGGGCCGCCCGAGGACGATCCGCACAACGGAAGAACAGGCTGTCTACCGGGAGGCTCGACGTCCCGCTGGGAGAGAGCATAGCCGTCGACGTCGAACTGATCCAGCCTTCTTCACCAACAAAGCTGCGGCGAAACGGCGACTACCGGAATATGCTAAATATTCTGACACGAAGCGGCAAGAAAACGGGACTGGCGTAGCTTGCCTGTATAGGACGAGCCGAGTATGAGCGACGGAAGTCCCGTGCGTCGACCGGGGGAGCCAATCCTAGGTTTCCACGTGATTTCCTAGCGGTCGAGTTTGGAAATTCGTGCAAGGTGTGCGATAGACTGTGGCTTAATGCTAACTTGTCCACGATAAGATATGTGGGGTGCGACGAGAAGCGTGCAAAGACCTATCAGGTTCTACGAGGCATGTTCCCAGAAGAGAGTAACCATGGTGAGATAAAGTTTGTAGGACGTGTCGGGACACGTTTGCGGGGCGGTGTTCCACATTTGAGCAGCGTTAATGGCTTCAAGTATTCGGACAAGCGGGCATCACTACCGCGACTCAATGAGGTTAAAGAGCGAATGAAGCGTTGGATCGACGGGCTTTGCTGTTTCAAGCCTCTGGCGCCCGTGTGCAAGCTTTCCCTTCTTTTTTTCTTTTTTTTTGTATTGAATGATTAGATCATCTGAGGGTTACAGCTCGATCAGAAGTGTTTGCAAGAGATAAAAAAGTGCCGCCGGGTGCTCGTGCCTCTAAAAATGCCGGAAAACAGAAATTGCTCAATTGAAAATTCTAGGCAAAGGCAACTAGTAGATTTCTGAGTCTGGTTGCATAAAAGGTCGTTATTATTGTTTCTCCACTACTGTAGCTGCAATTACGTTCCCGTGACTCTGACGTTAAAGTGGTTCCTTGGTACGACATAGCGAAAATAATGCAGTGGGAAAGACGGAACACCAGAAAAAGGGTGACACATGCAACAGCGCTGACTTACAAGAAAGGTTTAATCGCCAACACCGCGCAGTGTGTATGCGCTGTAAGGCAAGGAAATTGATTATGGCTCTGATGGTTGTACGAGCAATGAGGATTATTTCCAGTGACAGTTTGTTCATATTACCTTTGTTTGTCATTTTTATGCTCCTTGTTACTTTTTCTTTTGGACTGCGCGTATACACTACGCGGTGTTGGCGAACAGACCTTTATTGAAAGTCAGCGCTGCTCTATGTGTATCCCTTTTTCAAATGTTCCGACATTCGCGCTGTTTTCTTTCCGCTATCTCACGTTAACTTGGCAGCGGACGCGTCGCAGTCGACGGGCAGCAGCGATCTTGACACCAGGCATTCAGGAGTGCGCGTTTCGCGTCCGGAATTCAAAGCGAGGGAAACAAGTTCCACATCTGCGGTGGTCAAGGGCACTGTTCTTGTACAGTGACATGCACCCTGCCAACCCCATAATCGAAATGACTGCGTCTGGTGCCAAAGGCCAGTGCCTCTTGCAACTTTATTAACACAGGACGCGTTGGAGAGGCGAAGCATTGTATTAGTAATTGAATCTTCGTAAAGGGCGCTCTCACCGCTGCACATTGTATGTCCTTCCACCGAGAAGCCGACGCGCCGGCTGTTAATGTAAGCGATCCTCGATCTGTTTGGATCAGCGACAGTATCAACCGAAAATGCCGACCATGCACGTGAAGCAATTTATGAAAGGTGTCATTTATATTACGTACTGTTTGTGATCCTACTTTCGCTTTCAAGCTTGTGTGCTTGCTAAACGCTTGCCGGGTCGCCATCGTCCACGTGGCTATCGTGATGAGAGAGATCCAATTCCACTGGTGCTTTCAACTGCATAAAATGCGAGCCATTTCCTCGTAATAGTTCGCGGACAACGAACTGTTTCGGAAGGCACCTATGTATTCATTTCTCGTGGTCGATGAATGAACTTATGAACTTCCTGAAAATCAGCCTATGAACAATAGCTCATGCTCGCTTACAAGCTTCGATGCGTGGTTGCTGCGGGATAAGCTTTCTCACAATGCGAAAACATACAGATAAAAAATTGCTCAAAGCTTGCACTAAGCCGCGCATTGCTCGATATACAGCGAAGCTGATCGTTCTCATGCTTTTTATTTCGGTAGCTTGAACGTTTGCTTGAACTTTGCTTGACCTTGACTGTAGCGTTGTTGAACTTTTGCTTGAACTTGGCTTGAACTTGGCTGTAGCGGGGTCGAACTAGGCCGCAGCTAGGTGACGCAAATTCTTTCTTGGTTGCTTCTAGATGGTTGCTGGGCTTTAGCTAGGTGATGCTAGATTTTTTGTACTTGATTATCAGCGTGGAGAGGTTCGAGTTAAACCACAGACAGAGACACGACACGGGCACGTGGTCTTTCGCGTAGACCTTCCATCGCTTCGGGTCCTCTCGCAAGCCGCAGTCGCCATTCCCGTTCCCAAGTATTCTCTCGTTGTATGTACTCGGGTCTTCGGCTCGACGCCATCACTTCGCAGCCATTCGTTGGGTCGACTGTTGCCTTCGTACTTTTTAGTGGATGTTTTGAGTAGTGAGGTCTATGCAATTTCTGTGGCACTTACCCCTTTATGATGATGATAGTTTTCTGATAGGCTGCACAAATTCCTGTCGCACTTCACCTAGTTTTCGGCTAACTGTTACCTTCATATTTTTTTCGAAAGCCTGCCCTTAGGCATAGTAATTGGTGGCCTTCATTTTTGGTCGACAAGTGGTTAGTAGTACGATTTACCCCATTTTTGTGGCACATACTGGTTTATGATGATGATAGTTTTTAGTACAGGGTGAACAAGGACCTATTTGCTAAACAGCTACGCTGTTGAAAGCAATTGAAATTATGCTTTTTTTTTTTTAGTAATCAACGAGGCTTTATTTCCGAGGGCCACACGCAGCAGCGTAATGAAAAAGTGTACGCTTAGGCTACGCAGATTTCACTATCCGACCGCATAAAGTTGTCCCACGGTGTAAGAAAAAATTATATTTCCTTTTAGAGTGTTTTCACTATCTAAGGCGCAACAGCAAACCCAAAGTGACAAAGGACGAAGGCAGGCGCTGTGTTAGTCGGTTTTCGCTCTGTTCTTGTCTTGTGAGCTAGATGCTAAATGGAATGTAGCAACATTAGCTAGCTTACAGGTGTTATTTCCTTTAAAATTATATGTGGTCTATTACGGGTCTGCGGTAAGCAGTCTCGCTAAGCTGAGAAATAGATACATTTGCCATTGAAAATTTCCCTTTTCTATTGCTTTTACGAAAATGGATATCTATTTACAGCACTGCGCGCTCACCTTTGGAAGAGCATTAAGATGCCCGACAGAGCTTATCAAACGTCAATGGAGCCGATAAGTAGAAGCGACCAAATACTGTTCTTTCATTTCAGCAGTAACTGTAGCGCAAGCTTGCTGGATAACGTTTTGCTCAGAGTATGTGTTCAGATTGAAAGTGCGCTCGACTCTGTAAAGCAACGAAAGTTTTTCCGTAAGGAACGCGAAACTTTCTATAAAATTCTCGATTGTTATGAGCAGGCGCCGTCACAAAGCCTAGACTACCTCTACAAATGCTGTCCGCTTTCACACGGGGCTGTTACTGAATCGGGGCCGTTGGGTTACGGAACCTAGAGTGACCTAGAATGGGAGACCAGCGCTGGATAGGTGGCGCGCCGAAAAAATCACAGCATATCCACGGAGTGAATGATGATAAGTGGGCGAAGCTGCGGAGGTTCATCGGTAAACAGTGAATCTTCCGTGAATTCTGCCCAGTACATCATCACCGACGTGAGATAGGGCGCGTTTATACTAAAGGTTCGATGAGTTATGACGACTTGCAGCTCACTTTAATTTTACATGTACGCTGTGAATTTTCATTGTTTAGAAAACCATTGCTTTAGAAAACATCTGGCGTCTTTCGTTAAGCAGCTGGCGCCTTTTCGTTTTGCTTTAGAAACATCTGGCGTTCTTTCGTTTTGCTGTTACAGAACATCTGGCGTCTTTCGTTGGTTTATTTCATCAATCAATGGCGTTTTGAACAAAATTTTTTATTGTTTAAACACGCACAGGAGAAATCTCACCAGGCACTACCTTGGAGGTAAAGAATGGCTGCTAATGGGAATGAGAGACAGAAGAAGTCGTCTTTTAGCTAACGCTGCGAATTTTTTATTGTTCAACAACGCACAGGAAAAATCTCCCACCGGCACCACCTTGGAGGTCAAAGCGTAAGACTGGTTACTCACTACGACTACGACTACGAGGGACGAACGGGTGCCGCCTTAAGGAGCTTCGCCCCCAAAAGAGCGCCTGGCAGGGAGTCGCGACGTAACTCAGCCGCTCGCATGGCCTCCGCGCCGCCGGCCAATCTCGGAGGCCATGCCCCTCGCACTCAGACGACTGTTCCCGTGCTTCATTTTGGCGCGAACAGCTCGAGCAGCCATTGCGCCAGTAATACTGCTCTCTGGTTTAGACAAAAATAACTTTTTCTGAAGGCTACTTTCTCAGGAAAGCTCTAGGAAAACGGAGAGAAGCCCTTCAAAGCAGACTACGTCTGTACATACGGCGTCGAAGAGACAGTGCTGTGCCGCGGTGGCGACTCCGTCGTCATTTTCTTGTTGCGTCCTGGGATTTCTGTCAAGCTAGTGCAGACTCACAAGCCTCCATTGATAAGTGCCTGCTGCGTCGATACCAGCTGCCCACTACTGCAATAAAAAAACGAGGCAAGGGATAGCTGCGTCAACGTTTTTTTTCTGCCGTGGTATGTATGCCCAGCCCGCGGTATGCAGTGCACGCGGACGTTGATCAAGAAGATCACTGTGCTAGCATAGCATGTATGGTGTCGCGCTGTTATGCCTCGAGGGCGTGGGACAGGTTCCCGGCCACTGGTGACCGCATTTCGATGGGGTTGAAGTACAAAGCACACCCGCGTACTGAGATTTATGTGCACAATAAAGAACCCCAAGCGGTCAAAATTAATCCTGATTACCACACTACGGCGTGCCTCCTAATCATACCTTGTTTGGCACGTAAAACGCCAGAAATTGTCGATTTTAATCTAACACCTTTATTCTAAGCAGACGCAGGCAAGCGAAAAAACTAACACAGTACGTTAGGCGAATTAAACGGCAAGTAAAAATCAAAGACATTTGACCCTTTTCTAGCAAGGCATAAATTGCAATGTCACTTCGCCGCGGCAGCTAATGCACAAAGAAGCTTTACCGCTTTGGCTGCCTCCAGAAAGTTACGCTTCGAGTAGTCCACTACGTTGTTCGTGACAACAACTCTGTCTGTAGCACAAGTTCAACGGAGGCATCCATCGCGTGCATATTTCTCATAACAGTTCAGCGGCTTCGGTGACCCCGTACGCATCTTGTAGACAGACAGCTGTCCTTCTGCTTCGTTGTTTGCAAATAATGTAGACTACTTGCCTTTCGTATCATATTGACTGCACGCGGTGGCATCAGAAGGAGCTTGGTGGTGGTCAGATGAAAAAATGATCATTTATTTATTTATTTTCAATACTGTCGACCCCAGTCATGGAGTCATTACAGAGGGCATATTGTACATTGAATTCATTCAGAACGAGCAAACAATAACATTCCAAGTAACATACGGGTTCACTTATACTATTGGTAAACAACAACGAAATACTAGGAACAATGAATTTTCTGTACTGAAAAACAAGGCGATATTCGTACCGAAATTTGTTATACACTGTTATAAAAATATATAGATATGTAGCGCATCTTTAATATCGGCACAACCATCACTATCTTCAAGTGCGTCCGGCAAACCATTCCGCATTTTATTTGCGCAAGGAAAAAAAAAAGAGGGACTGAAACGAGAGGCATCAATTTGAAACACGCCAAATTTGTCGGTATGCATATCAGAGAGCAGGACAAATGACGGTGACAGAATGAACAATATGCGCAGTTTTTAGCAGCAAACTCGGGAAACTGCTGACTTGCGCATACGAAGCCAGGTATTTGAGCGATGGATGAAATTAATTAAAAAAAAATTTTTCCTTCCATCCCTTCATTTTACCAGACAGAGTCGAAAAGGTAAGCCTGGCCAAGTACTGTCTAGCCTGCCATAGTGCACTGTGCCAAAAAAAAATGAAAGAAAAAAGGAAAGAGGAAAATAACAAAGTATGCGAAGCATTGACACACTATTGTAGGTTACGCGTGGTTTCTAACACTGCGGTGAATGCGGATAGTGTGCCGGCATTAGTAGCATTTGCCTTCAGTTTATTCCATTCGCGTATTGTTAGTGGGAAAAACGATTTTCCAAAAACGTCGCTCTTTGATGAACATCCTTTCAGACTGTATTTGTGCTTATGTCGGGTAGGGCGCGACTGTGAAAATGTGACGTACTTAGAGACATCTGCCTTGTAGTGGCCATGTAACAACTGGTACAAGAACCTCAGGCACGCCTCTTTTGCCCTAGTATTTAATTTATCAGTGCCAGAAGAAGCCAGAAGGTTAGTGGGAGAATCTATACGTTTGAACTTGTTGTGTACGAACCGTATGGCTTTGCGTTGTACTGCCTCTAATTTACTAATACTACTTAGTGAATAAGGAAACCAAACTACGTTGACATATTCTAATACTGGTCTTACGAACATGGTGTAAGCCAAGAGTTTTGCGGGCGCTGGTGCAGTTCTAAGTCTTCTTTTTAGGTAGAAAAGTTTACGAAGTGCGGCCGCAGTGACGTTAGATATATGTGTGTATCCCATCTCAGGTCAGATGTTAATGTAATGCCTAAGTACTTATGCTGCACAACATTAGTCAGTGGTGCACCATGAATGCTGTAAATGAATTGTGATGGATTCTGCTTACGTGTTACCATCATAGCTGAGGATTTTTTCACATTAATGGACATTTGCCACTTAGCGCACCAATCCGCTAGCTTAGTCAGACATTCATTGAAGTTAATGTGGTCTGCGAAGCTGGTTACTTCCTTATAAATAATGCAGTCGTCTGCAAATAGCTTGATATTAAAGTCAATGTATGACGCGAGGTCGTTTATGAAAATTAAAAATAATAGTGGTCCCAAGACGGAACCTTGAGGGACCCCAAAAGTTACGGGGACTATGTTTGATATATGACCTTCATACAGCACGAACTGTGAGCGATTTGCAAGAAAGCTTTCTAAGAGAACAATAACCCCTCTCCTATGGCACTTTTCAATTTTATTAATAATTTGCTGTGACATACGCAATCGAAAGCTTTAGATAAATCAAGTAAGATCATGCCTGTTTGGCCGCGATTATTTATGGTAAAAGCTAGATCATGAACTACCTCCGTTAGCTGCGTAACAGTGGACAGGCCACTACGAAATCCGTGTTGGTTAGCAGACAAAAATTTTGTTTTCTCGAGAAAAACAGTTATGTGTTTCAGGATGATATGTTCTGGTAGCTTACATAAAATGCTAGTGAGGGATATCGGCCGGTAATTTCCAATGACTGTTCTCCTGATTTATGAATAGGTATTATTTTTGCAATCTTCAAGTCATCTGGCAGCTGGGATGACGTAAGCGATTTTCGAAAGATTAGCCCAAGAAACTTGCTACACCATTCCGCGTACATTTTAAGAAACTCGTTAGGAATATTGTCTGGACCACTCGATTTTTTAGGATCTAAGTTAAGAAGCAAGTTCAGTATTCCTTCGTCTTTGACTTCGAGGTGATCGATGATTGGCGAATCGAGGGATAATACTGGAGGAATGATACCATTATCAGTCGTGAACACTGAGTGGAAAAAATCACAGCATATCCACGGAGCCAATGATGATGAATGGGCGAAGCTGCGGAGGTTCATCGGTAAACCGTGAATCTTCCGTGAATTCTGCCCAGTACGTCATCACCGACGTGAGATCGGGCGCGTTTATACTAAAGGTTCGATTAGAGTTATGACGACTTGCAGCTCACTTTAATTTTACATGTACGCTGTGAATTTTCATTGTTTAATCACGCACAGGAGAAATCGCACACACGCACTACCTTGAAGGTCAAAATCCAGTGCTTATATATACGGGGTGGTCAGTGAACGTTTGTGCAGCGCGAGCGGTCGGTTTTTTCAATCAAGACGCTGCCTCGCGACGCTGCATTTCGTTTTTTTTTCTTATTTCGAGCGATACTGGTTACGGACACCGGCGGCGGCGGCGGCGGACAACTACGGCGCCAAAAACGACCGGTGAAATGATCTCATAACAGCTTTCGCTGTAAAAGTTTTCGAACTCATGCGCAAGATAGGTTAATACGCTGTGATCGTCAGCTCTTTTGAAATCAATCACACTTGATCCACGCTGCTCACATGCAATACTCGAACCAAGCGGCAGCAAGCATATGACTGTGTGATGGTCTGATATGCCGTCAACTACATCACTTCGAACACGGTCTTCCGGGAAGTGCTGACTAATCAGTATCAGATGTAATATGTTCTCGGCAGTGTTGTGCAAGCGGGTTGGAGATAACACGATTTGCTGAAGGCTAAAGTTGAACATTAAGTTTATATGGGCGTCCGAGGTAAATGATGTGTGGTTTAGCGTAGTCCAGTCAATGTCTGGGAGATTAAAATCTCCCATAAGCAGGATACGAGAGTTGCGAACATGACGCTGCATGAAGTCATGAACTGTAGTTATGCATTCGTGTCCGGATGACGGGCTTCGATAAACGCATCCAACGAATATAGGAGTGCTATCGCAAAGAATCCGGCAGAAAATTGCTTCAGCATCTGTTACAGCTGGAAGCGACACATATGAATGACATTTCTTTATTAGTAGAGCGACGCCCCGCCACGAGAAGGTCTCCTTTCGGACAACGGAATAATTGGAGGAACAACTTCACTATCGAATATCTCGGAAGAAAGCCATGTTTCTGATGACACCTACTATGTCAGGGCTGTATTCTAGTAGATTTTCGAGAGCATCTATTTTGTTTAGAACACTTCTTGCGTTAACGTTCAATATAGTCAGGGATTCGGTTTTGCGTGTAGACGAGCTTGGCGAGTTTGCGGCCTTGGTGGTGCCTCGTACTTTTTTTGGGTGCGAACCTTGTCGTTTTTTTCTTCATCCCAGATAAAGGCTTGGTTATTAATGAATAATTTGTCAAACACCAACCACACCTTCTCCTTCTTTTCTCAATTTTCTTTGGCGCTGTTCCATAGCTTGCGCCTGATGTCTCGGATCCTAGGCGAAAAGTCTTCTCCGACTGAGAAGCTGGTGTTTTTCAGTTTGTATCCGCTTTTAAGTATGGATGATTTCTGTCTAAACTCGAGCAACTTGAAAATGACTGGTCTATTTTTGTTTCCTTCCGCTCGTCCTAGGCGGTGTATTCGTTCGATAGAAACTCTTTCGAGGCCGAGGGTGTCCTGAACAATAGTCTTATTCAATTGTTCAAGACTTTCACTCGTCTCACCGTCAACTTCAGGTAGACCGTAAACAATTAAGTTCCATCGCCTACTTCTGCTTTCTAGGTCATCGACCTTCCTTTCCAGCAATTCATTTGCGCGTTTCATGCTAACAAGCTCATCCTGACAGCGGTTAACCTTCTCTTCGAGTCTTGATAATGCGTCTAGCTTTTGATCAATATCGGCCAGCCGCTTTTCCTTGGTAAACTTAATATCCGCGGCGATTTCTTTCAGCGCACTTGCGATTTGATCTTGC
Source organism: Rhipicephalus sanguineus (assembly GCF_013339695.2). Lineage (NCBI taxonomy): Eukaryota > Metazoa > Arthropoda > Arachnida > Ixodida > Ixodidae > Rhipicephalus > Rhipicephalus sanguineus. Next base: position 103,027,526 of record NC_051184.2, read on the forward strand.
GCAGGTCCCGGGTTAGTCTCGATGTCTCCCCCTAAGAGCAGTAATTTCCCCAAAAACATCCTAACACAACATGGCACACAAGAAAGCCGTGGGCACGGTAGCACAAGCAAAAAAGGATCATCAGAGCGTATGCATTTTCCGTATTTCTTCCTCACCTGCACAAGGAAGACGAACGGGTTATCAGATGCCCGCATGCCTGAAGTGCCACCGTGCCCAAAAAGCGTCCAGTGCGCTGCACGAGCTTTTGTAGATGAGCTGGTGGGTGGTGCTTGGTGCTGATCATGCGCAGTCAGGATCGAGATGGGTAACGGCGAATGATGAGGCAACATCTACGATGACGTGCAGGACGGTATTGTTGGCGCATGGTAGTACGCCACACTGTGGGTCTGCGCTGTAGTGCTCTCCCCGGATCGCAAGCTGCCCGCACTGGAGGCGAGAAGCAGGCCGAGGAAAAACTGCACAAGGAAGACGAACGGGTTATCAGACGTCCGCATGCATATCGGACATATGCCGCATGCTGCATAATATGTACGTTTTATTTACGACAAAACACCGATTAAATTCTTGTCGTTGCCCCGGTTTCCACTGGTGGCCCTCACTATCGAATAAATCTAGCAGACACGCGCAATTCCGTTTAGAAACCAGCCCGACGCCACTAGACAGGAGAGCAAGAGCATAACATACTGTGCTCGCCTGACTGCCGGGATGCAACGCCACATCCGTTCCTATTCTTGTGTTTTAGAAGGAAAATCATAGAAAGATACGCCCTGCCTCATTTCTACGTATTGCGGCACTTGAATGCGCTACAGTACCGCCAGCATCCTTTAGTTTTGTTTCGGGGATACGCGCCCGCATCGCCTCAACCAGTCGCCACTCACGTCCGCGGGAGCGGCTGGAGTATGCCCGCTTTGACCGCCAGGGTGGCGCTGCCCACACCGCGGAAACTCCCGCGCTGCTTCCCTATTCGCCGCGAGATCGGAGTACAGGTGACAGCACCGTCGCCGCGCTAGTGCGGCTAGGCGGTTGTCCGCGCGTATACAAACGTGCACAACAGCGCTTCGTTGTGAGCGATGGAAAGATTTCCGGCAAACAAAATGCGTTGACTGCAGCTTTGTGGTAATATGTGCGCTCTTCAATTCCCGAATTATTGCCTGAAGCGCGCCGAACGTTACAATTACTTGTGAGAGAAGCGCATTCTGCCAACGAACGGGTTGCTCGCCTTCGGCGACAGTCGGCGTTTTCGCAAAGGGTGACGTTTTCTTGTTGTTTTATTTGTACATGTTTAGCTTGTGTTCCACCTGCTACGCACTGCTGTATCGTGCGACTGAATTAACTATTTACTTCTTCTTCATTTGGATACCCATCAACAAAAAGAAAACCCGTATTCCTACACGATGAGTTCAAATAGCACTTTGTGCACTTCGTGCTCAAATATTCCTTCGCATTTCTTATTCAGTTCTCCATAAAATGTAGGACAGTTTACAGCTTTACTGAGGAAAGATAGGTTTCTGACAGCGCTTTAGATCTGCGGAGACGTTTAACACGCACACGCTTGTTTTTATTCCAGTACCAGTACACAAAGGTAACTGTACAGGGCAGAAATTTCTTCGATTGAGTACTTGCACAACAGTAATGGAACAAAGGCCTGGTTATTTCACTGGACCAAAGCACGCTTTTTCACACGACTAATGTCCGCTGCCTTCTGTCAATCTAAACAACGCAACACATATGCTCAAGATAATATAAAGAAAAAAAGATGTGGCTTCGCGTGAAATTACTACGACATAAACGTAAACTACGCCGTTCGGATTAATTTTGACCATCAGTGCTCTTTAAAGCGCACCCTAATCTAAGTACACGTGTGCTTTTGTATAAATTTCGCCACAAGTTAAAATTGCGCAAGTCAACTCAGTTTTGATATTTTCTGTACTTTTTAGGGGTCAATTTAAGTACCGAAGTGTCAGACGTGACTAAACAGAAATACTTCTCTCTAGTCAGACCAGGAGCCTACACAACTAACGCTCGTCGCATAACGTGTAAACAACACCTAACCACAACGCGCAAGTGCATGATAACCTTTTTTTTACCACCCAGCCGCTAAAACGCTATATTCACATGAGATTTAATACTTCCCATCTTTATGACAACTCCAAGTGCACTTTGGAATGCGCTTGAGCCACAGCGCGGAACCTACACTGATATGACTCTCGTGACTAGAGGGTACGACGACCACACACAGCACTCTCGACAAGTGCACTCTCTGATCTTATTAGAGTACATATACAGCCAATCAAGGTCAAATGTTTCTTTACGTCGTGTTAGACATACTGTTACAACGAGTTGTGATGAGAGGGTTTTATTTACAGGAGATGGATGATGGTGGTAGCGCGCTGCGGCCTTGCAAAAACCCTCCGTTCTCCTCTTCTTCTCTCTTTCTCTTCTCTGTCTTTCGCATGACCGTTACATTCCCCCGCAAGCAGACGAAGCCCGTAGGGCGAGTCAAGATGGTCAAGGAGGGTAGAACCGTTTGAGGCGAGCAATATGAGTGAGCTGCGTTCCGCTTGATCGTCGACCATTGCTCAGGAGACGAGCTATTACGTAAGTGAGTTGGCTGAGACGGTCCACGACTACAAATGGGCCCGAATATTGTGACAAAAGCTTTTGGCACAATCCACGCTTGCGTTGCGGTGTCCAAAGCAACACCAAATCGCCTTTTTCGAACGATACTTGTTCGTGACGGTCGTCGTACCGCTCCTTCGAACGATGTTGCGAGGCCAGAGTCCGAAGACGAGCTATTCGACGCGCTTCTTCCGCGAGGCACAAGGTCTGCGATACAGAATCGTCATTGTGCAGAATGAAGGGTAAGAAAGTGTCCAGAGGGCTTCGCGGTAACCTGGCGTACAGGAGATAAAATGGGCTAAAGTCCGTTGTTTCGTGTTTCGCCGTGTTGTACGCATAAGTGATAAAAGGCAGCACGTCATCCCAGTTCTTGTGATTGGCGGAAACGTACATGGCAAGCATGTTGGTCAGCGTTCTGTTTGTCCGTTCAACAAGACCATTTGTCTGCGGATGGTACGGTGTTGAATGACGGAACTGTGTAGTGCACATACGAAGTAATTCTTCAACAGCATCAGCAGTGAACTGGTGGCCACGGTCGCTGATAATGACACGCGGTGGGCCATGGCGAAGGACCACGGAGTGCAGCAAGAAGACCGCCACGGAAGCAGCGGTGGAAGAGGGTATGGCTGCTGTTTCCGCATACCGTGTAAGATGGTCCACGCAGACGATTATCCAGCGGTTCCTATGGTTAGATAAAGGAAATGGACCCAAAAGGTCAATTCCTACTTGTTCGAAAGGCGTACTGGGTGGTGTCAATGGCTGAAGGGGGCCTGGCGCTGCGGTGGCAGGTCGCTTGTGACGTTGGCACGTTTCGCAACTAGCGACATAGCGCTTGGTTGTTTCGTACATCTTCGGCCAATAAAAGCGTTCCCGCGTGCGGTGCAGCGTTCGCACGAAGCCGAAATGGCCGGATGTGGCATCGTCATGCATGGCACGTAAAACATCGGAGCGGAGGCTCTCGGGGACAACTAGCAGAAAACGCGCTCCAGGCTTAGAATAGTTAGTCTTGTAGAGCAACTTGTCCCGAACAGTAAAGCGACCGCTGCCGTGGGAAGTACGGGCGGCGACAAAAAGCGGATCGAGGGTGAGATCGTTGCGTTGTTCTCGCTGAAAGTCGGCCGCGTCGGGAAACGTGCTAGTAACTGCAGCGAGACAGTCGTCAAAATTATCAGCATCGCAGTCGGTAGTGGCAAGAGGAATCCGAGAGAGGCAGTCCGCGTCAGCGTGACGACGGCCACTCTTGTATGACACCGTAAAGTCGTATTCCTGAAGGCGCAGCGCCCAACGTGCGAGGCGACCAGAGGGATCACGCAAACCGATCAGCCAGCATAAGGAATGGTGGTCGGTAATTATCTTGAATGGTCGCCCGTAAAGATAACAGCGGAACTTCTGGACGGCGAAAACAGCTGCCAGGCATTCCTGTTCCGTAACCGTATAATTGCGTTCAGATTTGCTCAGGGAACGGCTGGCGTATGCGACGACATGCTCTGCACCACTGTGACGTTGTACAAGCACTGCTCCTATGCCGATACCACTAGCGTCAGTGTGAACCTCGGGCGGGCAAGATGGATCGAAGTGACGTAAGAGGGGTGCTGACGTTAGTATAAACTTAAGTTGGGAGAATGAGGCGTCGCAGTCTGGTGTCCAGTTGAAGGCTGCGTCCTGTCGCAGGATACTTGTGAGTGGGTAGACGATCTCGGCAAACCGGGGAACAAAACGACGAAAATACGAACATAGGCCGATGAATGAACGAAGTTCTCGTGCAGACTGCGGTGGTTTGAAGGAGCTCACTGCTTCAATCTTACGAGGATCGGGTCTGACGCCATTCTTGTCCACTAAGTGTCCTAGAACCAGTGTTTGACGTTCGCCAAACCGGCATTTCTTGGAATTCAGAACCAGCCCGGCTTTTTCGATGCAGTCGAGGACAAGGTTGAGACGGTTGTTATGTTCTTCAAACGTGCGGCCAAAGATTACAACGTCGTCAAGGTAACACATGCATATCTCCCATTTTAGACCGCGCAGTACTGTGTCCATAAATCTTTCAAAAGTGGCAGGAGCATTGCAAAGGCCAAAAGGCATAACATTAAATTCGAACAGGCCATCTGGAGTCACGAATGCAGTCTTCTCCTTGTCTTCAGGTTCCATAGGTATTTGCCAATAACCCGATCGCAAATCAAGTGTTGAAAAATAAGAAGCGGCGTGCAAGCAATCAATGACGTCGTCAATTCGTGGTAGGGGATAGACATCCTTCTTTGTCACTGCGTTTAGACGCCTGTAATCCACGCAGAATCGCCAGGAACCATCTTTTTTCCGGACAAGGATCACCGGGGCTGCCCACGGGCTGGACGACTCTTGAACGACACCTTTGTTCATCATGTCCTTTACTTGTTCGGCAACAACTTTGCGCTCGGAGGATGACACTCGGTAGGGCTTCTGGCGGATGGGGTGTGCTGAGCCGGTGTCTATTCTATGGCGAGTGCGGGATGACGGCAGCTGAAGTGGCGCATCTCCATGTTCAAAGTCGAATGCAGCAATATGCCGGGAAAGGACCTGTACCAGCGCTTGCCGTTCCGTTGTACTGAGAGCCTTACTGATCATACCGAGCATTAGATCGTGATGACGATTATCGCAAGGAGAGGAAGCTGTGGCGGGGTCCGCAGTTAGTGCTGCTATTGAGCTGCATGAGGCTTCATCGAAGAATGCGATCTTCATACCGCGAGGAAGAACAACCGGCGTGGCAGAACAGTTCAGCGCCCACAATGTTGCGACTCCTTTCGCCATGCACACGACAGAACAGGGCACAAGTATATTCTTTTTAGCACAGCTTATGCTGAGAGGCCCAACTACAAGGTCAACACAAGCAGCATCAACGGCACTTGAAGAGACACGAACGGGTGTCAGGCACCAAGATGGTGCTATCACTTCATCGATCACACTGAGTGTGTTCCTGTCTTCGCCACGTGAACTTTGTTCAGAAAGTGCCGGTATAAATAACTGGTTTAACGATATTTCACCACTGCCACAGTCGACGGAAGCGCCGCATTGCTCAAGAAAATCGATACCAAGAATCACATCGTGCGAACAACGAGGAAGAACCAGGAATTCCGACGCAAACACTTTTCCAGCCAACAAAACACTCACAGCACAAACACCGAGGGGATGAAGCCACTCGCCGCCTACTCCACGAAAGGTAATGGCGTCGGTCCAAGAAAACATAACTTTGTGGCCTAGCCGATTTTTGAAGGCGAGGCTCATCACAGACACAGTCGCCCCAGTATCAACTAAAGCCATCGTCGGTATTCCGTCAATCAACACATTCACTTTGTTTTTTAACATCACAACAGGCAGAGGTATATCTTGCAAAGACCGTCCGGCGACCTCACCTCCATCGGCCGCGGATGCTAGTTTCCCGGCGGCGGAGGGGACGTACGACGCCGAGGGGACGGCGAGCGACGGGGTCGGTTAGATGGTGGTGTCAAACTCCGCTCAGAGGCTGGGGAATCGCTGCGTCTAGTCTCGTGCGAAAAACGGTCCCTCGGAAACAAGTCGGCCGTCCGCAGGTCATATGATGTACCGGTTCCTGGTGGCGAGAACATGGGTGGTGTCCTTCGTGATGGGCGGCGTTGACGACAATACCGAGCTATGTGTCCTGTGGAACCGCAGTTGTAGCACACGGGAGGGTCGCGGCTCATGCTGTGCTCGTCGAAACGAATCCTAGGCCGCTGCGGACGACGAGCAAGTTCGTTATCTGCGGGTAACGGGTCTCTGCAGCTCGCTGGAATCCGTCATATCGGTCGTAAGCCGCATCATGGTAATAGGGTCGGTGCTGTCCTTGTGTCAGCGGGACGTAGTCAGGCACAGGGTCTCGAGTATAAAAACGCGGCTGTTCTCGTTGTGCTCGAGCCTGATAGGAAGGGCCTCTATCGTAGAGACGTGGCTGTTGTCGAGGCGTGAGATCGTACTCCTCAATACCCTTCGCCGCTTGATGCGAGGAGAAGGACGCCACGTGTGGCTCGAACTCTAGTGGCAGGTGGGAGTGATGACTACTTGGTTGTGCCACTTGCGCGTACAGGCTGAGTTCCTCACGGACTATTTGCCGGATCGTTGATGCGAGATCGAGCGGCTGGTTGCTCTCTATGCTTGCAACTGTCGTCACATTGGCTAGCCTGCCAAACTTCGGCGTGATGCGTCTCGTCTTGAGTTGTTCGAAAGTGCGACAGTGCCGAATGACATCGGCGACGGAAGTCAGGGTGTCTTTCGCGATGAGGAAACTGTAAACGTCCTCGGCGATTCCTTTTAGAATGTGTCCAACTTTGTCTTCTTCACTCATTCCAGAGTCCACCATCCTACACAGTTTTATGACTTCCTCAATGTAAGTCGTGCAGGTTTCGCCTGGCACTTGTGCGCGTTGCATGAGCGTCTGTTCTGCTCTCTTCTTTTTCGTCGTGGAGTCACCGAAACGCTCTTTGATTTCAGAAACAAATCTGTCCCACGTCGTTAACTTTTCCTCGTGGTTCTCATACCATACTAACGCAGTGTCTGTTAGGAAGAACACGACGTTCGAAAGCTGGGAAGCGACATCCCACTTGTTGGCGGCACTCACCCGTTTGTAATGGATGAGCCAAGCCTCGACGTCTTCATCCGGCCTTCCGGCGAAGGGACGGGCATCTCGTAGCTGTGGAGCAGAACTGCTCGGCGTAGAAGTTGAGGGGGGCTGTGGTCCGTCGGTGTTGTGGAACATGTCCAGCCCAGATGAGTTCGGTGGGAGTCCAGCAAGGCGACGGCTCCGTCGAAGAACTTGCGGTTCAGCCTCCGTTTTCGGGTGTCGAGTACCCAGCACCTTCCACCACAACTGTTACAACGAGTTGTGATGAGAGGGTTTTATTTACAGGAGATGGATGATGGTGGTAGCGCGCTGCGGCCTTGCAAAAACCCTCCGTTCTCCTATTCTTCTCTCTTTCTCTTCTCTGTCTTTCGCATGACCGTTACAATACGTACGAGCGGTTAAAGTTGTACTAACGCAACGGAACATACCGCCTTTTGAGATTTGCATGACGTATGCGCACATGCAAACACAACGGGGCTAGCAGACAACGCTCGGAGCAGTCCACACTAGGTGCGGTTCAGCCAGAAGCCGCTAGGTGGCGACACCGCTCAATCTCACGGCCAATAGGGGGAGTGTCCAAAGCGCCGCGCGAATACATGGGAGGAGCGAGGGCCTTTCGCGGTGAACTTCCGCGCCGCGGCGCTGCCGTGCCGGACCCGTGGACTTTCTCCACGGTGGAAGCTGCGCCAAAGCGTCGAGCGTCTGCTACGCGCCTGATAATTTGGTCGCTATTAGCCAAAATTGCGGGAATTTGGGTAACATTTAATACTGCGACACTGCAACATAATACTGCAGCGACTCATCGCACAGAGAACGCGTTTGTGTGTTGAGAAACGGGGAATTTGTATGTTTCCTTTCAGCTGGTTTGTCACTGCAATGATTTAAATTTACGCGGCTGTTTCACGAACGCATTCTGCGCGCACTTCATCTTGAGAGAAGGCGCTTAACTTACTTTCGTGTGGAATGACGAGCGTAAACTTGCTGCAGGAGACAATGAACTGGAGATAACGAGGAGAACGTAGCAGATATGCACGTAGTAAATGGCTAGCTCATGCTAACGCGTTTGCACCCTTCATATCATTTTTTATTTCGTGCGTTATATTTGTTTTACAAGGCTGCCCCCGCGCTCTGCTGTTTCAAGCATTTTCATGCGAAGCAGAATGTGTCCATCGGCATGGCCGCGGTACCAAAAGTGAAAAATTACACGCGTAACTCGCGTCTCGTTCACTTGGTACACACGAAAATTGGCATAAAGGGGCACGAGTGTATGCCTAACATGACCGATAGGTCATGACATCACTAACTTGACATGCTTGCCATTTGCTTAACGACGAACAATAATAATTCGGCGTGTGGTGCGCAAACCCGCTTTCTTCGGCCAGAAATAATTCTGGCGATGTGTGGTCTGGCGATTTGTCTCTGTCAGGAGATAAAGATGTGGTGATCACCAATATCAAGGTCAACATGTAGGACTTACCATAAATTTTGAAGAACTGACCGCAAGGTAAAATGTATGCGAAAAAAATGCATAAAAACACGGTAATTCGCCTGAGACGACTCGAAAACGAAAGCCATCTTCTTTTTCGTCGTCAGTCGATGCATTGATCCTCCCCCGCCCCTCTCCGAAAGCTTTCTGCACATAAACTGGTTTGGGACTGCCCACAGGATCGAAGGTATTGCAACTATCTGCACCTCACCTGATTTTACATTGCCTCCGTGATCGGTGCCAGATCACAGAGGCAATGCAAAGCGACCATATGATGTGGCGACGTCATCATATGACGTCATAGTTGCATCACAAATTTTGTCGATCTGTGACGTCAAAGTGGGGTCATAACGTGATGATTTTGTGCATCACTCGGGTTGGCGATGCGGGACGCCGATGGTAATTTTCGTGTTTGATGAGACATCTAAGGCCGTTGAAAAAACAGACAAACCAAAGTACATAAAATGTTAACAGTGCAACATCGTGTATGCCTCATTCATGTTACGAGCGATCGCCCGAAAACAAGCGTGATTCTAAACTCAGAGCAGCTGATTGCACGCGTCTGTGGGACAAAAGAGGTTTGCTTTTCCCGTCTGGTCATCTAGGTGTAGAAGAATTGATGTCTGGGCAAGTTGGAGGTGTTTATCTAGGTGTTTATATTTATTAAAGAGATGATCAGACACGCTGTTTAGGTACTCCGGAGCTTCAGCACGAAACCATGGTGGGTACTATATTGAGCTCATCTGTAAAAAGCGGAAAATGGTGCTCGTGTGCCCTGTATACGCACACTCAATTGCCGCGAAAACAATTCTTTTTGTGTAACTACTCGTCCGCATCTTTTTGCAAAATCTCTGAATCGCGCGAACGCTATCCTCCGAGAACCGTGCAAAGATCTGAAGTTGAAAACGAGTTGTTTGAATCTGTTTTCATTTCGTATGGTGAATGCTTGAAGCAGTGTACGCATGAGCGACCACAGCCGGCTCCGAAACATCTAGCATATTAGCATATATATATATATATATATATATATATATATATATATATATATATATATATATATATATATATATATATATATATATATATATATATATATATATATATATATATATATATATGTATATATATATATATATATTTATATATATTGTATTATCGAATGTTGCACTGTTTCAGGTACATAAGAGATCTCTGTATTTGAACTATTTTCTGCAGTGATTGAGAGATTAGACTTTCATATTTGTACACCTTTTACCGTATTTTCGTTCAAGCAGCTATTTAACTTCTACAGCTAGAATGGGGTATTTGTACCTTCATTTCATGATAGCTGGATATTTGTAAAGCATTTTCTATATTACGCCTTTTATGCAAAAACTTGTGGAATAAGTTTACTTGGCATTACTTTTCTTTCAAATGTTTGCGCAGGTTGAGCTGTTGTACGCTACCTCAGAAGCAAAAATAAGCAAACGTCATTGCGGTCGTATGGCCATCTGTAGTCTTCCATTTTTTCAAATTCAAATTTTATTTACCAGACAAAACTGGAAGGTCGTCAAGGCTAAAAGCCGTGAGAACGGCTTGACAAAGTCCCTGGTTTTATATTGCCAGTATTACTATCATTTATTACTGCAAATGTTTTGCCGATCTGTAAATAATTGCAAGGGTGACAATGACAATGGTATAGTAAAGGCGGTAAACTTGTGGTCGGCGCTCTCTCGGCCCAGCTTTTTCTGTACAGCCTGTACTAACACTGTGAATTGGTGTGTGCGACTTGGCGTATTACCGTGCTTTCTTTCTTGCTTGCTTGCTTGCTTTCTTGCTATATTTCTTTCTTTCGGTGGAATTGTCCTATCACCCCCAAACTGTTTCCTTCTTCCATGCGGCGAATCAGGCCTTGATTCACGTGCATAGCATCGCCACACTTCAGTTCATACAAACAATTAGGGTTATGCGTTCATATCCAGGCACTGATGAAATGTGGCAACGTGAGATCACAAGTGACCACCATAAAAGATGAGATTGCAGTGTCCAAAATGGCACATCGCCTTCAAACCCCCGATCGATACAGCATCAAGTAGAGAGAAACAGCGCATACAAATGTGAATGTGACTGACGCATTTTCGAGAGACGCAGTTCTGTACGCACGCCGGTGCAGGTTTTTTTGCGTACGAAGCCGCCACTAAAATGTGCTATAAAAGAGGTTCGCTTAAAGCGATTTCCCCAGTGTGACTGGATATTTAAAAAGAGGTTGTGAGATTTGGAGACGTGCCCCCGTTCTTTTTGGAGAAGCCATATTATTTGGACGCCGAAATGCTCTGAGAAGGAAAGCCGTTTTTTTGAAGTCTACAGACCAGTACTGCTGTCAGGTGTTTATTACATAAAATTTGCAAAATTACTATCAGATCATTTGCATTTTCTAATATCGATCCTCATATGGTCTCATCAGACGCCAGGAATTGGGGCCAGAATATGAAAGAACAATATACACGTCGCTCGTACAGTTCTTCTGTACTCCTACGGTTGCCAAAAGCAGCTTCCAATGTTAAAGGTCGACCTCACGAAGGCCATTCGTGGTAGTTACAGTGAAACCTCGGTGATACGATCACAGCTCATACGAATTTCGGGGGGATACGAATTTTTTGTTGGTCCCATCCAAGGCCCATTGGCCTGCAATGTAATGGAGTAGGGTTGCTGTGAAGCGATTTTCACCCACCGACGCTTGATACGAACGTACGCTACCGCTCAGATACGAAGAAGTGCTGTCCGCATTGTCGCGGAAGGCGCGACAAACACGTGCGAGCGCGGGAACGCAAGCGTGGGCATGCGCGCCGCACCGCCAAATCGTCATAATCAGAGTGTAAGAATACACTTTTCTTACGGTCAGAATAAACTTTCAGAGTCGCGTCATGGCCTCTGAGATTGTGTGCGCGAATATTTGAGGCCCTTATGTGGCTCCGTGTGCCCTCGCGTTTAGATTACCGAGGACATTAGCGCCATGCTTTTTTTTTCAAACGCGTAGACCCGCGCTTCTATCGTTGTACTGTGTTTACACGTGCCTGTCTCGTGCATCAGACATCCTATGAAAGGTGGACGAGGACCGAAAGAAGGCGAGGACGGACATAGCGAAGGAATCAAGCCTCAAAACTTCAACATGCGCGACCGTTGAGGTCGCACTTGTGCGGGGACGGCCGTAAATCTTTCAAAAAACATCACCAACACCTCAGCGATAACAAAATGTATACACATGACCGTAGTTCTGTAATTGTGTGGCCTTCAATCATCGCGTCAAAGTGCTTCTTACGTTACTTTCGCTGCATAGCTCCGGTGTCATGAAAAAAAAAAGCATATTAAAATTTGGAAGGGGCTACTACTGTCGCGGGTCACAACGCACCTGGTTGATTAAGTAAATACGCAGCAGTACACTCTTAGAACAAAGGGAGTGCCCCGATGCCCTTTGTTTGAGTTTTGGCTTGTCCCGCTGGGCACTCCCTTTTCCGGGGTGAAACAACTCCCTCTAGACATGGAGTGATTCAATGCCTCCTCATGGACTACAGTACTCCATCTGCGATAGAGTGAAAGCACTCCTCCGAGCGAGTAAAGCTATCACGTTGAAACAGCTTTGAAATAAAATTAATCGAGCACAGAAAATGGCACATTCACACGTGCACACATTCACGCAACCAAAACACGTAGTGCGTTCGCAACCAAAACGCATACATTAGAGGATTTTAGTCTGTCCGGCACACCGGTATACGCAAAATGCTTTGCGTGTACCAGAATACCGGGTGTGAACTGCGCATACGCACGCCCGGTAAACATGGCCGCGCCTCCGAAAGCGATTGCCGCCCGTCTCGAATCTATCAAGTGGCCGTCGCGCGTTCTGTCGCTCGTTATCTCCGAACTGATGCTTTTATTTGCTTTAGGTTCACGTCCTTAAGCTTCGACAGCAAGGTATTCGTTTCGATTCGGCACCGTTTTCGAGATCCATACTCAAATAATCAATGATGTAGGCTTAGCGAGTGACTATCCCGGAATCTCGAAGGTCATACATTATGTGTCGGTTAGTTGTTTTTATCCTCCATAGCTGGCGCAACTTGACGTGGCGGCAGCTACGGCACACAAAGCGGCTGCGAAAAAGAAAAATTTTGGCACTCGAACAGCGTTTCACGGAATAATTTCTGTAATACTTATCTCTAGGGGTAATTAGAAAATGGTCATCAATGTAAACACGCACATATGACAACACGTACAAATCGCACACGACACAGGAATCGAACTCATGACCACAAGCACCGAAAGCAGGTACTCTAACCACTACGCCACAGAGCCACCGCATGCTTCGTTACCTTTTCACGGCCTTATATATATACAAAGTGGTTTGCAACGAGAGGATGGAGCTTGCTACTTCTTTTTTTGCATCACCGGCGTGTGTTTACGCGTGGATTAGGTTAGTAAATAGTTAGCGCGGCGCCATGAACTCATGAAGGCCACCGTTAGCACCTTCAGCTCCGACTTCTGTTCGTCGTTTGTCGTGCCGCAAGAGAAATTGTAAACGCGTGTTTTTTGTGTGTTCACCATACATCGTGGATGTCTCGCTCGCCCAAAAAATTGCTCATACCGGCGTGACAAGTACCTTTAGGTAGCGAAACTCACGTATGTGTATTCTACGAGCGTGTGCTGTTGGCGCAGTTTTGGTTATTTTTGCCGCGAGCTGCAAGTGTCTGCACTGCGTTCTCAGCTGTTCGAAGACCATCATCTGTCGTGTGTTTTTGTTACGTACGTCGATGTCAGAGTTCCAAGGGCATTTATTGCGCGTGTAGGTACCGTTGCGAGCTGCAGCCACGCAGGGTCAGCGGCACCTGTGAGCAGTTAGACGAATATTTGCGTGATGAGCACTTACGCGCGCTGAGGCACGACATACAGTGCTTCTCAATTAGTCATAGTGAGTATTTAATTGCTTTCATACTCGGAAACTAGCTACCCTTTTACTAAATAACCGCTACTCTTCCGTATCACGCCGCCGTTCAAATGTATGTCGAAGGCGTCCACCAAGGTTAAGCACGATGTCCATGAATTCGCGAGTGACATGTCTCTATTAAAATAGAAAAGATAATACTTCTGCACTTCCGTATTGCGAACGTACGTGTGTAATTGGCACTACTCCTGAAGAGATTGTGCCGTACCTATTAAAAGAAAGATGGCATTTTTGTATGCCTCAGTGAAGCAGCTGTTCTTCAGAAAATAAGGTTTCATTTTAATTGGTAGGATATTTTTGTCGCCGTAGGACACAACTTGACTTTTTCGTGAGTCAGTATTACACATAGCACGAACATGAATGCAGCAGATAAAAACTGAAAAAAGTGGGTGCCATGTGCACTCCTACCACCTCGTGTACCTGTAGTTGATGTCCAAATCTACTATACAAATTATGCAACCATTGATAAATGACCAACCCATCAATGTTCGATCACAGTTGATCTGTTTCCGTTTACTGGGTGTCGCTTATTCGCACGATGTTTTGCAAGAATCATCGGTTCAACCCATCTGGTAGAACGCAAGCATTATCTGTAGCATACAGTGGTTCTCAAGTGGGGGGGGGGGGTCCGCGGAACGCATCTTCGAACAAAAAACAAAATACGCCTTTTTTGAAGAAACAATGTGTCCAATGACAGCGGCCCCTTCTGTTTTTTGTTTCACCGCATAACAGTTATGCATTGCGGCGGAGCTGACATATGTTTTCCATGAGATGGCTTTAAAGCTTTTACTACAATTTTCTACCACATGTGCTTTTTCAGGCTTGCATACTTGAAGAGAAAGCGTAGCAGACAACAGCTGAAATGTGGCGGCAAATCGCACAACTTAGTGACAAGCTGCTCAGATTGAATCGGCGTGGCACTTTAGTTTGACCATTCTTTACCACGGACAAACACAAGGCACCTCACCTATTTCACGCTGCATGCTGTGCCAATTTATAAGCACCCCCCCCCTTACCTCTCAATGCAAGGGGTCCCTCATCACTTCCACCAGTCCACAAGGGGTCCCCAAAACATCCATGGCTGAGAATCACGACCTATATGTCAGAGCCTGAATAATTTCTTTTACATGTACAAGGACTTTGTTGTTTGAATGTATTACACATTCTTAAACCTATTGGAATCAAAACAATAACATCCAAAATAACAATGTAAATTATACATTTTCATCTACCACAGAACCTATGCTCATTATTGAAAGATGAAACAACATACACAATGCAACTTGAGCACTAATTCACAGCAGTAAAGTATTATGAAAGTATAGTTCAAAAATTCATCACAAAGCGCGACACATACACTTCGCAATGCCAGTATGCAAGTACAACCCAAAGAGATGGCATGCACAGCAGTGGCGTAGCCAGGGGGGCACACCGAGCCCCCCGAGCCCCCCCCCTCCAAATTTTTTTTGCTATGGCATACAGAGCCCAAAATGACAAGTGACCACATCTGCCTGCCCGGCTCCCACTTCAAGTCAAGGAGATGCACCCCACCCCCCGAAAAAAAAATTTGCCTATTCCCCTGATGCACAGAGAACTTGGTGTCTGCTTACACATGAAGGCAACTCGATAAGTAATAAAGGCTTGCAACACTTAGGCATGTTGGTGTAACATTTTTCTTATATATTGCATTAGTTTGCCCTCAGGCATGAAAACATGTTACACGTGATTGTGCAGTTCAATTTTTGTATAAAGACCTGTGGTGTCAACCATAGATCCACCTGCCAAGGTTTGTAAACACAGTCGCCTTTATTCACATATTTTTAAGAAATAATGCACATTTATAAAGTTAAGCTTGGGAACATGACATTACTTCACAACCCTATTCACCCGTATTATTATGCATAAGTAGTAGACCAATGGTTACAATGTTTACATGCCAGCTAGTGCCATCAAATGCGGCCGGAAAATTGGTTCTTCATCACCTTCAATTTCATCAAAGCTCAATTTATGGCTCATGCAGAAGTAGCACATTCAAAATGAATCTGAATACCGTGACAGGAAAGTTACCTCGGGCAATAACATGCTTTGAATTAAAAATTGCCCATCAATACTGGTGGTGGGTTGGCACATTAGAGCCAAGGACTGGACATGCCATGAGGTTGAATAAAAATTGAAAAGGGAATAAATAACGGCTGTAACACAGTCAAGAACCATGCTTAGTAAATTAAATGAGTTTACATTCAGCATCTTTTCAAGCCTTGTAAAATTTTCAAATGCACGCTGTTATAGGAACGTTTGGACTCAGCACCGTGCATGACACAGTGCAGCAGTCCAAGTGCTGACAACCCTAAATACTGAGAGATGTACAAAACCATCAGTATAGTATACTGTAAGGCGCAGGAGTGTTCACAGAAGAGACCGTCTTGCAGACAAACAGGTGGGCCAGAACTGTTGCTGCTTTGCCAAAAGTGTTCAGTGTTCCTGAAAAAGATATCAAGCAAAGAAGTCAATTAAGCTTTCTGCATCCATACAAAATACCAACCTGGCTTCTCTTACTGCAAACTTTTCCGAAAAAACACAAAAATACAAAATTAAGAAGGTGCCAAGTATTTTCTTGTGAGATATACAAAGAGTGTGCAGCACACTTTCACTCTTGTAATATCTAGAAAGACGCAGCATTATAATACAGAAAGACGAGGCTCATTTGCTTGTCCATGTTTTGCTGCCATGTTTTTATACACGTAACAAAAGAACAAGGTACAATAGCTAGTGTGCAGTGTTGCTTGTTGTTTTGTGGAGGCAACTCCTATTACAAAAATAATTCATTTATTCTCAAAACTTACTGCAAGTTCTCCCAAATAAATTATTTAACATCCTAGGCTAGACGGGACAAAATATAGATATATAGTACTTATGAGGCATGCCACAGTGGCCAGCCTCGATTTTTTAACTTACATTTAAATATAAAACTCTGCTTATGACAAAGCAGCATCTAGACGTTGTCTTTCTCACAGCACTTCGGTCTAAACCAGCGGTGCACATAGCACCTCCCTGTAAGCACTGCACCATCCTGCTTCTGCCAACTATAAAATGCGTGCACATTGAAAATTTTCTATGCTGCTTACTGCTTGCTATTACCTTAAAACTCCCCTAGCCAACACTATCAAGTTAATATAACTATCAAGTGGATATGAATGTAAAAATTTTCCTAACAGTGATAACTTAAATCACAAGGCGCATGCAGCCCATCCTATGTACTGTTCACGTCTGTTCAGCACATTTACTTAATTGGAAAGTCTAGGAAACTTGCAACAATCTGGTTCAACCTTGTGATTTCAATATAGAAATCAGAGCACGGAGGCAGCGCATTACCTTTCAAATTGACTTTCTTAAGACAAGGTTTTGAACAAGCATGATAGCCAGAAATATCTGCCACTGTGAATTAAAACGTACACCTAAATTTCATAGTTCAGGGCTAAAGCCTCATTTCAAGCAGTCACAACCATAGGTCGGCAAACTCACTCATGAGTCGACTCACTCAGACTCATATCAAGACGCGAGCATGAGTGAGTCCTACTGAGTAAAGTTTTTGTGAGTCTGAGTTTGGGTGAGTTCGGTTGAGAAAATTATGGCGAGTCTGAGCCTGAGTGAGTTCGATTGAGGAAAATTTTGGCGAATCTGAATCCGGGTGAGCCCTTAGCAAAATATATTGCATGAGTGAGTTGGAGTGTGCTACACATTATTTGCCGACCTATGGTCCTGTATAGTCAACTTCAGCATTAATATCGCTCACGTTTACACTCATGTATACTCCCGCCAACGTCAGCGTCAGCTTTATATTTATTGATCACAGGCGTGATTTGCGGAGGTAGAGGGGGAGGAGATGCATTGACCTTCCCCCCCTGCAAACTTTTTCGCGGGAGGTTACTGATAAAAATATCTCGCGTGAGTCATCTCTTTCAATAAAAAGGTCCTTTTGAATCGCAAACTCTGATAACACGTGTTTGAAGGTACGAGATCAAAAGGTGCTAAGCAGAGCACCGATTATGCGAGATATTGGTGTTAAAGAGCACTGACACTATGGTAGAAAAAGCCATTTTTAGGCTAGCGGACTCATGAGTCGACTCAGCCTCAAATTGAGCCGTAAATCTGAGCGAGTCCAAGTGAATTACATTTTGGTGAGTCTGGTCCGAGTGAGTCCGGTAGAGAAAAAATTATAGTAAGTCTGAGTTCGAGTGAGTCCGGATGAGGAAAAGTTTGGCGAGTCTGAGTCCGAGTGAGTCCTATGGGCAAGATATGTTTGGTGAGTGAGTCTGAGTGAGCTCCACGTTTTTTGCCGACCTACGGTGACAACAGGACTAACATTTGTGTCGCAAATTTGTGAACGGTTTTGCAACTACCGAACACAAAATTAAAGTTCAACACCATAATAACAATGCGCTGGTGAGCTTCAATGTATATCGATGTACATGCCACTTCTTTGTTAAGGTAATGCATCACAATACTGACCGTTTGAAGCAAAACGGGAAGGCGAGCTAGTTGGCGGGTAATAGGCGAGGTTCAAGTTTAGGTATATATTTTCTGCTGAAGCAATAAAGCTTCCAGTTGTGAGTAAGCGCTCGTGATGTGCATTTCCTTGTCCTTGTCTTCTTAGCACTGCCGTTATATAAGTACTGACCATTTCGCCAGGTACACTATGAATCCCTCACAATAGAGTTAATATCATGCTACAGGTGTCTATTATTGAGGCATTCCACTGTAAATTCAATATAGTGTTATATGTGTGACAGAGTGCAGGTGCAGATTCTGCATACTGTATCGGATGACTGAGATAAGAGCTACCATGAAATTGGACTAAAAATAGTGATACTCTAAATGTTTCCAATGCATTAATGACTTGCTTCATTACACACAGGTATGCATTGCACAATTCATAAATGGATTCTATTTGATCACACTCTCCTAACGAGATTGCTGCTACCAACCCAGGTTCTGTGAAGCATCCAGATGAGCTTCAAGAGTTCTTATCAAGCTGCTGGTGTCCACAGCTGCATAGCATTGCATGTGCCATCTTGAGCACCATCTGCAAAGAAAAAAAAAATGTACAGATTTTTGCAGTGACTCACTAATTCATGCTGCACTAAACGGCTGTAAAGCACACGAATAATTAATTTAATTAACTGGCATCAATTCAGTTAGACGTCCATGCCATAAAACAATCTTTTAACTCTAAATTTATTATCCTAATGCACTCGAACACCAAGAACTAATTCAGTATATAAAACAAAACTGGCAGTGTAGATAAAGCGGTTTTTTTTATCTCAGGGAAAACAGATTCCAGAGCTGTTTAACTGCTGCTCCCGTTTGATGTTAGCATTGAAAGTGCTGCTGTGCTTCTTGCGCAAAAGTGAGCTAGACAGACTTTACGAGGCATCATACTCTTCTTTCCTGTTTTTTTTTTCTCTAAAGTTTCTTTTGTATTATCCTTTATTCCTCGTACCCTCTTCCTTTGCACAGCATGGCCAGCCAGTTTACGAACTGGCTAACCTGTCCGTCTTCCCATCGATTTCTTTCTTTCTTTCCTTCATTTTAAGTCTTGCAGCATTTACAAATATACACATCAAGTTCAGTAGTGCAGTGTTGCCAACTGCACAAACCTTCATAACCCACAGCCAACATAACCTACAACTACAGCCAACCACAAATTTCACTGCCTGTGCGAGACTAGAAAGCAAATACTTGCGGTTTGAAGTTCACTCTAGACCTACCATTTCGTCAAAAACACAGCATTTGAGTTTCTGATAAATTAATTTGTTTGCCGTGTATCATGCTAATGAAAGAGCTCAAAACAAAGCATGATACAGCATGGAGTAGGTGCGCAACAGCACATCCTTTGAGAATTCGCGATAGACTCATCTGGTGACCTGCGTGCCATTGTCTACTGCTTCTGGTGCTTCTGGAGCTTACATATGACTTACAAAAGTAAACCACAAGAAATTACGAAAGGTGTTCTGTCTTTGCTGAACATTAGTTTTTTTTTGTAACTGTGATAATGTTTAATGGCTGCTTAGCCTTGCTTCAAAGCTTCATAATAGTCTTATGAGAGTCACATTTATTTAATGATTGTCACTCTGCCATCAGTATTGCATTGAGCTGACTTGCACTGATGTGACTGAATAAGCCTGGCACAGCTCAGACATCTTCAACTGGATGATAATATTCACATGAAATCCAGGAAAGTACAAGATGTCACTAATTATGTCACAAAATTGTCACTACGTGACAATATCGTAAAGTGCACGTGCTTCACCATAAACGCTGTCACTTAGCAGACAACGTTCACATAATATGGCCATAATCATATGTCTGCAGCATAATTTATTCGCTCTAGTCCAACCTAATGACGTAATTACCCTATGGTATGCTGTTTCTTTTTTTGTCTTTGTGGGGATGCTATATCGTCCCTGTATTGGCGCCTGCCGTAACTTGGGCGCGGCCGCTGTGTTCGGAACGCACGTGCTTGGCGTAAGTGGACACGTTCGTCCAAGGTCAGGGATGCGCTAGATGCGCTTCGCTGTAACCCGAGTTTAGCGCGGTGGCGCCGGCATCGCCGCCGCGAATTTAGGCCGGCGCATAGAAACAGTGAGTGAATCTCTCTTTTGGGGTGTGGCAGCGCGCGCGGATGGACGACGGCCGCGGGGTTCGTGGGGGTCGGTACCGCGGCTCGCTTCCCTCGGGCCCTCGTGGGTGAGTCGTGCATCTGCGACGCCGCCACCGCATTTGTATTGGATTATGTTGTCTTATTGTATGTCTCATGTATGTCTTGGGTTATATTGTACTGCATGTCTTATACTGTCTCGAGTATGTGATATGTTTCCCAGTATTCATTGTTAGCGTGTTACGTATTAATTGTCAGCGTATAAGTTTTAGCGTGTACGTGTTACGTGTTTACGAATTCGGCCGGCGAGCTCGCCAAATATGTAAAGAAGTGTTCTAATAAACCTCCGTGTTTTGTTGCCCGACCGCGTGAACTGTCTCCGTGTGTTCCGAGGGCGGCGGCGGTTATATCGCTCAGACCCCACATCTTAGAGACGAACAAAGTGCGCAATGCAACATTGTTATCGAAAAGTATTCCCACTTACTAGTATTAGGGAGTTTTGGAATATTGTACGCCAGGCCCGTAGCCACAGGGGAAGGGGGGGGGGAGCGACATTCTGTTGGAGGGGGTTGTTTTACCGAAAACGAATTATGAAAATAGGCGTTTTTCTAAAACAGTGAAGGGCGCAACGAAGGGCTCCGGAAATTTCGCCCATCTGTTTTTCTACGTGCACTGACATCGCAGAGTACACAGGCGTCTAGCGTTTCGCCTCCACCGAAATGCTACCGCCGCGGCGGCGATCGAAGCCGCGACTTTCGGGTCGGCAGCCGAGCACCGCAACCATCGTACAACCGAGGCTGACATCTACAACTCAACCAAATGAAAACAAAAGCTAGCCTTAATGCACACATGACGGAGTGATAACCGCGGCCTCTCTCTTATTTATATTTTCTGAAAGCACGCTGCCGCATTCAGGCTTTATGGCAAGCAAAGAAATTATATAGCACAAATTGTCTTCGAGGCGAACGCGCTCTTTGCTGGACAGGCTGGGCGAAGCGTGTGCCTTCACAAAAGCTTTTAAACGCGCATCAGGCATCACACGTATGTGCGCGTAATGCTTTTCCATTCTGCTTTTTATTGAACTTTCCACGCGACACACTGTGCAGCACCACACAAGTGAGCGACGCAAAACTGAGAACACAGAAACACCACTTACCGTTCGCATTTCCCACTGTGCCTAACCAGGTGCTGGCCGAACACGCATACACGAAGGTGCAAGCTCGCTTGAGTCTCCAGACCATCGTGAAACCAACACGAACACGCTCACAGTACGGGATGTTGCACTGCCGTCGCTAAATGCCGTTCACGTCCAGAGTTGAGATCACCGTCGCGCACACACCGGACACGGGCACGCACAGCCGACACAGCTGAGCGATTCGGAAACTTCGATGACCGGGCAACGGAAGAAAATGACGAGGGCAGCGACGGGCGACGGCGAGACTCACTTCGACTGTAGCACGCACGCTTCTCCTCTCCTGGTGTGCGTGTCTGTGTGTGTTTTTTTTTTTTTTATTTGTCTTTCCTCGCTCGCACATGCGTCGTAAGGTTGCGCTATCGTGTTTCTCTCTCGGCGCCTCATGTAACAGCCCTCGCGTTTAGCGGCCGCTTGAAGGAAGTCGCGTTTATATATATCTTTTTCTTTTGACGCGATAGCGTCAAATAGCTCGTTGCGCAGAAATTCCGGTGTCGGCGGCGTCGGCGGCGTCGGCGTCATTGGTTCTGAGCGAAAGAGCAGCGTTGGAACTTGGTCGTGAGTGAAAATTCGAGGTAGATGCAAAGAGAGAGAGGCCGTTTGCACTTCGGCTTTTCTTGCGGCACTGTGTGCACGTCTCCATCGAGAAGCGAACGCAAGCTAGCGCGATTGAGTAGGCAATAGTGTGTGTGTGTGTGTGTGTGTGTGTGTGTGTGTGTGTGTGTGTGTGTGTGTGTGTGGTGTGTGTGTGTGTGCGCATGCGTGTGTACGAATCTCGCTGTCGCGTTTTAAAGGCGACACGTAAGATTCCCCCCCCCCCCTTTTTTTTTCTCGGGCTTTCTGTCCACAGCATGTTATTGCGTACGCTGCAGCGTGCCTCCTCTAGTCAGTATATAACTGGGACCTGACTTAGAGTGTGCGTACGTGTGAGTATAATCGCGTACATTTATCATCGCAGATTCTTGTGCATGTCAGCGGTTTTCGTCGCGATAAGTTGACGAGGAACGTATCGCCGTCACTTCATCGATTGAGCTACTGCCAAATATATTAGACTGCACGAAGTTTTCTTCACAGCTCCATATATTTGGAGAGCTGCAAGACTAAAACAAGCTCTGAAACAAGCTCTTATATGGCAAGAGAGTAAAAGAAGCTTTTACTCTCTCGTGAGATGCGGGGGTGAAACAGGCACTTTACTCTCTTTCGCCAGGAGGAGTGAAAGGCCTTTTCACTCCTCCTGGCAAAATAGAGTAAAGCGCCTCCCTGAGAGAGAGTATAATGAGATCTGCGGGAGTAACACAGCTCTGTAACTCTCACTGCAGGAGTTTCAGTTTTTAGTGTGTACTCGTATATTTACGAGTGCTGGTATGATTGCCGACATCTAAAAACTTAACTGACAATCATTCAGGGTTCTTCCTGACGTTGATGCGGCCATGAAAAACAATAAATGAAAATGTGCGCCATTTTCGCATGCTAATCTCCCATGCTTTCTGGTGATACGAATTTCGGATGATACGAATATTTTTGGTGGTCCCGTGAGATTCGTATCACCGAGGTTTCACTATTCGTTTACTTTTTGCTCTCCTGGAACATGCTGTTCTGGCCAATGTGGGCTCCTGTTTTGCTTCAGGGTATGAGACCTTGTTCTATTATTGTGCGACTCGCCTAATTCATAATGGTCACCTCTGAAAAATTTTATTTTGGGAATCAAGGCTGTCCAACATCTCCTCTTCTATTCGCTTCCAAATTGCGAATATATGTTTGAACCATACGAATGCCTCCAATTTTTGTTCACCGCGGTTAGTAGTCGCGAAACCGCAACATGTATGTCAACAGCGCTAGTGGGTCTACATCAATATCTACATCTGCAGGCACCCCAGGGCGATAGCTAACAAGAACAAAGCAATAAACATGCTACGAGGGCCTTCTTGATGATTTAAAACAATTGATGGTATTCGATTAAAAAAGCGTTCTTCCCACTAAATCATTTGTGTTTGGAAGTGAAGCAGACTTTATTGCGGTAATGAAATGAAATTTTTAGCGGTTTGTTTTCGTCAAAGAAAAGACTGCAGGTGCTCGAGGACCTATAAAACATTAAGGTAAGCGTGAGTGCGCAGTCAAAAATTCGTTCATCATCGGTCGCCCAAGCGGTGCTTCGTCTTGCCCCAATGGCATGCTACAGAAACAGCTCAAGCTATTAAAGTTCGAACACGATGTACTCAATCGGTATATTCTTCACGCGGAAGGCCATCGATGGGTTCCCGTCGTACCACGTGCTCTTCGCGCTGAAGTTCTGCGAGCTTTACACGACGACTCAACGTCAGGCCGCTTTGGTTACCACACAAATCACGAGTGCATCCACCGTCGATTGCTGTGGTCAGGTCTTTCCACGAGCGCATCTAAATATATTGCCTCGTGCGCACTTTGTCAACACCACAAGCGGCCTACTACTGCCCCAGTCGGGACCCTCCAACCACTTCCTTGCCCAGCAGAGCCGTACTCTGTCGTTTGAATTGACCTCTTCGGGCCCCTCCCAACTACCCCAGACGGCAAGAGATGTATCGTCACCGCTGTTGATCACTTGACCCAGTACACTGAGACGGGCTCGATCACTTAAGGGACTGCTTCCGAAGTAGCAATCTTCTTGAAAGCTATCTGCCTACGTCACAGTGCCCCTCACGTTCTTTTGAGCGACTGTGGCAAGGCATTTCTATCAAGCACACTCATTGAAGCTCTCCAAGTGTCAAACTCAGTACACAAGACAACGTCTAGCTACCACCTACAAACCAATGGTTTAACGCAGACATTTTATCGCGCGCTGTGCAACATGCTGTCCATGTATATCCAACCTGACCATCGTAACTGGGATGCGATCCTCCCATTCGTAACATTTGCGTACAGTACGTTCGTTCAACGGACGACGGGTTACTCGCCGTTTTTCTTAGTATACGGACGCCAACCAACCTCATCACTCGACGTCTCGTTCTTCTCTGGCCTCTTCAACTCTGAGCCATTCATTTGCGGCCAGTTCCTGTCCCGTGTCGCCCAATGCCGTCGTCGTGCCCGTATAAACACCAAATCTATCCAAGAAGATCGCAAACATCGTTACGATGCCAATCACCGCGTCGTTTTCTATCACCATAGCGACGGCGTACTCCTACGGAGGCCTGCACGAACACCTTGCTTGTGCGAAAAGCTTGAGTCTCGCTTTATTGTCCCTAGAAAGTTATAGGCCACACCTCGCCGGTGAACTACCGTGTCACACCTGTTGATATCCCCACTGATCAACGCTACCGCGGCACAGAGGTCGTGCACGTTTCGCGTCTCAAGCCCTTTCATCTGCGTTCCACAGTGTAATTCGCGGCCAGGCTGACCCCTTCAGTCAACGGGGCAAATTAGCCCTTGCGGCCCTGGCGGTGTCAGTTGACGCCATCACACAACGTTTCCCTAACACCTCGGAAATGAAACCAAAACTGTCCATTCTTGGGGGAATACTTCTTCACTGATCCCCTCTGCGATTGACACCAAATTGGGCACGACACCGCACCAGACAAGATGCCTTCATGCTGCTTGATGTTTCAGGCCGGTATCACCTGGACTATCTGGTCATGGCTCATTAATCCAGACCACCTTCCGTCGACGTGCTTGCCGCTGACTACGCCGAATTCGACACATCATGCGCCAGTTCTGGACGGAGCCTGCCCGTTCGTCTGGCAACCCGGATCAACGACAGCTGCGTTCGAGGCGGCCGGCGCGCAGTATAAAAAGCACCCAAGGAGCCTACACTTCGGGCACGACATGGCACCAGACAAGATGCCTTCATGCTGCTTGATGTTTCAGGTTAGTTACCTAAACAACGCGGCTTGTGTTAAGAGTAGCAACTGCTGTGTTCTCGCGGTGTTGTGCCCACGTGCTCTTGAAGACATATTGAAGCGAACGCATGTTTTTTCAGCTGGCTTTTGTTCTTGCTTGTGTAACCTTTTGCTTTTGCTTGCTGGCGATGTCGAGTCAAACCCAGGTCCCATGTCAAAAAGCGAGGCTGACGTTTTTGCCGCGGCGCTAGAAACTATCCGAAAGCTTGAGGAAGCACAAGGGTCTTTACTAGAAGAGCTAAAAAGCATCAAAGAAAAGCAGGAAACCTATGAAAACACTGTTCGAATACTTAATGCTAAAGTGGCGACCTTGGAAGCAGCTGTTAATTCGCATAGCACAGCAGAGGAAGACAAAAATGAAGAAACTATGTGCGTCTCGGATCAACTGACGGCTATTGCGTCAAGATGTGAGGATGTTGAAAATAGAATGCGACGCCCGAATCTTCTATTTTTTGGCATAGAAGATGAGTCAGGTGAAGACTGGGCAATGTCCGAACAAAAAAAAGGTAAGTTCTGCTCGGAAGAATTGCAGATGACCGCTAATAGCGTTCAATTTGAGCGCGTTCACCGTTTAGGAAAATATAGCCCAGAAAAGCGAAGGCCAATAATTGCCAAGTTGACCTATTTCAAGGACAAAGCACTCATACCGTCATCGGGGCCTAAACTTAAGGGAACAAATTTTGCGATACGCGAAAATTTCTCGCCTGCAACTCGCAAAGCCAGGGCAAAACTGATAAATTTCGCAAAATCGCAGAAGAAGAAGTACAAGTTGTCAGTTGACAAACTGCGCATGGACTCAGAAACCTACATTTACAATGTAACGGCTGACACTATCATGCAGTGTAATCTATAGCTCATGCGCAGTGAACGTGCGCACATCTTGAAACAGCCGAAACCAGTCATCATGTCTTCCCCCTTGTCAATATCATTCACTAATATTCGAAGTATATTATCAAAGTGTGCTGAAGCCTCATCTTTCTTCGAAGACAGTGATTCCGATATCATCGCTTTCACTGAAACGTGGCTACACCCAGACATTCGTGATTGCGAAGTTCTTTCAGGCTCCAGCTCATTTAACATATACAGGCGCGACCGCACTCATAAGCGAGGGGGAGGCGTTCTGCTTGGCATTAAGAAATCGCTAACATCATTTGCTATTAATACAGATTCTGATCTGGAAATCATAGGGACGGCCTGCATTACATCTTCCACCAAACTATTGATAGGCAACTGTTACCGAGCACCAAACTTCGATCACTCCTTCTTAGACAAGCTGCGTGAAAGCATTGCGAGAGCACTTGAGCTCTTCCACGCAGACGTCACTTATCTGTTCGGTGACTTCAATTTTCCACAGATTGATTGGACACTGCTATCATCCCCATGTACTGTTTCATCAGGCCTCATTGATCTGACTTTAGATTTTAACCTATTTCAAGTAGTTACCCTACCTACCCGCGGTCCCAATATACTAGACCTCATCTTGACAACAGCCCCTGATACAGTCAGTAGCATAACGTACTTAGATGGACTGAGCGACCATAAATTACTTCAAATCACCATTAACATTCCGCTTCCTTTCCCTGGTGTAACGAAAAAACAGATTCGCGACTATAACAGAACTAATTACGATTGCATTAATGCCGAGAGAGAGAGAGAGAGATAAACTTTATTTACAATAAAAAAAATTTCTTTTGGGGGGAACCCTAGTCGAGGGCCCCACTGGCCTTGGACTGCAAGTCTTTTATGATAACATCCTGATGCCCCATTTTCATAAAAGGTCTGTTGAAAGAAACTGGGTTCTTTTTAGAGACAAGCTCACAGAATTAGTATGCAAGCACGTTCCACTTATCACAATATCTAACGATAAAACTAACCCTTGGTTTACGAGAAAACATCAGCATATGAGAAAAAAGAAAAGGAGACTGTACGATGCCGCGAAGCGTGAGTGTACGCCAGATGCATGGGTTAATTATAAAAACTACCTGAAATCATACTGTTCTGCCCTTTGTGAAGCCAAAAATAAGTATTTCTCAGAAGACCTTCCCGCACTACTAAAAAATAATTCCAGTAAATTCTGGAAAACGATCGGTCAACCTAGCTTGAGTAACGATATTTCGATACATAATGCTTCTAACATTCCCATTGCATTAAACACGTTTTTTACATCTGTTTTACCAAAGAAGATCATTCTAGCATCCCTTACGTTCATGATTTTGATTACCACTACATGGTACCTGTTGACATTACACTTAATGGCATCGTACATCTGATCAATAACCTTAGAGTGTCCTCGTCCTCCGGTGTCGACGAAATAAATTCAAAAATACTAAGAAATACCATTTCAGTTTCCAGCGTCATCTTACTTCACAATTACAAACAGTCATTTTCAACAAGCAAACTGCCCACTGATTGGAAAATAGGAATGGTAGTACCCGTTTTCAAAAGTGGTAATAAACATTCGCACGAAAATTATTGCCCCACCTCACTAACATGCATTTGCTACAAGATGCTCGAACACATTATCGCATCGCATATCTACGATCACCTAGAATCAAATCATTTCTTCCCAAATCAGCATGGATTTCGAACAGGCTTCTCCTGTGAGTCACAGTTATTTGAATTCACTACTGACCTTCATTACAGCATGAACGATAACTTACCAATAGATTGCATCTTCCTAGACTTTTCTAAAGCATTCGATCGCATAGCACATTGCCGACTCATATCAAAACTTTCTGCGCTTAAATTAGATTCGCTAGTCTTGTCATGGGTCCGTAATTTTCTTTCTAACCGCCAACAGTTCACCGTTGTCAATAATTACTTCTCTCCTCCTTCCGATGTTACATCCGGGGTGCCGCAAGGTAGCGTCCTTGGTACTTTACTATTCTTAATCTTAATTAATGACCTTCCAAATAACATATCATCTTCTATACGTATATTTGCTGACGACTGCATTGTTTATCGTTCCATAAAAAGTGCTGATGATCATCAATCCCTCCAGAGTGACCTAGATCGCATTAACAGCTGGTGTAAATCATGGCTAATGACTCTTAACATTTCAAAATGTAAAATTATGTCATTTACCCGTAAATCAGTTCGTTTGCTCTTTCCTTACAACATCAATAACAACACCTTGGCTAGAACCACATGGTATAAATATCTAGGCGTTCACCTCAAACAAAATCTTTCATGGGTCGACCATATAACTACCATTTCTGCGAATGCTTCTAGATCATTGGGGTATCTTCGTCGCAACGTACATTCCACTACTCCTCACGTACGTAAACAGGCCTACCAAACATTTGTCCGACCCCAGTTAGAGTACGCATCATCCATTTGGTCACCTCATCAAAAATATTTAATACAGAAGTTCGAAGCTATTCAGAACAGGGCTTGTCGCTTTATCACGCGGAATTATAACAACTTGTCCAGTGTAACCCAGCTAAAGCTCGAACTTTCAATCCATCCGTTAACAACACCTCGTGACATTGCGCTTTTGTCTCTCTTTCATAAATATGTCACTGCCACTCGATCACCGCTAGCACAATTACAATGTTCCTCTCACTTATCACACAGATTACACAATGACTTCAGCCACACCCGTGTCTACAGCACCACTAATGCTTTTAACTACTCGTCACTCCCGCGTGCCATACGACTGTGGAATGATCTTCCAAACAGCATCGCCCTTCAGGGTAATCACGATAAATTTCGCGAGCATCTCATCAACCATTTCACTGATAATGCTTAGCTGGTTCATTTGCTCCCATGATTCATGCATCCCCCCTTTATTTTTTTTTTCATCATCAACGTTATGCTATTGCATTAAGTCTTGTTTGTTATCCCAATTAGTACCGGTAAACTGCGTAGTCTTTTTCACTACGCATCATTCGATCTGTCCAACACGCTGTTGAATTTCTTGTATGTGTTTCAAACTTTCCTACTCATGTGACATACATATGACTAGTTTTTGTACTTGGACATTTTTTGCTGTTGTTGTTGATGTTGTTCTGCATTGTTCCTACTGACTCGATGTTCACCCAATTTGTTCTTACTTTGTATCGCCCCCCTTACACAATGCCTCGGCGAGGCCTGTAAGGTACTTGTAAATAAATAAGTAAATAAATAAAAATTGTGACATGCTTGCGGAGCTGGGACCCGCAAAGAAGAAGCTTGACCGAAGTCATGGGCAAGGAGCTTTTTTAACCTCCTTGGTCATGGGTGACGCCGAGGCGGGTACGCTGAGGCGGGTAAGCGCCATTTTCGGGCCGACGTACCGAAGCTGCTTCAATGAGTATCACATTAAAAAATTAACCGTGTTTCACATTTTGTATACTCTTGTTAGTTGCAAGGAAAAAATGTCATTTTTCTAATTTCACAGCTACTGAGCCCTGATGACCTAATTTGATATCATGTCTGTAAATACATTAATACTTGCACCATTGGCTCAATTTTTCCTTTGTGGTCTTCTGAGGTCTTAACTATTTGGAAAAAACGCGCAAAAAACTATCCGACCAAAATAAAAAATCCAGGGTTGAAAGCCTTAATGTAGGAATTTATTGGACTTCATCTTCCTCATTTGTAAAAAATCATCATCAGTCATTCGTTCGGGCGTCTTCTTCGTCTTCTTCGACGGCATGGTATAAGCTTCTCGCCACGTGCTAGCCCAAGATATTGTGGCCTTTCCATGGCCGCTACTCTTCGTGGCTCCGTTGGTGACGCCAAGACGTCATTTTGTATGTTTTGGTATTTGACGGCATCAAGTAGCCATGCTGGCGTGCGAAGTCACCACAATTGATATTGTAGCGTGACGTAACGCTCGTTTCAGTGTCATGAGGAACGCCATACAAAAATTGGCTTTAATGTGAAAATAAAATATCTTACCTGAATTTCTTAACCTTCACACTTGCTGAGAGCCATCTCTGTTTACAGGAGATTTGCATGCCGGAATAAAGCCAGCTTTGAAAATGGGTGTCAGTACAGGTGGGCGTAAGCTTGGTCTAATGGGCCTAAGCGTGTACTTTGTAAGGTGCATTTCCCGCATTCGCGTTTGCCGTCAAGCCCAATCCTAACCGCGATGGCGATATTATCGTCAATATGTCGCGCTGTACTCTCCACAAATGTTTGAACATTGATGAGCATGTTCACAGCCTGGCTTTTGATACCGGACTGGCCTCCGCCGTGGGACATGTGCCGTGTGCTAAAAGCTTTGCTGGTAATTCATATTGAGAGTTTGGAATGGCTGGTCAAATTTTTTGAAATGCCCTTCAAGCTAGCCGGCGATTGAAGACCGCCAGTCACTGTGCGTGGCAAGCATCTCCGCTTGGTGCCAGCGCTTGTCCACGGCGGGAAATTCTGATCCAGGACTGCGGTCCTCTCAGGTCCTTTTCGCACACCCTGGTATTATGAAGCTGTGCACCTTTTTATTTATTTATTTATTTATTTATTTATTTATTTATTTATTTATTTATTTACTTATTTATTTATTTACTCGCGAACTTCATGCAACACCGAAGTGGCATAACAGCCTAGGAGTGCACAAAGAAAGTCGACATAG
This sequence comes from Rhipicephalus sanguineus, assembly GCF_013339695.2. Lineage (NCBI taxonomy): Eukaryota > Metazoa > Arthropoda > Arachnida > Ixodida > Ixodidae > Rhipicephalus > Rhipicephalus sanguineus. The sequence continues at coordinate 103,058,485 of NC_051184.2, forward strand.
TTAAATGACATTTCTGTAATAGAACACGGTAACAATCATGGATGATACAAGAACAACAGCCTACCACTAACCTTTTAGCACAATATGGAAATAAAAAAATATATAAAAGGTGTAATACACATGTCACAGTCACATCAATCAGAAAATATCACTGTGCTCAGTTAAGCCTACTATATTTTCTGGAAGTTGATTCCACATTCTAATTATCTAGTGGTTCTCAAGGAGTATTCTTGTTCGTTATGCGTGAGTTGACATATTTTAATACGATATGTTGGCGCCATTAGGTAATCCGCTTCATTAATTCATCTTTAATATAATATGTGCTATCTGAAAGATTTCATTCCTGTTTCGTCTTCTACAGCACAGTGTTTGCCTGCCTAATGTAGGCTTTGCTTCCAAGTTACTAGCAAAGGAATTCTATGTATTGCTAATGAATCGGAATCCTTGGTTTTGAACATTTTCTATTGTTTCTGCAAGGCGGTTAAACATAGTCAAGCATTTATCTTACATATAGGAAGTGAAGAGTCTCCTTTACCACCTTTGCCGCGAAATAAAGTTTCTGCGAATCAAAAATGCCTGGCTACCCGTTTTCCCTTTTAATGACAGAAACTCAAATTTCAAAACGCCCCCCTTACATATGAATGTCATTTGTATTTAAAAGCTTTAGAAATGTCATGAAATCATCACTAATATTTGAGAGGCGAATAACTAACCCGGTCACCCTCCGGACTCACATAAGTCGATACAAAGACCGTTTCACCGATCCTTATTAGAATTCATGAGAATTTCATTTGAAAATAAAACTATCGCAACGGGATTTAGTCTAATGGCGTGTCCAAAAAAAAAAAAAACTAGTAGTGCGGGGCGCAGATCAGACGCTCCAAAAGCTGCAACAGGCGCTATTTGTTGTTGCTCCTAAACATATTGCGAGGAGATGAACAGTCAACGAGCCGTGTTGAATGGTAGACCGACATTTGATTCATTCCCCGTGGAGCAAAAGCACGCGTAAGGTGGATGCGTCCTTCAAGAGTATATTTCAGGCTCCACTGGTACATTGCATGTGGACGTGTGTACGTCAGCGAGAATATCCCTGCCTCTTGTTTCGATCATCAGCAAACGCAAAGGAGAAAAGAAATTGTCAATAAATTTAGATGACGTGCTTAATATATTGAATCGGTTCTCTAAATGAAATGACACACCCCTTTTTGAGAAGCTCGCATCATGTTAAAAACACGCACACAGACATAATGGCCTTCTCAACGGGAAAAAAGTCGTCGTGAGCGAAAGTTTCCAACAAACAAGCATAGCGTAAGTTCCTGCTCTTGTCGAATGCGCATGTTTCTAAAGCACGTTGTTTTCAGTCATGACAGGCATTTGGGAGCATGTGCACGTAGCGCCATCTCTCGCCGGTGGCAGCGGCGGTTGGCTGTAATTGAAGGGGAAACGGGCGGGAAAAAAATCATATCTGACGAAAAAAACTAGTTACCAAAAAGGGCATCAGGTTATATAGAGCCGAGACCAACTGGGACATGCTGGTAACATTGCCGTGTCACACTGCAAATTGTGTGGCTTCCCTGAGCGTTCAATGAGTCCCCATGTACTGTTTGCGCTTGCATTTTTTGCTTTAAAGCTGGTCGTCTCACTGAAGATTTCCAAGAAGTCGCCGGTGCCCATACGGCTATTGCGATAAGAGAGGACCATCTGCACGGGTGGTGTCAATTCTGTACAAGTCGTTTCCTCGTAATTGTTTGCGAACTCAGAAATATTGCGAAACGCACCTCTGTTTTCGTTTCTTCCTGTTCGATAATTACACATCAACTAATGAACAATCGCTCGTCCTTGCTTAAAACTTCGATGTCTACATGTCTACACATCGGCACTATCACTGGTTTCAGGTGGGAGGAGACCACGAAAAGGACACCGGAAAGTTAAGACCAGCAATGAACGAAAATCCTTTCACGGGGTAAGCTTTGTCACAAAGCAGAATAGCTTGGATATAAAAAGAAAAGAAATTGATATTATGTTTTCTTTTCTGCTTCGTAATCGACAAAGGTCTACTTCCGAGCGCTACATGAAGGAGTGTAGAGAAATAGTATGTACTTCGGTTCCGCAAAGTTGGCTGTGCTGCCACATAAAGCCGTCGTTTAAGTAGAGAACAAATAATAAACAACTTAGTCCGTTTTCGGCACTTAACGCACAGCAGAAGACAAGGACTAAGCGATAACCAATGAAGACAGGCTCAGTACCACTGTCGCTCCGTCGCTTTTCACTTTGTTCTTGTGTCCTGGGCTGGATGATAAAATGGAATATACGAACATTACCAAGCGTATATTGTCTCATTTTAAATACTATGCAGTCTATTATGGGTCTGCGGTAAGCCGCCTTGCTACACTGGAATATTGGCTTTTGCAAATATACGTTTTCCTTTTTTTTTCACAAAAATGGTTGCTGGTTTAGAGAACTGCGTGTTCACCACAAACGTGACTGGCTAAGCACCACCAATGGAGCCGAATCAATAGGAATGGCACAAGGCTGGTCTTCCATTTGAGAAGTAATTGTGGCGCAGGTTTCTTGGATAACTTTTTGCTCAGATCATGCGTTTAATTTGAATGCCCTCTCGTCTATGACAAACAACGAAGCTATTTTCCTTAGGAAACGCGAAACCTTATTTAAAACGCTCAACTGTTACCACTAGGCGCTGCGGCAAGGCTGAGACTACCGCTACAAACGCTGCCCGCTTGCACACGGCACTCTAACTGAATCGGGGCACTTGTGCTGCAGAAAGGGCATGTGCGGCCAACGCCTGTGCGGCTTAGCTGGAAAAGTTGCGCTGCAGATTCGCTGGCCTTGTGCTGTTTCTGAGAGCCTCAAGTTGCCAACGGCCCCATTGCCGCGGTCCAGGGCTCAAATATTACGATCTTAAAGTAGGGCTGTTCGACATTGAAGGCGAGAGGGAAGGAGGGAGATAAAGGAAAAAATACAGGATATTTTATCCCACCGCGTAAATGGAGGCAAGAGTCACCTATAGACGCTAATGGAAAAACTCCCAATAGGGCCCATGCATTATAACCTCGGACCACAAGGGCGGCGCAATTGGCGCCTTTCACTACCATGCGAGCATTACCAGCCCCTGAGACGCGTGCTAGGGTTGACAGTGGTATTCAGTTTCCCTCGAATTAATGAAGGTGAGCTCACGTGTAGTAGAGTAGCAAATACGCGTCATCGCAAACCGCAGATGACAACGCACTACGACTCACAACTCACTCAGAAGACGCGGCATGGGCCACGATGTCGAAATCGAAGTGCCTGCAAACGCATCTCCCTGCGCCGCGAGTTGGGCGCATAGTAAAGTGCCGAATTGGCTTGAATCTTTGCTATAATTCTTCTAAGTGAACATAAAACACTGTCTGCTTGTTCTTAATTTGTCAACATGTCCGTGTTTCATTTATATTGCCAACAACATTGAATAGCGCTAATTTTAGCCGATCTCTAAACAAGTGAAAAAGCAGCAGTGACAGTGATAGGGTAATCGCGGTGTTATTTTAATCGGCATTCTATCGGCCCAGGTTTTCCTCTAAAGTATGTACTAACTGTAAGACTTCGCGCGTGCGCGCCTCAGGTATTACGTTTCTTTCTTTCTTTCTTTTTTCTCTCTTTCTTTCTTTCTTTCTTTCTTTCTTATAATGATATGCATCCTGCTAGCTGCTTCCTTCTGCTGTGCCAGAAATTGGACTTTCATCCGAGTGCTTAGCAGCCCAACACTTCAGTTGCTACAAACAATGATGGTCATGCTTTCACATCCTGCTAATAGTAAAATGTGGGAACCTGATATGACAAGTAATAAAATATGGGATTGCCATAATAAAAATGACTGCTCACCGGGCAGCCCACAATCGATAAACACGAAACAACAGGAAAATAATAATCCGATTGTCGCGTCCTTGAAGGCCACATTTCTCCACGCTCGCCGGCGCCCTTTTTTCGCGTACGACGCCGCCAGGGAAAGTTGTTAGTCTTAATAACTTCTCTTAAAAGTCTTGCCGCCATATTGCTATATATTTAAAGCTAACTAGTGAGACTTGGATATGCGCCCCCGTTCTTTTTGCAGAAGCCATATTGTTTTGTTGCCCAAAGGTTCTTAAAAGGAAAAACTTCGTTCTTTTGAATGCAACAGTCTAATATCGCTGCCACATGTTTCTCCGATCAACTTTGCAAAATATTTGTCAAATCAGTTGCATTTTGTGATATCGATCCTCATTGGTTCTCATCAGACGTGTGGAAATAGGGACCACTTCATTCAAAACTGAAGTGAGGTCCTATTCGCATCTTCAACTACACAAATCAGATGCTTGAAAGGCCGAGATTCAGCGTTACAGCGGCTAATTGCTGCCGTTGACGTGCGGCTTTCAGCAGTACGAGCCAATATAGAAAGACTGGCTGGTAGAGTAGGTTGATGTTGATTATCAGACGAATACTGATGTCATATTGTGTTGCGAATTAAAAGTTCTTTCGATGCAGTTATATTCACTCCATTCATGACTTTCCATCACACACTTCAGAGAAAGCTGACGCGCTCGCGCTCGACAGATGAATGTGTCTAGCGTATTCGTACGCCCGTCGCCAAGACTGAAGCTAGATATGTGTAGGGAACAGAAGAGAATACTGTTGTGAAAATATTCGATCAATTTCAACTTCGACATTTCGCCCTCTAATATATCTTATACGAAGTCCACCCAGCGCGTCTATTTTTTTCCCAATGTGCCCCCAGTGTTCCCAGTGAGCGGACGCACACTACACAGCGTGGCCAGTGCCTCCCAGTTCGCTGTAAGACGCTGGACCACAGTGTACAGTATTCTCAGTGTTTTTCGGCGCGCTGGGCGGCACTGGCCATGCTCTACAGTCTGTCCCAGTGTCTCTCAGCGCACTGTAGTACACTGCGACACAATGTACAGAGGTTTCCAGAGCCACCAGTGCGCTGAGAGGCACTGGGAGGCATTGGAAACGCTGTTTTTACGATAGGCGTGCGTGTGCGTGCGTGTGTGTGGGGGGGAGGGGGGCGTGTGCGCTAGCGTCCGTCTGGGCCTTTATCATTCATTATTTAATGATTTGCGCTTTGTCGTCGCCTTTCTTTTCTTCTTAAGTAGCTGCGCATCGAGTCACCCCCATGCAATGCACAGCGCGCCTGAAAAGACAGAGTGACGAAGTAATGCGCATGTTGGCAAACGCATGGCTTGCGCACAGCTGACGCTGCTCCCTGTATATCCTAAATTAAGTTTCTGAAGCTGAAAGCACAGGGCGTGTTCTGGTGTGAACTTACAAAAAAGAAGAAGCTTGTCTGTTGCACCAAATATACTCATCTATTTCGGTCTGTTGCTTCTAGGAAAAAAAAGCACGGTTGATCCCTCCGTCATAGGAATCGGAATAACACGAAAGTAAAGCGTGCCCTTACAGAAGTAACTGAATGCTATAAGAATAATATAAGTGAGTTTGCACAATGTATATTGATGTCTGGCAGCTAATGGCGCCGTTTATTGTGTATGCACCCACTTAGATGATTCGTGGTACATCTCCATCCCGACGACTAACGTCCATGTTAAATGATTAAACGAACCCTTGTGATAGCTGTAGTAGTTAACGGTGAAAGCGTAATCAGAGAACGAGGTGTGATAGCCAGAAGATCGTCGCATATTGGACGCAGAACTTGGTCGCCGTCCCGCGGCATGTTAAAGTGTGATTGAACACCACGGCCGGACTGGAGGGAAACGCAAACCGCGTCATGCCGCCCCGGTAGCCCAGCCGCAATTTTTCTTGGGGCGAGCGCGTGAGCATGGAACGCGGTGTTACAGCCAGGTGAGGCAGGCGCGCGTCGCAGAGCTATTTTTGGTTTGTATTAGCGTGATGCTGAGCGAGGCCGACGCTTTTACGACGCTTGGGCAAAGGTCGCCACCTCGCGGTGTGTTAAGGCATTGACAAAATTCAACTTCTATTGAAAACGCGCCGAATGGGACGGACGCGTAATGCGGTGCAGGTGCTAGTCGCGGAGGCCACAGCAAGCACGAATTACTTTACCTTACCACTCTCAGAGGTCAATACCACCCAGCCGACCGGGAGAGTGGTAGACATAAAAGGCGCGTTCGTAAAGCCTCCAGAGTTTGTGACCGTGCCGCAGCGGATAGCGTGCCCGGCATCTGTTGTTGCGGACCGATCGGTCGTGGGTTCGATGCCCGCTGACGGTACCTTTTTTTCTTTGCCATCTAATTGTGTATATTTTTTCGACGTCATTTCCGTGACGGAAATACGTCACTGAAGTCTTGGTGGACCCCGGCATAAAGCACCTTCGTGTTAAAGCTGTTTCAACGTTTAGTGTTTTCCCTGACTTGTTGGCTGAAATGTTCCTAAATTTCTCTGTCTCTAGCAAGGACACTATCCAACATAAAGTATTTACAAGCGCACTGAACTTGTACTAACCAATTTCACCGTGGCATCGGGGCCGTTGGCAACCTAAAGCTCTCAGAAACAACAGAAGGCGAGCGAATCTGCGGCGCAACTTTTGCTGTTCTGAGACTCAACTCGACGATGCAAGGCAGAGTATTGCTAAATAGACATCTCCACCTCTTGTCACCACGCATACATGTCGCCCCGATCCCGAGAAACATGCACCCCACTGTTAATGCCTCTCGCAGGCGAGGACGAACGGCGGCGCTGGAACTGGTACAAAATGACTCAGGCACCTACTACACAGACTCTAGACCATACGCAATCGAAGGAAAAACATTTTCAGCTATCTTCACCAACGGAAAGCAAGCGATCACGTCGGCGATAATACGCACGAAGAGCACAGCCGTAGCAGAAGCGGCGGCCATAGCACTAGCCATCCGAGCAGCAGAGTGCACCAGACAATCTGCGTACCTTATCATATATTCACAAGAGGCTCGCGGACTGTTTCTCAGAGGCGTCCTTCCCCAGAGCGTCCTACGCATTCTAGGATCCAACCTCCAAGAAGATCGCGGCATCACATAGTGCCCCGCTCACGAAAGTGTAGGTGGAAACGAATGGGCGGACCGCCTGGCTCGAGCATTAACTTTCCGAGAAGCGCACATGTCCACCCGGGCGGATTACTCCATACCTATACGCTGCCGCGAAATATCCTCGAGAGCCAAAGACGGGCCCGGCAGACAAATGTGCGACCAAACTCACACAGTGGCAATTCAGGGATTGGAGACGCCAACAAACAAACACATATCCCAACATACAGACACTCAGCAAAATGCGACCGTATCAATACGCACTACCCTTGGTGCGGCGACACACCAACACTCATTCACATAACTTTGAATGGAACACTCATTCACATAACTTGGAGAGGGGAGCTCACTCCTCATCACATGCAACCAATTCGATAGGTTGAGGGAGGTGCGTCTCACCCGGCAGGACCTGGGAAGTCAGCAAGCAACCTTGGACCAAGCCAAGCGAGCCGTTCGAGCCAATGGAGCCATAGAATAGGGGCTCCTTTAAGGGAACCTTAGTTTGCCTCTTGAATAAAATGCTTATTCCTTCTCCTCAGCTAAGCCGCACTTGCCATTTCTGCAGCCCAAGTGCCCCGTGACAGCCCCGTGTGCAAGCGGTAGCATTTGTAGTGGTAGTCAAAGCCTTGTCACAGCGCCTGCTCTTAACAGTTGAGTTTTTTAAATAATGGTTCGCGTCTCTGAAGGAAAATAGCTTCGTTGTTTGTCAGAGATGAGCGGACATTCAAATTAAACGCATAATCTGAGCAAAGAGTTATCCAACAAACTTGCGCTACAATTACTGCTGAAATGGAAGACCAGCCTTGTGCCACTCCCATTAATTCGGCTCCATTGACGCTGTCCTAGCGCGCCGCTTTTTGGTTACAGCAGTAACTGGGACAGCTTACTGCTCTCCCGAAGTTGAACACGCACTTCTCTAAATCGGCAAGCATTTTCGTGAACAAAGGAAAACGTTTAGTGTAAAAGTTAATGTTCCAGCATAGTAAGGCTTCTTATCGCAGAACCGTAATAAATCGCACAGTATTTTCAATGACATAGAATAAGCTTAGTAATGATAATATATTCCATATCAGCATTTAGCGCACTACACAAGGACATAGCGAAAACCGACGAAGACAGCGCCTGTCTTCGTCGGTTGTGACTCGGCCCTTGTCTCCTGCTGTGCGTCAAGTGCCGCAAACGCACTAAATATTTTATTATTTGTTCTCTATTTAACGACGCCTTTCTGTGGCAGCACAGCCAGCCTAAGCACACAACAGAGGCGTAGCGAAGGTGTGGGGGGGGGGTCGGGGCGTTCAAACCCCCCGCCGAAATATTTCAATTTTGCTTTCAATAACTTGGACAGCTTACTGCTCTCCTCAAGTTGAACACGCAGTTCTGTAAATCAGCAACCATTTTCGTGAAAAAAGGAAAACGTTTATTGGCAAAAGCTAATGTTCCAGCGTAGTAAGGCTGCTTACCGCAGAACCGCAATAGATTGCATAGTATTTTAAGTGGTATAGAATAAGCTTAGTCATCATCTTCATCATCATCCTACCTACGCCCACTGCAGGGCAAAGGCCTCTCCCATGTTCCGCCAATCAACCCGGTCCTGTGCTTTCTGCTGCCACGTCATACCTACAAACTTCTTAATCTCATCTACCCACCTAATTTTCTGTGTCCCCCTCACGCGTTTGCCATCTGATGGAACCCAGTCAGTTACCCTTAATGACGACCGATTATCCTGCCGACGTGCAACGTGCCCGGCCCATATCCGTGCCTGGCACATATGGGCATGGCTACGTACCCGGCCCATATGAAGACAAAACTGTGCATATGCAAAAATCAGATGTATGCATTAAGGGACAAGGATGGCAAGGTCACAACCAATATGGATAGAATAGTTGAGGTAGCGGAAGAGTTCTACAGAGATCTGTACAGCAGCCGAGACAGTCAGGATGATAACGTAAGAAGCAGTAACAGCCCAAAGAAATCTAACATCCCACCAGTATTGACAGAAGAAGTAAAGAAAGCCCTTAAACGTGATGAGTGGTTTTCAGCGCAAATGACGAAACACGACGAAAGGGAATGCAAGGAGGTAAAGCCGCTGGTGAGGATCAGGTAACCTCAGACCTATTGAAAGACGGTGGAGAGATTATGTTAGAAAAACTGGCCACCCTGTATACAAAGTGTCTTTCGACGGGGAGGCTACCAGAATCTTGGAAGAATGCCAACATCATCTTGATCCATAAGAAAGGGGACGTAAAGGACCTCAAAAATTACAGGCCCATCAGCTTACTGTCCGTTGTCTACAAGCTATTTACAAAAGTATTTGCTAACAGAATTATTTCGACATTAGAGTTCAATCAACCAAAATACCAGGCAGGATTTCGTACAGGCTTCTCAACAATAGACCATATTCATACTATCAATCAAGTGATGGAGAAACGCGCGGAATACAACCAACCCCTATACATAGCCTTCATAGATTACGAGAAGGCATTTGATTCGTTGTAGACATCAGCAGTCATGCAGGCACTGCGGAATCAGGGCATCGACGAAGCCCACATAAACATAAAAGAGGAAATCTACAACGGATCTACAGCCACTATAGTCCTCCATAAAGAAAGCGACAGAATCCCAATGAAGAAGGGCGTACGGCAGGGAGACACGGTCTCTCCAATGCTATTCACCGCGTGTTTACAGGAGGTTTTCATGTCCCTAGATTGGGAAGAATTAGGAATAAGGTTTAATTGAGAGTATCTCAGTAACCTGCGATTCGCTGAAGACATTGCATTGATGAGTAACGCGGGAGACGAATTACAGCTCATGATAAGCTTAGTAATGATAGTATATTCCATATGCGCATTAAGCGTACTACACAAGGACAGAGAGAAAACCGACAAAGACAGCGCCTGTCTTCGTCGGTTGTGACTCGGCCCTTGTCTTCCGCTGTGCTGCAAGTGCAGCAAACGCACTAAATAGGTTATTATTTATTCTCTACTTAACGGCACCTTTCTGTGGCGGCACAGCCAGCTTTTGGGTGCCTACGCACACACCAGGGGCGTAGCCAAGGTGTGGGGGAGTTAGGGGGTTGGGGGTTCAAACCCCCCGCCGAAATATCTCAATTTTGCTTGCGTATAGCTATAAAGTATGGTTCATACATGAAGTATGGTTCTAGCCCCCCTCCCCCGAAAAAAAGTCTGGCTTCGCCCCTGGCACACACTCTTTCACTACGCTGCTGCATTTAGTGCTCGGAAGTAACCTTTGTTTATTAAGAAGAAGAAAAGAAAATATAATACTAATTTCATTTCTATTTATGTCCGAGATATTCTGCATTGTGAGAAATCTTACCCTATGAAAAGATTTTCGTTTCTGGCTGCTCTTAGCTTTCGGGTGCCATTTTCGTGTTCTCCTCCCACCATAAAGATGTGATGGTGCCGATGCGTTGCAGCAGGCCCACATCGAAGCTTTTAAGCAAGGACGAGCGATTGTCCATTAGTTGACGAGTAACTATCGAACAGGAACAAACGAAGTCAGAGGTGCATCTCGCGACACTTCATTGTGTGCGAAAATTACGAGGAAATGACTTGTACAGAATTGAAACCTGCCCTTCCAATTGGTCTCTCTCATCGCGATAGCCACAGTGGCGCCGGCGACCTCTCGCAAATCTTCAGTGAGACGACCAGCTTGAAAGTAAGAAAATGCACTCGCAAACAGTACGTGACAGAAATGACACATTTGGTAAATTGCTTTGCGTACATGGTCGGTATTTTTGGTTGCTTATTGTAGCTCATACAAACACGTCCCCGATCTCGTAGTGTGACACCGGACACATCAGCGTTATGAAGGAGCCGTTGCTATGAGAGTGATGAGAGCGCTTTACCGCGATACAATCACCAGTACGGTGCTTCGCCTGTGCACCTCCAAGGTAGTGCCTGGTGAGATTTCTCCTGTGCGTGATTAAACAATAAAAATTTTGTTCAAAACGCCGTTGATTGATGAAATAAACCAACGAAAGACGCCAGATGTTTTGTAAAAGCAAAACGAAAGAACGCCAAATGTTTCTAAAGCAAAACGAAAAGACGCCAGCTGCTTAACGAAAGACGCCAGATTTTTCTAAAGCAATGGTTTTCTAAACAATGAAAATTCACAGCGTACATGTAAAATTAAAGTGAGCTGCAAGTCGTCGTAACTCATCGAACCTTTAGTATAAACGCGCCCGATCTCACGTCGGTGATGATGTACTGGGCAGAATTAACGGAAGATTCACGGTTTACCGATGAACCTCCGCAGCTTCGCCCACTCATCATCATTCACTCCGTGGATATGCTGTGATTTTTTTCTTTTAAACTGCCCCGCGTGGAGTGACCCCCTGTGTTTCCAGCCACAGGGGGTGTCGATTCAAGGTGCGCCTGGTGTGCCAGTGCTCTTTGTTTTAACGCGATAGCGTTAAAGAGCTCGTATCGCAGAAATTCCGCCGTCGGCGTCGGCGCCGTTGGTTGTGAGCGAAAAATCATCATCTTGTCCGTGACCAAAAAATCGAAAAAGCTGCAAATAAAATAAATAATAAAAATGTTCGGTCCGAGTGACAATCGAACCCAGGCCGTCTGCGTGGCAAGCAGGTGTTCTACCACACAGCCACGCCTCTGCTTGGAGCAGCACTGAAAGTAACTTTCATGCTTCCCAAAAATACGCGTCCTCTATGCAGGTGTCACAGTACGAGATGTAATGTCGCAGTAATATTGTGTGGTACAAACGTACATTGCCATCGGGCGTCACACCATGTCCATATCATAACGACTTGGTGGTTTAAAGACAGCCACCCATTACAAAAGGCACTCACATTACTGCGCGTATTCCCTTAAGACCACGTAGTGGGTGCATCGCAACTTCGAAAAATTTTCTCGCGCATATTTGCTCCTGGTTAAAAGCATGCTACCCATTACATAAGGCACACACCTTAGTGCGCGCATTCTGTTAAACACTCGTAGTGTTCGAAGTGCGCACTAGAGGCAGGTGATCGCTATCGCGTTCAACTCTTAAAGGCGAAGCTTAAGCGCCCCCCAATTTTTCATAGACGATAGCCTTTCTAGGGATATTTAAACGGAGAAATTTCGGTCTGTCTTTCTCTTTGTCGGTACGTCACTCGATTCAGCCACTCGGCCAAAGTTGAACCACTTGCCCAAGGGCCAGCCATCTTTAACGGCTGACCAGTGTCATACTTGTGTACATTTTCGATCAAAAAGCAAACATTACGCATATCTGAGGCGCAACATCTCTAGGTAAGTATTAGGTGGTGTGTTCCTTTAATAGAAAATGCATACATACGTAATTGTAAAGACGCTAGTTTCTTAAGCTGTGCTGAAAATGCGACTGCGCTGAAACTTGCCTTCCTCCATGCCCTCTGTACGAGCTCATTGTTGTGTTTCGGTTTCGGTTCTTTATTGCACAGTACGAATGCCATGGGGCGCCGCTCTGGCATTCCTGTTTTAGCCAGGCGACGGGTAAATAAAAGAGTGTGTGGAGAGTACTCGTTCAGTGCGGACCACGGCGTAAGAATACACTCAGGTGATGACACTCTTCCCCCAACGCATGGGAAACCGCAATCCACGCGCGTCCAGATAATGTTCGCGTTCTTATCAGATAACTTGCAGTTTCATCGGCGCCGTCTTGGAGGGCGCTACGAAAAGCGGGGCAGTCGTCTCCATAGCAACGCGCATGCTGCTGATAACGTTCACTTTTTTGTGCCATTTTGCTGGATAATGTGCATCCGCCAAGCGGCGTCCAGGGGCGAAATCAAGAGAGCAACAGGAGAGGGCACGGCGAGCGCGGCGGCGATGACGTAGCACCACCGTGATTCGGCTACTCGCGGACGCTCCCCGCCTCTAGATGGCGCACCGCTCAACAGACCGACGACCGAACATTTTCTGGCCGCTTAGGCGAGCGCAGTGTCAACACCTGAATATTCTTACACCGTGGTGCGGACGTATCTTCTGCTTCTGCTTGTCGTAGGGAAGCATTCACCACGCTTTTTTGTTGTAATCCATGTAGTGCATGTTGCTGACCACGTGGACGAGTGGATGGTAGCTGAGCGTCGTCCAGGGGTGTTCTGTCTTCAGGTCCCTCGCTTCCCTTGCGTCGGCCGCGGTGGTGTAGCGGTTACAATGCTCGGCTGCTGACCCAAAGGTCGCGGGTTCGATCCCAACCGCGGCGGTCGCATTTCGATGAAGGCAACATGCTAGATGCCCGTGTACTGTGCGATCTCGGAGCACGGTAAAGAATTCCAGATGTGGAAATTTCCGGAGCCCTTCGCTATGGCGCCTGTCATAATACTGTCGTGTCTTTGGGACATAAAACCCCAACAATTATTATTATCACTTTCCTTGCGTGTCAATGTGTGTGTTCGCCTTTACACTGTTGGTTGAGACTCTGTATCACCTGTGGCACATACCCGCGTAACATGAACTCTGATATGCGGGTATGTGCCACACGTGACTGAGAGAAAGGTTTTCATGACGTACACGACATGTATTTTGCGTTATGTCATGACCAGTGAATTGCGTTCGCCATACACTGACCCCCTGCTATGCCTATTTTGGCATAATACAAGTTATGGAGACGACCAGGAGAGCGCCCAGACGTAGGCGGCTAGATAGATAGATAGATACATAGATACGTAGATAGAAACGGCCAAAGTGCCTGAGGTTCGCTAGGAAATTATTCGCATTTAAAATAAACAGAGAAATTAAGAAGCCAATAGGTTGAAACAGTGAAATTGTACATCAACTTAACAAATGTGCAATAGTCACCACCGATTATCTTATGCACAACGCAGAAACAAAGGCTTTATCAAGCGGTGCCGCAGTAAAACACCCTTCGGAAGCATGGTGCTCTGACAGTCATAATAACGGACAGAGGAGCCGCTGTCACGGCCACGCTCCTGAAGACAGTGCTTGAGCTCAGCGGAACAGCTCATCGAAAAACCCGACCGTACCCCACATGCCCGTACCCTGCCCCTGACCGTACCCCGCAACATTATGGATTTTGTGGCGTCTTGTTTGCCATGTTCCGTAGAACATGACGGCTACGTTTGTAGATCCGGCTTTGTCTGCCGTTAGCTCTCTGGCTCGTGCGAAGTTTTAGGCGGCGGCTTTTATGGCGGCGCCAGGCACATTTCTGCTAAGCGCATTGAAAGTCTTATGATGCGCTGGTTTCGGAGCGCCAATGATCGCACAAAACCGCACGAGCTCCCCGTGTCCGACGCCGATCGCATGCGCTGCAACGACCGATTTCACGTTCACGGCGAAGCTGTCCCATGCGCTGCCACGGATGGACCTCTCCTCACTATTATTACATGGGCATACGCGGCTTGAAGTGTATGTGGACGAAACGACAGTTCCAGGGAACGCGTCATTTCGGCAATACAGTTCGAGAAACGATGAAAGTCCTTTTTGTTTACCTGCCCATTTTCGGGCACAGCTCACACCATCCGCAGTTGGGACATACTGCGCTGCGGACGTTCTGTATCGCGTCGACCTCGGAAATAAATGTGCTTCCGCACTCGTCCTGATGCTTACTTTCGTCGTCGAACATCTTTATCTATCGCTCTTAAGCACTGACGACGTCATCGACGCTCTGAATGAAGCTCGACCAACCCAAATCGGGTGCATCGCTGTTGCCGTTGCTAGGCTTGGCAGGAGACGAAACTCCCGTCGCTGGAGCTCTGCGTTTGCATTTGGAGTGTCTTCCCTTGCCCGGGTGCCTCGTCATGAACTTCCGTGAGCGAATTTCGCGTTTCTCTCTGGCAGCCATGGCGGAAAAAAATCACAGCATATCCACGGAGTGAATGATGATGAGTGGGCGAAGCTGGGGAGGTTCATCGGTAAACCGTGAATCTTCCGTGAATTCTGCCCAGTACATCATCACCGACGTGAGATCGGGCGCGTTTATACTAAAGGTTCGATGAGCTATGACGACTTGCAGCTCACTTTAATTTTACATGTACGCTGTGAATTTTCATTGTTTAGAAAACCATTGCTTTAGAAAACATCTGGCGTCTTTCGTTAAGCAGCTGGCGTCTTTTCGTTTTGCTTTAGAAACATCTGGCGTTCTTTCGTTTTGCTTTTACAAAACATCTGGCGTCTTTCGTTGGTTTATTTCATCAATCAATGGCGTTTTGAACAAAATTTTTATTGTTTAATCACGCACAGGAGAAATCTCACCAGGCGCTACCTTGGAGGTAAAGAATGGCTGCTAATGGGAATGAGATACAGAAGAAGTCGGCTTTTAGCTAACGCTGCGAATTTTTTATTGTTCAACAACGCACAGGAAAAATCTCCCACCGGCACCACCTTGGAGGTCAAAGCGTAAGACTGGTTACGCACTACGACTACGACTACGACTACGAGGGACGAACGGGTGCCGCCTTAAGGAGCTTCGCCCCTAAAAGAAAAGTAACATGGTCAGTTTGTTTCGTTGACGTCTCGGCAAATTCACCAGAACGAAGAAATAGCGCTCGCGTCCGGTTGTGCGTCACACCAACTAACGTCAGGGATCCGATCATACCACGTGAGTTAAAATGACCAGTCGCCACGCTAGTATACGATGGGGAAGCGATTTGTAGGGGCGCAGCTCCTTAGGGCCTAGCCTTGTCGGCGTCCATGACACCACACAGAATCGAAACAGAATCTGAACACCTGCACAACAAAACTAGCAGTTGTTCCGTGTACGAATACAACCGATGAGCGAATGTCCTTAGTATGGGACGCACATGGCTATGCGCCTGATCTGGCTGCTGGCTTTCAGGAAGGTGGTAGGGTGGGGAGCGGCTGTGGAGAGTGTCTGCTGCGCTCGTTGGCGGGAACGACTGCGCGAGAGAGTGCGCGGCGCGCGCAGCGAAGGGAGAGGGGGACAGGTGGGTGAGCGGTGCAGGTGGTGTTGCGGCGGGAACCTTAGACGCGGCGAATGAACGCCGCGCGTGGAGTTCGGCTTGCGTAGCGTTTGGTATTCTGCGCCGGCGCTGCGTGGGGAGACCGTCTGCCACTACCTTCGACAAAGCACCCATTGTCTATGTGTACAATTACCTGTGCAACAAAGCTTCCATTTGTGCCGAGACAGTGCACCTCAGCGGCAGTTTGCAATATAATTTATTCCATTTACAAAAACAGAAGATTTCATTTGCGTTCCAGTCACCTTCCCGTTATGACATTGGACGGCCGGCCAGGTATACTGCTTCTTTTGCCTGCGCGATGACAGTTTTGCCCAGACTGCCTTTCCGCACATCCGTTCTGGCGCTTGTTGGAATTGGCGTAACGTGCCGCGCACTGCTACGATGTAGCTCCGGCTGTGTTAAATTGCCTGACCTCACAACAATTCAACGTGGCAGCACAGCCAAAGCTACGTGGGCAGAGCTTCTGCACGCGTGTTACTACGCAAAGTAGTCCGTTTGTAGCTAATTGGGCTTTAGTCATGCAAATTCATTTAAATGTATATTTCGCATGAACTGTTTCGGATGATATTATTGCTTGTGAAATATTGCCAACAGTAATTCCGCATGTATATGTGTTATCAAAAGCCAGCTGAAGTCTTAATATTTTATGGAAGCAGCCCTGCAGGAACAAACACCTGGAATCGTTCCTTCATTCCTTCATCTCCAAATACAACTCTAACTAGCTTGCGGTTCAAGTGCGTGTGCAAACCGGCAGTGTGGAGTAAAGTTAAAGGGGTACTGGCACAAAAATTTTGGCCTCGCGCTTTTTTTGCTGTAATGTGTTGCTGGGGCCTGTTAGTCAGAAAACGGCACATTGTTTGCTGCAGCGCGCGACAGATAATTAATTACAGGTGCCTCATTACCGACTAGTGTCAGTTTCGGTTTCAAAAACGACAAGCCTCAGGGTGCAGCTATCAACACCTAGCGGGTGCAGCGCTCGATCACGTCAGCACACAGAACTGTCACGCACTTCCGCACGGTTCGCGAGCAGCCGCCGAGAAGTAAGCAGCTGGAGCAAACACGGCAAAAAAAGCATGACGGCTATGACTTCATCATAACTTGTTGCAGCATGGTCACGTGAGAGAAGTAAGGGGTCCCCCAAGGGTCTCCTTTGTGGTTTTCAGTAGCGTGAGGATGTCGATCGCTCACGCAAACATCAAAATTCATTTAATTAACTTCCAAGCTATACTCGCTGTTGCTATTTTGCAGATGATACACGCATGTTCACTGGAATCGATCCTGCAGGCAACCTCGGCCGCGAAATATTGTGTCAGTGCCACTTTAACATTTTTTAGAAACCAGTAGTATATTATGCATTGCGAAGGAACGTAGGAAACAGCTTTAATAGAGCCAGCCGTATTACATCGAACAGAAAGAACTTTCCCCAGTTCCAACCAGTGTGAAATATGCAGAAACGGCACAGTAGCCACTCATGTGTTTCCTTAGTGATTTTCTGTGAATACCTTATCTGTACAGTAGTGATGTTCGGGAAAGGACGTGTGGCAGCGCCTCCCCCACCCGCCCGTGCTACAGTGCCCTTAGGCTCTATAAACGCTCCAGCCGCCCTCCCGCTTTTACTGTGAGCTACGGCTTCTTCTGCGACCTAGAGTCACTGTATATGCTACCTTTAGGTAGCAGAGTAGCGCATAGGTCCGGCTAGCAACCACAACTATGCGGTGAAGTCGCACTTCGTTTTTCCAGGCGACATGCCTGCCGTGTCGCCGATTAACCTGTCTGGTGTGTCGAAGACCGGCGATAAACATTGGCTGTCGATGGCTAGTGTTAATTCAGTTCGCTGCAGTGGAGGCGTCAAGAAATAAAAAAGATTGGCCCAAGCGGCAGCTTCTCCGCAATGCATGGTTGCTAGCGGCGTTGGAAGACAGATGCGCAACTCTGCTACCTAAAGGTAGCATATACAGTAACTCTACTGCGACCGAGATAGTTGCGCCATCTGTGGGTGTATCTTGGAACCGGAGCGTGGCATGCTGTGCGAGCACTCATCTGTCGTCAGCCCAGACATAGAAGAGCTGCACTGTTAAAAGTACGACAAAGCAGGAATTCATCAACTGGAAAACCTTCGTAAATGCAGCAAGTCGTTTCATAAACTTTGTTGCACACAGAGTCGCCACTGTCGTTTCTCGACTTTAATAGTTGCAAACATTTTCACGAGTTTCTCATACCATCTTGGCAGGGAGTGTGACGGCATCGACGGGCAGCAGCAATCTTGGCTGCGGCTGATCAGGAAGGTGCGTCTCGCGTTAGGAATTCCAAGCAGGGGGAAACACGCTCTGTACCTGTAGAGATAAATAACACTGTGTTTACACATTTAAAGTTTCTTAGCGCGCACAAAAGACAAGGACAGGAAAGAGACACACGAGCGCTCGTGTGTCTCTTTCTTGTCCTTGTCTTTTGTGCGCGCTAAGAAAGTTTAAATATGGATACATACGAACTTGCCCAGTTATCTCTCTTACTGCAACTGTGTTTACAGTCAAGCTGTCTTTACGGGCCATGTGCCCACGTAGTTCGCTAAAACAGGTCGCGTGAACAGGGAGACAAGTGCCATAACCACTGGGCTATACACGCTTGCAGAACTTGAATTCATGGGAAGCATATGAATGCGTTGCACCGAAGGTCACGTGACCGATCACGTGAAGGAGGAACCTCGCGAAAGGTTATGATGACTCATGATCCACAGCGGAGATGAGGTTCGACTTAAGGGGGAGCGAGAGGAGGATAACGGATTCCGTTTGCGAGAAGTGGGTCAACGAGAGACGACGCAGATAGACCCCTCGTCCGCACTGCACGGCGGCGGAGTCGGTGCTGACGTCTAATCTTACTCCGTGGGTGTCAAGCACGCACTGCTGATTTATGTGCGGCAGTAAGCCGTTTTGCTTACCTGGGAATAATAAGAAAAACTGCTATCTCCCACTAAAAGGAACCATTCCGTTCATCACGGCCAACTTGCCCGACGTTAACGCGTCCTTGCATATGGAGCACACCATGAATATACTGTAGTTGTTGTTGCTGTTACTCGTCCCGAACTCTTGTTGGAGCACGCCACGCGGGTTCATCGCGCGTCTGCAGAATCTCGTTCCCCGACGCCATCACGTGAGTGCTAAGAGAGTCTCATGGTGAATTCCATTGGCGGATTCAGAGTGGCCGACGAACTCTTCACCGGAGCACTCCACTCCGTCGAGAGCATCCGAAGGAAATCTGCCAATGGAACACAAGTGCCCTCACCAGAGCAAACGGTAGGGGGCGCTAGCGCACATCTGCTTCGCAAGCGCCCAGCATTTCTCGCGGTTCGCGCCGTTTTGGCCTTCACGGGCGCGGTCGGACAGCACATTTCATCACACACGCGGTACGCCACGCTCTGCGCACGCGCGGGGAGCTTGCGACTTCCGGTCGAATCCGCCGCTTTTCGCGGAGTAGAGAGAGCTGCTCCGTGGAGTGGATCTGGCGCCCGAGCTGCTCCAGATCTGCGAATGAAACATACAGGGAGCACTCTCAATCCGCCAATGAAACAGACTTGCTCCGAATGGAGCAGAAAAACTGCTACCGGAAGTGCTCCGAATCTGCCAATGGAATTCACCATAAGGGGGAGAGGCCACAGCGACTTACCCAGCCCCTTACACAGGCCCGAACGCGCTAGCGCGTGCCAGCGTGTTCTGACTAGGATACAACGCGTTGGTTCATCGCGCGTCTACAGAATCTCGTTCGCCGGCGCCATGACATGATTGCTGATAGAGTGTAAGGGGGAGTGGCCAGAGCGTCTTACCCAGCCCATTACACAGGCCCGAACGCGCTAGCGCCTGCCAGCACACGTGGTTTTGTCTGCGTTACGCCAAGCTAGGACAGCATACGGCAACCCGGGCCCCTAAAGTGCTCTGCTCGTATCATAATCAAGGCGGTCAAAGACAAGAAGAAGAGGACTTCTCCTTGGCGTGAGCGCGCGCTCAGTATGTTACAGATGGCTATGGTAGGTTTTAGAAAATGGACGGTCGCCAATGTAACTACGGACAAAGCCCAGCGCAAAGCTGCTTCGCATCTAATAATTACCTGATCATCAACCGCTGTCTTGTTTCTTTAATTCTTCTTTGGTTAAGTGGGTGGCGGCTTCGGGAACTAGGAACACTATTATGGGTGCGCAATAAGCTTTCCCAATTATCTCTCGCCGTAATGGCAAACAAACACTGCAGTACAGAACCGGTCCATGGAGCCAAATAAATAAGATATACGTAATTATGATGTTGCTTTTCCGCACGAAACGTGGCGCAAGTTTTTTGGTAACCTTTTTCCGAGATTACTCCCTTAAACTGAAAGCGATGTCATCTACAATAAACAACGAGGATATCTTGCTTAAGACACGCAAATCCTTATTTAAATATCTCGATTTTTGAAGTGATAAAACGCTACAAAACATAGAATGCCCCTAAAAACGCTCTCCGCCTGCGCCGGTGTCACGGGGCTGTTCCTGACTCGGTGCAACTTCTCTAAAGAAACGGCAGGCGTGGTTATGCTGAAAAGTCGCAAAGGTTGCGCTTCAGGCCCGCTCGCCTTGCGTCCTTTTTGAGAGCATCAGCTTACCATTGCGGGGTAACTCGACTATACTTACCTGGCGGACGCCACGTCAGAAGCTGCACGCACGAAGCGCAAGCGAGGGTGTGAGATCAAAAAAAGAAGAAAACGCGGTTGTGGCGCGTAATCAATAAGAAAACAAAACGCTATCTACAAGCTGCACGCACGTGATGCGCGACCTTGTACGCGTTCGAAAAACAGAGCATTTCTGTCGCACGCGATTGGTCGAGGGTCGCGCAAGCTTCCGAACGCGCGAGCCTCAACTAATGGATAAAAGAAACGCTTCTGGAAAGCATACTGCCTCCTGTCGTGTGTATGCACGTCAATCTACTTTTGGGGAAAATATGTCATGCCCCGCCACGGTGGTCTAGTGGTTATGGCGCTCGACTGCTGACCCGAAAGTCGCGGGATCGAATCCCGACCGCGGCGGCTGCATTCTCGATGGAGGCGAAAATGTTTGAGGCCTGTGTACTTCAAAGCGCGACGACGGGGAACGCGGGGTTACAGCCAGAAGAGGCAGGCACACGTCGTAGAGCTATTTTTGGTTTGTATTAGCGTAATGCTGAGCAAGGCCGACGCTTTTACGACGCTTGGGCAAAGGTCGCCACCTCGCGGTGTGTTAAGGCATTGACAAAATTCAACTTCTATTGAGAACGCACCGAATGGGACGGACGCGTAACGCGTTGCAGGTGCTAGTCGCGGAGGCCACAGCCATGACGAATTACTTTACCTTACCACTGCCAGAGGTCAACACCACCCAGCCGACCAGGAGAGTGGTAGATATAAAAGGCGCGTTCGTAAAGCCACCGGAGTCTGTGACCGTGGCGCAGTGGATAGCGTGCCCGGCATCTGTTGCTGCGGACAGAGCGGTCGCGGGTTCGATGCCCGTTGACGGTACCTTTTTTTTCTTTGCCATCTGGTTGTGTATATTTTTTCGACGTCATTTCCGTGACGGAAATACGTCACTGAAGTCTTGGTGGACTCCGGCATAAAACACTTTCCTGTTAAAAACAATAATTTATTTAACACTACGATGCATAAGGCGGGGTCGGTGCAGGGACACGGGACAGCGAGGCGGCGACCGTGAATTCTGGCAGTAGCAATCGGCCAGCGCGGCCCGAAGCATCCGCCAGTTAAGGCACTCTTTACTGTGCAGCGCACGGGCTGCCCCTTTTAAGCCGCTCAGGTGGGCCACACGCACCAACTCTGCGCAGCACGTCGCGCTGTCTCTAGATAACCGGTGGGCGTGGTTCCCACACATCCCCCCCCTTAAAGAAGGCGGGCTGGAGACGGAAGGATTGCCCGGAAAGTCCGGCAGCAGAGAACCTAAAGCGAAGTGGGGACAGACAAAAATCAATTCGCATTTTGATCTCGTCACCAACGAAAGTACGTGCATCCAGCGCAGTACAAGGCGATCGGAACATCAGTGTACTTTGGGAGGGCCTACGAATGATTCCTCCCCTCTCAAAAATTTGTAGAAAACGGAACTGGGAAAAGCGAGTACAAGTGCAGATGAAAGGAATGTGTCGTTTTCCCAAACCCCTCGTGCCCGTCACCGATGGCGCAGGTTGTACCACTTACTTGCCTGTGTCGATGACTGGGTGGCCAAGCTTTGGCGAGGCATGTCTGGATCCCCAGCTGCTGCGTCCTGTGCATTAAATGGTTTGAGATCTGAGACATGAATAGGGCCACACGCTTTATTAGTTTAGGAATCTTTCAACATGTACGACAGCCTGGAGTTATGGGTGATTTTATACGGTCTGTCCTACCTGTTAGCTAAGGAAGCTGCGAAACCTTTCGAGGCGTCGCTGAGCAGGTGTGTGCGTTTCAACACAATGTCCTCAAACTCAAAGCTAATGTTCTGCCGACCCTTATCATACTGTCCTGCTTGTTCTATGCGCGATACATCGAGGTGCTGTCTGGCTTGTTGTACAACGTCAGTTAACCTCTGCCTCAGGTCACCTGCAAACTTTGTATAATATCTCGGAGAAGTGGTTGAACATGTCAAATCCTGCGGAAAACTCAGTTCTTTACCAAGGTTAAGTGGAGCGGGGGGAGACCTGCTGATTGATTCACTGTCGTTCCGGCTGCAAGAGCTTTCTGCCAGCTTGAGATCCAAGTCTTTGTGACGCTCAGTACGCGCAACAAGCAGATTGAGGATTTCGGTTTACCCTTTCCGTGATGTTGGCTTGCGGGTGATACACAGACGTGCGCTTGTGACGAATCCCCAGGGTGTCACAGGAATCGATGAATACCTTCCTGGTGAAATACGTCGCGTTTTCCGTGATCAGCTGGGCAGGGAATCGCAACCTCTTGAAGGTTTCGAGAAGGCAGTCCCATACTTTCTGCGAAGTGAGCTTGCGCAAAAAAAATTATTTCAGCCTATTAGTGAAATGGTCAGTCAGAACAAGAAGATACTGGTTCCGCCGCGGGATCATGCAAAACGGGCCCATTACGTCACATGCAACAATTTGCCATGGCGACGTACTCTCAACTGGCTGCATTGAGTCTGCGGTAGTCCACACACTGACGGGCCGTACCGTCTTTCTTAGGAGCTAGTACCACAGGGAAGGCCCACGGACTCTCCGAGGGTCGGACGGCTCCTGTGTGGATAATTTTGTCCAGGGCTTTATCGAGAACAGCTCGCTTGTGCTGGCTCGGTGCTCTCGGGTTGCAACGCCAAGGTCGGGCGTGGCCACTATTGGTGCGGTGCCCTAAGACGTCGGTCTTTCCAGGACGTTCCGTAAACATTCCTGAGAACGGTGTCAGCACGGCCTTCAGCTGCTTCTGTTGGTGGTTCGTTCCCTTGAAGTCGCAGAGAGATGGTAAGACTGTTTACGGCAGAGTGGTGTGTATGGCTGCCATGCCTTCCGCGTATCCTGGTACAGACACGAAGTCTCTCTTCTCCGCAAATGGCGTTGTTTTGGACTGTCCATGAAGGGGCTAGCCTCTTGCAGGAAAGTCGAGTGTTAACCCCTCGTCTGCAAGAAAATCTCAGCCGAGAAGCATTGGCACTGATCGATCAGGCAAACAAACAAATCGCTGGCGCTTCATTTTCCCATTGAAGTTAATCCGTAAGCGAACACAACTATCAGCGTTTGATACGTGGTCTGAACCATTCGCAACTGAACATTTGCGTTACGACACTTGATTTTTTAGCTTTACACTGCTGCAGCAACAAGTCACCGATTAAAGAGATTCCTGAACCTGTATCAAGAAGAGCAAGTACGGTAATGCCCACACATTTAATCTTCGTTGCCGGTTCTGGAGACTGCGCCTGCGCTACGCGGCAAACAGAGGGAACGATGACCAACTCACTAGCTTGATGTTCCTCCATTGCACGCAGCGGAGAGCATTCCATGCTCCAGGAAACACCACCAGTGTTTAGTGTCGATGGCCGAAGCACTTTCCCGAACGTTCTGCATTCCTGCATCGTGCTCAAAGAATTGTCGTCTCACATTACCAGTTTAACCGCACTGATAGCACACGACTTGCGCAGGTCTGCGTTGGTCAGTTAGCCAATCTCTGAAATCACGGCTTTCGGCGGAGTAACCCCCGGAGTACCTATCACAGGAGCGCCTGTCGCAGTCGGCTCGCGCAAAGCTTGTGAACCCTGCATATCGGGACTGGGGGTCCGACCGACTATGTTCTTGTATGGCTGAGTAAGGAGCGAGCGCTCTGTACTATGACGCTGCTCCGCGGACACTTGCTCCTGGGAAGAGCTTAGCTGTTCCTAGGAGCTTAGCTGTTCCGGTATTGAATGGGGCCCCGCGCCACTCTTGCCCACACGCGAAGGGGTCTAGGGTGCGGGAGGAAATAGCTGTGAATGCGCCAGGGCTCGTGAGGTCGCGTGAGGTACTGGCTACGGGTGCGCGATAAGCCAGTGACGGCTCAAGGGCAGATTGCGGCGCTGGCGGTGGCACGTGAGTGCTCTCAGCTAACAGGGCGTCTTGTACACCGCGGGCCTCCCGTACGAGATGCTCAAAGGTTTCGAATGTACACCCGTAAGGAAATGGCCTGAATCTGGGATGACTCTGTCGAATGACCCGAGTTACTTGGTCCCTTTCCAAGACAGTCGGTGCTGCTCGGCGATGCAGTTCTTGCAGCGTCCGGACATACTCGAGTAAACTTTCGTCCGGATGCTGCTTTCTCAGTTGGAGCTCACGCTGGACTCGCAGCTCGTACACAGGGGGCAGAAATTCCTCTCGGAACCGCTGTTCAAAGTCTGCCCATGTGGCGAAAGGCGTTTGTAGCCTCCACCCGTAAAGCTAACGCGGCATCCCGTAGAGTCAACGACAGGATTCAAGCCATCCTGTGCGCTTTCGAGGCGCCAGTAGCTCTGACATACCTATCTACTTCGTCTAGGAAGTCAGCCACTGATTTCAGGTCGTCGCAACCCGTGTAAATGTGTAGCTCGACTTGAGGTCGGGGCTGTGATTCACCCCCTGTCTGTGGCTCCACGGCCAGAGTGCCCATGCGGTCCATGACCATCTTACACAACTCAGCGACATGCTGAAATGTGTTCAGCTGCTGTGCAAGCAGCTGGTCAGCCTGCTCGTGCGAAGAGTCCTGCTTGCCGCCGATAGGTAAGATCGTCCCAGACCGGAGCTGCTTTCCGTCTGTCTGCGCCATGAAGAAAGAAAAGTACCGCGTAACAAAAGAACACACACGAAAATGTGCTACACGAAGGCTCGACGAACAAGACAAGGGACCGGACCTACGTCTACCGTGCTCTTCCTACGCGCGGGAGCAAAAACCACGTTGGGCGCCTACTATGGGTACTGGGCTTGCTGCGTCCCTTCCGCAGTTAAAGCAAGGACCACGGAGGCTTCAACTCGCAACAAACAACAATATGTTATTTAATACTACGATGCATACGGCGGGGTCGGTGCAGGGACACCAGACAGCGAGGCGGCGACCATGATTTCTGGCAGCAGCAATCGGCCAGCGCGGGCGGGTGCATCTGTCCTTCCTGGCAGCCAAGACACCTCTTCCATGTGCAGTGCGCACAGCCTGTGCGCAGCACGTGGCGCCATCTCGAGATAGCCGGTGGGCGTGGTTCCCTCAACTTCTAGCGCCAGAGATTAAGATTTATAAAACCACGAACTTGTAATATACGGCCTCTTAAGTTGTGGTAGCCCTCGTTCTCGGAAAACCTGGAGGCTACGTATTGGCCAATACAGCCATTCCTACTAAGGCTACCGATTAACTGGAGTATGGTTCTCGGACAGTTAAAAAAATCACAGGTTAATTGGTGTTAAAGCTTTACAAAAACCTAGATGAGATACAAGCATAAGTTGAGATCTCGTGGGTATTTCTTTAAATACAGTTTCTTTGAATTCCCGCAAGTGTCCCTGGTCGGGGACACACGCGCGAGCCTCGAACAATGCAGGAAAGATCGCTTTTAGAAGGCAGACCGCTCCCCGCCTTGTGTCTACACGTGCAGCCATGTCTTAGGGAGAAGACACTTTTTTTCAGACTCACGAGTGCCCGAGTTACAAGGGCAGTCATAGATCCCTTACCACTCGCACATCGAAAATTCCTTGTATACTGCAAGGGATGTTCGTATTTGGAGATAATGGGCTGTGAGGAAAGGAAGCATTGTAAACGTAGCAAAAGTGTTCACACAGGCCAATTTTCAAGTTGTATGCATGCTTGCTCAATTTGCCAGTGCTACTGCGCAGAAATGGCCTCTGGAAGAGCAGAGAGCCACGGACGAACTAGTGTGTATAGGAGTGTTTTGAAGCAATAATATGGAAACCCTAGCGTGCTGAATGAAATCGCTATGAATTAATACATGAGTGGGAAAAATTGGTTAACAGTGCGGGCACTTGAACCCAGCTCCACGATTAGAAGACATATGTCATATCTGCTGGGCCACACGCCACTTCGTTTGCCTAATTATGGTATTTAATAGAATGCGTATAGGAAAAACACATTATGACACAAACTTACAATCTCACCATCGAAAAGTTCGATGGCTAACATTTAATGCCTTATTCTAGGGAGAGTTCATAATGTGTTGAGCAGCAGAGGTGGTTAGGCTAAGAACCTCACCAAGGCTGGCTACCAGTCCGGTGTAGTGTTAAATTTATCGTAAACATGATTCTGGCGAATAGGCATTCGTATGATTGGTGTGATTCGAGAAGTAGTCCATTGTGCGTTACGGTATCACATTCACGTGTTCACAAACTGTGCATACCAATGGAGAAGAATACCATATCATAGGGCACTCCATCAAGAGATACTGGCAAACTATAACGAACAGTGCAAAAAGTGCAATCTTTTTTTCACAGTTGGTTAAAGGATATTTCAGAAGAGAATGGTCTCTTTGCCGCAAACAAAGTAATGTTTTATTTTCTCAGGTTCATTATAGGTGGACAGTTAACTGACGAAACAAAAATGACTTTTCTTTCAAATATTAATTTAACGGGCGATATTTCAAACTGGACGTCATAGAAGAACGTTTTTGAATTGGGAGAGATGCACATTTTGCGCACTCGTCCCGGCACATCATGGCCTGGGAATTCTGAGTATAATGAACGGTACAATTGAGGCAAAAAATCATAGTGCATTTTATGTATTGTCTTGTGGGATACTGTATACAAGTTTTCTATGGGAAAACAGGGCTTTACGCAAAGATTCTGCAAACTAAAGTACCTGCGGAAATCCCCATCAAACACGGCCTTGCGGAATGTTTGAAGAAACAGTCTAACCAGGGAAAGAATTAGAAATGTAAGCTACAAGAATAACGAATTATGGGACGGGAAGTGTCACGAAAACAGAAATTGGAAAGCGCTCGCGTTTAAACAGATGTATTATTCCTACCCTCCCTCGATAACTGGCATGAATACGTTGTTAGCGCGCTTGGGCTCAAACGTCGAAGGCCGTAAGAATGTTCGAAAGCTTAAGTTGTAGTACATAGTAATGCTTCGCTGATAAAAATGCATTACATGCTTCAGCTCTCCTAAATATTGAAAAGCGGCGCGGTACAAATGCCTCGGTCTGCCTTGGATCATAGGAGCACGCTCTTTCAAAAAATGAGCAGTGAATCTATGTTGGTCCACCGGCACAAGTTAATAGGTAGAATGCCAGTGAAAATAATACCTGTGAACGGGTTAGGCATACTGACCCATGAACCGAACCGTAACCCCAAACTCATAGCGGAGGATAAAGCATGTTTTCATACAATCAGAAATGTGTCGATTGTGGATATCGAATTTCCAACACTTGTTTCCTATGCGCAAAAGAATGGTACGTCTCTGCACATGGCAATACTTTAACTTCATTACTTAATATGATGAAGCCGTGGATACGACTCTATTGAGTTTTGTAAGGCAATTTTAAATATTTCATGTGTGGATGCTACAGGCGTAGGTGAAAATTGTTTCGGAAGGGGGGAGTGGGGGAGTTCCTCCTATATCTGAAGTGGAGGCCGAGCAGTCAGATGTGGGCCAGTGTCATTTCGGGTTCTGTATGCCATGGCAAAAAAACATTTAGGGGGAGGTCAAGGGCCCGGTGTGGCACCTCCTGAGAACGCCACTGGTGGATGGTAACGTGTGAGTCAACGCTGACAAAAGCAGAATTGATGACACGCGGTGAATTTGTCGAAAAAGCTGTGAATGCCTTGTTATTGACCCGGAGCCCGCAGAAGTCAAGATGAACCTTGCATGGCTTTCTGAGTGTTGGGTAGACACCTACACTCGAAAAACACTGCAGGCTTTTGGGAACGTAAAAGTCAGTGCAAAGCTGGAAGGCAGTAAACTGTAAATCAGAATGCGGTATTTTCCCTCGCCGATGTAGCTTGTGGAGTTCAAAGCCTGATACTGACTCCAGGCAGCCCTCCACTTTGTTTATGCTGCCATAAGGTTGTACCCGTCCGTCGTAACTGCAGAACACCAAACTCGCCCGCATGAACTTGTACCTCAATTTTAATATCATTCCGCTCTTCAGGATACATTCATTCTTTCACCGCAGCATATTTCCCATCGCATTGATCATCACCATAAAGTAGCTGTTCCATTTTCAAAAACTAAACCATTCTCGGAATCACTGCTACAGCGCCCCCCAATCGAGTGGAACCACCTTCCCGCTGAAATCGCATCAATCACCGACAATCAACGTTTTCGCGAAGCACTCACCAACTCCGTTTGAATAAAAGCCCGTTTTATCTTATTCGTGGGAGTAAACAGCGCAAAAATCAAGACGACGCACACTGGAAGAAAATACACGAACAGGCGCTGACTTTCAACTGAGCTTCTTTAATCATGGGAAAACATATAAACATCGCACCGCCGAAACGGTGCATGCGCAAAGAACAATTGCCTCTTCCCTCGCTCAAAAACCAAAGCAACACATGCCACATGTCCCATCTTATTCCAAGATATTCAAATTCCTTATCATGGAGTGTCACCGACGCCTGACTGACACATGCTTGCGACAGTTTAGAGATGTGTGCAGCCTCAACACGTTCACGTGCTTTCTGGCTTCTGTGTTTGTACGAAATTGTAGTGGAACCAAAAACGGGCATACACTCACACTGGCGGCAATGCAGTGATAAATGTGAGCTTGCCGGGCCTTTCAAGGAATTGTGATGCTCCCTTAATCGCACATTAAGGCACCGACCCGTCTGGCTTATTGTTGATATTATCACTGCATTTTTTTGCTTTATGTATAAAAGTATTTTTGTCCCCCCCCCCGTAATGTATTTGCCCTTGATGGGTAAAACAAATAAATCAAGAGGTAAATAAATCTATAAAAAATTACTAATACCGACGTCGAGTTTAAGTGGGAAACGCAGTCGGAAGAGGCATTCTGAGAACAGAAGACTAATACGCTGCAGGTGCGGCTGTAATAATATGCTTGCACCTGGGCAAGTCTGTGGCAACGCAACCAAATCTGCAGGGGTAGAGCTGCTGCACGTATGTTAACATGGCAAGTAGTAAGCATACAGGCAATTTTACGTTTTGTTTTACAAGCGCATCCGGCACGCGTTTTTCCAATGTACTTTTTCGTAGGAACGTCCATGCATCATACCAATATTTGTGAAGTAGCGTCATCAGAAATTCTCTATCTATAACTGTTATGCAAAATCTAGATATTTTATGAAGAAGTACTGCAGGAAGAAAGACCTCAAATCATTGCTCAGTTCTCCAGCAAAGCAAATTACTTCCTCTCATAATATAGCCCTCGACTACCACCAGTGAAAGTCGGCATGCAAACGTGCACTTTAAAGTAACGCTTTCATTTTTTACGACAGCGATAGATTGTTCTGTACTGAGAAGGCACGTAGAAAGCAGTTCTACTGGCGCCAGTGGTTTCATCGCGAAAAGTAAAAGGATGGCCAAGCAGGAATTGCTCATTTGGAAGACCTACGTCAACGCAAGAAGCACTTTCCTAAATTTTGCTACATACAAGGACGCTATTGACTTTCCTCGACTTTCGGAGAGGCAATAACATTCACGACACTCTCACAATAGGTTGCCAGGAAACGCGATGACGTCGACGGGCCGCAGTAATCTTGGCTGCAGCCGGTCAGGAGGGCGCGTCTCCAGTTCCGAATTCCAAGCTAGGGAAACACGCTTCATATCTCTAGCGATAAAGGACTCCTATTTTTTACATCGAAGCTGTCTTTGCGAACCGTCTGCCAGCGTAGTTCGCTAAAACAGGTCGCGTTACCAAGGAGACAAGTGTCAATACACACGCTTCCACAAAATGAATTTAGGGGAAGCGTTTTAATGCGTTATACCCACGATCACGAGACCAAGAGGAAGAGAGAAGCCTCGTGGGCGAGTGAAAGGAAGGAGGATACGCGATCGGCCGCGGGGAGAAGGTTTGACTGAAGGGGAAGTCAGAGGAGGACAACGAATTACGTTAGCGGGAAGTATGCCAATCGCAGAGGATGCAGATAGACCGCTTGTCCGCGTTGCATGGTGGGGGAATGAGCACTCATGTCTTATCTTTCTATGTGGGTGCAAAGACATGGTGCTGCTTCATGTGGGAGTGTAAGCCGTTTTGCTTACCAAGGAAATTATATAGAGCCGCGGTCATTAACCACTGCCTTGATTTTTTAATATATTTTTTGGTTGCGTGGGTGACGCCTTAGAGTACTGCGAACAATACCATGCTAGACCAACGAGTTTTCTCGGTCATATCTTGCCATAATGACAGAATCACGATGCCACAAGCGAACTGTCAATGAAGCCGAATAAATAAGACCTACAGAGCAATAGTCTTCCTTTTCAGCACCGACTGTTGCGCAACTTCTGAGATACCGTTTATCCGAGATTATGCGCTTGAACGGAATTGCAGTAGACTTCAACATGAAACGAGGCTATCTAGCACAAGAAATACCAAGCCTTATTGAAAACTCTCGATTATTACGATGACATCAGCTGGAAGGCCGAGGCTACCGCCACAAACACTGTTCGCCTGCGTCCGAGCCAAGCAGGTGTTCTTCACTCGGGGCAGCTTAGCTACAGAAACGGCAGGTGCGGTTTGCTTGTTTGGTCAAACTTTATGTATTGTCCTCAGGGACGCGACTAGCGTCCCTGAGGAGCTGATTCCTCTGTCAAAGGAATTGGTATGACACGAAAGTGAGACGTGTAGTCGCAGAAGTAGGTGATTTTTTATTTTTATTTATTTATTTGAAATACCCTCAAGGTACATAAAGTACATTATAGAGGGGAGGGGCAAGTCACGATTAAATGTAACACGGAACAAGATACGAAGAGAGAAGAAAAAAAAAGCATAACAATCAATCAAGTGAGTACAGTATCAATATACAATAAAGACAAATAAAAAAGGATAAAACCGATATAAACACTGGTTATACATAACACACCGTTGGATTGACTAAATCCGATATGAATCTGTAATTGTAAGAACACAAAGTACAAGAGCACGAGCTCAGAGCACCAAAGAGGAAGAGAAAAAAAGAAAAAAAAGAAGAAAAGGGCAAAGTTTTACAACTCTAGATCATGTTGATCGGAGCATGTTTGAAAAGAATTGGATCGCGTATGTTCACTATAGATGATGGTAGGTTATTCCATTCGACTGTGGTTTTGGGAAGGAATGACTGTGCGCACGCGACAGTGTTAGAAAACGAGACCTTGACTTTATGACAATGATTCCTACGAGCGGATGTGAATGGTGGTGGTTGAACAAAGAGTGATCGGAGAGTGGCATTGTGATAATATATTTTATGAAAAAGTGAAATGCGAGCTTGCTTCCGGCGAATGGCGAGTGGTGGGATGTTAAGAATGGCTTTCATTTCTGTTACGCTTGCTGTACGGTGATAGTTTGCTAGTATGAAACGAACAGAGCGATTTTGCACTGCTTCCATTGCGTTAATTAATATGGATTGATGCGGATCCCAAACCGATGATGCATATTCTAGTTGAGGACGAATGTACGTGGTGTAGAGCAGTAATTTTAGTGAAGATTGAGCGAGAAAATGATTTCTTTTTATGTATCCCAGAGTACGGTTACTTTTTGATATTATGTGTTCGACGTGATGTTTCCATGACAGATCGTTAGTTATGTGGGCGTCAAGGTAACGGTATGCTGTGACAGATTCGAGATTGGTGTTATTAATTACATGTGTTGAGGACGTTGCGTTAGAACGTGAAACTCGCATGTATTTACATTTCTTAGTATTTAACTCCATGCGCCAATTGACGCACCAGTTATGGACGTGGTTTAGATCAGACTGTAGATTAGCGACATCAGAGGTAGTAGTTATTCTGCGATATACAACACAGTCGTCAGCAAATAAACAAATTTGTGAGGAAATGTTATTGGGTAAGTCATTTATATAAATTAAGAATAGAAGAGGACCCAGAACGGACCCTTGAGGAACCCCGGATTCAACAGGGGCCATGTCAGACACGCTATCATTAGTGGCGACAAATTGAAACCGAGATAGAAGAAACGCTCGAATCCAATTGACGATTGCAGGGTCTATATTAAGTACGCTTAGTTTACACAAGAGAAGCAGGTGGTTTACTTTGTCAAAGGCGTTACAGAAGTCCAGAAATACGCAGTCAATGGGAAAGCCAGAGTCTAAGTAAGTGTGCAAGTCATGAGTAAATGAAAGCAGCTGTGTTTCGCAAGAGAAAGATTTGCGAAATCCATGTTGAAATTTACAAAAGAAATTATTATCTTCAAGAAAGTTAACTAGATGAGTGAAAATGACGTGCTCCATTATTTTGCATGGGAATGAAGTTAAAGATATTGGACGATAATTAAGAGGATTATGAGTTTCGCCGGATTTAAAGATTGGCACAACCTCTCCCATCTTCCAATCTTGAGGTAATGAGGCAGACCGAAGTGATTGTGAAAAGATGTATTCAAAAATGATGGAGCAATACTCAATGGTATTTTTCGAAAACTTTGAAGTGATACCATCTGCTCCACAAGACGAGCTAAGCTTTAAGTTCTTAATTATTTTTTTATGCCAGTGGGCTCAAAAATAATAGGGTTCATTGGAGGAAAATTAGAAGGGGTTGTTTATAGAACATTGGTACATGCGACCATGTAAAATGTCTGCTGTTGTTTGGCAGAATGTGGACGCACTCACGTTGACGCTTAGTGGCACATCTCCGTGCCGACGACTAACGCCCATGATCATGATTTAACTATTGCAGTAGCTGAAGTTCTTCACATATACGTGGACAACGCATTTGGTGTATCCCACGAAAATATGGTATCAAGAAGCACATAGTAAACACCAATACTCGATATGCACTCCATGAAAGCGTCATGAAACGCGAAGGGAAACGCTGCGCGTGTCGTGTCTTCTATCTGGCCTGGCCGTTGATTCTCACAGGGCGAGCGGGGAACGTGGTGCGACAGCCAGGCGAGCATCGGAGAGCTATTTTTCGATATGGATGGATGCTATGAGCGAGGCTTGGGATAAAGCCACCACCTCCCAGTGTGCTAAAATGTTGACGAAATTACTCTTACTGGAAACGCGCCGAATGGGACGGTCGTAGCAACGGTGCGTTTTTTTGAGCCTGATGGCACAAGTCACCGCCCCGTTATAAAAGCGATGATCATAGCATCCATCCATCCATCCATCCAACCGTCCATCCATCCATCCATCCATGCATCCATCCATCCATCCATCCATCCATCCATCCATCCATCCATCCATCCATCCATCCATCCATCCATCCATCCATCCATCCATCCATCCATCCATCCATCCATCCATCCATCCATCCATCCATCCATCCATCCAAGAGCACTGAGAGGAAAGTGTGAAAGATAAAAGGTGCGTTAATATTTGCTCCGTTGTGTGTTTGGCGGTAGCTCAATGTGCTAAACGCCCGGCAGCCATCGTCGCGGACCGAGAGGTCATCTATTCGACTCCTATAAACGAAACTTTCTCTTATAGTTTCTTTTTTCTTTACCATTTGACGGCATTCAATTTGCTGACGTATTTCCGCGACGGAAATACGCCATGAAAGTCTTCGTGGACCCCGGCATCAAACACTTCCCTTTAAAAAAAATGAAGTGTGGGTCTGCTATAGGCCTGACTGGCTGCCCAGGCGGCGCTGAGAAAACGGTGCTAAAAAGCGCCCCCTACGACAAGTTCTTTGGTTTCGAGTAGTCAGACTGGCAACCGCATGCAGCACTAAGCTCAGATGCGCAATGGAGCCGCCGCTGTCGGTTGTGCTGCGCTTTGGATCTCGGCCAGTTTCTGGCGTGGCTGAGTTCTTCAGGCCAAGCAATCTGCGTAACCCAAGAAGCTCGTCAACGTCAAGTATGCTGACGACGTGTAGGAGCTTGAAGGAACCATTTCGGCGCGCTGCAACTCGCAAGTGCAGCGAATCTCATACGACATTGAACTCGAGTTAAGTTTTACGAGGCATGCTCGCGCGATTAACAACAGTGCATAAACGAGAAGATTGCTGTTAAGAAAGCCGACATGGTTTGCATTACACGACGAAACGGAATCAAGAAAGGTCCAGTGACGAAGGCTAGCCGTCGGCGGCCCGAATGAGCGCATTCGCGTCGTGTGCCGTTTTCTGCCGCATTAAGTCGCAAACACACTTTTTCCCCATGCACGGTCGTAATTTTCAACATTTGCTTCTAGGGAATTCGTCAAATTCTGTCAGCGTGCGGTGGCGGTCGAGAAGCGACGGCGCGCAATGTTTACAGCCGGCCGCTGGAAGCAGCCGGCTGTAAGCTGCCGGAAAAATCGTAGGCACATACGCAGGGTGACTCATGGCATCGTTTTTCTCGTTTCGCACGAAATGCCGGCTGCATATCCTCGTGATCGCCGTCGGCAGCCACGGCGTACCGTCTGGACTGCACACAGGGAATATATACATATATAAACGCGTGCACGCGCGTACGAAAAGTAATTAGCACGTTACGTTGCAAACCACGTTTTGCTCGCGTACTCACGTCACGCGTCGGACGGCACGTATCCAGCGGTTCCGTCGCTCCACTTCGTACGGCTTTCAGGGGAGAGAGAGAGAGATAAAAGCGAAGGAAAGGCAGGGAGGTTAACCAGGTTGCACCCGGTTTGCTACCCTACACGGGGGGAGGGGGAAGGGGAGAAAAAAGAATAGAGAGAGCAAGGAGGAAAGAGAGAACAAGTAATACGCGCGCACACATCAGTGTTCACCACACACACAGAGACAGTCACAACAGAGAAATATGACATCGGTTCCTCTGCGGCTGTCTAAGAGTATACGCGTTAACAAAGGCTTGCGAGAACTGGCTCCAAGGAATCCAGAACTTGTAGAGCACATTGAGCTGATGGAGTGGTCAATCCGTTGAGGAGAGTGCGCATCGTGGTCATGAGAGACCTCAACACAGCGAGGACTTGTAGGTTTTTGTCGTGGCAATCATCTGTGGACGATGGTGTACATTGCGGGCCATTCGGCATCGGCTCTTTATGAGCGCGCAGTGGTGGCAGTGAGGGCCACGCGACATCCGCCGCCGCTTTTAAAGCCTCTGCGTCTTTCCGGCTCTCCGACTGTGATGCAGTGGGCGGTGGTGGTGGTGGTGGTGGCGGCAGTGGTGGTAGCTGTCGCTTCAGAGAAGTCTGACGGCCTGTCGGTGTAGGAGGTCGCGTTGTCCGTCCAGATTGGGCAGCAGTAGTCTTAGACCTTCGTCGCCGACGCGAGCGTCGTTGTCTATTTCTCACCACATCAGCAGCCTCTTTGTGCGTTGAGCCGTCCCGTACCATCTGTTTCATGACGCTCCATTCCTTTTTCACCAATGGACAGTCCCTTGATGAGGCTTCGTGTGGTCCATGGCAGTTGGTACACTTCAGGGCAGTTGCTCGGCAGGATTCCGCATTGTGTGGCTCTGCACAGCGGGGGCAAACCGCCACGTTCCTGCAAACTCCGCTTACATGACCCATTTTTTGACATTTACGGCACTGGAGTGGTCTTGGTGTAAACGGACGGACCACGTGACGAAAGTGTCCCACCTTCACGTGGGATGGCAATATGTCTCCTTTGAAGACAATCTTTACGCAACGCGAGTTGCCCAGACGTGAGACTTGGACGATGTTGCTATGGTCACTAACTTCCTTGATGAGCATTGGAAGGTCGCCACAAGGAATGGAGATGTCGACATCGTATATGACACCTACCACCATGTCCTTGTTAAGTGGAAGGTGAGCTCGAACCTTGATACCGTCGAAGTCTGTGACCCTGGTCAGAGCAAGCAGAGATGCCTGGTGTATAACGTCGATGGCCAAGACATTCTTGCGGGGGTTGACTCGAACATCCTTGATTTCGTTTGGAGCCAGAGCCTCGAGTTTCCTCGAGATGGTCTGCCGATTCAGGTGTCTCAGATTGTCCGATGGCGTAACAGGCACAAATAAGACGGTGTAGTTCGTTGAAGCCACCTTCGGCTTCACAGTAGATGCTGTTGAAGCTGGTGAAGCACCCATAGATCTTCGTTTTGGTTTACGACTGTAAACAGGGATGAATTCATCGTCAGAATCGTCACTGCTCACCGAATACAGTTCGGTGGACTCGCTGTCGGCGTCGCTGAGTTCACTGTTCCGTTTCCTCGAGGGGCCCGCCGACGGCGGAGGCATGCCTGGAGGGTGTGCAGGCCAGTCTACTTCCAGTGTAGCCAAATAAAATACCGATGGCTACGCGAGGAACATGAAAAATCACCAAGAACTGTCACCCGGTAAACAAAGCACTGTGTGTTCAGGGGAACCAGTAAAACCGCACATTAGGATCCTTACCCCCATGTTCGAGGTAATTAACCTCGCAACAATAACGGCGGCGATCGCGCTTCGGGACCGCGCGCTGCTCAGAGCTGTCGCCCAGACCACCTGCTTTCGGCACGGTTTGTTGAAGCGGGGATCGCTCGTCAAACATGTCAGACTCTGCAGGCATAGCGGACAAGTTCCTGCGTACGTTT
This sequence comes from Rhipicephalus sanguineus, assembly GCF_013339695.2. Lineage (NCBI taxonomy): Eukaryota > Metazoa > Arthropoda > Arachnida > Ixodida > Ixodidae > Rhipicephalus > Rhipicephalus sanguineus. The sequence goes on from NC_051184.2 coordinate 103,095,463, forward strand.
TAAGCACTTTTTGAGCCTGAAAACTAGGCGCAAAATTAAGTAAAACGCTTAAAGCAACTGAGAACTGCGTAACTCGCCGGTCGGCGTCCATTTTTGACTACCCAAGCAACTTCGGCGCACGCCACCAGGCTCCGCCACAGTACTCAAAACTCCAGCGCGTCAGCCCTATTGCAAACGGCAAATACCAGCGGAGCTAGGTTAGCCGCTCTTGCGTAATCTAACTTTTGCTGGGCCTCCCCCAGCTCCGCTTAACTTTGGCGTTTGCGATAGAATAGCCACACTTATTTCTTTATTCACTGCGAGAAATTTCTAAGGAAGCACCACGCCACTTCCTCCGTGCCACTGCGACAGATGATCACCGAAGTGAGCGTGCAGGCAACGCAAGCCAACAAACATGTCTGAACATGCCCACGCAACGACCACGTTTGAATGCTAGCACAGCTTTGCGGCGCCTTCACAGACGCCTGCGTTTGTGCAGTGAACGCTCTTTGTGCGGCCATCGCACGAGCGTCAGCCTCCTTGGTCTCATCGCCGCTCGAGGTTTCCTTCGCCGCGGGACTTCATTAACCAGCCTTATATCTATCATTTGCCTGCCTTACCTTTTCGGCACGTTAACGTGTTTTCTAAACGAACATTACGCTCTAATCTAATGGTTACTTAACCTTATCGCCGTGAAAAGGAAGCGTTTCCTAAAGTAGCCCAGCTGGTACTTTAATGGTCCCCTCACCAGGTTTGACAATTTTTAGCTCACGAGCGCAATACATACACTGGGCGTTCACGATCAGGTCTGCCAAAATTTGCAACGCTACGCGCCGCAGAAATGGGTGAAATTTCAAGCTGAACGCTCTTGCCCTTCTTCTTGCGTGGGCGCGCCTAGAGATTGAGGGGATGACGTACACGATGGAATGGCTGTACGCCGGTGGTAGTGGGCCCTACGTAGACGGTAGTGCTGTGACGGCGGTCCTCTACGTAGACGACTGTGCTCTGACGACGCCAACAGTAGCCCATGACACTGCGACAATTGTTTGACACCACATGTGTAGTTTGTGTAATTTGTTGCTTCAATAGATGAATATAAACTTGAGAGGAATCATGAGTCACAGAAATGGAATGTGTGCGTCTATTTAGTTATTTTTTTTCGTGGATTGCAGTGAGATGCAGCGCTAATGTGCCTCCGTTTCGCTTGCGTTCGTGTCCCCGTGGTTAGCGTATCGAGCAGACGCAAGCCCTGGGAACGAAAGTAATGTCCTGGCGCGTTCGAGCAATAAATATGCTCATTCATTCTCCCGCCTATACCTAAATGTTGATAGGGCACTGGCTCTTGATACAGCTGGTCTCGTGACCGTAAAAGTGTCGCCGCTTTCATACCCGTCCCGCAGAAACAGGCAATACACCACAAAGAACGCCGACACAACGCCCACGGCCGCTACATCAAAAGAAAGGTAGTGGCCATGCAACGCCGCTCGCGTGCTCGGGCTGGTTCGGGCACGTCATGCGCGTGTGACCATGCATGCGCATGACGTGTTCATGCTTATACGTCATGTGATCCTCTGGCTCGGCTGCCGAAGAGGGTAGGGAAGGGATTTGGCTTACGAAGGCTACACGGGCCGAGTAGCAAGGGTTTGCAGCTCGCCTCCTCGCATCATGGTTTCGCGCTGCTACAAATAATTGTTTTTCTCAGCTCGTAACGAACCGATTTTCAAAATGCTTGCGTCATAATGCGCTTTATTCGGCACACAACAACTTCCAGATTATAACTAAAATTCGCTATGTGGCCTGGTGAGGGGACCTTCAAGGCGTCACTTATGCAGCGCCTTATGGCTGATCACGCAAGCAGCTTTACAGACCCGATCGGTTTCGTGGCACCTTTAGGAAGGAAGAAAGGAACACAAAGGGGAGAAGGCAGGGAGGTAAACCATACAGCAGTCCTGTTGGCTACACTACACCGGGGGAAATGAAGGGGAGTGGAAATATGAGAGAGACAAAGAGAGAGAGGATGTGGCATGCGCGATGGACGTTCATATGTGCAATTACCGCGGTGTGTTGTCAGGAACCGTCAAAATTTATTGGAGGAGTTCGACAACGCTGTGTTCCTGAGCAGATTCCGCTTTTCGACGCGAGCCTTTCTGTGGAAACGAGCTGCTGTGGAAATGAGCGCCCACTACTGGCACCGTCCACTAACCAGAGGGAAGAAGAAGAAGAAACATTTATTTATGTCATGCCTTGGAGTGGTTAGGGTGGGTGGTGCCCCTCTTCCAGGGCCCCACTGGCTACAGCGGCTCGCCGGGCCTGGTCAAGGGTCGTCAGTTGGCTTCCCATTTCCAGTTCCGCGAGCCGCGCCTCCCACGACCAATTCAGGGAATCGTTGTTACACAGAGGCGAGATGGCAGCCTCCGGACTTAGTGTACATTGATATGTTATGTGTTCCAATGTCGGTGTTGCATCGCACCACGAACATTTGTTGCTGTATCTTTGAGGGTACATTCTGTGTAACCTGTGTAAATGTGGGTACGTGTTTGTTTAGAGGCGACGCCTGTCCCGTGCTTGTCTCCTGTTTAGGTTAGGATGAGGTGGAGCTTTAGTTCGCCTACCTAGTCTTTGAAATTCGAGGATTTCTCTTGGCGCGCTAGGTGTCGAAGTGTCCTCCCGAGTGATGTGGTCCGCGGCTCGGCCTGTCATGCCTCGAGCCAAACGGTCCACCCGTTCGTTCCCCTCAACTCCTGAGTGCGCTGGGCACCAAGTCACACCATGATCCATTGTGAGAGCCGTCCCCAGTATGCGTAATACGCAGTCCGGTAAGACCCCGCCAAGGAAAAGAGACAAGAGGGAGCTGCGTTGCTCGCAGTGACCCGTCCCAAGTTCGTTGACTGGCCGCTAGGGGCATGCAGAAATACAGACGCGCGCACGCGTCCACCCTTTAGGCCGGCCACAGGCCGCTCACTCATGCAGGGAGGAGACGCGTGCATCGCTTTTTACATTTAGACGAGATCCGTGTCAACATGCCTTTTTTTTATCCTCTACGCTGTGCGTTCTTGCTCTGCAGTCACACTGGAAAAGTCCACTGCACGTACCTAGATTTAGGTGCACGTTAAAAAACCCCAGGTGTTCGAAATTTCTGGAGCCCTTCACCACGACTTCTCTCATAATGATATCTTGGTTTCGGGAGGTAGAACGCCAACCATTATTATAAAGGTATTTTTCTCTGTTATCGTACCGGCAAATTATTCATGCGGTCATGCAGTTTTGTTTTAACATGAAAGTGTTTTATGCCGGGGTCCACCAAGTACATCCGTCACGGATATGACGTTGATAAAATGGACGCCAACGAGTGAGAAAGAAAAAAAACCAAGAAAAAGATACCCCACTGGGAATCGAACCCACGACGTTGCGACCGCGACGGCAGGCGCCCGACGCCGTACCGACTAAGCTAACTCGGGAACGATATAAGGCGCGAACGCGCCTTATATCGTTCACACATTCTCTTTCGCGGCGGGTGGAGCGGAGCGGTGCCGCCGTCTGTGAGCTGTGAAAAGAAGTAATGCTTCACGATCGACAATTACTAGCGCTTACTCGGAGATTGCACGCGATATCGGAGGTCATGGTTAAAGCGTCTCGGTACCAGAGAGGTAGATTGGCCGCGCTGGCGTCGCCGAGGCACCCTTGACGCACTTACGTTCTTTGCCTTTGGCTTCGTGTTAGCGTGCGTCGGCTCATGGGAGTAGTGCAGCTTCCACATGCACCAACGGGATTTCTCCGCCGCCGACTGCTTCAATGGCAAGAGCACCGACTAACAAAACTGCTGCAATATGCGTTGCAGAAAGGACGCGATTTCGACTGGCGAATGTCGTGCCTTGGCGAGAGGAGCGCCTGAGAGACAGAGGCCAGCGGGACGCATGCGTTTGCGGCTCAGGCTACGATCCTCTACCTCACGTGTTGCTGAAGCGCAGTGTGTGTTATGTATGCATGAGCACAGGCGTCGGCTACCCATTGCTAGAAAGCGCACACCGTGCCGTTTCTCTCCCTAATTGACGACGCTTTGAAGAAGTGCATACCGGGTACCAGTGTTGATTATGAGCTTGTTGATATCATCCTTACGCGGGATTCACGATTCGCTATGTCCAAATATATGTTCACACCATCAGCTACCACAACGGTTTAATCATGATCATGGGCGTTAGTCGTCGCGATAGAGACATGCTGTCAACATGGGTGCATCCACGTCAAACGGTGCTATAGCTGCCAAACACAAATAGACATTGTACAAGCTCTCATGGGTACTACACAACAAGCACTACTTCTGTGAAGACACGTTTCACTTTCGTGTTATACCAATTCCTATGACGGAGGGATCAGCCATGTTTTTTTCTGTGGAGATTGAAGCAGCAGATACCCGATGTCATGTTTGTTTTGCAATGCGACTCTTTAGGACGCGGACCGCCACCGTAACCGAGGCATTCGGTGTCGGCACTCCTAGGGGCAGTGGCACCTCACATGGCGACCCGCATTCCGAATGCTTTCGACAGTGATGGAGCGACGTATCTGGCACCAGTCGCAAGTGGACCTGTTCTGCAGCTCCTACGTGCTATGGTGACAAAAGATGATCCACCGCATGAGATTTATGTTACTACACTGCGTACACGTATATTTGTTTCTTCGTCATTGCAAACGTACAAATTGTGATTGCACAACTCCTTTTTACAAGATATGGGGACAAGAAAAAACTGTACAAAAAATAAACTACACACCCTTTGTAGCTAGCACAATAAATAAAGTACCTATCTCAAACCTACTGTTACGGCATTCTTCTCACAGCCATCCACATTTCTGTGTTAGTCATTGTATTTTTGTTACAGGCTAGAAGTTCTTTTTCTAGTCACTGGTATTCGGAAAAATGAAAAAATAACATTGCAACGTGAGGAGGTTACATTTTTTATTAGTAGTGCACGGGTGTTATACAACGTTGTAGAAGTGCAGTGTTATGTTCAGAAGCCTGTGTTGTAGCTACATAAATGACAAGAGTTTGTATCTACGCATTGAAAAAATGTGCGTAATAATACAAGGTGGAATGAAAGCAAGCAGCTTGTCGAGAATGTGAAAACTCCTCTCATGTCTGAGGCAATGTGCTGTGTATTCTCTTGTTGGACAGTAGAATCATATTCCTGCAGTGGATGACTACAATCTAGGGAAGCACACCTGTGTGGGAGTTGACAACGACACCAACGCTCCAGCACCCCCGACCGATGCAGAGTCGACCGAAGTAGCTCCGCCAGCAACAGCTGCAAATGTGTCCGAGCCGAATCAACCATAACCAGAGGCAAACTGCCTTTGCTGCAGGAAAGCCTTTCGGAAGAGGCTGACGTACGCTTTGCACGGTTGCGCGAAGAACACGCCTACGAATGAGGTTGATGGAAGATCACACCGACAAATTACAGAAACGAGATGAGGAGCACAGGCTCCGAATGGACATCCTGTAGCGGCAAAAAGATATAGATTTGAAATTGAAGTGCCTACAGTAAGGAAAATAAAGGTTTTGGCCTGATCTCTTAAATTATGCTTGATACATGGTGCTGTAGGGTAGTGAAAATCTTTTTCAAAGGGGGAGAGCGAGTGTGGGGGGGGGGGGAGGCTCAACCAAGCTTCATGCGTATTGATGTCATGCGTTTTTATGTGTGCGTGTATATATACACATGCACACATAAGATGTTTGTCAAACGTATCACGCACAAATGAGAAGTTTATTTGTCTTAACTTTGATACATCACACCATGTCTACGCCAGTGAAGATCTGTAGAGCGTGCCAATTCTGTCGGGTTGGGGCAGCGATGGCTGCGGGCTGAAAATCCCTCAGTTAGGTGAAGCATCTACTCACAAGCAGATCTCGTGCTCGTGATCCTGACATGGTATCTGCACCATCGTTGGTGAACGGAGGGAGATGCGAGTGCTGTCACGACCTTGCTCTGTGGCGGTGATTGCTGGGTGCGCTTGCAGAAATGGTTGCTGGAGATTCCGGATCCCTCCGAAGGCACGCCAGATTGTGTGATGCCGCAGATGCAGTTATTATCGTGACGGCTCGTTCAGGCTTGTTCTGTAGCTTCATGTCGAGATACGAGAAGCGCCGCTTCCAAACACCAAACGCACAATCTACAGAGTTGCGTGTTGATTTATGCGACCTGTTATAGCTGTTTGGATAAAAAAAGCCACTTGTACCTCTCCGAAAAACAGTTCAAATACATTAGAAATTCTGGCTGTACATGCCTGACTCGTCCCGTGTCTTCCTTGGCTGGATTGTGAAATGCAATCATTACAGATGGGTGGCAGGCGTTTCCCTTATCTCCAAGGAGCACCCCGGGCAATCTGCGCTCCTCATACAGCACCCGGACACAAGAGCTGTCAAAAATCCTGCTGTCGTGGACTGAACCAGGCCAGCTGGCAAGCACATCGTAAAACTGTAGCTGTGGTCTGGTGACAGCCTGCAAATCGTTGTATCCAAAGAATATGCAAGACACTCATCAACATGGGGCAAAGAAAAACTGTTCACACATATTTGAGAGAAGGCAAAAATGAGTAAGCTTTTTGTTTCGGCAGTGGAGTTCAGTATCAGGCACTTTTGTAAAGACTAAAATGAATCTCGCGCGCCTGAAGTAACAGAGTTGCTGGGTGTAACGTTAGTGTAAAAGGTGCTGTGCCAACTTTTTGCAGCAACAACACGTCATTATTACGACTAAGTAAACCCGTAGTGAGCTGCTCTAGAGTAATTGCAACCAGAAAAGGGCTCTCTAACGTGCACAAAATAATTCTGAAGTAAACAGGCCTTTTTACAATTTGCCCATCGCGTTGCGACTGCGGCGGCGGGGTATTGAACCCGAGTTCTCGTGCTTCACCGCGCGACACCTTAGCTGGTAATTTACCACGGTGGATTTGTTTACATGTGTGCGTGAGCCCACGCCATGGTGTAAGAAAAAATAGTTCACTTTACACAAAAAAGAGTGAAAAGCCTTTCCTGCTGTGAACAATTTTTCTAAAATAACAACACTCTTGTCGTGAACGTTCATATGCTAGTAGCCATAACGTCACTAAAGTTTTATTTTTTTTTTAATATCACACATATTTCTCCTGAGTGCACGCTAAAAAGAAGACCCACGTACGTGCTCTCGGCTATATATTTTGCACAGCTTTGTTTAGAAAGCTTAGTTACATATAGATGACCTAGCGGAACTCACCTGAACATTCACCCCCTTTTGGTACCTAAACACAACGGCATCATCGCCGCCGGGGCTCTTGATACGCACGTTAGTGCAATCGATTCACCCTGTGACTCTAGGAAACTGGGTCATTTCGTAAAAATCGCGCATCACATCGGGATACTGTGAAGCTGCCGGAAAATGCACAAGTCTGCGAAACAGATGGCTCGCGATAGGACTTGTCACCTTCCGCACGATGCCATACACAGTAGGTTGCCATACACAGTAGGTCACCGGCAACAATCTGAAATGTTCCAGCACGATAAAATCTGAGGGACCGAAGAAGCTGAAGCATTGGCGTTATCGGAAGCCCGCGGTTATCATGGCTTGCTTCAAGCGGCTGCATTGTCGACAGCTCTCGCACAGTTTGTTTCGAGAAACGGTAGCGTGCTCGTTACTGTACATGTCCAATGGATTCTCCAGGTCCCGAAGCACTCGTCGTGGCACTCTTGGCAGCGCATATGTTTCGCCGAACACAATGTCATTGGCGCGACATCTGAAATCAAATGCGTCAAGCCGACGAGCGAAGTCCGCCATGTTTACTCGTCTACGCACTCGCGACGGCTTCAAGTCGGACCGAAGGTAGCTGCGGAGCTGCCTTCGGATTCGTTCCGAGCTTGGCCTGCCAAGTTCGCTTCGAGATGGCGCTTCAAGTCAAGGTAGATTCAAGAAATGCGATGTCGGCGCTTCAAGCAGGCCGGAAGTCAAGTTCGAGTCAAGTCGCGTTTATGAATACAGCCCTTGGTTGCGGGCGGGCTGATCGCGCCCCTGTCGGGTGTGCAGTGTCGGCTGACCGAGTGCATCCACTGCTGCCACTGCATGAACGCGCAAACTGCGCCACGGGCGATAGCGTCCCTCTCCGTCACGGAGGGAATGCGGACGTCACGAATGACGTCACGGAGGGAATGCGCAGGCCTTACGCTGCTGTCTCTATGGCCCGAACTCCAGCGCTGTGCCGGGCGTTGGGGCCATAGAGACGGCAGCATGTTACTACACTGATCTTTGTGGCAATAAGAAATCGCGTTGACCAAAAAAGATATACATGTGTCACATCATGCGTAAACCATGTCTGGGTCATTGAAGCAGCAGTAAGCATGATAATCAAGCTAATCCTAGACAAGCAGGAGTGCGTAGCATAATTAGCTGAACCTTAGCTCACGCTAGGTATATCCTGGCATAGGCGAGCTAAGCCACTACATTTTTTTTTTAAATGCGAAGCATTTCTTAGTGAACCTTTCGCACTTTGAGCGTTTCTATCTACGTATCTAACTACCTACATATCTATCTATCTATTCACCTACGTCTGAGTGCTCTCATGATCGCCTCCTTAACTTGGTGTAGACCAAAATTTGCATGGGAGAGTAAGAGCATTTGACAAATATGGCTCTCGGGTAATGACACGAATAAAGTGAAAATGCTGTCTCGTACGTCGTGAAACACTTTCCTCCAGACACGTGTGTCACATACCCGCTCACCACAGGCCGCGGTGTACGGGTATACGCCACAGGTGATTGACAGATTATATCTGCCCAGGAACGGCGAGAAGAGACAGTGGTAATACTAATGCGAGAGCGGTAAGAAAAACCGACGTCGGCAGCGTTGACCCGACGAATGTAAAGAATGAAAATGAGGATCCGAGCAGGACTCGAACCCCAGCAGTCGGCGTGGCAATCAGGTATCCTACCACAGAGCCACGCCCATGTCTATAAACTGGTTTCGAAAAACAGCCTACGTAGGCGTAATGTCGGTGCAGAGTCAATTGTGGTTGCGTTGCTGGATATCTAATTTTGCAAGAAAGCAGTATACATTGCATGATACTCCCACGATAAACACTACATGGTAGTGCTACGATACAAGCGTCATAGATTAACGTCTGTGGTTCCAGTGTTGGCTCTGCCTTTATAGCAGTTTATTAAACATTACATTTGTATTCCTGTGATTCAGCAAGCTATAGTGAAGCATTGCTCGACCACAGAGGAACACATCAACGATAGTTACGTATGATATTCACATAATCTTACCGTAAACTGCACTTAGTCCGCCAGAATGACGAAATGTCAGCTTCATTTCTTACGAGGCTGGGCGATGGCCTCATGCTGACCGAGCATGATCCCAGATGCACTGACAGCTGATTTGTAGGCTAGGCTACGTAGGTCACATACGCCCAGATAGTCTACGAATACGACAAGCGCCATCCACTGATGTTGGTCTACCTAGCACTATCCAGGCCTACCAGCCTCGACGGCCTATACCTTACCAACGCGAACGGTGACTTCAGGTTCCGACATGTCGCTGGCTCTATCTACATACAATTTGTTGAAGAAATGACCGAGGCATCCACGATTTCCAACAGCTGTACTGTACCTCATACTTCGATCACTACACATGAACTCCTCGTCACGGCGATCATGACGATTCGAATCCAATAACAAGTCATGACCAGCTGGTGGTGATCACTGACAACGGTGATGATGACCTTGTTGAAGAACTGTCACGAACTTCTTCCCCACATGCACACGAGTTCGTAAAACGTGCGCGCGTTCTCCATCGTAAGGGACAAGTATAAGCACTATATATCAGCTTACCGCTTCTGGCGTTGGTAATACCCACGTTGCCGTTGGCATCGTTACCCAACTGTAAACAACTGGTTATGTAACACACATGCGGCTCTTCAACATATATATGTATGTGTGTATAAAGTTTATATAAATCTTTAGCGTCATTTTGTAACGTTTCGCTCAGTAAAAAATTACGCCACAGTCACCATCCTGCCGCATGCTTTGCATAACATCGGCTCCCACGGTGCGTGGGATCTGCCGAATTATTATTGCTTTGGTATAAAATTAGATGGCCAGCACTACAACAATTCACGTTGCACCGACAATACGCCTGCATAGGTCTTTTTCCAAACCAGTTTCTAGGCCAGGCGTGGCTCTGTGGTAGAATACCCGAATGCCACGCAAAATGCTTGGGTCTGGTTTTTCTGGGATCCTAATTTTTATTATTTGCATTCGTCGGGTCAACGCTGCCTGTGATTGTGGCATTTACGCAAGTGCTAAGAGGCGAATTGACGTGTTTTTCTAAGTCTAGTATGCTTGTGCACATCGCCGGCTTACCAGGGACGTCAACATCCCCGGTGCAGGGTAGCAAACCAGAAAACATTCTTCTGGTTAACCCCCCTGCCTTTCCCTTTACCTTTCTCTCTCTCTACACTGGCGTTTGAAGGCTAACCTAAGCTCTGACGTAACGTCAGCACTCACGGTAGGGTACACACGTCAGTATTATCGATACGAAATGAACTTTACGGTGCGATGACGTGTATATGATACGTAACTCTCTTTAGCGTATTCCTCCGGGGTCGAACAATCCCTGAATATAGCTTGCTCAATCATAGGGATATAAATGTAATGTTTCATGAACTGCTTTAAAAGCGGATCAAGCAGTGGAACAACACTTGACATTAAGCCGACATGACGCCTGTAAAATATACAAAGTTTATTGCTTTTTATAAAATTAGATCGACAGAACTGTAACCACAATTGACGTTGTACTGACATTGCACCTGCACAGGCTGTTTTTCCAAACCAGTTTATAGACCTGGCGTGGCTCTGTGGTAAAATACCTGATTTCCACGCGAAATGCTTGGGTTCGATTCCTGCTGGGGCCTAATTTTCATTCTTTCCATTCATCGGGTCAACGCTGCTGATATTGGTTTTTCTTAACGCTCTCGCATTTAAATTACCAATGATTGTTCTCGCCGTTCCTGCGTAGATATAAACTGTCAATCACCTGTGGTGATTACCCGTACACCGCGGCCCGTGGTAAACGGGTATGTGCAACACTTGTCTAGATGAAAGGGTTTGACGACGTACGCGACAGCACTTTCACGTTATTCGTCATGATCCGACAGTCATATTTTTCAAACCCTCTTACCCTCCCATGCCAATTTTGTTCTACACCAAGTTAAAGAGGCGATCTGGAGAGCACCCACACGTAGGCTGTTAGATTAGATAGATAGATAGATAGATAGAAACGCTTAAAGTGCCTTTGGTTAACAAATATTTCGCATTTATTAAGGCGCAGAGAAATTATTGGTCTGCTCACCGGAAATAAGGAAGGCGTCTGGAGGCAAGTATTTCAAATATACCCACACAGTGTCAGTCGCTTCTTTCCCGATGTGCGGGTTTCTAGCGGAGCCTTCACAGTGGAGCGTTGTCTGTTTGTTTCATGAAGCGATGTGTTGCTTAGTTTCACCGGCGATCACACGCATTTCGGTGCACACACAGAAGATGGCTGATCCCTCCGCCATAGGAATCGGCGTAACACGAAAGTGAAACGTGTCGTGACAGGAGAAGTTGATTGTTTATAATGCATTGGTATATGACAGCTTGTGCAATGTCTAATGTTGTTCGGCAGATATAGCACCGCTTGATCTGGACGCACTTACTATCACGCCTGTTGTGGTGCTGGCTGTGTAATTTCATGCAAAATTACACACCCAACACTACAACCACAATTGACTTTGCACCGCCATTACGCCTGCGTAGGCTGTTTTTCGAAACCAGTTTATAGACATGGCGTGCCTCTGTCGTAGAATACCTGATTGCGACGCCGACTCCTTGGGTTGGATTCGTGCTGGGATCCTCATTTTCATTCTTTGCATTCGTCGGGTCAACGCTGCCGATGTCGGTTTTAGGGGCGAAGCTCCTTATAGCATCACTTGGTCGGTCGTCGCTCTGTCCGGCGTGTCCCCGCCGTCGCGTCTCCCGTGTCATTCAATAGATGGCGCTGTCCTATAGAGATGCATGCAAACTGCAGTTGTGTGACGATATACTAGATGACGCTGTCCTATAGAGATGTGTGCAATATGGCGGTTGGGTGAATGCGCGCTAGATGGCGTTATAGGTGCCGCTGCTCTCAGATTGGCTGCTGCGCCCGTTATCTCTCATTCTCCTTGATCGTCGCCGTACGTGGAGGAGTGCGCTTGCCGGACCGTGCTGCTTGGTGGACCATGGACGACGTGGAGCGCCGGGTACGGAAGGCCGCTGCGTCTCGTGCTCGTCGGCGGGATCCCGAGGTGCGAGCACGAGAGGCTACCGCCAAGCGAGCGCAGCAGTAATCAAAGCGGCGTATAGCTTTCATTACTGCTGGGCGAAACCACTGAACATTTCACGGTGTAACCATGATTGCTTCAGGAGCTTCGGCCAAGCTCTTCATCATTCACCCGTGGATATGCTGTAAATTTTTCTTAACGCTCTCGCATTTAAGTTACCAATGTCTGTTCTCGCCGTTCCTGGGTAGATATAATCTGTCAATCACCTGTGGCGTATACCCGTACACCGCGGCCTGTGGTAAGCGGGTATATGCCACAGGTGTCAGGAGGAAAGGGTTTGATGACGTACGCGACAGGGTTTTCATGTTATTGATGTCATGACCCGACAGCCATATTCGTCAAATACTCTTACCCTCCCATGCCAATTTCGGTCTACAACGAGGTAAAGCTGCGATCATGAGAGCACCCAGACGGAGGCGGCTAGATAGATAGATAGATAGATAGATAGATAGATAGATAGATAGATAGATAGATAGATAGATAGATAGATAGATAGATAGATAGATAGATAGATAGATAGATAGATAGATAGATCTTCAACGTATATGTGTGTGTATAAAATTTATACACATCTTTAGCGTCATTTTGTAACTTTTCGCTCAGTAAAAAAATTACGCCACAGTCACCTTCCCGCCGCATGCTTCACATAATATCGACTCCCACGGTACGTGGGATCTGCCGAATTTTTTCAACATGAATTGATGGTATGAGCGTTTTTTTTTTGATCGAGCCTGTCACACATGTCACCTACCCATTATAAAGTGGACACTCATAACATCCATCTATCCATCCGTCCAAGCACGCTGTGAGATGAAAGTGTGAACGATAGAAGGTGCGTTCATGTAGCCTCCGGAATGTGTTTAGCGGCAGCTCAGTGCGCTAAACGCCCGCCAGCCATCGTCGCGGACCGAGAGGCCATGGGTTCGACTCCAATCAACGGAACTTTTTCTTCCCGCTTTTTTTTCTGTGCGATCTGATGGCCTTCATTTTGCTGGCGTATTTCCATGACGGAAATCCGTCACGAAAGTCTTCGAGGACCGCGGCATAAAACACTTTCGTATTAAAAATACCTTGGACATCGCTTTATTGCTTTGTTTTAATTAAAGGGCCGAAGCTCTAATAGTGTGGGTCGTTCCCTCCTCTGTAGTATTATGTAGCCACCTCGCCCGATCGGGGACGGGCGAGCGCCGATCGGTAAAGTCCTCCCCCATTTCTCGCCTCGCGACGCCGACGCTCCGCGCTTGCTGCGTTGCAGATGCGTGCTCTAGTCTCCCCCCCCCCTCTCTCTCTCTCGCCTTGCGAGGCCGACGCAAGCAGCGTCTGCTAGCGAGTTTCTTGATTGAAAAAAACCGACTGGTCGCGCTGGACAACTGTTCACTGACCACCCCGTATATGTAGGCACGGTATTTTGACCTCCAAGGTAGTGCCTGTGTGAGATTTCTCCTCTGCGTGATTAAACAATAAAAATTCACAGCGTGCTTGCAAAATTAATGTGAGCTGCAAGTCGCCATGACTGTCATCGGCCCTTTAGTATGAACATGCCCGATCTCACGTCGCTGATGATGTACTGGGCGGAATTGACTGAAGATTCACATATGGCGCGTGTCATTGGTGGAAGGCAATCGTTCGATTTAGTGCGGCGACGTACGCAAGGCGGACCGTTGTAATAAAATCCGTTTGCTGTTGGCGCGCTTGCACTTTCAGTCGGAGTTCACGGTTTACCGATGATTTCCTCCGGAGCTTCGCCCCACTCATCATCAGTCATCCCGTGGATAAGCTGTAGATTTTTTCGGGCTTTTGTATCCTTATTCCTGCATGACAACTAATCGAGAAATATACAGCAGCTTCTAGGCGCACCTCACTGGAATGGTTCTAGGTTGACCAAGGATCTGCTCCTTCCCGGCGCGCGCAAGGCGCGAGTGCTCATTTGGAGTCGCGAGTAGCTGGGTACATTTAGGCCCGTATTCACAAACGAAACTTAAGTGGAGGGACAGTAAGTTTGAGGAAAGTAGAAGTATAAGAAAAGTTGCACGAAAGTATTTCGTGATCGGCACTTAAAGATTACTTTCCAAAGCAGCACTTTTCGGGGGAAGTATGTCGTTTCGTATCGAGGCTGCGCAAATAATTGACGTGTAAGATGTTTGTAGTTGCAAAATAATATATTGTACTTCAAAATTAAGTGGAAATATATGTTGCGACGATCTCATGCACATGGTTCTGAGTGAAAGAACGAAATATTTTGCCTTTTCAGTGCTTTGTTAGAACTCGTCTGACCACATTGACCTGCAGCCAACATCGGTTTACCATCGGTTATACCCCGGTCGTCGATTACCTCCTGCCGTGCGGATAGGTTCGTTGCGTTTGTTACGTGATGTGACTTGCAGTGTTCCTGTGCTGCGTTTACGGGGTGTGCGCAGTCGTTGTTTCTACTCGTCACGACGATCGAGAAGAAAAAAACTTTTCCGAGGAAGAGCGTACCTTGCTTCTGAACCTGCTCTCGCGTCACCGCAGCGTCGTCGAGAACAAGAGGACGGATGCGGTGTACATGAGTAGGAAGCGGGACTCCTGGAAGAAGATACAAGATCAGTTCAACTGCCGCCACAACGTCACACCGCGAAAATGGACTCAGCTGAAGAAATGCTGGGAGAATATAAAGGACAAGTGGCGGAGGACGAGCGCTGAGGACATGCGCGAACGCTTTGCAACCGGTAAGCATTACTTTGGCTTAAATTTCCATATTATTGGTGACATATCCTGCATGTGTGAATTTCCAGCGTGCAACTGCCCTCGATAACATGAACCACGGCCGGGATTGAGAGACGCACTCGTATTATTAGGCAATTAGAAGGGACGCCAGCGCATCTGTCAGGTCTCGCCGTAGTAGAACGCATCAAAATGGCTAAAGTGAGCGCCATAATTGTGTCGCAGCGTCTACAATCGCGATCGCGTTTATCTACATTTGCACTCCGTACAGCCACGGCCGCTGTACAGCAAAGAGCTCTAATCACGGTATTTAATCCGCTGAGCACGGCATGCATCGCTGCGTTTGTAAATTTGCTTCGTGCGTTTTGCGCGTTTGTTCAACGTTTGCTGACGACCGATGTGCTTTTAGAAAAGAAACTTCCTTTGGGAGACTCAATTTTACCCAACATGCACCCGTTAATTTGGTTCTTTGCGATTTCAGGTGGCGGAACACCACCGCCAAGCCATTTGACAGACGAATTGCAGCGTGTTGGTGATATCGCGTCGCACATGGCCGTTCGGCTGCCCAATCGCTGCGACAGCGACCGCAGCCGACATGATGCTGTGCCAGGGGAATCGGATTGTTCGAAAGCGCAGTGCACACCGGCTGTCGCTGCTCTGCTGCCAGAGACCCGAAGACAGGCCTGTGGAAAAGTCCGGTGGTATGACTTTCCCGTATTTTTTTTTTCATTGCCCATGTTTTAGATATGTTTTGCTGAATTGGCTGTAACAAAAATGCTCATCGTTTATTACGTTGGAATAATGACGCACACATATTCATCGTCCAGTATTTCAGTGGTCTTCCCAATACATTGTTTGTGAAACTTTGATGCTGTCAATCTCGTTGACTCCTCTGCCTTTCTATCCCTATATTCTCTCTCTCGACGCTGTCACTCTTTAGCGGCTGACGTAATGGTATATCTTTGAGTGAGGAATGAATAAGGCAACGTGAAAGCTTGAAAACATTAACAGGTTGCAGTGCGGCCAATTCATAAAACTTAAATGGCTACAATTCGCACATCAAAGGTGCATAGTGTGCATAATAAGCAAGGTGTTCAGAATATTGCGACAGTTTTGGTGTAGCTAAGCAGTATTCGCGTCGCGTGACACTGTGCTCATTTCAACTGTTTCTGCAGGTTGTGACAACAACTACGATGAACCTAGGAATCCATGGTCATGGGACGACATCAGTAGTCCGCTTGCAGACACCTCAACGGGGACTGCAATCGCCCATGGCCAAGCACCGGGCACTTTTGAGAGCCCATCAGAGGCTGCAGCCGCACCACCAACACCACCGGCCAGCGCCGCTGCAGCGTCGACTTCTAGTGCCGCTGAGCCTGCTTCGAAACGCTCGCTTGGATGCCATCAAAGAGGAGCGTCAGCAAAAAAAAGAAAGAACATTTTTTGAGATTGTAATTTATGCGCATTGAGCACAAACAGAAGAAAGCACAACACACTGAAAAATTAGAGCTTTGTCGACTCAAAATAGACAATTCGAAATCAAAGGCAGAAATGCTAAAACTGCAGCTCAATGTAATGAAAAAACAGTATGAATAAAGTCACATGTCAGTGATCTCTTGTCAGTTCGTTTAAGTGAAATACCGTGTCACTATGCGCTCCCTCATTCTGAAACCACTTGCTGCGTCTGGCACAGGTGGAATGGCTGGTGGTGGTGGTGGAACATATGAGGTAGAAGACGCCGAACCGTTGTCATGAATTCCCGGGCTTTGTGGTGGAGGTGGGACGCCTTCTCTTAGGAGGTGGCCGAAATTGTGCAGTGCAGCACAAGCTGTGATGACGATAGGAACAGACGTTTTTTTTTTATCTGAAGCGTCATGTCGAGGCACGGAAAGCGTCGTTTCCACACTCCGAACGTCCTCTCGACACTGCAGCGAGTCCGTGACAGGGACTTTTTTTTTATTATTATATGTGTTTAAGGAGAGGTTGGTGCCTATACATGGCTCCGGATACTCCTCTTCCCTTACTTATTAATAAGCGTCACGAACTTATAAATAAAAGTACACTCACTTACGGCAATGTCCATATAAAAGGAATGTTCATACGTCATGCATAATGTCCACGTGGGACTTGTTGTACCTAATGAAATGACTTTTTTTATTTTAAGCATTCTTTCGTACACGCGATAATATCGATGCAACTCCAGCTCACCTGTGCTGAGGGCTGCCTTTCATGCCTCTGTCCCTAAATGGAGTCATGAGATAGGACCTGCAGGGACACCCCTTGTCACCAAGTAGGATACCAGGCGCAGTTCCTCTCTCATATTGCACTCTGGCCAAACTGCTGTCGAGTATCCTGCTGTCGTGAGCTGAGCCCGGCCAGCCGGCCACCAAATAAAAACATTGAAGTTGAGGCCCTGTGATTGCCTGCAAAACAAGACAACTTTTTTCATGTTACGCAGCCCCGAATGCGCCTGAAACCTAGTACAACTCATGTTGTGAATACAATGTTACACTGCTTGTTATGAAAACATAATCGATCGGGCATTCGCATATTTGTTATTTATATCAATGGCAGTGTTGTAAACATACCTGAACATTGATTGAGAAGTGGCCCTTTCGATTCCGAAAGACCTCTGCGTCTTCGCCACCAGGACTTTTCATGGGCACATGAGTGCAGTCTATGCACCCACATACACCAGGGAAACCGGCTCAGCTGGGAAATTGAATAGTACCCTTGGCATTAGGCAATTTCCTTTTAGGGGCGAAGCTCCTTAAGGCGGCACCCGTTCGTCCCTCGTAGTCGTAGTCGTAGTGCGCAACCAGTCTTACGCTTTGACCTACAAGGTGGTGCCGGTGGGAGATTTTTCCTGTGCGTTGTTGAACAATAAAAAATTCGCAGCGTGCGCGTTAACTAAAAGCCGAATTCTTCTGTCTCTCATTCCCCATTAGCAGCCATTGGCATGTTCCAGTAGGAAACGTTAGTAGAAGTAGAAGTGTAAGTGTTAGCTAAAAGCCGACTTCTGTCTCTCATTCCCATTTGCAGCCATTGTTTACCTCCAAGGTAGTGCCTGGTGAGATTTCTCCTGTGCGTGATTAAACAATAAAAATTTTGTTCAAAACGCCGTTGATTGATGAAATAAACCAACGAAAGACGCCAGATGTTTTGTAAAAGCAAAACGAAAGAACGCCAGATGTTTCTAAAGCAAAACGAAAAGACGCCAGCTGCTTAACGAAAGACGCCAGATCTTTTCTAAAGCAATGGTTTTCTAAACAATGAAAATTCACAGCCTACATGTAAAATTAAAGTGAGCTGCAAGTCATCATAACTCATCGAACCTTTAGTATAAACGCGCCCGATCTCACGTCGGTGATGATCTACTGGGCAGAATTCACGGAAGATTCACGGTTTACCGATGAACCTCCGCAGCTTCGCCCACTCATCATCATTCACTCCGTGGATATGCTGTGATTTTTTTTCTTTCATAGGAAAGTTGTTGCTGATTTAGAGTACTGCGTGTTCTACTATGGGAGAGCAAGAGATGGACGGGTGAAAGTGTCAATGGAGCCGAATGAATGGGAGCGACAAAAGGCTGGTCTTCCGTTTCACCAATAACTATGGAGCAAGTTTGTTGAATAAGTTTCTTCTTGAGATTATCCTTTTAAATTGAAAGGCCTCTTGAATATGACAACCAACGCGGCTATTTTCCTTAGGAAACGCGAAATCTTATCTAAAGCTTTCGGTTGTTATGGGCCGGCTCTGCTACCTGGCTGGGACTACCACTACAAACGCTGCAATGCTTGTGCATGAGGCTGCTGTTGACTCTGGGGCAGCTACGCTACAGAAACGGCAGGTGACGTTTAGCTGAAGAATAGCATGGAGTTACTGTACATATCTCATTTAGGAGCCCTATTTGCGCATTTGTTTTCCACGTAGTGCATTGTTGTATTTCGGCACGCGTATTAACGCGGAACTCCCGATTACTCCATGTATCTATACATTTGCCTTGATTCTGTTTGTACATAGTTGGATTGTTGCTCTTTCTTCTGCTGCATTGACTAGTTCATTTTTAAGTGTGGTATTTATGTGCGTGCACATATAAATGTATATATACGTCTTTGTGTTTTTCACGCGATAGCGTTAAAGAGCTCGTTTTACAGATATTCTGGTGTCGGTGAGGGCATCATTGGTTGTGAGCGAAAGATCATCATTTTATTCGTGACCCAAAAATTATGGATTATGTAAATAAAATGAACAATAAAAACTTCGGGTTCGAGTGAGAACCGAAACCAAGCCGTCTCCATGGCAAGCTGGTGTTCAAACACAGGGCTACACTATTTCTTGTAAATGTTTCGGAAAAAAAACACTATATGAATGTCACGTAGTGATGGAGTCTCCTTAACGCGTGTAATGTTGCGTGCCAGACGTGTAGAACTGGGCCAGGAGTCAAAATATGTGAATTGCACAGCGAGCGGGTGTTTTGAAGTCCCACCCGTCACAAAGCGCACAGACATATACAATCATCATCACCAGCGAAATATTGAAGTAAACAGCTGTGTAGGATCGCGTGGTGTTTTACGGACGCGTAGTGGGCCCTTCGCTGATTCTAAAATGGAATAATTATGGCGTAGACAAAAGGTAGACAAAAGGTAAAACTGGAGCAATTCTAAGAATCCACCAGTGGGGAGACCAGCCATACATACAGAAAGAAGGGATATGCATTGGCTCCTGCATGGCCCCTATTTTAAGCGATTTGTTTTTAGCTCATTTTGAAGCACAAAGCTTATAAGCGCACATAAAACGAGGACCGAAGATATAAGAACTTGACAGGACAGCGCTTAACTCACAACTGAAATTTTTATTGAACAGAACAACATTTAAAGGCACAAGAGAACGAATTGCACATGCGTAGTCGAACAAGAGGCCTAACTGCCTTCAGGACCAGAAACAATGAACACAGCATAGTGATATTAACAATCTTCACTTATCAAGAAAGTCAAACTCCTTATCGTGTAACGTGATGGAAGGTTGACTAACACAGTCAGGGCCCCTTTTTCTAATATGAAATGCCTCCACTATTTCACGTGTTACCTGATCTTTATGCCTAAACAGTATCTCGGTTTCATGCAACACAGCCCATCTCACCGTCTTGTTGTTTTTAGCTGAACTGGACAGAAACCTTAGTGGTCGCCTTCATGACTTTAGCGTCACAAAAACGTTCCGGTATGTGGATGATTTTTCAATTTTTCTTCATTGCAATTCTGGCGGTTTCGAGACGCTAGCAACAAGCGCACTTACCTTTTTTCGTCATGGATTATCGCCCCTAGTTTTAACTCATGACTTACCATCTAACAGAAGCTTACGCTTTCTTGACATCAATCTTTTATTTTGCGACCAACACGTTTACTGGAAATTTGAACCGCGTGCGAATAAACCATTGCTCTCGTATGCCTCGGCACACTCGATGCTGGTAAAAAGGGGTATTGCGAAGTTATGTCTCTCCAATGCTTTGCGTAGAACTTCCCCCGAGCTTATGAGTGACAGTTCTATGAGCAGGTTCTTCGCCTGAGGGATGCGGGGTGGTATCCCTCGCATGTACTCGTTAGCGTTGCTGAAGGCCTTCTGAACCATATGGCACCGAAAAGAACGATTTATCCGCCTTCCAAAAGTAAAGTAGCAGTTATTTCGTACATTCGCGGCTTTTCACACCGTCTAAAACATTATCGGTGAACGTGCAAGCATTAGAATGGTTTTTTCTGCGCCAGATAAACTGTGGTCTATGTGCAGATTGACTAGCGTGTGTGCCCCCAAGAATAGTGTGTACGATAAGAAGCATAAAACTTATTTCGTTGACTGCACAAAAGATACTGTTTATAAACTGCCTTTGACTTGTGGTAGCTATTATGTTGGCCAAAGTGGACGATGCCTTAATGATAGGCTCCGGGAGCATCGATACAACGTGTCCGAGATGAGAGAGGGGTTTTTAGATCCGCACAGCAGATCTTGCACTGTTATGACCATGTGTGAACCGTCTCACGACGAGTGTTCAGTTGTGAGCAGAAATAGAAATCGGTTAACCCGCGACATCATTGATGCGGAGTTCATTGATAGATTAGTTGACACATGTGTATCTCAACCCTGTATTGCTCGTTCTACGAAAGAGTTATGTTGCTTGCGTCGTGAGATGAATTTTGTGCCGACAGCGCAGATGTGATATATCACGGCTTTTGAGCTATATATGTGGTTGCTTGGTTCCGAATAAAATACTGTTGTAAGTCAGCACTCGTGTGTGTCAAGGCTATTCTCTGTCTTCGTCTTTTGCGCTTTCAAACTGTGTCTCGAGATGGTGTCTTCATGAGACAGTGCGACAGTGTTCTCTCACTCTTTGAAAACGCTCTATGAATCAGTGCGCCATATGTGTCCCACTTTTTTCCCTAAACTACTGGCTTGATTTTGATGAAATTTGTTATACTATTTTTTGTAGGCTATATGAATATACCACAGCCGGTTTTTATATGATCGTGTCAAAAACATAGGCAAACATACAAAGCGTTAAGCAAACACTTAAGCAAAGAAAAAAGTTCTAATTGTGTGTCCCCTGAGTGCGATATTTGTTTTATTTGGCGTTTAGTGTCGCAAAAAAGCATCGCAAGTGATACACCTCAGAGTAGGAAGACGCTTCTGCGACGACAAAGGCGCGAGTGGCGTTGCTGCGCGGCAGATGCAATAAAATGCTGCACACTTAAAAGTGTTCTGTCGTAGTCGCGAAATAAACGCAAGCAGGCGACACAAGGGTGCATACGTTACTTTACGAGTCTTGAAAGAACCTTTAAAATATACAACCCCATAGCATGCACAAAGCACAAATGAAAGTGCCGTTCTTCTATCATCGCATATTCCAGGATTTCTCGACGCTGGCTTGACGCGTCCCATTCGCAAAAAGCCGTTACAGTTGCCGCCGCGAACTCCTCAATGCGCACCCGGTACGAATGAACAAGCTTTTTTACTCTCACTTAAATTCCTGCAGTAGGGTGCACTGCACCATGTCATGTTTGAAAACACAAGTGACAGGCACCAAACATGAAGGCAAGCGATTCACAGCGAATATTAACACGTCCACGGAGAAGCTGCCGCGCAAGACACAGGCCACCAAAATATGCGACGCGCTGATAGCGATGGGCCTTGAACCGACGAGGCCAAAAGGACGAATGGCGCTGCACCAGCTGAAGCAGTTGGGCTTCTCTGCAGCAATTCGGAGTTCTAAGTGGCCGCGCTTGGTGAATGGCAGCGGAGCGGCACGTGCAAAAAAGAGGCCCAACTCTGGCTCCTAAAGGAGCCAAATACAGTAACGCTAATTAGGAGCATCTTTCTGCAACATCTGGCGGTAACAATGCTAATGGACAAAATCAGAATATTCGATTGTCAATTTTCAATTTCCGAAAAATGAAATGTACTTTGAAAAGTATGCTTTGCGCTAGTATGTGAAGAACACCAAACTTACAGCTCTCAATGGAGCCGACTGATGGGAGCGACTGAAGACTGGTCTTTCGTTTCAGCAGTAAATGTGGCGCAAGTTTGTCGTGTAACTTTCTTTCTGTAATTATCCATTTACCTTTTAAAGTGCTCAGACTTTAACAAGCAACATGGCGGTATGCCGTAGGGAGCACGAAACCTTATTTAAAATTCTCGATTAGTACGAGCAGGCGCCGATAGAAGGCAGGGTCTACAACACCAAACGCCGTCAGCTAGCACCCGTGAGCTGTTGCTGACTCTGGGCAGTTGGCCTAGAGAAATAGCAAGTGGGCTTTAGGCCCATATTCACAAACCAACCTTATCCTTATCTTTTGCCCTCCTTACCTTTTCGGCACCTTAACGCGTTTCTCAAACAAACCTTATGCCCCAATCCAACCTTTCCTTAACCTTATCGCCGTGAAAAGGTGGCGTTCGATAAGGTAGCCCGGCAGCTGCCTTAAGGCGCCACTTATGCGGCGCGCTACGGCTTATTGCGCAAGAAGCTCTACAAAGTCATTAAAGAAAAGGTGACGTACGCAATCGGCGCCCATATGTGCAATTAACGCTGCGAGTACGTGCTCGGGAACCGTCAAAATTCCATGGAATAGTTCATCGACGGTGTGTTGCTGAGCAGACTCCGCTTCCCGAAGCGAGCACTTCATGTCCCCGAGCTTGCCGCTGGAAACGAACCTCCACTACGTCGGTTTTGCCGTGCCCCCCCGCCCCCCTCCTTCAACTGCTGGTGGCGCCCTGTTTCTACGGCAGAGGCACTTTTCAAATTGTGAATGGTGACTTGGTGGACATACGCTTGCCACAATGCCCCGCATAATAAACGTGTGAAAAAATCAATGCGCGTACGGCGCGGAAGCGAGCGTGTTTCACTGCGGTATGGGATATATTTTTTTCTCACTTTTTTGCACTCACGGAGCCGCTGTACGGCAGCACGTCGCTTTCGCTGCTCTGAGCTGCTCCCACTTTCTCATGTTGTTCTTCACTGAACACCGCGTGCTATCACAATGCGACGCTTTCAAGTCGATGAGCAGCGCTGGTTCTTCAGTAAAATTCAATTTTCGCCTTTCTGCCGCACTCAATAACAAGGCATATGTGTGACACACGCAAACATCCACACACGTACACACGCAGGCAGACGGAGAAAACGGCTCGGAACTTGGCGCATCCGTCGGTGCCCTCGAAGAAATGAGCGCTTCGTGTACCGGCGCATGCCGGCGCGTCTTCATCTGTCTCCGCTTGCGGCGGCGCGTCTACGCGAGCGGACGGTTGCTATGACAACGGTAAAGCGATAACAAAGAAAAGGAGCACACAGCGCGACCAGACGATATGCGTTCTTTCCGCAACTTGCACGGTCATGCGTTCCTGCATTTGTCTTATTGTTTTGAGGAGCATGCAGCAATTTTTTCTTGCTAATGAACCTACAATCAGCCAGCAAAAGTTCATAGCCTCGCTCCCATGGTCGTTCCTTATGACGAGAAGGCCGCCTTCCGTAAGGCTGCCTTAAAGTCGAATAAGGCGAGTTTAGAAAACGCACTGTGACCTTTTATTATCCTTACACTTTTCCCTTCCTTTCGAAAGGCCGCCTTATAGCGTTAAGATAAGGTTGGTTTGTGAATACGGGCCTTAGTCAGGACCCTCAGCTCAAATATTACGACCTTAAAGGGGCCGTTACACGGTCACCCAAGAATGCGGGGTATTCATAATGTTTTAGGGGCGAAGCTCCTCAAGGCGGCACCCGTTCGTCCCCGTCGTAGCATAGAGTAATATAAAAAAGGTTAAGAGAGGACACTCCCGTAGGCCCCTGCGGCTGATTTGGGTTCGCAGCGCACCAAACGGAGGTGGGGAATCCTACAGCCGCCTCAGAGATCAGAAATCGCAAAAAAAAATTAAAAATGTCAATCTCAGAGGCCATTATTTAGCTATATGTACAATTACACGGCCCCCGAGACTACTTCTGTTCGTGTGATCGTCTCGGAGGTCATACATACATATATACATATATATTTTTTTCTTCTTTTTAAAGCGTTACTTGCATGCATAAGTAGCTTCGTGTAAGCCACACCACCAGAGCGGCGAGCACACAATGCCATTGTTTATGCAGACATGACAATCGTTGGGAGAGACGAAACATTTTATTTCAAGTCACATTCTCAGTAAGCACATACAAAAGATGGGTGCACTGCACAATGCAAGACAGCTGCCACATGTTGAGAAATTGCCCAGTAGGAATAAATAGGCGATATTTAGAAAATTCCCACAATACAATAAAAGTGCAGAAGACAGCATTAGCATCACAGAGGAAAAGGGGATGTCAGAGTGAAAAGGGGACGATTTTTCACAGTGAAAAGGGGCCACTCGATTTAAGTGAATGAAGAATATGTATGACCATCCAAACACTAACTAGCTGAACGGCAAAATAGTGCGAAAGATACCGACATACTTTGATAGTTAGCTAATGACAACCACAACTTCAAAATTACATCTTGGAAAGGTGCAAAGGGCTACCTGTCGTCTCGCGGAATCCTGAACCATTTAGTACCACGCTCTCTCCCTGTCCTGTCGTTGTTGTTGCACCACGCAGCGCAGCAGTAGCTGCCGCAGTACTTGACTCCGGACGGCATGACCTGGAAAAAGAGAAAAAAAGTTTACCGTATTTTCTCTGGCCTTCGCAAATTGTCTCCGACGCACTTCTCAGCGCCCTTTCGCGAAAAACAGTCCCAAGCAGTTGCCGCAGTGAAAACAAAGCAACCTTCGATGCATGAACTACTGAGGCACTATTTAACGAGAATATTACGTCGTAGCCACGGCCAACGAACACTGTTCTCATTTCTCAAGTTCTCTCTAATTCGGCTCTTAACATAGGCGTCAAGCAAACTGCGAATACCACAAATAACGATTCTAAGCATAACTGCACTCTTTCACACATTTGCACACCCATGCAGTGAATTAGAACTGCGTGTAACGGCATTGTATGCACAAAAAAAAAACCTTACGACGCAAGCGGCGACTCATTCTTGGCGCCAAGAAACGATTTCTCTTTAACGTGCTGCGCAGCATTTCAAGTTGCTATTTCTTAATGCAAAGCCATTCACGAGCATCATACGCGAAGCGTCAAGCACAAAGAAGCTTTCGGCGCTAAAACACAAAGTGCGTCAAATGTCAACTTAAAGCTGTAGAGAAAAATACATTGCAAAGTAATGAAGAGAAAAAAGAACCTAATGAAGGCGTTCTTACCAAGCAGCCGCCAAGCAGAGTGACTTCCCGGCAGACGATCCCAGCAAATTCCACGGAGCAGGTATAGCCCATTTTGTATGCGTCGCCGCTCATGCCGCGTCGTCTTGCCATGCCGGCAATCCTGACCATATATGGTCATGACAGCTACCATTCGATGATTTCGAACTGTCCAATCGCAGACGATAAAGACGGATTTAGAGCCGCACTGCGAGCCAGCGGAAGCCACTGCCGCAGCCACATAGTCTGACAAAGACAAATAGATGTATCGTGAACCAGAAAAGGTACTGCAGTAGATAACTAGTACACGCGTTCTCTTGGAAACAGGGAGTGACGTGCTGCCGTCTAACGGCTGGCGAGAAGCTGCGTAGCTCCGCCGCTTATAGGCTCGTGTGTCCACTCTTGTCATTTTCTGTTACTCTATGGTCGTAGTACGTAACCAGTCTTAACGCTAGTACCAGATCTTGACCTCC
The DNA here is from genome assembly GCF_013339695.2 of Rhipicephalus sanguineus. Classification (NCBI taxonomy): domain Eukaryota; kingdom Metazoa; phylum Arthropoda; class Arachnida; order Ixodida; family Ixodidae; genus Rhipicephalus; species Rhipicephalus sanguineus. The sequence continues at coordinate 103,121,745 of NC_051184.2, forward strand.
AAGGTGGTGCCGGTGGGAGATTTCTCCTGTGCGTTGTTGAACAATAAAAAATTCGCAGCGTGCGCGTTAACTAAAAGCCGAATTATTCTGTCTCTCATTCCCCATTAGCAGCCATTGGCATGTTCCAATAGGAAACGTTAGTAGAAGTGTAAGTGTTAGCTAAAAGCCGACTTCTTCTGTCTCTCATTCCCATTAGCAGCCATTGTTTACCTCCAAGGTAGTGCCTGATGAGATTTCTCCTGTGCGTGATTAAACAATAAAAATTTTGTTCAAAACGCCGTTGATTCATGAAATAAACCAACGAAAGACGCCACATGTTTTCTAAAAGCAAAACGAAAAGACGCCAGCTGCTTAACGAAAGACGCCAGATGTTTTCTAAAGCAATGGTTCTCTAAACAATGAAACTTCACAGCGTACATGTAAAATTAAAGTGAGCTGCAAGTCGTCATAACTCTCATTGAACCTTTAGTGTAAACGCGCCCGATCTCACGTCGGTGATGATGTACTGCGCAGAATTCACGGAACATTCACGGTTTACCGATGAACCTCCGCAGCTTCGCCCACTCATCATCATTCACTCCGCGGATATGCTGTGATTTTTTTGTAGCGTTAGCTACACTTGCCTAGCCAGAGCAGGTTTCGCGGGGGTCATCATGAGCCGTGCTGCGCATGCGCGCGCGACTCGCAGCTGCTGCTCTGCGCACCCTTACTGCGCATGCGCATACCCTCTCCACACACCTCCTCTGCACTCCCCCTCACCATTCCCCCTGTCATCCACCCTCTCCAATTTCCCCTCTCCACTCACCCTCTCCCCTTCCCCTCTCCACTCACCCTCTCCCCTTCTCCTCTCCTCTTGCCCTCTCCCCTCCCATCTCCCATTACCGTCTCCACTTCCCCTCACCCCTCCCCATTTCCACTCTTCCTTTGAAACGCGGGCTAGACCAGCGCCCTCTAGGCATTGGCTAGACATGCCGAAATTCTCTCCTACGCAACGCCGCGATGAGCTCGAGCGCATGCGCGTCCCCTCCCCCTCTCTCTCCTCTCCTACGCTGCCCCCTCTCGCCCGCCTGCCGACCGCGTTCCCCGCTCGCCTTGTGAGAATTAACGGCCAGGCTAGATGGAAGATGCGACGCGCGTAGCGTCGCTCTTCGCGTTCCACGACGCGAGCTCGGTAGCATGCCCAACGAACGCCAACGGAACGCGATCGTGCAAGTGCTCCGGCTTCGCATCTACTCATGGTCCCCTTTAGCGGGAGATGGTGTATTCGCCTTCGCTGTGCAGTCGCCGTCTGACAGTGCGCTGGTGCCGCTTGATAGCGCCTCTGACTGGCGTTTGCAGGTGGATAACGCCATGGAGAAGGAGAGCGCAAATGCCGCTCAACGGCGCAGAAGAGCCGAGAAGCTTATGTCATCGGATCCCGAAGTAGTTGCCTGGCAATTAGCGCTTCAGCGTAAGAAGAATGAGCAGAGGAACGCTAAACGTGCTGCGGAAAGCTAAACGTGCTGCGGAAATCTGGAAAGCTCAGAATAATCAGCTGAACCTTTGCTAACGCTACGTATATCCTGGCATAGCCGAGCTAAGCCACTGCTAATCTTTTTTTAATTTGTTTCCTGATATGATGGTGGTGAAATAAACAGTGTCCCCAAGCTCGTAAGCTCGGGGTCACCCTAAGTGGCAGGGTACCCGGCCAGAGGATACCTGACATCAATTCCGTTTTTTCCCCACTCTCGTGGAGCGGGGGGTATGGACAACACCATGCGGCTGTACGAAAGATGGACTTAATGGTCCGAGACATATTTGATCGCAGTTCTGATGCCGGCCTAATATGAGGTGGAGGTGCATGGTCACTTTATTTGCGATTTCGCTCGCGTCTGAGTGGAGCTCATTCCGGATCTAAATATCCAATTCTTGTAGCTCCTGATCACAGTCAAATGTGCCTGTGAGACATCGGTACACGGTATGAAAGCAAGATGTAACATACGGAGAAGTTTCGGTTATCGTGGGGACGGGGCTCTTATGACGGTGTAGTTGAATATTACACTGGTCGTTGGAGGCTCACGTAATATTTCCCAAGACCATGTGATGATTCCAAACATAAGCCTCCTATCTTGTCGAATAACCTTTCTTGATATGTGCAGGATGTGCTTGAGCACGAGCCAGACGTCAGCTGAGTTTAGTCACGAATAGAGTTACTGTAATGCTACCTTGGTGTTACTGTATATGCTGCGTAAAGGTAACATAGAGTAACTCTAGTGACGAATTCTGAAATTAAACTGAAACTGCTTGACGAGATGGCTGAGTGAGAGGAGTATTAGTCAATACATGCCAAAGAAATTACCGATTTGATCAGGCTGCCTCGAATGTCGACGTCATCATTTATTAGGTTTCCTACGTTATGACATCACATCGGTCGTACACCCATCCTGCATGGGCGCTAAATGGGGTATTCAGTATCTTCTAAATCAAAATAATTACTTGCCCTTTGAGAAATGATGCACGGTTTGTGCAATATGCTCGATGTATTCTTCCTTTATCTGCGACGCGCGAATACAAAGAATGGATGCGACATATGACCAGCCCGCGGGCCACCGTTCAGTTCTTTTATATCACAAATGAACACTGGTATTGGAATGTTATGTGACGTCAACGTGATGTCATATGCGTACAACGCTTCATCGAGAATAACGCCGACATTCCACGCAATTTCAATAACATGCTAATTTTATTAGTGCGTTTGAAGCCAATTATACTCCACTCACACAGAAAAGTCGTCCAGCAGTTTCAGTTTCACTCCATACTAAACTCTTACTTGGAGCCCGAAACTGTGTGGCGCCAAAGAAAAATGTTTCAGAGCCGGAGATATATTATGAAATTGAGTTATGTAAGCGTGTGACACCTGTGTTGAAAGGAAACAAGGCCTTAGCTGTTGGTTTGCCAGTATGTCGCCGACAGTGAAGCTCCCGAAAGTGCTCCCCCCTCCCGCCAATTTTTGACAGTGGGTAGAGGCAGCACGCCCCTTGCATCCTTCACCACCCCTTCCCCCCATTAGAAACGCTTATTACTGAATCTCTTGCTAATTACTCGTGGCCGCTTAGTGGCAACGATGTTGCGCTGCTGAGCTGGAGGGCTCGTGTGCTTAGGTTTTGCTGCACTTGACTGAAACTCAGTGGGCCGAAATCCTCAGCCCACACCAACGGCGAGGCCTCTATAATTGTATCATGGCTTCGGAAACTAAACAACCAGAATTTATTTTCTGTCTTTACACGAAGTGTTTTTGTCAACCTGAAGTGGCACCTACCGCTCAAGCTCATCGAGGCAGGTCAGTAGATTCTTATCCTCGTGCGCGTGACACCCCAGCCACAGGGCGAGTGGGGAATTCTCACAGGGCGAGTGGGGAACGCGCTCGACAGGCGTGCGAGAGGGGCGTAGCGTCGGAGAGGAGAGAGAGGGGGAGGGGACGCGCATGTGCTGGCGCTCATCGCGGTGTGGCGCAGGAGAGAATTTCGGCATGTATATCCCGCGTTTCAGAGGAAGAGAGTGGAGAGGGGGAGAAGATATGGAAAGTGGAGAGGGAAATGGGAGAGGAAAGGGGGAGAGGGTGATTGCATAGGGGAAAAGTGGAGAGGGAGATAGGAGAGGGAAATCGGAGAGGGGGAAATGGAGAGGCCGAAGTGGAGAGGGGGAGGAGTGAGCGTGAGTGGAGAGAAGAAAGGGGGGAGGAGGCGTGGTGAGGGGGAGTGAAGAGGAGGTGTGTGGAGAGGGTATGCGCATGCGCAGTAAGGGTGGTCACGGCGCACACCACCACCACCACCGGTTTGAACTCCGCTATAGGATGCTTCGCATCTAAAGGTGCGTCCGATGGGCGGCGTGCACTCAGTTTGAGTCGCAAACAGCGCGGGCACATGTAGCATCTAACAACAGACAACGGTGACCATCCTGTGCGAACTGTTTTCATATAAGCTGGGTAGCTCCATTTTTAGATTATATATTTATGTATACATAACGGCTATATGAAGTATCACGCAGGCCCTGGTACTGAAGGAAGGTATTTGAAACACGAAGAATGGAGCACAGTTTAGCAGTTAAACTCGACGTTTCGGCCGAGGGGCCGGCCTTCGTCTAGGAAGGCCGGGCCCACGGCCAAAGTGTCGAATTAAACTGTGCTACCTACGTACGTCGTGTCTGATTACGTTCCTATATATATATATATATATATATATATATATATATATATATATATATATATATATATATATATATATATATATATATATATATATATATATATACGTTATTTAAAAGATAAGCGGGATGAAAATTTTAGCCTGTTCGTGCTTTGACGCCAACGCGGCTGTTGAACGTTCGGTGTGCCTACAGCGTTGGAAAATATTTGCATACTGGTAGCAGAGCGCCTACGGCAACCCTGTGCAATAACCAATGGCGAATACTGTGCTACAACTTGTCTCCGTTAGCAGTGACTTGGGAGGGCTTTTATGGAAGGGCTTTTATGCAAGCAGCTCACGTTCTCTGTAGTTCCGTAGTAATTAACTCTCCTTCAACAATGTACGCGACGACTTTCCTTTTGTGAAGAGACCTGCTCCTGCTTGTGTTGCCTTTCAGCGAGGATGCTCGTTGATTCGCAGTGGAACTTTATAACGTACTAGTATTTTATTGCCGGAAGTGCACACTGTGTTCGTGTTTTTGAATAGCGTAGCTGCTTAAAAGCCAACTCCGGCGATCTTTTGGCCATGTTAAAGTAATGGTGCTTTTATGTTCCTGAGACGCTCCTGTTACGGGCCCGATAGCAGAAATACTCGGCAAATTGGAGAATAATTTTAATAAGCAAAAAAGCGCAACACCGAAACCGAAACCTAACCGAGTGTACTGTCTACGTATAACGTAACGTTGTTACGAACGAACCGGAAGTCGTGCAAGGCATGCCGGTCACGCCGGCGCGGTGTATGAAAACTGTGACAGCCGGGACGACCAGCGAAGCGCCGGCCAAACCAACGCTGTCTGTCGCCTTGTGCACAGCAGACGCTCGCTATAGCGGCCGAAGCGCCGAAGTTAGCGGTGCCCTCGGCTGCGTCACTTCCGCCGCCTTCCCAATACTGACGTCACAGACGCAACGTTGGCAATAATTGTGGGAAGCCAGGAGGGCGTTTGCAGACACTCTTTAAAATTCATTTGCAAACAATCTGCGCATGTCTCAAGCCTGTAATTTGGCATAAATGACGGAGACGTGCAAAGGAACGTACCCAGCGAATTTCATTGAGATCCATCGATCTCGAAAAATCGCCGGAGTTGGCCTTTAGGGCGTAAAGTGTAAACCGTGGACTGCAAAAACCTAGCCGAGCGACGACGTCACTTCCAGAACACGCACGTAGGTGGTGTGACGTCATGCGCTGCCGCCCAACAGAAAGCATGAACCGGCACGCGCTCTCTTCGTCCTCTTCTTTATCGTCGTCGTCTTTTGACCTTCGATATCGCTCCCAAAACAGGTGCGTCGATTTCTCAGTCGCGGAATGCAATAACTGTGATAAGCGAGACAAGTATGGAGAAGAGAAGAAAGAGAGAGAGGGGGGGGGAATAGAAATAGAAATTAAGATAGAGAAAGATAAGTTTTAGAAGAAAGAAGTTTCTCCGCGAGGCGAGATTCGAACCGACGTACCCACGATCCGAACGCAAGCGTCTTAAGCACTCGTCTATCGAGGCACGAGAGCATAGCATGGTCTTGTATAGTACAGTATAGCAAGAAGGTGGGAACGGGAAATGAGTGTGAAGAGGAGGGAAAGGAGCAGGGGAAAGGATACAGCAAGATATTGAAAGAGGCAAATAGACAGAAGGAAAGGAAGAAAGCCAAAGAAGGAGAGGAAGAGAGAAAATAGAGAGCAAGAGAGATACGAAGAGGAAAGGCAGGGAGGTTAACCAAGCTTTGGCTCGGTTGGCTACCCTACACTTGGGGTGAGGGAAGGGGGAATAATAGAAAGGAAAGGGTACAGAAGAAAGAAGAAGAGTAAGAAAGAGATAGATGAACAGTTAGCTTGAAGCTACACGACACGAACTCGCGCTGTTAGCTCACAGGCGCTAGTGAAATCCGGTGGTCCTCAAGAAGCACAAGAGGGCTTTCGTGGCCTTGCGCATATGCGAGACCATAGGCCAAGGTCCCAAGAGCTTCTTTTCTGTCAGTGGTCTTGAATCCAGGTGACGGAGTTTGACTTCCATACTACGTCGTTGTGCCTGATATGATGGGCAGTGGCAAAGAATGTGTTCAAGCGTCTCCTCGCAGGCGCAAATGTTGCATGCCACACGAGGTGGAAACATACAGGAAGCGAAGAATGCAGAGAGAGGGAGAAGAAAGAAAAGAAATGGAAAAAAAGAGGGAGAAGTAGAACGAAAGAAATAGAAATAGACTAAAAGACACAAAGAACAGAGTGAACAGAGAGAAAGAAAGAAATAGAGGAAGACAGAAATAGAAATTTTGCAGGAGTTAGCTAAATAGCAACAGCTAGGACAACCAAGGTGCCCATCAGCTCCGCTGCCTCTTTTGCATTGCCCCTGCAGGGAAAGCTACGCTATATTTTTTCTTTATGTACAAGTTACCTGTACAATGAAACTTCCCTTCGTGCCGAAAGAAAGTGCCTGAGCGGCAGTTTTCAATTCAAGGTATTCGGTCTCCCTAGGCAGAGCTCTTCATTTGCATTCCAAACAAGGTCATTTTTACGTTGTGCCCTTGGACGGCCTTCCCTTGTAGCTCAGCTATGCAGAAAGGTTCATTGTATGCCTCGTGCTTTGTGGATTTGCGCTCTAGTTTCTGTTTTTCGCATCGTGTTTTGTATCGTTGGAAGGCTTTGGTGTAGTGCGAAGAGCTCGACACCTGTTCGAAGTGTGCGCCGAGGAAGTTCTTCCTCGGGGCACAACAGCCTGGTCTTCCAGGCTGTTGCCTTGTGTGTTTACAACAGGGAGTGAATATGCTTGTCGTCCGGCTACCCTACTATCCATGTTCCGGACATTAGCCTCCTGTGTGTATGAATTGATGCCAGATAAAAGCTTTTGCCAGCTCTCCCTTCTTGCCTGTCGGCAACTTCTGCTGCCTTGGGATTTTATGTTCTTAAAGCTGTCAAGATTCTCAGCTGTCGGAGAGTCCCGAAGCAACCGCCATGCTTTGTTTTGTTGTTTGTGCGCATTTCAAAACTCAGTGTTCCACTATGGGACACGTCGTTTGCCCGGCAGTCCAGTTGTCTGTGGGATGCACTTAGTTGCAACTTCAGGGGGAAAAGCTGTATTCTACGGATGCATCCACGCTGAAACCACACATATCATTCCCACTTAAGAAAGCAAGTTTATGAAACTGATCCCAATCGGCTTTGTCAATGTCCCATTTGGGAACCTGTGGAGGATATTCGTTCGCTGTTGGTGAGCTCATAACTATTGGAAAGTGTTCATTTCCGTAAGGATTATTAAGGACTTTCCATTTGAGCAGGGGTAGAAGTGATGGAGATGTAACTCTGAGGTCTATGGACGAGTAGGTATTGTTGGCGAGGCTATAATAAGTTGGCTCTTTTTGATTCAAGAGACATGCGCCTGAAGAAAAAAAGGAAGTGTTCAATTAGACGACCTCGCGCATAGCGACAGTCATCCCATAGAGTGCTTTGTGCATTAAGGTCCCCAAGGAACAGATAAGGTTTTGGAAGCTGATCTTAAGGACTGGAAGTCGCGTTTTTCAAGGTGGTAGTGCGGAGATGTGTAAAGAGAGCAAATGGTGACGAGTTTATTTAAAAGGACAGCTCCAACGGCCTCTGCTTCCAGGGGCGTTCGCAGCTGTAGTTCTTGACGCGGTATAGTTTTGTCTATTATAATCGCTACGCCACCAGATGACGCAAGAGCGTCATCGCGGTATTGGCGAGAGATGACATACTGTCGAAAAAAGTTTTTGTGGGTTGACTTTAGATGTGTTTCTTGTCCGCAAAATAACCTTGAGTTGAATTCAGAAAATAGTTCTTGGATATCATCCAGATTGCGAATTAGACCACTCGCAATCCATTGAATTATTGTTGTATCTATTTTGATTTGTGGTGTAGTGTAGCGTACGGTCTCTGCGTACAATTACTTTCCAGGTCTATGTGCCTTTGTCAGGCGCAATCACTCGAGCCGCTTTTTCTTTTTTCAAGCTCTCAAGTGAACCACTTCAGTCCCTCGACATCGTCGATGCCGAACGGGATTTGCTGGTGTCCATCGCCTCGAGTGAGGCAGTGAACGCCCGCCTTTGCAGGCTTCTCGACCTTACTAGAGACCTCGCCGCGTGCGGAGAGGCCCCTTGCCCCAGCAGCCCAGAGGTTGAGGAGCTCTGCTTCGATGTAGGCGGAGCAGTCTTGCCTGCTACCGTCAAAGGGGCTGGTAGCACCGCCACTGGCTCGCTACGCGCCAGCCGAGAGGAGTTTGCCTGGGGCTGCTGCGGTGCTGCCCCCTTACACATCGCATCAGCATACTTGGTTCCTCGAAGGAACAGGTGGCGTTTCCGCGCTTCCCCGAACGAAATGCTTTCTTTGGTTTTCAGTGCAATTGTGTCCTTCTCCTTTTTCTAAGATGGACACGAGCGCGAGTACGAGGTGCTCGCCATCACAGTTCACGCAGTGAAGTGGATGTTCGCATATTTCTGAGTTGCGCTCAGTGGATCCATATTTGGGACATGTGGGCTGGCCTCGACACGTCTGGGAACCGTGGGCGTACCTTTGACACTGGAAGCATCGTCGGGGATTCGGAATGTATGGGCGGAGACGGAGCTTTGTGTAACCTGTTACAAGTGTGTCTGGAAGAACGCTGGAGCCAAAAGTAATAATGGTGTGCTTTGTTAAAATATCCTTGACACCTCGCTTCATCTTAATTCTTTGGACATCGACTACATTCTCATGTTTTACAACCCTCAGGAAGTTCAGCATCAGACAGTTCAACCAAGTCATCCTCTGATAAAACACATCGGACAGTGTTAATTAAACGATGTGCGATACAGTTAAGGGGACATCACCAAAATTCTTCAGACTGGACAGTCTTGCATACTGTTCCTGGTCTCCCACTTCAATGAGGAGGTGTCCACTTGCCATTTTTGTCACTCTGTAGCCTGGTCCAAGTGCATCTACTAAGCATTTTGAAACTAGGAATGGGACAGTTTTCTAACTGTCTTTTCAGGTTTGTCACTATGGATAACATTGTAGCGTAGATAGTTGCCTTTGCTTGGTTGAAAAAGTTCGGTGTGTGCTTCGGTGCGCACCCTTTTCAGCAAGCGATTATTGGGTAATAGGGGGAAGTTTTTAGCCATAAAAAAAGATTGTGTTCGGCAGCGGTGGCAGCCGCCCACCACCGAGCCCAACAAGGGGACGCTGCAAGACATAAAGAAAGGACTTGCACACGCCAGCTTTGCACTGCCGCTATAACCAGATGTGACGAATCCCAAGGTGGGGTGGAGCACACGAGGTTAACTCTTGCCGCCAGGAAATTTCGAAGTAAAACGGAAGAGAGGAGAAGACAGGAAAGATGAAAAGTAGGAGAAATGACGAAGGTGTGAGGAGATAGAGAAAGGAAAAGGCGACTGCCGATTTCCCCTGAGTGGGTCAGCCCAGGGTTGCCGTCTACCTGAAGCCGGGGCCAAAGGGGTGTTATCCTCTGCCGGGAGGCCTTAAAGGTCCAAAGACCCGGCGTCGGCTCAACCCCCAGGCTCCCCTTTTACCCGGACACGGCACAGCCACGCACGGCTAGGCGTGAGAGAGGTCGAAGCCCCCCGTTAGCTCGGGTCCGTAGTTTTGCCACACACCAAACACCTGCTCGCGCAGACGCCCCTGCGGGGGCCTGGTTTCAATGAAATAATGCTGCAAACTAAATGCAAATAAATTTACATTTCACAAGAAGACGCAGGTCTCAAGCAGCGACGGCTAGAGCGGACCATGAATTCATCGAGAAGAGGTGGAGACGCGAATTGACCCTAAAAGAGAATGAGTACTCGCTTGAGATGGAACGTCTGGCCATCGACAAGCTCAGAATTGAGCGAAAGCAACAACACTGTGAGAAAAGTCACGAGATGAAACGAGACATAACTGAAAGAGAGCTGCAACTGAGAGAGCGGGAAATGGAAATTCGCGAACGCCAGCTGCAAGCACAACTCGACAAAGCGAGCCAAAGAGAGCAGCTGTCGATATTCCACAAGGCTACTCAAGACGCTATACTCAAAATTGTAGAAAGCACAATTATTCTTGTACATTGCATGTAGCTCAGTTATTGCGGATATTATGGAGCGCCGCTTGTCGCCAACACGCTCGAGCTCGACAAGCGAAACGAAATGGTTAGATCGATGGAACGTGCAGTCACGGCCACCATCCACAACTCTCAACTAACTTCTGTACTGCACCGGTACCTTCCGAACGGCATTGTTGTATGACGAATTTTTGGCAACGTCGAATTTATTGACGTTGCGAAAAGCATACGTGTGCATTCTTTTCGGCATTCATGTTTCGATGGTGCTGATCGAAACTGCAACATACGAGTGAAGTAAATTGCACATGGCTAGAGTCTCACCATGGCTGTGCCACAAGCGCTACTTAATGGGATGTTAAATGCTTGTGTTCTGTTGAAGATGTAACTCAGCGTTCCTGACTGCGTAAGTAATAACGACGGCGTAATATGTTTGCAAGCCATCACCACGTTAAGCGTGCGGTCCCGTGCAGCAGCGAAGGCACTACTCGCTGGCGGCATAATATTAATAATACTTTCTGGCATGTGTACAAAACAGTTACATGCCACCGAGATGAGGCAAAAAGAAACAGACGAAACTGTTTCCTGACTAAGCCTACATCCCGGCTTGTGAACAAAAACAAAAAAGAACAAGGACAGCAGTGAGGAAAGCGAAAGACATCCAGTACAGCACAATTCACCAGCATCACTAAAGAAATCATGGAACGTTCAGACCAATTTCAAGCAATTTCGCTATAGAAGTACAAAAACCTAGAAAACCCTTTCATGTTGATATTGTTACGGGGAGAATATATTTACAATATATATACAGGGAATAAACTCAGCGGCTGGCAAGATGGCGCCCAGCTTGCAGGGTCTGTCAACATCGTCGTCTTCCTTGTCTTCTTCGTTGTCCTTTTCAGCCCGTTACATTATTTCCCGGCGGCTGAAGCACCGACCCGGTGCTCATCAGGAGGCAGTCGTGTGGTAGGGCTTGAGCCGCGTAACATGAACTACGTCAGTGCGAGGGTGAACGACGGTGGGGTCACTAGGGGCGATTTCGTAGGTGACGTCGGTCACCTGGCGTAAGATGCGGTAAGGGCCCGAATAGCGTGGGAGTAACTTCTCGGAAAGTCCCAGGCGGCGCGTGGGGGACCAAAGCAGAACCAGATTGCCGGGCGCGTAGTGGACGTCACGATGGTGGGCGTCATATACACGCCTCTGGTTTTCCTGCGAGTCCGCTAGTCGGCGTCGAGCAACTTCGCGCGCCTCTTGGGCCTTCGTTATTGCCTCCCGAGCGTACTCCGACGTATAACTCAGTTTGGACGGCAGGAGTGTGTCGAAAGGTAGCGTAGGGTCGCGGCCGAACAAAAGGAAAAATGGAGAGAACCCAGCGGTATCGTGTCGAGAAGAATTATAGGCAAAGGTGACAAACGGTAACGTAGTGTCCCAGTCGCGATGATCAGCGGAGACATACATGGATAGCATGTCAGTAAGAGTTCGATTGAGGCGCTCGGTTAGGCCGTTGGTTTGCGGATGATACGCAGTTGAAAGCTTGTGTTTGGTGGCGCATGAGCGTAGGAGGTCATCAACCACTTTCGAAAGGAAGTAGCTGCCTCGGTCGGTGAGGAGCTGCCGAGGGGCGCCGTGGTGTAGGATGACGTCCTCGAGGAGAAAGTCGGCAACGTCAGTTGCACAGCTAGTTGGAAGAGCCCGTGTGATCGCGTATCGGGTTGCATAATCAGTTGCTACTGCAATCCACCTATTGCCCGCAGTGGACGTAGGAAAAGGGCCAAGGAGATCAACACCCACACGGTAGAATGGCTCTGATGGTATGTCGAGCGGCTGAAGGCGTCCGGCAGGATGGGTAGTAGGTGTTTTCCGTCTTTGACAAAGATCACAGGCAGCAATATAACGGGAGACGTCGCGGTACAGCCCAGGCCAGAAGAAGCGCCGGCGAACTCTGTCATAGGTCCGTGAAACGCCGAGGTGACCGGCTGTCGGCATATCGTGGAGCTGGGCGAGAACAGTCTGACGCAGGTGAGGAGGAACGACGAGTAGTCTGTCGGGGCCGTCAGGACGCATGTTGCAACGGTACAATACACCATCATGAAGCTCAAACATTCTAAGGGAAGGGTGGGGCGTCGCGGATGTTAGCCTTTGGATGATATCGTGCAAGAAGGTGTCCCGCCGTTGCTCGATTCCAATGTCGTGAAAAGCGGACAGAGAGAAAACGTTGGTAGAAAGGTTGGCCGTAGAACTGTCTGGGGGGTCAACAGGATATCGGGACAAACAGTCGGCATCTTGGTGCAAGCGGCCGGTTTTGTAGACAACTGAGTAGTCGAATTCTTGGAGGCGCAGAGCCCAACGACCAAGGCGGCCTGAAGGGTCTTTCAGGGACGAAAGCCAACACAAGGCATGGTGATCAGTGATGACTGTGAATGGCCGGCCGTACAAATAGGGGCGAAATTTTCCGACTGCCCAAACGAGCGCCAGACATTCGCGCTCAGTAATGGAGTACTTGCGCTCAGCAGTAGAAAGAAGGCGGCTGGCATAGGCAACAACGCGTTCCCGACCTTGTTGTGTCTGGGCCAGGACTGCACCGATGCCATGACCGCTTGCATCGGTACGGACTTCTGTTGGAGCTGATACGTCAAAGTGGGCGAGAATAGGCGGAGAGGTAAGCAGTTGTACCAGATTGGAGAACGCATCCGCTTGCTCAGGACCCCAGACGAAGGCAGCGTCTTTCTTGAGGAGCTGAGTGAGAGGGCGCGCGACGTCGGCAAAGTTTTTGACAAAACGACGGAAGTAAGAACAGAGGCCGAAGAAACTGCGAACGTCTTTGGAACAAGTTGGCACAGGAAAATCTTTCACAGCCCGTATTTTATCTTGATCAGGGCGAACACCGAAGGAATCAACGAGATGCCCGAGCACGGAAATTTCACGACGGCCGAAGTGGCACTTGGCCGAATTTAGCTGCAGGCCCGCCTTACGGAAGACAGATAAGATCTTCGATAGCCTTTCAAGGTGCGTCACAAAGGATGGAGAAAAAACGATTACGTCATCCAGGTAGCAGAGGCAGATGGACCACTTGAAGCCATGCAACAGGGCATCCATCATACGTTCAAACGTGGCGGGCGCATTGCACAAACCGAACGGCATCACTTTAAACTGGTAAAGGCCGTCGGGAGTGATAAAGGCCGTCTTCTCACGGTCCATCTCGTCAACGGCAATTTGCCAGTACCCGGAGCGAAGGTCGATTGAAGAAAAATATTGTGCACCGTGAAGGCAATCCAGGGCGTCGTCAATGCGTGGCAGAGGATAGACGTCCTTCTTTGTGATCTTGTTCAAATGCCGATAATCAACGCAAAATCGCCAACTGTTGTCCTTCTTCTTAACAAGTACAACAGGGGACGCCCATGGACTGCTGGAAGGCTCGATGATATTCCGAGAAAGCATTTTGTCGACTTCTTTTTGGATGATTTGTCGCTCAGTATGGGAGACGCGGTAGGGTCGCCGATGAATTGGTCTCGCATCGCCTGTGTCAATCCGATGTTTAACAACTGACGTTTGTCCGAGAGGGCGGTCGCCAAGGTCGAAGATGTCCCAAAAGGACGCAAGGAGAGCGCGCAGTTCATCAGCATGTTGGGTAGGTAAATCGGGTGCAATCATCTGAGTTAAGGCACCTTGTTCTGATGGAGTAGTAGGGGAAGGTTTCTCTGCACACGAATCTTTGTCGTAACTCAGAGTTGAAATGTGGCAGTCGGCCGCCGGCATGATTTCCGCAAGTGAAATGCCACGAGGGAGAACTTGTGGACATAGGCCAAAATTCACTAGCGGTAGACAGGAGGTGTTGTCCGTTATAGTAACGAGAGTGTGCGGAAACGCAACGTTTTGCGAAAGCAGGACTTCAAGATTTGGAGACACTATATAGTCACCGTCGGGTACAGGTGGTACAGGTGAGACGCCGACGTAAGTAACTGTCCGTGGAGGAAGGCGAAGGTGGTGTGCGGAACAGAGCCGGCTTGGAGGGCAACCGGGAGGGTCAACAGCAGTAGGTAGAGCGAGTTGCACAACGCCGGCAGAACAGTCTATCAAGGCCGAGTGTTCCGACAAGAAATCAAGTCCCAAAATTAGGTCGTGAGGGCAATGTTCTAGGACGTAAAACATAACCGATGTGTGGTGTCCGGCGACGGTCACACGAGCTGAACACACACCAATCACGGCAGCTGTTCCACCATCGGCAGTTCGGACCACAGGGCTTGGGGCAGGAGTAACAACTTTTTTTAGGCGTGTTCTGAGGTCAGCGTTCATAACAGACACGTGCGCGCCAGTGTCAATAAGGGCCGTAACTGGTACACCGTCCACGTCTACACTGATAAGGTTCCGATGTGCGGGCAGGGTCAGTAGAGGATTTTGGCATCGGGTCGTGATTGCAGCATCACCTCTAGGAGCTGCTCCCGTCAGTTTTCCGGAGGTGAGCACCGGAAGGAGCTTGGGGACGGCGATCGACGAGATGGGGGCCGATCGACGAGATGGGGTTTCTCGTCACTGCCGTTCATGGTCTAACTCGACACCATGGCCTACACGACTGCAGTTGAAGCATATTGGCCGGTCGTCTGGTGTGCGCCATTCCGCCGGGTTACGATAACGTGGGGGAGCGGAAAAACGTCGGTTCGGTGTGACAGCAACAGGTGGAGTTGGTGGAGCATATTCAGGTCGATGAATTGAGCAGATGTTGTTCAGGCCGACGTTGGCCAGTTCCTGACGCACGACGGACTGGATGAGGGAGATGGTGGCGTGATGGTTGTCGGAGTTTAGGGTTGGTGACGTGAGCGGAGCAGCGGCTTCGATTTCTCGGCGGACAATGCGGACAACATCACTGGAACTTTCCGTAGAAGGCAGGCGGGGGTCTTCGCAGGTGGATGTAGCAGCCGTGTTAGGTAGGCGTGTAAACTGGTGGAGAACACGGCGGCTCTTGGCTTCCTCAAAGCGCCGGCATTCGGAAATGATGTCCTGTACGGTAGATGAGTTCTTGAATACAAGCAGGTGAAAGGCATCATCTGCTATACCCTTGATGACATGGGCAACCTTATCGGCTTCCGACATCTGCGAATCCACCCTGCGGCACAAAGCAAGCACGTCCTGAATGTACGTAAGGTAGGATTCGGTGCATGTCTGAACGCGAGACGCGAGCTCTTTTTGGGCGGAGCGCTGACGTCCCAGAGGTCTGCCAAATAGCTCCCGAAGCTTTTGCTTGCATAACTCCCAGCTGGTCAGCTCTTCCTCGTGCGTTTCATACCAGACCTTCGCGGTGTCTGTTAGGTAAAAGATCACATTGGCCAGCATGAGCGTTGGGTCCCATCGCATACGTACGCCCACACGCTCGTATGTCTTTAGCCAGTCTTCTACGTCAACGCTATCGGTGCCCGAAAAGGTACCTGGGTCTCTCGGGGGCTCCAAGATGAGGGTTGACGGGCCGGTTGGAGAACGCACAGTAGCCGCTGAAGGGTCGGCATTGTTGACTTCCGTCGCCATTGAAGAGGCAACTAGGCGCCCGCTGCGAAGCTTCGTCTTGCGTGAAGTTAATACCCCGCACCTCCACCAAAGATGTTACGGGGAGAATATATTTACAATATATATACAGGGAATAAACTCAGCGGCTGGCAAGATGGCGGCCAGCTTGCAGGGTCTGTCAACGTCGTCGTCTTCCTTGTCTTCTTCGTTGTCCTTTTCAGCCCGTTACAATATGTCTATCAGAGTAAAGTTGTGATTAGATTTAATGAATGAATTATTTAATAATGAATGAATGAGTACTGCGGCAAATCCGTAAGTCACGCTCTGTACGTACTACCTCGGAGTGCCGTTCAGCTCATACGTCAAATCTAGTTGATGGAGTTTTATGTAGCACACACAGGATTTCGCAAAGCATCGTTGATGCTCGGGAATTGAGCGGATATATAACCTTTCACAGCGCAGCGAATAATTAGGTGGCGAGTAGTTAGCGCGTTCCATGGTTTGGGAAAGTATTTTGGTCTCATCCATTTCAGTGCAGCTCATGACTTCATCCGGTAAAAGTGGCACGGGCCATACGTCCGCCCGTCATATCTGTTCCTATGCTAACAAACGGGTTGACTGTCCTCCAGGCGCCATCTTGAATCGCACGGCGCGCCACCTATAGTTCATGGGCATTGCGAATACATTGGCAAGCAGACCATGTCAGTTTCGCATTACATATGTTTTTTAATTGTTCGTGAAATTAGAGTTTCATAAAATGACAGCCAAGCAGCTAACATCTTTCTCTAGAGTGTTTATTTAGTTAGTTTTTTTGTTCCATGTCAACAATTTAACCCTGGCAATAAAGGAAGAAAAACATTTCTTTTATGATCACACATGCTTTATTGAAGCGTTACAGTTACGCACGAAGTCATGCTTGGCCTGTATTTTAAAACGTTCTTGTGGTGGTGTGCTCGTACCGTTGCACAACATAGTTGATTGAGGTTTATATAAGTTACATTGCACGACACTGGCAGGGATCCAGTAATCTTGCAGGCAAGGTGGTTGCACATGAAAATATGTGGACACTTGGTTACCATACATACATGCATAACGGTTGGTCAGTATAACAGCTACCCTGTACATGCGTGTTAAGGCCTGGAGTAGTATGTATTGAACTTTTTTAAAGTCCACAAATGCAAATTTTCAGATTACATTTATGAATCCCCACTAAACGGCCTGACTGACTGCACTAATGGATGAATTGAACTCTCACTGGGTGGCTGTCAATGCTGATCCTCCATAGGGCTTCATGAGCAGTGAGCGGAGAGGATAGGCTGGGTCGCCGTATATAACGAATTCCTTGTCCAGTGCCTATGCTTCCAGCTTTTCATACAACTGGCTGTCCCGAAGAGTGCCTGAGAACAATGAGTTCCATAAAACAAATCCTTCTTCAACACAATCAACACAGTTCAATTGCAAGAACAATGAGTACCCGCATACTGTGTAGGATGCTTCTGCGATTGTAATGAAGTGGCTATATCTGTATATGTGGAAATGACTAATTAACGGCCCGAGCACGTTTCCTTGAACGTCATGTATAACATTCTGACTGAACATAACTCCCCAGCATCACGCCTTCATCCCAGGTATGGTCCATTCAGCTGGCGGATGAGCCCATTCGGACACATGAAAGACTGGTATTTGAGCACATGTAGCCTCTTGTGCCCGGAAAACTACAGGCGCTGGTCTTGCGAGGGTCGGCATATGCGGTGCGCTGTACCGTCGATAAACGCCCAGCAGTTTCTCAGAGGAGCACCTTTAATTTGAACAGCCTGGGGTAAACAAATAACATCAGAACGCGCACTAATGTGTTCACTCTCGAAGGGCTAAACAAGCACAATAGCCTCCAACTCCGGATGTTTGAGCCACGGGTGAATGGTCATAATATTCAGGAGGCAACCGAAGTTCCCTTCGATGTGGTAGAGTACTTTGTTCGATATGCTGGACACCACAGAATAGCTACGTTCAAAATATTCTTGCAGGTCAGACAACCTGTTTGGATAGACAAGTCTCCATAGACATATGCATAGGGCATCTGTGGCCGTTACTCTCACTCTCTGAGCACTAGTGATGTACTGCGGCATGTTCAGGGCACTCACGAGCACTGGAAAGTCAGCTTTTTCGAAACGAAACTGTCGTCGCAAACACTGACTTGACATTGAGTCCAGGTTCAGTAGGCCACCTCGGGATGCACACACCGGACGCCGCGGTGGCTCTTTCACCCGCAGCATGAGTGCCTCTATGTCCTCCCAACTCAGGTATGCCAGCAGTAAGGATCCCATAGAATGTTTTACATCAGCATTGTCGCTGAGAGATCACTGCACCTACAGCACGGCAGGTGAGAAAGCGTGAACGTTTGGCAGTCGTACTACACGCGCTTGCGCTCA
This sequence comes from Rhipicephalus sanguineus, assembly GCF_013339695.2. Classification (NCBI taxonomy): domain Eukaryota; kingdom Metazoa; phylum Arthropoda; class Arachnida; order Ixodida; family Ixodidae; genus Rhipicephalus; species Rhipicephalus sanguineus. Next base: position 103,139,912 of record NC_051184.2, read on the forward strand.
CCGTCCGTTTTTAGTGGCTACAGCTAAGGCACCATACTACGGCCTTAATGTGAATAAATATGGCCATATCCCGGCTATCACACTTGTATTGGCTCAAAATGGCTGTCAACAACACGTACTCCTATTTTAATCTGCCAGATGTACGTGGGTACCACCGCGTACTAAAAGCCAATTAGTGGCACGCGACGCCACGTAACGCAAGGCGCTTCCGTGATGAGTACTTAGCACCCTTACGCAGTGCTAAAGCTATACAGAATCCAGTGGTCTTACCTGCGAAAAAAAATGCCGACGACAATGCGGGAATTACTGAACTGGAAATTCTACGGGAAGACAGCAAACCATTTTCAATGTTTCGTTGCATTGTGAGCGCCCGCATGTTCAATAACATAGCGTTCTAGCTAATCACCAGCGCCACTTCCGGCGCTGTTACGACAACACAAATTATGGTGAAAGGAGCGTAAGGGAAGTGAGGGTGAAAACGAGGGAAAGGTGGAGGGGGAGGGGAACGCCACCGGCTCCGCTGTTTCCTCATTCTTCGTACCGCAAGTGCTTAGTTGCACCATCCCCCTCCTTTCTTTGTACATTTTTTTGCATGGGGAAAGGCGGCCTGTTAGCCATATAATCGGCATCAACGTGTCCCTCACAGGCTACCGCCTCCTACACAGTAAAACAGTTTATACTCTTACGGGATTTTCGGCGTGCCTATAAGTGATACCCTTACACCCTAGGAAAAGGCTGTTTGGCTGTTTTCACGTATCGAAACACCTATACGGCCGTGTGTTGCCACTGGCCTAACACCCTTATAGTGGGGTATTTCCAATGGCCTAAACACCCTCATCACTGAAAAAAACGCGAAAAATAAAATCAACCAGACAGGGAACACGCAACCTGTCAGATGACGTCAGCAAACAAGGTGCACGCACCCGCCAAACAGTACACACAACAGAGCGTATTGTAAAATACCCCGTGGACGGAGCGCTCTCGCTACACAGCCTACCACTGACCATCTGGTATATATAGCTACAGCATCTCAAACCGCCGTTTAGTGCCGGTGGGGATATTCCTGTTCCATTTAAATGAACATTAAACATTAAGAGAGGAGGCGCAAATTTGTGGCATGCTTGTAGGTAGCGCTGAAAGAGACATATCGTTTAATCTGTACTCGCCTAAGATCCAACGACATTTTAATCAGCAAGTCCCAGTTATCACCTCGCACGCTTTGACATGAGCCATGGGTGTTGCGATAAACCATCTAACCCTAACCTCCTAAAGGATGTTTTAGTTATAACATCGCACCTTAAAGGCTATTTGGGGAAAGAAAACACCCTTACATCCTAATTCTTGCAAATCTACATCAGCGACAATGAGGGATCGAAAATAGCGACCCACATACGCAAAGAAATTTATCAAATGCGTCATTTCTGACACCTACTGTAGGGAATCGCACTTTTGCATTCAAGCTGGCGGCCAGAGTGAATGTGGCTATCGCAATGAGAAAGATCCATTTCAACTGGTGGTCTCAATTGCGTACGATTCAAATCCTCTCCACGTTATTATATGCGGACAACGAAATGTTTCGAATGGCATCTTTGTTTTTGTTTTGTTTTTCTGCTCGATGAATACTTTATCAACTCAAGAAAAATCGCTCACACTCGTTTGCAAACCTCGAAGTGCGCCTGCTTCAACCCATCGTTACCATCGTTGTTAAGGGGACGGGAAAGGGCGAAATCGATACCGGAAAAAAAGAAGCAGCAAAAAGACGAAACTTCCTCACGGTACTGCTATTCCGCAAGGCAAAAATTACTGACCATCGAAAGGAAAGAAATAGCTATTTGGTTTTCCTTCATGCTACGTAATCTAGTAAGAATTACTTTCGAGGACTGCATGCAGTAGCGTAGCGAAAAAGTGCGCGCTTTGGCTCAGCAGAGTTGGCTGCGCTGCAACAGGAAGTTGTCGCCAGGTATAAGACAAATGGTAAACCTTTTAGTCTGTCTGCAGCATCCAACACGCACAACGGAAGGCAAGCACCGAGTGACAGGCGACGGAGACAACGATTGTCATCGACGGTTTCCACTCCGTGCTTGAGCGATAGATGTTGATACGGAGTATACCATCATTGCCAATGTTACGATATTTCATTTAAAACACTACGTACTCTATTGCGGGACTGCGGTAAGCCGCGTTGCTCGTTTAGGAAATCTGTACGCTTATCATTAGGCGTTCCCCTATTTCTCTCTCTAGGCAAGTGGTGGATGATTTTCGGCACCGCGTGCTCTTCTGTGGGAGAGCGAACGCTGCCTGGGCACCTGCCACAAACGGAGCCAAATGTATAGGAGCGACAGCTGTATGGTCTTTATTTTCAGCAGTAGCTGTGGCGCAAGTTTCTTACAACATTTTTTTCTGAAATTATGCGCCTAATATGACAGTACTCTATTATGGCAAGGAACCCAGCTATTTTCCGCAAGAAGCACGAAACCTTAATTAAATTCCGGATTGTTACGGGCAGGTGCCGCTAAAATGATGGGACTACGACCACAAACGCTGCCCGCTTTGGCCCGTGAGCTGTTGCTAACTCGGAGCTGTTGGCGTAAACAGCAGGTGGGGTTCAAGTACAGAACAGCGAAGATTGCGTTACGAACCCCCTCACCTTGTGTTATTTATGTGAGCCTTGTTTATGTGAGCCTTCTGTTCTTTATTACAATCTCAATTCTTGGTCATTCCAAATTGAAGGCGAGAGGGAAGGTTTGAGATAAAAAATAAAATCAGGAACCTTTGCCCTATCGGGAAATTGGGAGGAAGCGAAGCATGGTGAAAGCGTGCCTGATCTTGAGCTCTTTTTTTCTTTTTTCGTTTCTTTCTTTCTTTCTTCCTTTCTTTCTTTCTTTCTTTCTTTCTTTGGCATTGCGCAATGCTTCCTCCTAACGTAGTGAGTGAGTAAAAACTTTATTGAACATATCCGGCGTCATTGAGTGGGGTGGGGCTACAAGCACCCCGGCCTTGGTGACGGCATCGCGTCCTTGGGCCCGGGCGGCATCCTTGGCTTTCCGCACAGCCCACAGTTGATCGGCAAGGTCGTGGCTGAGCAGAGCCGCCTCCAATCGCGCCTCGCGGTTCGAGACTGCTATGCCAACCGGGTTCGTACGGGACTGCTGCTCGCTACCGGTACACTTCCACAGCATGCGCTGCAGCATCGCTCTGGCTCCGCACGCTTTACACGCGTCGGACGTATAAATGTCTGGGTAGCAGAGGCGAAGGATCACCGGATTCGGGTACGTGTGTGTCTGTAGTTGTCTCCAGGCAACCTACTGTTTCTTGCTCAGTTTGGCGTGGAGTGGTGGATATATGCATCTGTTCAGTCTGTAGTGTTGCGTGATGTGTCTGAAAGTGGTCATGCGATACCCCCCCCCCCCACGTCCATTCCCGCATCGCTGTCGAAGTGTGCGAGACAGAGACATCGGGACTGGCAGCACGCGTCGCAGATCGGCGTGTAAGTCCCCGAGCCGCGGCGTGGGCAGTCGCGTTGCCCGCAAGCGGAGGGTCCGTGGGGGAGGGGGCCCATATGAGGGAAGTGTTTTTGAGGCAGATGAAGCCTTCGTGAATTTGGAGAATGCGGGCCGCTTCGCGGGAGTTCCAGCCGCTAGCGTAGTTGCGTATCGCCGCCTGCGATGACCTCGGTGTCCATGGTTCCTATCGCGAGGGATATGGCAGCTTCTTCGGCCGCCTCCGTCTCTTCCGTGCCTATCATCGCGCTTGTGACGCAAGTTCCTATACGTGGTCCGTGATTGCGTCCGCGAAGCCAAGGTGGCACTCATAACGGGCCGCGTCCGCGTAAACCGTGTCTTTGCAATTGCCGAATTTCTTTTCAAGGTCATGGGCGCGCCTCTTGCGCCGACCGATGTGATTTGTCGACTGCATGTTCTTAGGCAACAGCAGAACGACGATGCGCTAGCGAATACGCCACGGCATCCCGACCTTTTCGCCGCGCTGCGTATGGTAGTTGATGCCCAGCGTCTCGAGGATGTGTCGACCGGTTCTGGTCTTCGCCAGACGTTCGTACTGGGCGATGTTGTGTGCTTCGATCATTTCGTCTAGTGTATTGTGCAACCCCAGCTCGAGAAATGTTTTCGTGTTAGCATTGACCGGTAATCGAACTGCGCGTTTGTACGCCTTGCGGATGAGACGATCAGTTTGGTGCGTTGAGTCGCCTGCCGCTTGAGATAGGAGGCGACGTACGTTATGTGGTTCATAACGAAAGCATGTACCATGTCAATGGTATTGCTTTTTACTTCATTCCGCTATGTCGATTTGTTATTCGTTTCAGCAACCGGATTGTTTCATTGACCGCGCCCTCTAGTCTGCGAATGGTTTCGCCGTTGTGGCCGACGGCCGACAGGCGCAAGCCGAGTAGTCTAATGGTGTTAACTTGTGAGTGACAGCGTTGTCTGATGTGAGTACATTAATTTCTCTATATGCGCACTCGAATGTGGACTCGGCGTTTGGGTTTGCGGCCCCTGCGCGAGGGTCCGTAGAGCAGGAGCTCCGATTGTGCAGTGGAACATTCGAGGCCCGTGTCGCGAAAATAGTCCTGCACGACGTCGACGGCTTCCTGCAGCGTTAGCTCTACCTGGCCGTCATTTCCCTCGGCGATCCAGAGGGTGATATCATCGCCGTACAAGCTATTTTGGAGGCCTTCTATCTCATCTAGTCTTCGTGGTAATCCGACAAGCGCGAGTTAAAGAGCATGGGCGAGATTACGGAGCCCTGCGGCGTGCCCGTACAACCCATGTATATGTCTTGCGATTCTAGTCCGCCGATCGCTAAGCGGGCCCGGCGGCCCGTACAAAAATCCCGTACGTGGTGGTACGTTCTCTCACCCAGTCCCAACTCTTTCTGGCATGGCGAAATTGGGGTGGTTGCTGCGACAGAGTTTCGCGCTAAGATTGGCTTGGAAGCTGCACTATTTGGCAGGTTAGGCCATGAATGTGCACATCTTTCAGCATGTTCTATAGACTGCTTGAATTTCCTATTAGAACATGACCTTTTGTACATTAAACGAGGGAATAGCTAAATGATTTATTACCGCAGAGAGATGCTGCCGGATGGCTTCCCACTGCTGGGCATTATGCAGCAGCAGCTGCTCTTGCAGCGCCAGCAGACGCCTCTGGTCTGCCGCCAGTTCGGCCGCGGCGGCATGCATCTGACGCACTGGCGTTTGGCGGCCTGGGTGCAGTGGTGGCGGGTGCGTCGGGCGCATGGCTGCGTACAATACATGATGCCTTCTGATTAAGAAATTCAGTACCCGACACATTTATCTCAACATATCAGAGTATACTTATTACGGGATGTTATACTTTGTCTTACTTTTATCGCCTCTTGCTAGTCTTAGGCAAGGCCTGGTTTAATGGAGGGCGACCTGGGCACCGTCAACAAGGACGTACCACTCGGAACCCTCATAATTTCTTTTAGCTTTCTCGTTAGCTGAAAAAATGCCTGAAACTATGCTGTTAGTTAATTACTGTTCCTTTTTGATGCAGCTTTCAGTTGACAGAACCTTGATGTTGTGGCACGGTGGCATGCTGATTGAGTAAGCGTAATTTTTTTTTTCAGCTGGTTACGTCTATACGAAAAAACGCAAGAGGCACGCAGCATGACATCAGCCGGAGTGCTTCTTGCTCTACGGCTGGATCTTGGCTGTGAGTGATAATGCAATCGACACTACCCCTGAACACTGCTGTGGTACATTGCTTAAATTGAGTAGTGTTTTATGCGCTTCAGCATCTTGTCTCATTTTAGGTGCGTTGTGTGATTGTTCTTACTAGTGCTATCACTAAACTTTCTGTAGTAAATTAATGTCGCCACCTGATAGCAATAACATGTTTCTTGCCTCAATGATTGTGATGGTTTTCTTAATAATTCAAATGTACTCTATTCTCTGTTACTTTTTCACATGTGATTGCAACATTGTATTGTTGCATTTGTTGTTTCATATATGAGGATATTTGTTCACTTAATGTTTACCGACTTGTACGTACAAATGCAAACAAGCTTGTATAAGAGCATGTGTTGACTGAGGGCGGTGATGTTTACGAACTTCATAGAACACAGTGCATCAGCACAAATGCTACATGAAAAACTTGGTTTACACTGCACCGTTTGTTGAGTTGAAAGTTCCATACGAATTTGGATTTGTGTAATTGTACTTCACATTTCTCCTGCCTAATTATTGTTAACAGACAGAAGCCCTCCAGTGAACATAAGGCATAGCAGGGTGCGAAATTTCTTTGAGAACGACTTCAACTCAAGGACAACATAAATGATGTGATTTGCTGTCATTCAAAGCTCACGAATTATGCAGTAAGGGGAAAATAAACTGTATTAAGTGCTTGCTGCTGCTGGTCGCTGCACGGCCACCATATGATGACAAATGTTCACATGTCCTGCTCTTCTGTATTTATTGTGCTTGTGCTCTTCTTGATTGTTCTGTCAGATCATCATCCAACAGTGCTTATTCCGATGGGGACAGATGCAGCACATGTATTGTTTCCATTCATTTATCATCGCCACTGCATTACAATAATTAAAAACATAAAATGCAGAGAAATTGAGCGCCGCTTCGAATATGCATAGTTTTTAAACAGCGGTACAGCCACACGGAGAAGTGAGAACACAAAAACGAATGCTGTGAATGTTTTCTCTTGTCTGTATTTTAGCGCTGTTTACAGACGTTACATATTTCGACCATTAATAATTTGCTCTCTTTTTGTGCTGCCATATGAGCTAAGGTTTTCTGTGTGGTTATGACAGTGCTGTTTATTGTCGTACACCACAAACCTGGTTGCGCTGCCCCCATGTAGTGATGGTCGAGCAGGTGGGCTGGGGGGCCCTCCAGTGTTCCTGGCGACTCTTCGGGCCCGCTCTGACAGAAGACAATGCAAATAACAACAAATTTATGTGTGTGTTGCATGATTGGGTAAAATGTCTGTGTAATGCAAGTTTGGCATATCATTAGTCAATGGCGTGCACTAAGGGCATTGCCAAGCTTCTAACCTGCGCAGTGCTTAAGGAATGCCACAAGTCTCACGTGTCTCGTATGAAAGGCCTGTTCATGTAGTAATCACATTTACGAGAAAGAGCATAAGCTCGGGCCCGTTGGTATTGTATTTAAACATTTACATCGCACAAAAGGAAATAGTTCAGAAAAGGGCGACACGGACACAGCACCGACTCCATGTCACCTTTTTCTGTCCCGATTGCTTCTGCGGGCTATAAAATTTTACGAGCAACGGCAACGTGTGATATTTCAGGATGTGCTGCGAGACTAATCATAATCTGTAATGATTGTCCAGGTGTTTGTCAGAAATCGCCTTGTTTTTCCCATAACTCTTGAACAACCACTTTATGTTTTGGTTCACCCTTATGATAATAAGAAGTTGTAAAGCTGTCGCATAATTTTCATTGATGTCTCATCATTGACTGCTTCCAACAACAACAAAGGATGCCTCTAATACTTTGCCAGCCAGTTTTTTAACATCGACCTACATGGCGTCCTAAAACGTAACTCTTATTGCACGTGCTTCTGCATATTTACATGAAGCGTGACTTTCATTTGCTTCCTCATGTGTGACAGTAGTACCCATCCTCAGCAAATCATATAGCACCATCTTGAGATCACGGCAGTTCAAGAACACATTTTTTAGCATTGGAGGCATTATAAATAGCACAACTCGTTCTTGGGCTACTTGGTGCGTTACTTCAGATTACCTCTCCATTATGGCTGGCAGAATCCATGTTCCTGCACGCCGGGGGCCTCGGAAAGGAAGGGCAGCCGCAGCCCAGCACCGAGTCGACGCCCACAATCGCAATAATGCGGGCGTCGTCCTCGGAAACGTGCGCCTCCCAATCGTAAGGCCCTCCGCCAGTTCGCCTGCAATAAGCATGTGCATAGCTAAAGCGTCAAGACCACCCGTGTGAAACCGGTGCTTACCTGTGTTGCGCTGCCGCCTCGCGCATCGGGCTCGCGCTGCCGCCACCTTGGCTTGCCACAGCCGCCGCCAGTCCTGCGGAGACCTGCTGCTGGGGCCCATGCGGTTTAGCTGCTCTGTCAGCGTCTCCCACAGCTCGCGCCGAACCTCGGGCCACATGTCTGTAGCAGCCCTCCCCACTTGGGGGTGCTCCGTTATAAAATCCAGTATAGCGGCCCATTGTTCGGCGCTCTGCCGCAGGGCATAACGCTGCCTGCGCTGACTCGGCTGGCTCGCCTCGGTGTCGTCCACCTTCAAATATGGCGCTCGTTGCAGACGGAATTGTCTGCTTATCGTCTGCTTCACGGCCTTAAAAACTACACGTTGGTCCACTTTCATTTTATTTTTTATTCTTTGATTTGTATTTACAGAAACAAACTGGTACTTAATTGCACGTTTCTTAATTACACGCTTAGTGGCTAGAACAGTTGCTATGGCTTTGTCGCTCATCTCCAAAAAATTGCGCTGAATTGCAGACGATATCGTCTGCTTCACGACTTTAAAACTGAATGCTTCAGTTTCCCTTTATTTTTTTTGTTGCATTTAGGATTACAGAAACAAAATGTTACTTAATTGCTCGTTTCTTTGTATTTTATGTCCACTTCACGTCACGTTTAGCAAGCATTTCATGCGTTTGCGTCATCATTGTGTACACGTCACGCTTACATCAAATTCTACAGAAAATGGCGGAAGTCCAGGATAGCACCCCTGGCGCTTCCCCTTCTCTTTTTGTCTGTTTGCTCCCTGGCGTTCTCTCGTGCAGATGCGTTCAGCTGTAATATAGTTTGGGCACCATGATACCGGCAGCACCCAATCTTCAAGAAAAATGAAGAACCCTAGTACGAAGAACAAGAAGCATTGCCAGTTCCGCCAGAGAGGAGCACGAATGACTGAAAAAAGGAACAGGGATAAGGCAATTGAGATAAAGGGAATTACCCCAAATTCAATATTCATTGCGGAAAAGAAGTCGCATTTCATCCAGGGTACCGCCCAGGCCAACACACTTGCCAATGCCCCGGCAACAACAGGAACCACATAGGCTTCAGGTGACTTGCGCGAGATTTATATTTTCCAGTGCTCTAAAACACAAAACAAACATAGAGCGCGCTCCCGGTTGTGAAAAATTCAAAGCGCAGATCGCACAGCTGCGCGAATGGCATCGAGCCTAAGAACACAAAGCACACTGATACGACAAGAAAATTGAGTAGCTAGACGGACACTTGCAAAGTAATTACAAGAGGTCCAATGAGATTCAAAACTGTTAGTGGCAGAACTGAATCATACCACGGGCCAAATTGAAATATCGACAGAAAACACTATATTAATAATGTTCGAGGTGATAACCCTGGCCAGTAAGAGACTCCAAAATATTCAATGTAAAATCATGGCAGATATCGAGAAGCGAATACAACAGTTGACGCAGCAGCCAAAAAATTGCACCTCAACGCGAAACAGAAAAGAAACACGTCAAACAGTCGGCATCAGATCGGCATAAACTAAGACGAGGCACCGCGTAGCTCGTGCAGATGGCTCAACCACAAAGCTGCCAACAGCAGAAATAGCGAGTGGGAACGGTGTTTAACTCAGTTGAACAACAAGGAAGACCAAAAAATGCCGGAATGGTTAGAGATTACGAAATGGGACTGCAGCATAGGCGTATCTACTAGGGGGGGGGGGGGGGCAAGGGGGGCGTTAGCTACCCCCCACTGAGAAAAGTTCGGGGGCCCCCACTTTCCACAGTGGTCATTGTCGGCTGCAGACTGGGAAACTAACAAGTCAGGCAAAGTTCTACTTGAATGCAGCAATAAGGTAATGCTGAAGTAAAATTAGTTCTACGATTGTGCTGGGACCACTGTCCTCCGTGTGTTATGACCACGCGCTGTAGCCTTTGTAAGTCTTGCGCTCGAGCATTGTAAAGAGAAGGCTATCGCTCAGCAGGGCTGTAACATTACACCAATCTGTCATGATTTTATTAGATGCGAAGTATCTTAAGGCGGAGCTCAATCCGGTGGTGGTGGTGGTGGTGGTGGTGTGCGGCGTGAGCACCCTTACTGCGCATGCGCATACCCTCTCCACACACCTCCTCTCCATTCCCCACCCCCTCTCCACTTTCCCTCTCCCATTCCCCTCTCCACCTTCCATCTCCACTTTCCCTCTCCCCTCCCCCTTCCCATAGCCCTCTCCGCTCCCCCTTTCCACTCTTCCTCTCAAACGCGGGCTTGACATGCCGAAATTCTCTCCTGCGCAACGCCGCGATGAGCTCGAGCGCATGCGCGTCCCCTCCCCTTCTCTCTCCTGTTCTACGCTGCCCCCCTCTCGCCCGCCTGTCGACCGCGTTCCCTGCTCGCCCTGTGAGAATTAACGGCCAGGCTAGATGGAAGATACGACGCGCGTAGCGTCCCTCTTCGCGTTTCACGACGCGAGGTCAGTAGCATGCACAACGAACGCCAACGGAACGCGATCGTGCAAGTGCTCCGGCTTCGCATCGCCTCATGGTCCCCTTTAGCGGGAGATGGTGTAATTTTTTTTTGTTCTACTTGGTCTGAAATTTAGTAATCAGCGGCGCAAATACGTGCGGGAACCAGTAATCGTTTCATAGCCCGATCAAAAGCTCTCATTTTTTCAAGAAATTTAGTTCCTTTCTTTGAAATTGAGTAGCATCGCCACTGCTCCATATCCAAGCCGCTGTGAGTTGGTGAGTGTGCAGAAATGTCGAGCATTTTAGTTGTGCCGAGCCAGGAGGGCTAAAAAATGCCGGCAGATCCCACGCATTGTGAGAATCGATGTAATGCCAAGCAGCCAGCAAAGAGCTGCATACATCGTCTTGTATGTCATTGAGGAAAATGCGTGTCATGGTTTTCATGTTAACTCCTATTATTTATGTTCGTCACACAGTAACGTCGCGCAATACCAATTTCGGGGTAGATCAAGCTAGCGAACGGCCGCCAGCGCACCATGAGCGTGGCGGTGAGTCAGGCTGTACATGACATGCGTGTCATGATTTTCATGTTAACTCGTGTTATTTATGTTCTTCACACAGTCCCGTCGCAAGATACCAATTTAGGTGTATATCAAGCTAGCGAAACGGCCGCGAGCGCACCATAAGCGTGGCACGTAAGTCGTGCTGTACATGACATGTGTGTCATGATTTTCATGTTAACTCGTGGTTTTATGTTCGTCACACAGGCACGTCGCGCAATACCAATTTCAGGATAGATCAAGCTAGCGAAACGGCCGCCAGCGCCCCATAAGCGTGGCACGTAAGTGATGCTGTACATGACATGCATGTCATGATTTTCATGTTAACTCGTGTTATTTATGTTCGTTACAAAGTCATGTCGCAAGATACTCATTTTGGTGTATATAAAGCTAGCGAAACGGCCGCCAGCGCACCATGAGCGTGGCACGTAACTTATGCTGTAGTTGGCATGCGTGTCATGATTTTCATGTTAACTCGTGTCATTTAATTTCGTCAGACAGTCACGTCACAAGATACCGATTTTGGTGTATATCGAGCTGGCGAAACGACCGCCAGCGCACCATCAGCGTGGCTTGTAAATCATGCTGTACCTGGCATGCGTGTCATGATTTTCATGTTATGACTTGTCATTTATGTTCATCATACAGTCATGTTACGCCATACCAATTTTGGTGTACATTCAATTAACCAAGCGATCAGGAGAGCACAAAGTCGTAGGCGGCTAGTAGATAGATAGATAGATAGATAGATAGATAGATAGATAGATAGATAGATAGATAGATAGATAGATAGATAGATAGATAGATAGATAGATAGATAGATAGATAGATAGATAGATACGCTCAAAATCGCAGAAGTTCGCTAAGAAATGCTTCGCATTTAAAAGGATTCCCACCTTAGTCTCCGATTAGCCTGCTTCACCTTGCTTACCATAAGCTAGCCTACAGTGATCGCGGCGGCTTGTAACAAGGCAACGAGTGGACTGGAGCACATTGAGAAGCCCAGATTTCAAGTTTGCCCGTTAAAGGAGAACTCTGGGGATTTTTCGATTTCCACCGATTTCAATCAAACTTTCAACATATGTTCTCTTCGATACCCGGACGATATGTGGCAAATTATATAACCGTAAGTCGTTTGTCTTTTAGAAAACGAGTTTTAAAATTGGTAGCCAATTCCGGAACCACGCTTGTTAACGCGGGCCACCCTGTGTATGTGACGTAATGTGCCTACTCTTTACCGACCCGCCTCGCCCAGCAGACGGTTGCAGCGCGCGCTTTCTTCTACGAGGCGGCGACGAGGCGAGCAAAGTTCGGATTTGTTAGCTGCATAGCGGCTTAGCCGTCATTGACATCGGGTCTTACAGTAATTACGCACAATATTGAGCAACGAGGAGATCGATGCGCGCCACGTGAGCTACTTCACGCGCCGGTGGGTATAAATCACAAGGCGATGCCCCCGCGCTCATATAGTAGCTGCAATCATCACTGTACTCGTCACTGGTAAGTTGAGACGGGCTCGCACAGCTTGATTCCGCGTCAGATGACATCGCCAGATTGCTTTTCGCGTGATAGGAGAAGCGCTTGTGCTATGTTTACACCCTGACCAGCCGTGGCAGCGTGTAGCGCACTTGGTGACGTCATCGCATACCATCGCAACACCGAAACAGGGAGCAGCTCAGCTCCCTGTTTCGGTGTTGACTCATCGCATATTACTTATTTAAAATTATTGACTAGTCTCTCAGCAAAATGAACCACCCTTGCTGTTACATGACTGTTAATACTATTTGAAAACGGCATTATCTCAATATGATTGAAAATGCACCGCAGTTACCCTTTGACTTAATCTACCTCACCAGGGAGATGATCAGCGTCCATGGTTTTTTGGACTAAGAAGGCTGCGCACCTGCAAAGGATTCTGTCTGTTCCTAATAATGCGTTTTTTTTTGTACCGCTCTGTCAGCAACGATGAGCCCACAGATAGTTTATGGGCGCCGTGCATACGTTAGGAGCCGCCACAGTCGCGCGCTGCCTCCAGCGCGAAAGCGGCCACGACAGCAGATTTGGCGGGATAAGGGAGCAGACGACGCAGGCGGCGGCAAGCCATTGCGCCGTGTTTTGGTGCTTCGCTTGAGGCGTTTTCTGTCCCGTTTGCTTTCAAAAGACGTCAAATTGTTAGCAGCTGTCAGAGAACGTAGCGTTAGCGCGTGTGCTTCTTTTCGCCAGACCTTGTGTATCCTGAGGCGAACGCGGCAACATAAAATGCATGAGCTGGGAGAAGACAACGGAGGTGACGAGCCCGTTGAGCGAAACTGCGCACGTGTAACGCGGGCAGCCTCGCTCACCAATCACAGCTTATCGCCTTCGGGCTAACGAGGCAGCGAACTCAGCGGTAGCTTGAAACTGGCGATACCAGCAATTGCACTGTCACGGCCACTGAATAAAAAAAAAACGGTTTCCATCAAACGGCCGTGGCACTGCATTTGCTGCGCCGACTTCTCTAAATGGAAACTGGTGAAAACGCGTGCCCGGAGAGTTCCTGTAGGTTTTATTGCGCGCAACAAAGCAGCAATTATTCCTGGAGTTCAGCATTCCTACGAACAGCGCAACCGACACAAAACGAACACCCCGCGAAAATACCTCGTGCCGTCACAGCGGGAGCGTGGAGCGAGCAGGGGTACAATCGCGGAGCGATGCTTTATGGCTTATGCTATATTGTTCTTATCGTCCACCACCTGCAGCTGACTGATCGCGTTGATAACGCGGACGGACCGTCGCTCTGGTCACTGGTCAAGCGCGAAAAGCACGAAAAGTATAGTCATCGTAAAATGCATAGTGCCTCAACTCCAGCCTATTGCGAGCGCGTGAAAGCATCCCGCCAAATGTGCGCTTCTTGCCGCTAGCGACGCCTTCGCTCGGGCAGAGGAGTTACGTCTGCACGGAACCTATACGCGCAAAAACAGTTAAACATCGTTATACGACAACTGAAAGTGTCTGTTATCACATATGAATCCATCTCGCCCGCTGCTCTATGTAGCCGCTGCCAATGCGATTGGCGGGTAGCCTTCTTGAATTACGTTCAGAATGAGACACTGTCTGGCTATTCCGAGAGATTTAGTTATTGTTCAGCACAGTAATGCGCCGCTTATTTTGCACACTTCATTTTAACGCCGTGAGTTTTCTCAGAGTTGTGACTTCGCGTAACAAGGAGGCGATTTTATGACCCACCGAAAATTTTGACGAATAGCGAGGAACCAACGACCAACATAGCCCGTATTGAAAATAGTTCATTATTATTATTTTTTAGGTAGTCATACGTAAATGGTGATTACGCGGCGGATCACATACGCGTCATTTGTCGCGTCGTGTTACGAGCAGGTGCTGTAAGCATGACCCAGAAAATTTCGACCATTCATTAACTGCTAACGACCTATACGGAAGGAGATAGTGCGGGGTATTTTACCATTAAAATCGCTCTCATTTTTTCAAAGAAAATTTGAGCTTGCACAGTTTACGTAGGTTATTTACTTGGAGGGGCCGGAAAGGAGGAGTAAAGGGCCACTCCACTGTTTTCGTGACAACCCCCCAACCAAGCTCAGAAATTAGGAGAGCAAGGTACGACACCGAGTATATAAATTCGTAGTAATTTATAATCTTATTGAATACACAATCGGCTCAATGTGATTTCAATAAATATTAATTGACTGAGCTAGGTCTTCTTCCTTAGAAAGACTTTAGATTACAGGGCTCTAAGAGTAAAGAAATTGGCACTCAGATTAAGCTGAAGAGTTCTGCGAAGTGTCTTGCTTTGTCAACGACATGTTTTGTTTAATAAGTGAGAATTGAAGGCACTCGAGTCAAAGCAGGTTCTTTATACCCATCGTATTTACAACGCCAAACTGAGTCTCCAGATGGAATGCTTAGATGAAGAATAGGTTAAATTTGGGTGTACTGTTTTAAAATGACGGTAATACTTCCAAAATGTTAATAAACACTGCTGTGTTTTCGCGGTATAAGGCGGCGCAGCCTGCACTATATATATATATATATATAGTGCAGGCTGCGTGAGTGGGGTATATATATATACCCCACTCACGAACGAGTTGATACGCCACTGAACTGCAGTACCTTCCTCTGAGAAGCGGCGGCCCTCGAGCAGTTTAGTGACACCTCTCAGGCAGCTCCGGACATGTGGTCGCCCATGGGAGCTCACAGAAAACAACTAGCTCAGAGACAACAGTCGTAGTTTTGCGCAATGTCGTTGCGAAGTCGCAAGAAAGGTGAGGGGTCCAGCAGCAACTGCCTCGCAATGGTTGCGCCACGGGCAAAGTGCCTCACTGGAATTAGAAGATGCGCAAAGCGGTTCGTGAGCAGTGACGAAAGCTTAAAGGAGTGTAGGCACCAAAATCTTCCATCAAGATTTGAAAACATCCCGCCAAGCGTCTGAAAACCTCTGATTGACGGCGAAAGCAAGTATCATGTGACGGCAATACCACGTGGAGCACGAAACCGCTGACGTTAGCGAGACGATGTGTCGTCTTCTACATTACACGTGCGCCCTTCCGCTTTAAAGAGACCGACTGTGTCCACGTAACTCAAACTCCTGCCTTCTCGCTCGTCCCTGACGACTTCAACATGGTGTCAGAAGAACAGTTGCTACCAGTGGACATCAGCTTCTAGTCATCTACCTTACCATGGACGCCGCAAGCAAAAAAGCGCCAGTGAGCTGCTCCCTACGCGCATACTCTTGGTACTCAAGCAGAGTGACCTGCTAACGTTCGAGGCAATGGCGTCGTTCGTTATTCAACCGCCGGACGCCTTCAACGTTTCATCGCCGAACGAGTGGCCGAAGTGGAAACAGCGCTTTGAACGTTTCCGAGCATCTTCACGCTTGTGCGTGAAGCCCGAGCAACATCAAGTAGACGCCCTACTCTACATCATGGGTGAGCAACCCGAGGATATCTACGCCACCTTTGCTTTATCTGAAAAGAACTCCAACAAATTCGACGCTGCCGTGGAGCAGTTAGACAAGTATCTTATTCCGCGACGCAATGTAACCTTCGAACGAGCCAGATTCAACACCAGAGTGCAACAAGATGGTGAGTCGGCCGAAGATTTCGTCACTGCGCTTCACACGCTTTCGAAACATTGCCAGTTCGGTGCTCTTCGAGAGGAGCTCGTGTGCGACCGCCTCGTGGTTGGGAGGTTGGGATAAAAAACAAGCAGCTGTCCGCCAGATTACACCTCACGAGCTCACACTACAAATGCCTCTTGATTCCGTCCGCCAGATTGAGAGTGGCCGTCAGGAACAAACGTAGCTCCATCAGGAAGTGTCATCTTTCAACAATGTTGCATCCGGTGCGCAGACCACTCGGCGTGCTTCAATGCAAGACAAAATCGGCAGTTATCCACGCTGGGCAAGCAAGCGTTCTTCACCCTCCGGTAAAAGCCGTGCCATTGGTGTGGTCAAGAGTGTCACTCTCGCACTCTCTGTCCAGCACGCTCGGAAGTCTGCAGGAATTGCCGGAAGAAAGGTCACTGTGCATCCGTATGCATGTCGCGGCACCTCGATTGTGTCGAAACCGAGCACGCAACTTTACAAGCAAGATTACTTGGAGCAGTGAAGACGATGGATGCTGGAAACTGGGAAGCAAGTCTTGGTTCAAGGCCAGCCAGTACACTTGAAAATTGACACTGGTGCCGACGAAAACGCCGTCCCGACGCACGTACTCCAGACACTCAAGGACAGCCCGCTTCTCTCAGCTCCTCCTCGTCAGCTGCATGGCCCAGATGGAAAGCTTCTTCCAGCCGCAGGAGTGGCACAACTCCAGCTCATCTACCGCAACCACGCGACTACTCAGGATATATACGTGCTAGATCAGATCTGTACTCCATTGCTAGGCAAGCCAGCCATCAAAGAGCTACGGATGCTGACATTCGTAAAAGCCGTTGCCGACAAAGTGAACCCGAAAGAAGATTTGTAGCGGTGTTCCAAGGACTCGGGAAGCTCATCAAAGAAGACACTGAGATCGGGCTAGTTGGTACCCGAGTTGGTGGGCGATAGCATGTATCTCTTTTTGTACGATTGTTATTTTTAAGCTGTCTATGTTTTCTCCCTTTCCATTCTGGTGGCGACACCTATATATTTGGTGTGCCGCCCATTAAAACCTTAGTTGAAAGTAGCGCTTGTCTTGTGCGCTTCGTTTGTGTTCGTGTCCTTCGCGCTTATAGAAAATATCATCAAAGAACACAGGATTCAGCTTCAACTAGGAAGAAAACCTTTCGCACTCAGCTGCCCGAGGCGCATCCCGATTCCATTGCACGAGAACACAAAGTTGGAACTTCAAAGGATGCAGAAAATCGGTGTCATATCACCTGTTGATGAGCCGACCGAGTGGTGTGCACCGATGGTAGTCATCTCAAAGCCCTCCGGAGACGTGATAATATGTGTCGACTTTACAGAGCTGAACCGCCACGTTCTCAGTGAAAGGCATCCTATTCCTTTCGTGGATCCCACTCTCGGACTTCTTCATGGAGCTAAGGTGTTTGACAAACTCGATGCCAACTCCGGATTTTGGCGAATTCCACTTTGTGAAGAGTCAAGGAAACTGACCACCTTCATCTCACCCACCTTTTGGGCGCTTCTACTTCAACCGACTACCATTTGGCATTGCGTCAGCTCCTGAACACTTCCAGAAGCAGATGGCGTACATTTTACAAGGCATCAGTCGAGTTGTCTGTCACATTGACGACATCCTCATCTGGGATTCCAACAGCCATCAGCACAATGAGACACTCAGAAACGTGCTGCAGGCATTCGCAAAGGCTGTAGTGATAATGAACGACAGCAAGTGCGTGTTTAATGTTCCACGCCTTACATTCCTTGGACACTGGCTCGACGAAGACGGAATAAGAACCGACCAAAAGGAGGTTGAAGCCATACTGAAAATGGAGAGTCCCCAAAACAGCCCCGAGCTGCAGAATGTTGTAGAAATGGCAACATACCTCGAGACATTCGTTCCGAATCTCTCTGATATTATTCAGTCAGTCACACTTCTGTTGTCAAAAAAGCAAGAATTTGATTGGGGTGCTCCACAAGAGCAGGCATTCAACAGGCGGAAGTCGGTGCTCTCATCTCGTCCTGTCCTTCGCTCTGAGAAAAAAGCGAATATTTGGGGAGTATTTCTGCAACCCAACAATAATCGTCATCTAGCTTGCTCGCGTTTCCTTTCTTGAAAACCCGGCTCTCGTCACTTTCCTATCAAGAATGCTATGTCACGCTGATAACGCGCGTGCCGTTCGTGACCGGCAAGTGCCGGGATTGCGGTGATAACGCGAGGAAAGTACGCGAGGTCGATGACGATTATTGTTGTGTAGCAGAAGTACTCCCCAAATACTCGACTTTTTCTTACAGTGTTGGAGTCTACGACTCATCAAAAGAAACAGTCGTCGCCGCCGACGCCTCATCTTTCGGAGTGGGAGCATTAATCCGGCAGAAGCATACAAATGGCATGTTTTCTGTCATCGCTTCAGCCTCGAGGGTACTCTCAGAAACCGAAAAGCGCTACGCTCATATTGAAAGGAAGGCTATTGCTTTAGTCTGGACATGCGATAAGTTCAGCTATTACCTTGTAGACAAGCTGTTCAAGCTAGAGACGGATCACAAGCCATTGGTTCTAATCTTCACTTCGAAGAGCCTTGACGACTTGACGCCCAGATTACAGCGGCTAAAGGTGAGAATGATGCGATATCGATATAAGGTTGCATTCATTCCAGGCAAAGAACTTCAAGCCGCAGATACACTTTCGAGAGCACATCTGCGAGAGACGGGAGACAGCGAGCTCAAAGAAAGCGTTGAAGCTTTCCTGTGCTCTATGACGACCTCTATTTTGATAAAGCAACATTGTTTACAATGAATAAAGGCATCCAAACAAGCAGACCCTATTTGCACACAACTTCGGTTGCTGTGCGAGAAAAAATGACCCTCCAGGACAGACTTAGGACTTGACCTGAAACCCTTCGTAGACCATCGACACCTGCTCACTGTGGAGAATGATTGACTCTTCTACGGCTCGCGAGTTGTCGTCCGCGACACTTACCGAAAAGAAGTCCTCCGACTCTTGCACGAAGGATACTTTGGCATAACAAAGACACTTGCGCTAGCCATAGACTGCGTCGGGTGGCCCTCCATAGGTTCGGACGTCTTGTCCCTTGTGAAGCGATGTCAGCAATGTATCTAAACTAGAGTCAACAGGAAAATGACACTAATAAGCTCCGAATTCCCTGAAAGACCTTGGCAACCAGTGGTGGTTGATAGCTACAAAATATTATTCAAGATACCCCGAACTAGTTCGCCTTGAGAAGCTTACTTCTACAGCTGTAGTCAACCACTGCAAGTCAATTTTTGCACGCAACGGAATTCCCGAGGAAGTGGTTTCCGACAATAGCCCGCAGTTTTCGTCGACTGAGTTTTCACTCTTCGCCCAATACTACGGTTCCGAGGACATTACATCTAGCCCTCACTATCCTCAAAGTAATGGACTTGCAGAGGCTGTAGTGAAAATCAAGACATTCATGACGAAGACCAAGAAACCTTACCTGACACTTCTAGCTTAAAGGTCGACTCCTTTGAAGAATGGATATAGCCCTGCCGAACTGCTCATGGGTCGTCGGCTGAGATCCAGGCTTCCTCTTTGTTCCACCAAGCTGACACCCCAATTGCCAGATCGAGACAGCCTTCGGAATTTTGAGGAAAGGTACCGAAAGCGTCAAAGGAAAGACTTCGACAGACGTCGCAGTCCTCGACTTGCCGGGACTTATTTATGAGGATGCCGTGTGGATGACAGATCTCAAGAGCAAAGAGACAGTACAAGCCCCAGCCGATGAGCCTCGATCTTATTGGGCCAACACCGACACCGGTGCTGTACGTAGAAACCGGACGCAGCCAGTGTGCAAGTTCCATATTGCCGAAGTCACAACAATGCAGATAGCGCCAGTACCAGTGATTGTGCTATAGACACTCGTTCGCGTTGCCAGGACACTTCGCACGTGCATAGCGGAAGTGCAGATGCGTGAAGCCGCCTGCGGCAGCGAACATCGCTTTATTGCATTGGGAGATGTTGTAGATGCTGCCATCTAGAAAAAGCCAGGCGAAGCTGTTGACAACGTGTGCTCGAAGGGCTCGTGGCTTGGCTCCTAGGCTAGAACGTGTTTTGGAATAAACATGTGTCCACGGAACTCGACCTCCTACCTTCTCGCTCGTCCCTGACGACTTCAACACCGACAACCACTCAGAACACGAATTTAAATAACCCCACTAATGTAAGGGTTGTCTATTGTATTGTCTAAAAGAAAGCCTCTTTCTCTGGTTCAACGCGGCTTAATATTTATATTTCGTGACTGAAGATTACTTTTGGCACCTCTGGTGGCATAAACGTAAATGCGCACACTCCACAAATACATATCATGTAGCCTTTTACTTGTGCCTTGTTGCACGCTTTTTATGGTCTCTATATTAGCGCTGAAATACAGCAAACTTTTATTATAATCTTTTCTAGCGTAAACGTGTAGATATGCGGTCGTTTGCACTGAGCAGAACAGTGGCGCCACCTTCGCTTGACGTTTGACCCGATCGTCATGAGCGATATCATGAACGTTGTTAGCTGAGGGGCTAGCGGCACCTGTCAACGTGTTAGAAAAGTACGAAGAGTGACTCGCTGCCTCCGAGATTACGTCCGGCGACGCGTTGCCGGAACTAATCGCGGAGGCCAGGAGCGCCTAGCTGAAGAGGCGGTAAAGAGATCTCACGTGACGACGAGCGTTCGGAAAACTTATTATACGTGCTTTTTTATATTCCAAAACGGTGGCAAATGCCAATACGAAGGCGGTTAACCAGCCACTCACTCAGGGGATGGCTATCGGCAGCACTACCGCTTCACAGCGTTGATGGAGGGCATCTACGTAGAGTTAAGGCACTTTTCAGACCGAAAAATACTTGTATTAAAAAGATGGTTGGTTGATCCCTCCGTCAGAGGAATCGGGATAACACGAAAGTGAAACGTGTCGTCACAGCAGTAGTGTATTGTTTATAGTGAATTGGTATATGAGAGCTTGTACAATGTCTACTGTTGTTTGGCAGATATAGCACCGCTTGATGTGGACGGATCGCACTCACGTGGCACCTTGTGGCACATCCCCGTACCGACGACAAACGCCCACGATCATGATTTATCCCTCGCGGTAGCTGAAGTTCTACATATACGTGGCCTCCGCATATGGTCAATCCCGCGCAAAGATGGCATCAACAAGCACACAATAAACACTAATGTTCGATATGCACTCTTTCAAAGCGTCGTGAAATGCGAAGAGAAACGCTACGCGCGTCGTGTCTTCCCTCTAGCCTGGCCGTTACTTCTCGCAAAGCGAGCAGGGAACGCGGTGCGACAGCCAGGCGAGCATCGGAGAGCTATTTGTCGATATGGATAGATGCTATGAGCGAGGCTTGCGCTAAAACCGACACCTCACGGTGTGTTAAAGGGACCTTGAAACGGTTTTTTGAAGTTTTGTCAGCGTTTAAACAAGAGGATCCCTAAATCATTCGCACCAGAAATTAAGCGACGCACGCATCATATTTGCCGTAAACTCCTATGTCACCCCTTCTACAGCTCTCACAGGACGTTTGGTGACGGTTATCGCAACACGTCCACAAAAGGAGCGACGCCTCGTTTGTAGATTTCAATATTCAAATAACATAGCTTTAGGTCGTCTGTTCTGTGTCAAAATTCGTCGCATGTTGCTTACAAGCACGCAGAGTGCATGCTGCAGTATGTCCGCTTTTGGTGCCTTCACTCTAACATCCTTTCATCAAGTTTAGGCAATGAATGAATTCATAAAGTTTTTAGAAACTGGTGAGCCAAGGAGCTAGGAGATCCAAGAAATTTGCGAGCCGCCAGGGCGCATGTGCAGAACCCAAGCCACTCTTGGGCTCTTGTTCTCGCGTTGTCCCAAGACCCAAAACCAGGGCGGGTCGCCATCGAGACGACGCAGATCCAGCGCGGGCCACAACGCAGTATGGCACGCGCCTCGCATGTTTTGCATTTAGCCGCGTGATGCGTCCCGTGCGTTTGACTCAACACAGCCTGCGTTTGACCCAAGTGTCACACTCTGCTGCTCCTTCGAACACAAGAGCAGCCTACCAATGCAGTTTGGGGAGCCAGTGTCTTGGTTCCCCTGTTCCTAAAGTCGCTAAAAATTAATTGTCTTTATTATGGTGAAAGCCTTTATTCACCGATACTCGCGGTGTTCATCCGTCCATGCTCTGGAACGGTGCCAGCTGCGGTATCTCTCTCTCACACTCGCTCAGCAATTATGTGATGGCACAGCGCCGCATAGAAGAGTTCCGCATTGCTCCGTCCAACCAGAGTCATTCAATGCTTCTTATGGTCACGAAACTGCCGCGTCAGTTTCATATGGAGCCAGCGGCCGCCGCCAGAGGTGCAGCTGTGCCTGAGAGGCGATGCGAACGCTGCTATTGCTGGCATAGAGTTTCCTAAAATTACCTATAGGGGACTATGGCGCTGGGATCGTTCAGCCACCATGGGGATGATGGGTAGTACACGGATTTGCCTAGTCTTCGTGCTTGCCGGCTTCGAACGCACTTGTGGCTTTGTTTATTGTTGTGTTTTGGTTTTCTTTCGGATAAAAGAATGGAGCGTTGTGAACCTCGTGACCAAATTTGAATTGGTGAGCCTAAAAGGGTTAATGTAGTGAAGTGAAACTGCTGACTTTTGCTGAACTTTGTTTTGCGACAAAGCGGATGCAGGCGACGCGGAGCCAAAAGAACGAAGTTTAGACAAGTCCGTGTACTATCCATCATTCCCATGCTGGCTGAAGCGCCATGCGTTGCAGCTGCCATAGACACTAGCGCCAGAGTTCCCTTTGTGGGACAGCCTTGGTGTTTTAGCTTTCTAAACTGCCACCACGGTCACTTTGCTTTGACGCTTTTACTTTTAGCACTCAGCATGCATAAAGACACTCCAGAACGCGTTTTATGTTTTAAAATCAGCACCTGGGAGGAAAAAAACAGTATCGGACGCGTTTTTTCGTAGGTCACAGGTTCGGTCCCTGCTGGCGCCTAGTCTTCGTTTCGTCCACTTTACTTTCCTCTCATTTATATCCCAATTATTACAAATAACATCCCCTTTACTTTCATTGGCATTACTGTCTGTTAGTTCACATTAATATTGTGTCTAACAAAGAAAAACGAGCCCTTAAAACTAATCTTCTTTCCTTCAGCTCAAGACATGTAGCTTGCGGTGGTACCAGCCGAAAAACTGCGAACATTTGAGGATTCACGAAAGAATACCAAGATATAATAAGAAACGCCAAAGCGGGAGACTTCTGAATTATTTTTGCCTCCTAGGGTCCTTTTAGATGTACCAATTCTCAGCGCACTGGTGTAATGCATGTCGACCCATCGAATTGCGGCCGCTGTGGCCTCGCAAGCTCTTTTCGCCTCAACACTGCGACACTACGATAGGTACAACTTCTTAACATTTCCGTGAAATTAAGCACCGTGCATTCGTAGCAATGTGTGAGCGGCGCCAGTTGTAAACAAAGGCAAAAATACAAGCTGTTACACGCCCATTCGTGTGGCTACGATGCGGTATAAACAGGGCGTGAGCCATGCTCGGAGCTATTCACAGGACGACTGACGTGGTCGTTTACATGGTGGTCGCATTGTCGACGAGCGAGGTCGAGCTTTGTGCTTCGTGAGATACGAAATAAGTCCTTCAAAAATCCCTTGAGCTGCGTCACCCTTCAGCGTTGCTTTGTCGCGTTTCAGGGACACGGAGTCGCCGTTGATGTTAAAGTCATACGCAGTGACAATGTCCGAGGCGTGGAAATTGTTCGCACATACACGTGTATACTGTCCCGTGGTCGTGACCTCGACGAAGGCAGCAGTGAGCACGTCAGAGATGAAACTCTTTGTTTGGCCGAACTTGTGGCCGGGAAACTGAAAGTCAAACTGCAGCAATGCACTGATAACGGCGAACAGAGCATCGACCGTCAATAAACTGCTCATAGCTTTGACGCACCGTCTTTTATACATCACGCATCGAACTTTCCAGTCTTATCACTGGTGGTCGCGCAAGCTCCGGAATAATCTAGACTATTCGCGTCCTGCGGGCAACCTTAACAAAATGATCTACTACCATTGCGAAGCTTCCTGAACACTGCGGCACGGTGAGCGCCGAGCGTCGCTAACCGTCCTTGCTGGTCAAACCCGAATACATCAAAATTAAACATGAAGTGGGCTTGGCATTGCACCCCTCTGAAAAAGCATCGTCCCGATGCTTGTGACAGAACATAGAAAAACAAGTGAATACGCAAATAAATTACAACAGGCAGTAAGTACAAGCGAAATTACAATAATCAATCAAAAGGTACAGTCCTAAGGTTCGCTAACGCACATAAAACGGCGTAAGGCGCACGATATGGATGACTTCAGATGGTGCACGGCGCATTTGAGAGCTCGTAATGCCATCTGGGATAACCTCGTAGTCTAGAGCGCCGAGACGTCTAAGCACCTTGTATGGCCCGAAGTATCGCCGAAGATGATCCTCGCTAAGTCCCCGACGGCATAATTCTCATCATCATCATCATCAGCCTGTCTACGCTCACTGCAGGGCAAAGTCCTCTCCTATGTTCCGCCAATCAACCCGGCCCTGCGCTTTCTGCTGCCACGTTATACCTACAAACCTCTTAATCTCATCTAAACACATAATTTTCTGCCTCCCCCTTACGCTTTTGCCATCTCTTGGAATCCAGTCAGTTACGCTTAATCACCACCGGTTATCCTTCTGACGTGCTACGTGCCCGGCCCATATCCATATCTTCTTTTTGATTTCAACTATGATATTCTTAACCCCCGTTTGTTCCCTTACCCACTCAGCTCTCTTACTGTCTCTTAAGCTTACACCCATCATTTTCCTTTCCATTGCTCGCTGCGTCGTCCTCAATACACCGATACACGATAGGCCGTCGTCCCGACGGTGTATCGCCGTCCAAGCCCACACACGGTCACCGGGTTGGTATTCCATGTGGCGTCGTCGAAGATTATAGTGGCGGCTGTCGACCCCCTGCTGGTTCTTCGTGCGCAGGCGGGCGAGACTGCAAATAGGTAGCGACGCGTTGCAAATAGGCAGCGACGTCGAGATAGTCTTCGTCGGTAGGTGTTGGCAGCATTGCGTCGAGCGTCGTTGCTGGGCTCCTTCCGTAGACCAACGTGTAAGGTATCACCTGCGACGTTTCTTGCACAGCGGTGTTGATTGCGAAGGTCACGTACAGAAGGATGGCATCCCACGTCTTGTGCTCGACGTCAACGTACATGGCCGGCATGTCGACGATGGTCTTATTGAGCCGCTCGGTGAGGCCATTGATCTGAGGGTGGTAGGCAGTGGTCCGGCGGTGGCTTGTCTGGGTGTGCCTCAACATCGCCTGAGTTAGCTCCGCAGTAAACGCCGTACCTCTGTCGGTGATGAGGACATCTGGGGCGCCATGACGCAGATTGTTGTCTTCAACGAAGAACTTCGCTACCTCGGCGGCACTGCCTCTAGGTAGGGCCCTTGTTTTGGCGGGTCAGGTAGTCGGTAGCTACGACGATCCACCTAATACCACTAGTCGATGTTGGGAACGGTCCCAGGAGGTCCATCCGGATCTGCTGGAACGGTCGCCGAGGTGGCTCGATCGGCTGAAGAAAACCCGCTGGTCTCCTGAACGGTGTCTTTCGTTGCTGACAGTCTCGGCACGTCCTTACGTAGCGAGTGACGTCGGCGGCAAGGCGCCGCCAGTAGTACATTTTCTGTATTCTTGCCAGCGTTCGGGAAACACCGAGGTATCCTACTGTCGGGTCATCGTGCAGGGCCTGGAGGACTTCTGGTCGCAATTCTGAAGGCACCACGAGAAGGTACTTGGCTCGATGTGGTGAGAAGTTCTTTTTTTAGAGAACGCCGTTGCCTAAGAAAAACGACGCCGGTACTCGCTTGAACACTTTCGGAACGACGGCGTTCTTGCCCTCGAGGTATTCCATAAGGCCTCTGAGTTCCGGGCCTTCTCGTTGTTGTTAAGCGAAGTCGTCGGCACCTATGGTTCCCAAGAAGTAGTCATCATCCTGGTCGTCTTGCGGCGCCGGGAGCACGGGGGCACGAGACAGGCAGTCGGCGTCAGAGTGTTTTCTTTCGGACTTGTAAACGACGGTAATGTCGTATTCTTGAAGTCTCAAGCTCCATCGTGCGAGACGACCTCAAGGGTCCTTCAAGTTAGCTAGCCAGCACAGGGTGTGGTGGTCGCTCACAACTTTGAAGGACCTGCCGTAGAGGTAGGGGCGAAACTTTGATGTAGTCCAGATTAAGGCAAGGCACTCGTTTTCTGTCGTAGAATAGTTGGCTTCCGCTTTTGATAGCGACCGGCTAGCATAGCTGATTACCCTGTCCAATCCGTCAGTCCTCTGCACAAGAACGGCGCCGAGTCCTACATTGCTTTCATCGGTGTGCACCTCTGTGTGGGCGTATTCGTCGAACTACGCGAGTAACGGAGGCGTCTGCAGGCGTCGTTTTAGTTCTCGAAATGCTTCCTCCTGCGGCGTTTTCCACTTGAACTCGACGGCGGTCCTGGTATGTTTAGTAAGTGGCTCGACGATGCGGGCAAAGTTTTTGACGAACCGCCTGTAATAGGCGCACAGGACGGGGAATCGACGCACGGCCTTCTTGTCGGCAGGCGGCGGGAATGTACCGATGGCGACTGTCTTCTGCGGATCAGGGCGTACTCCTGACTTGCTTATCACGTGTCCCAAGAACAAGAGCTCCTCGAACGCAAAGCAACACTTTTCTGACTTCAGGGTGAGTCCGGAGCTCCTTATTGCTTGAAGTACAGCTTCAAGCCGCCGTAGGTGTTCGTCGAAGTTTGAGGCAAGCACAACGACGTCGTCCAAGTACACGAGGCAAGTCTGCCACTTCAAGCCAGCCAGTACTTTATCCATGACTCGTTGGAAAGTCGCGGGTGCCGAGAAAATACCAAAGGGCATGACCTCGAACTCGAACAGGCCGTCTGGTGTTATGAAGGCAGTCTTTTCCCGGTCTCTCTCGTCGACTTCGATTTGCCAGTAGCCGGTCTTGAGGTCCATCGAAGAAAAGTACTTGGCGTTCTAGAGTCGATCTAGGGCGTCGTCTATTCGTGGGAGAGGGTACACGTCCTTCTTCGTGACCTTGTTCAGGCGACGATAGTCGACGCGAAAACGTAGGGTTCCATCCTTCTTCCGTACTAGCACCACAGGTGACACCCACGGACTCTTGAACGGCTGGATGATGTCGTCGCGCAGCATTTCATGGACCTGTTTCTTGACGGCCTCGCCTTCTCGCGTCGAAGCTCGGTACGGACTCTGACGGATTGGTCGGGCAATTTCTTCTGTTTTGATGCGATGTTTCGCGACTGGGGTCTGTCGAATTCTTGACGACGACGAGAAGCAATCCTTGAATTGTAGGAGCATGGCTTTTAGCTGGTTTTGCTTGTGCTTAGGGAGGCTCGGGTTGACGTCGAAATCGGGTTCGGTTCGTCGATCCGTCGAAGCAGGTTCAGTAGCATCGAAAAGGGCGAAAGCATTGCTAGCGTCCACGAATTCGTGTATGTAGGCGACCGTCGTAGCAATGTTGAGGTGCCTATATTCGTGGCTGCAGTTTGTCAGCACTATATTTGCCTTGTCATCACGCAGATTGGCTATGCCTCTTGCGACGCAAATCTGACGGTTCAGGAGTAGGTGCTGATCGCTCTCGATGACATTTTAAAGGTCTACGGGTTCTTCGGTGCCAACGGAAATGATGATGCTGGAGAGAGGCGGAATGGCGACGTGCTCTTCTATGACACTCAATACGGGGTTTCCTGGCGTCGTATGTGGCGGCAGCGCTTTTCTGAGGTTTGTGTTATTGACTCAAACCTCAGATCGATGATGGCACCATGGTGGCTTAGGAAGTCCATCCCAAGTATCACATCCCTGGAGCAATGCTGTAAGATTACAAAGCTCGCAGGATAAGTCCGGTGATTGATGGTGACTCTTGCGGTGCAGACTCCAGCCGGATTTGTTAGATGGCCCCCAGCGGTCCGGATTTCGGGGCCTAGCCAAGCGGTCCTAACTTTCTTCAATCTTGTGGCGAATGGTCCACTGACGACGGAATAGTCGGCTCCAGTGTCGATGAGAGCGGTGACGTTGTGGCCGTCGAATAGTACGTCGATGTCGCTAATCCGTCGTCTTGCGTTGCGGTTAAATCGCGACGCCGGGACACGGCTAGGTCGGCTTGTCCCGCTGCTTCTACGTCGCGTCGACAGGTCTTCTTCAGGGACCGAGGTTTCGCCTGCAGAGCTTCGTCTACTTCGCGTCGTCTTCTGCAGGTCTCGTCGCGTTGTCGTCGTCGGCGGCCGCGCAGGATCTTCGGCATTTCGTCGTACAACAACCGCACCTCCATCGGTTGCTGCCCTTAGTTTCCCGGATACGGGCCAGGCGACCGGCCCCGGTTTGGGCCAGTGGGCTGCCGACAGTGCGGTGACATGTAGCGGCCGGGCGACGGTGAGCGGGAAGGTCCTCGTTCTTGCCACTGTGTTCCGGTGAGGTAGTCGTCGATGTCACGAGGCCCTTCGCCTGGCTGCGGGCGCGGAGCGTTGACGGCGAATCCACGTAGCCCCATCTGTCGGTACTGGCAGCGGCGGTACGTGTGGCCGGCCTCCCCGCAATGGTAGCCGAGCGGGCGGTTATCAGGGGCGCGCCAAACGTTGGCCTTTCGGGGGGTGTAGCTTTGGCCTGCAGGCGGGCGGAATAGCGCCGTAGGTGGCGACGGTGTCTGGCGATGTAACTGCGACGGCGCGGGGCGTTGATGATTGCGCGTAGTGGCGACAGCATGGCGTGCAACGTCAGCATAGCTCATGGCTTCCGGCTCAGGTTGTGGCGGTGCAGCAACTCCCAGCGAATGCTGAAATTCCTCGAGAACGACGTCGGCTATGGAATGCACCTGGGGTTGCGATGCAGGAAACATCTTTCGATGCTATTCGCGCACGACCGCCCTTATCCCCTCACGCAAGTCGTCAGAGCCCAGCGCATGTGCTTCCCCGTAGTTCGTCGTCGGCATGCGGCGGTTGTATTGCCTCGTACGCATTTCTAGGGCCTTTTCAATCGTTGTGGCCTCCGAACTGAACTCCGTGACTGTCTTCGGCGGGTTGCGTACAAGTCCGGCAAAAAGCGCTTGCTTCAATCCCCGCATCAGGGAACGAAGCTTTTTTTTCTTCAGACATAGTGAGGACGGAGTGCCATAACAATCAGGTCATTTCTTCGGTGTACATCCCGATGCTTTCGTTCGGGAGCTGTACACGGGTCTCCAACAGGGTTTCGGCTTTTAGGGGCGACGCTCCTAAAGCCGTGGGTTTGTCCCTCCTAGCTCGTACGTGACCGCCTATGCCGGGCGTATGTGCCAGTGGTGATGGCAACGAAGCAGCGCGAGTGTTCTTGGCCCAGCGAATGACTGGATCGTGCAGAACATGCTTTCCAAATACGCACTCAGATGTATCCATATGCAACCTACCACGATTCGAGGGACGTGCATAGACTTAGTGTTTGCAAACTTCCCACTGCAGCCAGTACAAGAACCTCTCTCGCTTCATTCCACGGACCATAAAGCCGTCATAATGAAGGGACCTCGCAATCCAGCCGCCATGACAACGACGAAATGAAAAGAACAAACGAAGAAACGAAACAACAAACGAACAAGAAGAAAATAAAAGTTGATTTTGTATACTATACGCACAGTCTTACGTCTTTCTAATGATGTCATGGGCTAACTTTCACGAGATAGTTATGGTTTACCGATGATCTCCCCCTATCGAGCTTCGCCCACTTATCATCATTTATTCCGTGGATACGGCGTGATTTTCTTTCCTTGCGGACGACGCTGCCGAAGGTGTCCAGAAATGCGGCGCGAAAAAGGTCCTAGGTCGTCAGAGTGGCTTCTCTGCTCTCGAACCATGTCCGAGCGGTGTCTTTTAGGGCGAAATACACGCGCCGTAGTTTGTGTTCACTTGTCCAATTGTTGAAAACGGCGACCCGGTCGTACGTTTCCGGCCCCTTCTCCGGATCTTCTAGCGATGACCCGTGGAAGGTTGGCGGCTCCCGGGGCTGATGGAGCCGGATCGATGTTGGAGCTACTGGGGCGGTCATCGTTGCAGTCGAGGTCACAGCGTTAGCTAGCCTGGCGTTGCCGGGAATAGGTCCGTGCTGTGGCTTGAGTCCTAGCTGCCGGCTGCTAGATCGACGGTCTGGGATGTCTTAAGTTCTTCTTCTTGACTTCTTGGACTTGGATCGCCACTGCGTGTGGGCGTCCAGAACATGGACGAACCAGCACCTCCACCAGATGTCACCTGGTCGTGACGTCGACGAAGGCAGCAGTCAGCACGTCAGAGATGAAACTCTTTATTTGGCCGAACTTGTGGCCGCGAAACTTAGTCAAACTACAGCAATGCACTGATACCGGCGAACAGAGCGTTGACCGTCGATCAACTGCTCATGGCTTTGACGCGCCTTCTTTTATACATCACGCATCGAACTTTCCAGTCTTATCACTGGTGGTCGCGCAAGCTCCGGAATAATCTAGACTATTCGCGTCCTGCGGGCAATCTTAACAAAATTATCTACTAAACCGCGAAGCTTCCCGAACACTGCGGCACGGTCAGCGCCGAGCGTTGCTAACCGTCCTTCCTGGTCAAACCCGAATACATCAAAATAAAACATGAAGCGGGCATGGCAATACTTCGACTCAAAGTTAGAATCGCCACTTTCCTGCCGCGGTATGGCCCGCTTCCCTTTCTCGCGCTACTGCTAGTGTAATGGTAAAGGAAACAACGACACCTTTCTGGTTCCATTGTAGCCGGAACGGCACCCCTGCACGCAACATAGGTTAGGCATCCTAGTCCTGAGACAACGTTTCCGCTCACTTAAACAAATCATATCCAGCAGCTTGTCGCGCACTGCGCGAGTATTTGAATAGGCGGACAGCGAAGACGATCGTCTCTGTGGCGCAGCGGCGGCGTGTCGCGGCATTATCAAACAGCGTATGAAGCTCGCCCATAGCGTGACGGTGCAGTTTCGTGACCTTAAAGAGAATTGAATGACTCTGGTCCAACGCACCTTACGCGACTGTTGCGCAACGCGGCGGCGGCGTACAGCAGCGGCGTCCATTCGTCAAGCGCAACAGTTGCGCGTTTCTCCTTCCAACACGCGTCGCGCAACTGTTGCGCAATGCGGCCGCGGCATCTAGCGGCGGCGTTCGTCGGTGGCGTCCATCCGTGCCCCCTCACACTCCCTCAGCAATCACGTGATGGCACAGCGGCGCACGCGGCAACGCTCGTCGTCAGACGTCTCGTTGCAGAGTCGAGTTAAAGCTGATTGACACCGAAGGTGGGGCGGCCAAAGTGGCAAAGCGGAAAGCTGGCAAACCCTCTTGTCCAGGCGGCGAAAGTGGGCGGAAAACGACGCGGCTAGTCCGATCGTTCCCGGACCGATTTCTTGCCGCCTCGTTTTCGCCACCTGGAAAGTTTTCGCCGCTTGCCGCTTTGCCACTTCGACCGCCCCGCCTTCGGTGTGAATCAGCCTGTAGTCGGATGGGTAGCAAGTGTCCTGGTGACGATTCCACGGCAAGCGGTTCGGACGAGCGCCCCATCAATGTGCACTCCGCCGACACCATGGCATAGTCAGTCGATTGGCCACAGGCATTCGACGAACGCACTTAAAAAAAATTGGCCGCGTATCTGCGTGCTTCGCTGCAAATGTCGTCTAAAGACGTTAGAAGAGGCGCTCGATTAATACTTATCAACTCAAGAACAATCGCTCAGAATCGTTTGCAAACCTCGAAGTGCGCCTGCTTCAACCCATCGTCGTCATCGTTGTTAAGGGGACGGGAAAGGGCGAAAACGATACCGGAAAAAAGAGGCAGCAAAGAGACAAAAATTCCTCACGGGAATGCTATCTCGCAATGCAAACATTATTGACCATCAAAAGAAAGAAAATAGCTATTTGGTTTTCCTTTATGCTATGTAATCTAGTAAGAAATACTTTCGAGGACTACATGTAGTAGCGTAGTGAAATCGTGTGCGCTTCGGCTCAGCAGAGTTGACTGTGCTGCCACAGAAAGTTGTCGCCAGGCATAAAACACATAGTAAACCATTTAGTGTGTCTTCAGCATCAAACACGCACGACGGAAGGCAAGGACTGAGTGACAGCCGACGAAGACAGTGCCTGTCATCGACGGTTTTCACTCCGTCCTTGACCGCTAGATGCCGATATGGAATATACCAACATTGCCAAGCTTACGCTACTTCATTTAAAAGACTACGTGCTCTATAGCAGGACTGCGGTAAGCCGCGCTGCTCGTTTAGGAAATTTGTAAGCTTATCATTAAGCGTTCTCTAATTTCTTTCTTTAGAAAAGTGGTGGTCGATTTTCGGCACCGCGTGCTCTTCTGCGGGAGAGCAGTAAGCTGTCCTGTATAGAGGTGGGAGTTCACGTTGCACGGAATACCACTGCAAACGGAGCCAAATGTATAGGAGCGACCACTGTCTGGTCCTCATTTTCAGCTATAGCTGCGACGCAAGTTTCTCACAGAATTTTTTTCTGAAGTTATGCGCCTAATATGACAGTACTCTAGACTACGGGAAGGAACCCAGCTATTTTCCGCAAGAAACACAAAACCTTAAGTAAAATTCCGGATTGTTAGGGGCAGGCGCTGCTCCAATGATGGGGCTACCACCACAAACGCTGTCCGCTTGCGCCCGTCAGCTGTTGCTTAATCAGTGCAGTTGGCGTAAACAAACGGCAGGTTTGGTTCAGGTTAAAGGGCCCCTCACTAGGTTTGGCAATTTTGAGCTAACGAGCGCAATGCATACTCTGGGCGTTCACGATTACCTCTGCGAAAATTCGCAACGCTACGCTCTCGCGGGCGCGCGCTTTAGAGAATGAGGGGATGACGTACACGAGAAAAGTGCCATACGTAGATGGTAGTGCTGTGACGTCGCTCCTCTACGGAGACGACTATGCTCTGGCGTCGCCAACGGTAGCACGTGACACTGCGATAATTATTTGACACCACATGTGTAGTTTGTGTATTTTTTGCTTGAATAGATTAATAAAAATTGAGAGAAATTATGAGACACACGAAGGGAATGTTAGCGTCTTTTTCATTTTTTTTCGTGAATTGCAGCGAGAAGCGGGGCTAATGTGGCTTCCTTTCCCATGCGTTCGTGTCTCCGCGGTTAGCGCGTCGAGCAGACGCCAGCCCTGGAAACGAAATTAATGTTCTGGCGCGTTCGAGCACTCATTATGCTCATTTATTCTACCGCGTCCAAGTAAACGTTAAAGCGGCACTGGCTCATGATACCGCTAGTCTCGTGGCCGCACAAATGTCTCAACTTTCATGCCTGTCCTGCAGAAACAGGCAGTACACCACAGAGAACGTCGACAAAACGCCCACGGCCACTACATAAAAAAAAGGTAGCGGCCGCGCAACGCCACTCACGTGCTCGGGCTGGATCGGGCACGTCATGCGCACGTGACCATGCATGCGCATGACGTGTTCATGCGTAAGTGTCAAGTGAATAGGGCAGGGAAGGGATTTGGCTTGCTAAGGCTACACGGGGCGAGTGGCAAGGGTTTGAAACTCGCCTCCTCGCATCATGGTTTCGCGCCGCTACAAATTATTGTTTTTCTGAGCTCGTAATGAACAGATTTGAAAAATTCTTGCGGCATACTGCTCTTAATTCAGCACACAACAGCTTCCAGCGTCTAACTAAAATTTGCTATGTGGCCTGGTGAGGGGCCCTTTAAGAACAGCGTAGATTGCGCTGCGGACCCGCTCACCTTGTGTTCTCTATTACAATCCTAATTCGGGGTTATTCCAAATTGAAGGCGAGGGGGAAAGTTTGAGATAAAAAATAAAACCAGGAACCCTTGCCCTATCGGGAAATTGGGAGGAAACGAAGCTTGGTGAAAGCATGCCAGGCGTTGTTCTTTCTTTCTTTCTTTCTTTCTTTCTTTCTTTCTTTCTTTCTTTCTTTCTTTCTTTCTTTCTTTCTTTCTTTCTTATTTTTTTCTTTCTTTCTTTCTTCCTTTCTTTCTTTCTTTCTTTCTTTCCCAGTCGAAAAATGGTGCTTGTGTTCATCCTGTACACTTTTCAGTTTCTCACATTTCTGGTCAACCAAAGCACACACACCTCCGATTTTGTTCTTGGCCAAAAACACCCACCACCTTAACTTTGTAATTTCCAGCTACCTTTTTTATTCTCTGAGATAGCCCGTGTACGTAAGGAATCACTACTAAGTTTGTTAAATGTGTACCAAGAAGCAGCAGTTTGTTAAATGTGTAAACAATGTAGTGTACAATATTCCTTTGACGTGTGGTCATGTGTACGTAGGGCAGACTGGCAGATGTATAAACACAAGGCTAAGGGAACATATGTCGAGTCTGAAAGGCCGCCGTAACACATATTTAGGGCTGCATTGCAATGAGTGCGCATGCACCCCTTGTTTTAGTAGCACCATCATTGAATACAGGCATCGCAATCAAACTTCAAGGGAGAAAGTGGAGGCCTTTTACATAGACAAGCAAAAATAAAAGTGTGTTAGCCACCCCTCTGTTGCCTTGCTTGAGAAAGAAATTTTGCTGTCGTCATATGTACGTTAAGGCACGTGATCACGAGCTGTGCCATGTGCGCTTTTGACGAGTTTTTTTTTACTAGATCGCACCAATCGGAGGGTTGTTAAGTGAAGATTTGCGAAAAAATAAACCAGTTGTTAGATTGCGCTCGTCGTTGTGTATCTCTTCTTTGTCTCCGTGTGCTTGCGCGAATCCGTGAAGATGAATATGTTCCAACTGGGCCAACTTGCAGTATTGCTTGAAGTAGACAAACATTTCATCATTTGAACCATTAGGCATGTACATTCTGTGACTGGAAATATAACTTGCAGCTGTGCTCAGAAATAGGGCACTGAAGTCGCCGAACTGGTACCAGGTTATAAAACGACATGCATGCATGACAGAAAACATGCACGCTACTGAAATGCGCATGCTTTCTCGCTGACCTCTCTATGCTCCCACTTTATGTGGGGACAGTGGCCGATGTGCAGGCTTCTGGCCGCCTGCTGCTGCAAAACGGTTCGTTCCCGTGAAGCTCCTATGTGCGTGGGCATCTGTCCACCATATTGCGATGGTGGACCGCTGAACGAAATGGAAGTCCTTTCTCGAGGCGGTCCTTGAGAGCGTCCCACCGTTAGGCAGGTCAACCTGCACAGATACAAACAAAAAATTATTTCTTTCGCAAACAGCACTGTTTAATTCATCCCAACGACAATAATAACGAGCTGAATTTCAAAAGGCTGAACTACACATTGAACTGAAACACATACAGAGAACCCTGCTGATACGTTTTTGAAGAGACTGAGGGATGTAATGGGATTCCCAATATATTGGACCCTATGGAAGCTATGCTGGGACCAGCGAAAAACGATACCAGCGAGGAAAACGCAGCGAGGAACATAACAGTGGGGCTCTACTGTGCCAAGTACAAGCTTGAAAATAATATTGAAACAACCTCTATGTCAACATGGAAGTAGTAATTGTTAACAGTGCAGCATTAGCCACATTATTATTATTTAGAATTAACAGAGAGTGGAGTTAGTTGGTAAGTATTCATTCTAAAAAGACAGAAGAGTTCAAATGGCTTAACAGTTACTTCCACGTAGACCCCCACGCGTGCCAGATTGATAGGTTCGCCTGTTGCATGAGCATGCGCAGATAAGTTTTCGTGCCTTCTTTCCTTTCCGCCGTTGCGCGTCTCTTCAGTGGTTAGTCGGCGTTTGTGGTGTCCTGACTTCTTTCTTGTGTCCGTCTTTGCACGCCCTGTCTTTTTAGAATGAATTATTATTTGTTCTCCTAAATCGTATAATTTCTTACGTTTCACTTGCATATTCTCCCAGGTTTCAGCTCTATTTGAATTGACCAGTTAATAATGCCTTGCGAGGTACACCTTATAGTTTATCACACTGCACATTTCAGTGTTTGGTGAACACTGAATGCAACATACATATTAGTCAACAGTCAAAATAAGCAGTCCCATTACGTATATATATTCTCAGATTCTTGTGCTTCAAGTGCTGTGAGAAAATTATTATCAAAATGGCTTGTGCATTTGAAAGTTGTCAAATAGTACATAAATGATAAAAACTGCAACGTGATGCACTCAGTATCGTTAAAGGCCTCGCGATTTCTTAGCCAGCTTTTAAACAGGAAAAAAAAATGCTTTTCTTTTGCTAAGAAGTGAGAATGGGCTCTCAGAATTGCGATCTATAAAAGTAATTGGGAAACAGTTAAAGTTTGAAAAACACAAGTACAGCTTTCTTAAGTGGCAAAATGCACGAAAGAAAACATGATGGACTGTGTTCACTGGCCCAGCAAGGGATTTACAGGGGTTGCTTGGAGGTTCTAATGCCACCACCTGAAAATTTTTGATGCCTGTTGTATGTACTGACTGCGCGACCAATGACCGTCTACGAATGCGTAAATAGTATCATCTCTTGTGGCAAACAGTAGCTTCATTCTTATTCGGTACCCATTGCCGGCATGCATTCACAAAGAGTAATCACCATAATGAGTGCGTCAATAGCAACAATGCGTTTTGTCTGCATCGGTTGCGGCGAGCAGTAATTTCATTTCGACTCCTTGTAACGTTCACGCTATGTCACAAGCGTGGGAGAAGCTGCTGTGGATTAAGAAATATTTCAGGGTGCCGTGCTGCAGCTGCTCTTTGAATGTGCCCTCACACACACAATGCCCTCATTCCAGCAAGTGCTGATCAGTTACCGAATGAGTATCAAAGCCTCCGCAAAGATTTTAAGCTACAATTCAGCATTGTATTGCTACATGACCACGGTGAATGATGACTACAGTGGCAACACAATCTAGCTTGTGTTGACCCAGATCGCCGCACGCACTTTGAATGCAGTAGCTCACATGATGTTCCTTTTGAATAGAAAGATAAGCCATCCCCGAAAAGTAAGTTCAGCTTCTGAAAGCTGAAGTATACCTTTCGGTAAAGGCTGGGCACAGATTATCAGCATAACTCATGCAGCACTAGCGAGCAAAGGTAACTACCAGCACCTCTTACAATTTTTTTACATTGTTGTCGCTCTTACCACAGCAGCATTATTTTTTAGGGTTTTGTCTAGACAACGTGATTATCAGGCCACATGCAGACTGACTGCGCAAGAACTGGCAATTAACATACACTGCACCCATACATTCATTGTTGCTTGGTTAGGTAAGCTGAAACTCGGCACAAGACTAGTTATTGCAAAAGAAACAAGACGCAGACACATCCTATGTCTTCGCGCGCAGCTATTTACCGACTAGCTCAAGTCCACATCTTGTTACTAGCTCAAAGAAAACAAGCAACAGCGCGAACCACAAGACAAAAGCATAGATATGGACTTAGCACTGACATACTTGCGCTGTAAACGTAGTCCGAACAGAACAGCGCTTAGTTCATCTCTGTCCTGTCATCCTGTGGTTCATGCTGTTTCTCATGTCTTATAGACCTGTACAGACTGGCCCAAATAAGCACCCTTGTTACTAGTTATTATCATGATAGGCTACGCACATATAATACTCCTTGTGGATCCTTGATTATCTTAGCTGTTCATCCTTGCTGAACGAACACTGCGACATGTCAGCATCAGAGGCAGAAGGCAGTGTGACTGCTAAGGCTGCAGGACCAGAAGAGGCAGCACATTTAGTTGGTGTGGCTGCAGGATATGAGGTGGCAGCAGAGTCAGTAGCAGGCGCAGTTGTTGCTGCCGTAGCAACACTGTGCTGAACCTGTTTATGGGGCAAAATCAACAAATGCTAAACTGTTAGAATTCAGGCTCCACCGTTTAGTAAGTTAGAAATGTTATTATTGTACCTGTAAATGTAAGAGCGCAAAGAAAATATTTTGCAACGTCAGCAACTGTTCAGAAAATGATGCCAATGTTTGCTCAGTGTTGCACCTATGTTCCAAACATTTGTTTAGATTCTGTAGGTGCCATGGATACACGTGCTTTTGCTAGACTGAGGCAAGTGAGATAAAAAAAAAGCACGACAGTGAGCTTTGAATGAATTCAACCACTTCGACATCAAATTTATATTCAATAACTTTGCACTGTGCCGCATACTGTTAAAGATGACCACTTTGGCAGAGACATTACAGCATAGACCGCTTGTAACATAAGTGGTCGGAGCAGCGAATATGCACATCATTGGTGGTACTGAACTGTAACCAAAACAAAATTTTACCACAGCTGCACACATGCACTACTTCAAGACCAAGCTGCTGCATTACTGTGAAAGCATGCAATAGGATAGGATGTCTGCACCCATTTATATATGTTACTGTTCGAGGACCCATGGCACCTACAAATGAACACAGAAAAAAATAGTGCTGTTATGATACACGAAGACCACTGAATGAATTTTTCACAGCTGCTCAATAGACCTTTTCAAGCAATCCCAGAATGCCTCGCAGGCACTATGGGAAATGTGTGCAAGCGTCGAGCAAGTCGGCTGTTTGGTCGCCCGCTGCTCATTGGCGCCGTGGGAGCATGACTCGAAAAGAACGTACAACCGCATTCTTAAATCATAAATACTGCATATATCTGAACAACCCTGCATGTATCTCTACACATGAAATGTGAAAGGAATAACACAGTCAGCGCAGGTATTACCATGTGGATGCATATCAGATGTAGCAGTTTAGCGGCATAGTACGAGGGTACAGCACGACGGTATCGGCATGCATTATTGTGTTGTATACGACGTACTATCATGAGCAGCATGTGCCGGAACACTGAATTCACATTTATTCAACGATTACTTTTTATGTACTGATATGAACGTGACGTATTGAATTGCAAGAGATACCTTTCCAGTGGAGCATTTGGTGTTATGAACACTCTTGTGCTTGCCAATTGCGCTTAGCCACTACGACCTTTAAAAGCAATAGACCTTTTTCAAGCACACGAGCGCCACGAACCGACGCGCAAGCGCTTATGGGAAACGTGTGTATGCCGCAGCAGCCGCCGCGACGAGCGCACGGGCCTCGTGCTGTAGCTTTCTGCTTGCGCCATGCCAGGATTTCGACATAGTGAATTTGGTAAGGTGCAACATGTTACTGCGCAATTCAATAACGAACTTCAGTGTTTAGTTGCGACGGCCTCCCGACGATTTCCATCTGTCCCACTGCTGGACCAGCTGAGCGGCTCAAAAGCGTCACCTAGCTTTTATTTATTTTTTTACGCCAGTGCGCCTTACGGCATAAATGAAAAAAAAATACAACTCGGTTGCCCATGAAGTGCAGGAGCGGTCTATGATTCACAGATGCATTTGTAATCAACGTCCATCGACACTGTAGACGAGTACAGTGTGAGGTTCTGGTATTTAAAGAGTACACTAGAAAGTGTAGTCGGCATTTGGGGCAATGAGATACATTCACTGCGTCGCTCGCACCATATATGTAACGAACGTTAAGTGCCTACTAACCTTCGTTGGTACTATAACTACAGGTTGGAATAATACTTAGAGCGAAAAAAGAAAGCAGTACACACCTCCAATCCAATGGAAGGCTCGAACAGGCCGTGTCATCCAGAAACGCCCCTCAGGAATCTCCTTTGCAACGAAGTGGCAAGTGGCCTGCATGGGTATTCAGAAAATGGCTTAGTTCTGCTCACACACACTTTCTGCAAAGCAACCTACGTAATTTATTAGGATTTTCTTATTAATATCTGTTTACTATCTCACCCTACCAACAATGCTTAAAAACACTTGGAGAACGCTTGATCTTCGCCTTCAAGCCTTGGGCGCCACAGCGTAATTGGGCAGTGTTCGCATCGCGCTCTCGTTCCCTAACCAGGATTCGGTTCTTGGCGGACATCTCAACCATGCCACTTTCAATGAACTCTGAAATTAATATGAGGTTTCAGTAGTCAAATGTGAGTACTTTAAAGAATCATTCAGCATGGCAACAACACAGCCTCAAAGTGGCATGGCACCTGCTGTGAAAGCCCTCAAACCTTTCTCCACTGGGATGCGCCACTGTGATCTTAATGTTTCGTAAAATTTGGCAATGGTGACAGCATCTGAAAATTAGGTGTCCATGATCAGTGACACAAGAAGCACATGAAGGGGGGTGGTGTCAAGACATGGAGAAGCTTGCACACTTCAGCTGACAACACTTCACTAGTAGACGATAACTGCTATATAAAAATGCTTAAAAGTTTGTATTCACATGGATAAAATATTGTGTGAGTGGCACAGGTTTTCCTTATTTTTGCCATTCTTGGCTGGCGCCTCCACATGGGTCCAGATACAGAAGACAAAACATCACTCCATGCTTCCCATTCATGGCGCACAAATGTGACTGATTTTGAAGAAAAGCAATCCTGTTGTGCAGGACATGAAAGGCATCAAGTTGTGAAGGCGAATGCAAGACGTTATGAGACTGCCAGGCGTGTGCCAAAGTGCATTTTAGAGCCCTCTGAAAAAGAGGGCACCTGGTGTCACGACATGTATTTGCGCTAGCACATACCTTTATGCTCATGTGTTTCAATGTCTTTTTACGCTTGTGTGCAAAGTGTTTGTCCTTGCTTAAAATCTAAGGAAGCTGCAGGAAACTGCTGCGAAAATGTATATGTGAAGCAAGGCCCTACTGCCACGTTCATGTAAACAGAGTTTATCGTTAAAATGCCAAATATTTGCTGTGTAAATTCACTAAGCACATAGGAGGCACAGACAACATGGAAAGCAGACGTTGAGCTGACGACATGGCATAAATTAATGCATATTTAGGAACATTTGGCATTTCTGTCCGCAAATGAATCCTGCGGCTTCCCCAGTGCAGCAAGAAACTATTGACATAGAGTACAGTATTCCAGATGCTACACATAATATGAGTTATGTAAGAACCAAGGATGTTAGGGCGCTGTATCTGAAAAGCTTTCGAAGCAAAAGAAGATATACAGCTTTCCCATTACCTCACCTTCTGTTGCGGTTTCTGCACTCTTTGTGTTGACATGGAAGTCGGCAGCGTGAAGGAATCCCGTGTGGCCGGCACCGTACATTTGAAACAAAAAGAGATGCCGAACAGACCAAACGAACGTTTATCACGTTTCGGCTTTGAGCACGGAAGCCTTGTTGACAATGAATGCATCAGCAGAAGCGGTTCATTTGAATGGGTTTGAGAAATTGCTGCAAAGACCTCTCATTGATCACGTTTAGATTTCTGTTGTTAAGGTTAACTCTTTTAGAAGTGGTCTGCATGATAAACGATTCCATACGTAGCCAAGATGCTGTCACTTTTTCTGTTGTGACGATTCTTGCGTTGGTCCAATCAATCTTGTAGTCATTCATCACGGCGTGTTCTGCTGAAGCTTTTTTGCGAGTGCTTGTATTATTTACATCACAGGCATACTGTTGCATACGCTTCTTGCAGTTTCCTGACTCAGTTGTGAACACCCTTGCAGTCTGCTCAAGGTACGTAGTAAACTACACTGGGGAAACGCTCCCTGGGCAGGTGATCCTTCACTCTCATAAGTTGATGGCACGAACTTTCGGGTGGAATCTGTGCCATGTGCATGTCATACTCACGTAGGACATGTGCCATACATTCGTTTGTTCAAGAAATATACGGTACGGGGGCTTGCTTCGTAGAGGAGGGGGCCAGCAGGAAGCAGGCGCATAAGTGTGTACCCGTCATGACAGTTGACAGTCTATTGCACTGGTAAAGTGCCTAGGGTATCTAGAGTGAGCGAGGTCATCCCGTACCTTTGCCATGCCTGCATCATGTGGCTTTGAGCCCAATCTTTTGGCACGCTGCAGCAGCGTGCTGACAACAGCCCTCTTGTTGAAAGCGGAGTGCACAGAGGTGAAATTCAGCTGTCATAACAATGACACCTTGACGCACCTCCTCCCTGCTGGCCCCCGCGTCTACGAAGCGAGCCCCTGTAACGCATATTTCTGCAACAAGCGAATGTTTGGCACATGTCCGACGTGAGTATGACATGTATGTGGCACACATTTCACCCAAAAAGATGCGCCATCAACTTGTAAGAGTGAAGGACCGCCTGCCCAGGGAGCAATTCCCCAGTGTAGTTTACTAGATACCTTGGCAGGCTGCAAGAGTGTTTACATCGGAGAGTCAGGGAACTACAAGAAGCGTCTGCAGCAGCACGCTCGTGACAAAAAATAAGAGCGTCCACAACAACGCTTTAGCTGAACACGCCGTCATGAATGACCACAAGATTGATTGAGACAACGCAAAAATCGTCACAATAGAAAATATGGCAGCATCTCGGCGACGTATAGAATCACTTATCATACAGACCACTTGCAAGAGAGTTAATCTTAACGACGGAAATCGAAACCCCATCTACGCACAGCCTTTGCAGTGATTACTCAAGCCCATTTAAACGAAGCACTTCTGGTGATGCATTCATTGTGATCAAGGCCTCGTGCTGAAAGCCGAGACGTCATAAATGTTTGTTTGGGCTGGTCGGCGTATCTTTTTTTTGTTCCGTATGCATTGAAACATTGGTCCATTTCTTGTTTGGACTGTGAATAAAAGTGACACGTCATAATCGATAAATAAGTCAATTGACAATACAAGCCAACACAGTCACACAAAACTATGCAAACATGCAATGGGAACCATGCACTATGTGGCAATTGTGACAGAAAAATAAACAATTTTGTTTATACACTTATGATTCCAACTAGCAGTAGTGCAATATTACAATTAAGTCACACTTATCAGAAAGTAATTATGATGATTAGCACATATTTGCATAAATACATGTGGGAAAGCTTCCACCAGGTCCACCGTCAAGCTATGCCCTGAAGACCAATCTTAAAGCACTGAGCAAGGCAAGGCCTCACAGCAATAGGACCAGCATCATGAAGAATACACGAATTCAAGAGCACGACCTCTGGTTAGTGAAGATGGATGTAATGCCATGTTGACAAAGATTTCGCTAAAAAAATGTATAAGCTGGTAAGCTTCGAGCTTCGCAGGCCGCACGCTTGTTTCGACCTCTTCCTGAAGCCTGAGCACTATGCTGCAGCTCATAAGAGAGCATCACTTGCTCGCACCCGTCTAGATCCATGCATTTCGAAAATACCACGTGGCA
Source organism: Rhipicephalus sanguineus (assembly GCF_013339695.2). NCBI lineage: Eukaryota > Metazoa > Arthropoda > Arachnida > Ixodida > Ixodidae > Rhipicephalus > Rhipicephalus sanguineus. Next base: position 103,183,204 of record NC_051184.2, read on the forward strand.
AAGAACTGCGGTAGTCACCTGTATACTATCACAGATTCACATCGTGGATTAAAAAAAAAATCTGTGCAAATCATGGTTCCACGGTAGCAATGAACGTTAAATCTATAATATTGCACTGTACGAATGCCATGGGGCGCCGCTCTGGCATTCCTGTTTTAGCCAGGCGACGTGTAAATAAAAGAGTGTGTGGAGAGTACTCGTTGAGTGCGGACGTTTCTTCTGATTCAGCGCTTCGCGCCAAACCACGTGTTCGGGCTGGCTGGCGTCCCCGCCGGTCGTTTTGGTCACCGCCGCTCTTCGCCTGCTGCTGCGCCGGGACTACCAGTCCGCAAGACAGCACTCATGTTCCCGACGTATTGCCAGATGGCGTCCATATCTCACGCAGCGCCTCTTCTATCGTCTTTAGACGACATTTGCAGCGAAGCACGCAGATACGCGGCCAATTTTCTTTTCCCATGCGCTCACCACAAAAAGGAAACTAAACAGGAGCATGATGGAAATTGTTACACGAACCCGAGGACGCAGCGGCTTCATGGGAGGTTGGCTTGTGGACGCTAGGCGCGCTCCCTCCTATTTTTTTTCTCCGAGGTGTAAGCGCTAGCTGGGAGATCATTCTGTTGCTCTCATTTGTTTCGGGAGTTGTGAAAGCTTCGTGACGTCAAAATGAGGAAAGGACTGGAGACAGAGGCATTGCTGCTCGCCGAGCTCCCGCCAATCCACGGCGGTTGAAATGAACAGTCCATTACATGGATACATCGAGAAGAGCTCCCTCAGGAATACGTTGTATTTTAAGTCCAGATTCCCCGTTCATATTAAAAAAAAAGACAAACGGCGGCGCGCCGCAATTATAGCGCGGCGGCGGCGGCGGCGTCATCCCTCTCGGGATTTCGGCGGCGGCGCGAGCGGCCTGAGCAAAAACAGGCGGCGGCGGCGGCGCACACCTCGACTTTGACACCTCGACGACAGATCACTACGACCGCGTTTTCCGCTTCCAAGCGAAGCGTGTTACGACTCCCAGATTTTGGTGGCAGCGTCGTACGCGGAAAACCCGTTGTCGCGAACACACAGAACTGCGGCCCTCGAGAGTGTGAGGCGACATGCCTATTCGTATGTGCCGTTTTCCAATAACTTATGCACTCTCGATCGCGTTCTTGCGGGAGATTCGCCAGTTCTATTACGTTAATCTCATCTTTTATTGAGGTCAGTTGTGGCTTCATGTTGCCACATTTTATTGTTGCCTGGATACGAACGGATGACTACCGTTGTTGCCGGTAGCAAGTGAAATGTGGCGCTGTTAAGCACGCGGATGAAGGTCCAATTCCCGACTTGGAGGAACGATCGAGGAGGTAACATTGCGCGATGAGAAACAAAGAAAGAAGCAAGAATGAAAGTTAAGAAGAGAAAGAAGGAAACGCGCCGATGTTCGCTTGTCTTCATTTCTCCGATAGGGTAAAAGCTCCAGAACTTTCAAGCGATGCTTGCATTGACCGACCTCGTAAGTTCGTTATGTTGATGTTCAAAGAAACTTCCTCACCAACAAAGCATCCTCACCCACAGCTGGTGCGCAACAAAGAAATAATATATAAAACGAAACAAATTTTCTTTCCGCGGCTTTGGTTCGAACCCCGGTCAACCCGATTTGAAAGCGATGGCCTTGATCATTAGGCCACGCGCATATGCTTGTCCAGTTCGAGGTGAACTGAAGCCTACGAATGCGTTGTACCGAAGATGCAAGAAACAACTTGAAAGCAGTAATCTTGCTGTGGGTTCTTTTCACTGAAGTATTTCGTGTTGGCGTACACAAAACGATCTCTTGGAGTAAAGTTGCTATCGGAAATTTCACACTTAAAGAATATTCTTACTTCGCAAAAAGTCGAATTCCTTACCCACGTTTCCATCATCGCGTGATGGTCCTTTCGTTGCGCAGTTCTAAGGCACCGTACACTGACCAGAGGGAGCTGCGTTGCTCGCACTGGCCCGTCCCAAGTTCGCTGGCGTTGGCCGTTAGGGGCACGCAGAAAACAGACGCGCGAACGCGTCCCCCGTGTATCCCGGCCGCAGTCCGCCCACTCATTCAGAGAGGGAGACGCGCACATCGCGTTCCATTTTGAGCGACCCCGTCTCATTATTGCGTTTTTTGTCGGCTAGGTTTTGCGTTCTGGCGCTGCAGTCGCACTGGAAAACTCGACATTCTTTGGCAATGAAGGGAAAGCTACGGGGGCGGAGCGTCTGCACATGCACTGCTACGCGAAGTAGTCCGGTTTGGCGCGCGTCTCGAAGCGCCGTGGAAAATGATGGCTAGCGTTGCATTTCGACGCCAACGCTGCTTAGCGTCTAAGGTACAGGTAAAAGGCGCGACTTTTTCAAGCACGCAAAAACGCAATGTTACAACGTATAAAGTAAAAGAAATACAAATATTTTGCTTTTGTGCGCTGCGTTCCGTCGCAAAAAGCTACATGTAGAAAATGAAGGAGTATTTTATATATCTCACGCAGAAAATACGGACGCAATTGTGGGACTACATTCATTAGCGGTAGGATACGTGCATTGTGGCTGTGTAGCTTTCCCTTCACTGCCACAGAACGTTGTCCCCGAGTATTGAGGCTGACGAATGCTGGAAAGAACATGAAATACGCTGTGCTAATTCAGTCCCAAAACAGCGTTCGAGGGAGGGCCGCTATCTCTGATAATAATAATGGTTGGGGTTTAACGCCACAAAACAACGATGTGATTATGAGAGACGCTGTAGTGCACGGCTCGCGAAATTTCGCCCAACTGGGGTTTTTCGACGTGCGCCTAAATCTATGAACACGGCCCTGAAGCACTTCCGCCTCTGTCGAAAATGCGGCCGCGCTGCCGGAATTCAATCCCGCGACGTTCGGGTCAGCAATCGAGCACTGTAACCACCCGACCACCGCAGCGGATGCCACCTCTAACAAAAGCTAGCGCTTACGTTAGGAGGAAGCATTGCGCACTGAAAAAGAAGGAAAGAAAGAAAGAAAGAAAGAAAGAAAGAAAGAAAGAAAGAAAGAAAGAAAGAAAGAAAGAAAGAAAGAAAGAAAGAAAGAAAGAAAGAAAGAAAGAAAGAAAGAAAGAAAGAAAGAAAGAAAGAAAGAAAGAAGAGCAGTACGTTAGGCACGCATTCGTCCAGCTTCGCTTGATCTCATTTTCCAGATAGGGCATGGATTACTGATTTTATTCTCATCGCAAACCTTCCCTCTCGCCTTGAATTTGGAATGAATAAGGTTGTAATATGTGGCCTAAGGCTCGCAGAAAGAACACCAGACGAGCGGGTCATCAGCACAATCTTCGCTGTTCTGCACCTGAACCCCACCTGCCGTTTATTTACGCCAATTGCTCTAAGTAAGCAACAGCGCACGGGCGCAAGCGGACAGCGTTTTTGGTGGTAGCCCCATCACTGTTGCTGCGCTTGACCGTGACAACCTGAAATTTTACTTAAGGTTTTGCGTTTCTTAAGGAAAATAGGTGCGTTGCTTGCCGTAGTTTAGAGGTCATTCATATTAAGCACATAATTTTAGAAAAAAAATTGCCCTGGTGGGCTCACTTGCGTACAATGGAAGCAGGTTCATTGTGATTGTACGTGGGCAACAAAATGTTTATACTGCACCACTGTCTTCGTTTTTTTTCCTGTTCGATGAATACATAGCACTTTATGAATAATTGTCATTATAGCTTACAAGATTTGATGCGTGTCTCCTGCAGCTTATGTACGCAATAGTTGGTTAAAGGGGATAAGAAAGCACGAAATCGATACCGAAATTCTAAAACATCAAAACACGAAAATACTTTCACGGGATAAGCTTTCTGACAATGGAAAACAAATTGAACACAATATAGCGAAGAGTAAAGGTAAAACTTTACAATAAACAAAATTATTCGGTATTATGCTTTCCATTATGCTACGCTATCTAGAAAGATTTATATTCGAAAATTACATAGAGCAGCGTAGTGAAAAAGTCTGCGCTTAGACTCCAAAGGGTTGGCCGTGCCGCTGCAGAAAGTTGTCGCCAGGTGTAAAACAAATGGCAAACAATTTGGCGTGTTCAGAGCAACACAACACAAGGACCGAGTGACAACCGACGAAGACGGCCGCTGTCTTCGTCGTTTTTCACTGTCTCTGCTCTTTGTCTGGTGTTGTGCGCTGTATGCTGAAATGCAACATTACCAGGCTGTCGTTAATTCATTTAAATACTACGTAGACTGCTACGTGTCTGTGGTAAGCAGGAGGAAAAAAATTCTAGCAGGTTGTCTTGTTTAGCTAAGAAATGAAATAGCACCCCTGCCATTAACCCTCTGCTTTTTTCACTTTTGCTTTGTTCTCGATATAGAGCAGTACGTGCTCAACTATGGGAGAGCAGTAAACTCTAGCGGTTATCGCCGTAGCAGCAGTGGCCTTCGCAGTGCTCAATGGAGCCGAATTAATAGGACCGACGAAATGCTGGTATTCCGCTTGAGCACTAACTGTGGCGCAAGTTTGTTGGAAACCTTTTTCTCAGATTATGCGTTTAATTTGAAATTGCTCTCGACTATGACGAGCAACGAGGCTATTTTCTCTATGAAACGTAGTACCTTAGTTAAAATCCTTCATTGTTACGAGCAGGCGCCGCTACAATGCGTAGACTGCCACTAAAAACGCTGTCCGTAAGACCCGCTTGGCCTGTGTTCTTTCTGAAAGCCTGTGCTCGCCAACGGCCCCAAAGCCACGAACTTCAGCCAAACTATTACGTCCTCGCTGTGGGGTTGTTCAAAATTATTGGCGAGAGGGAAGGTGTGAACGATAACGAAAAAAAAATAAAGAGACTTTGCCCTATCGGGAAAATGGGGCCAAACGAAGCTTGGCGTGCGCATGCGTGATGTACTTCTTTCTTTCTTTCTTTCTTTCTTTCTTTCTTTCTTTCTTTCTATACACATTCTGCATTGCCGCCTTCTGACTGATTCCCTCCTCCATGTCGGGGATTTGACCTTAATCCACGCGCTTATCAGAGCAACCTTTCTGCTGTTGCAGGCAACAACGATGGCCATGCGTTCATATCCTGGCAACAGTGAAGTTAGTATTTTTTTTTTAGGAGGCACACTGTGTACCGCGAATTTCGGTATGCTTCACTGCATACCATATCTGCGTTGCGGGGAGCTATGTTGTGTCTCCCGTTCACAATCTCGTGTTGCAGTTTTCTACGAAATAAGCAGGCGAGCATACTTTTTCTAGGCTTGCATATTTGAAGTGCAAACGTGGATAGAAACAGGTTGAATGTGGCCGCAGTCCGCACAACTTATTGACAAGCTGCTGAGAGCGAATTGGTATGGCACTTCAGTTTCGCCATTCTTTGCCAGGGCACCTACCTCACGCTGCATGTTAGCGCGATACCGTTAAAGAGGTCATTTTGCAGAAATTCTGGTGTTGGCTTCGGTGCCGGCGCCGTTGGTTGTGGAAAAAATCAGCTTTGCCCGTGACAGAAAAATTGGAACAGATGCAAATAAAATAAATAATAAAACTCTTCGGTTCGAGTGAGAATCGTACCCAAGGCTTCTCCGTGGCAAAGAAGTGTTCTACCACCGACTCGCAGCAGTAGGCGGGCCGACACGCCGACGCCTTCTTGTCGTCTGTGCAGTAGATATTTTCAACATGCGTTCGCCGAATTTCTCACCCCTCAGGTCCCCTCCGCCTCCAACCAGCACCGCGACGGAGTAGAAAGGAGGGCTTCGGAACAATAGGGCGCACCTGGCCGAGACTAAGCTCATGACCTTTGAAAGAGGCATTCGTGGGATGTACGATGACTGCTTCGCGTACGCTGCTGAGCCTGGCTCCAAACAAGGGCCGCAGAAAAAAACATCTTCCCTTCAGCCTCTACCCGCGGGAGAAATGAACCGTTCGTCCTGCTATTAGTGTTTCCCAAGGTATGTCTGTCCTCCGAATTTGCACACGACACGCACTACGCGACAGTTGGTCCTCTCGCGGACTAACGACAGGATTTGAGGACTAAAGCTGACGTGACTCCCCCTTGAACCGGTTTTTTTCTTAGAGTACAGAGTTGGGTCAAGGACATTGCAGAAGAGAATGGCTGCTAACAAAGTAATGTTCTATTTTCACGGGTACATCATAGGGTGACCGTTAACTGCCGAAATAAAATACATTTTCTTTGAAATCATATTTTGCCGGTCGATACATTCGGAATGGACGTCATGGAAGAACGTTTTTGCATAGGCAGATATACACATTTTACGCAATTCTTCCACCACATCAGGGCCTGGAAGATCTGAGGAAAATGTTCGTAACAGCGGAGGCGATAGATCAAAAATATTACATTTTTATATATTGTCTTGCGTGATACTGTATAAAAGTATTCTATGGAAAAATGGGTTCTATGCATTGGAACTGTAATGTAAACTTGTTCCGTAAATTCTGACACACACAGGCGCACGGAAAGGTTTGAAGAAACAACCTGGCCAGGTAAGGAATCAGAAATGTAAGCTTTAAGAACAAACATATTATAGAAGGGGAAGTGTCACAAAAAAAGTCGCAGTTTTGCCGCAAGGGCAAAACAATGAATGCGATAGCAACAAATTCGAATCTCAGACGAAGAATGGCAAGCAGCTTGAAACTTGCAGCGCGCTTCTCAAGCACAAAGGACGCACGAAAAGAACACACACGGCATGAGCGCCAACTACTGCCACAGCTCGACACTTTCAGCGTGCTGCTCAAGCAAAAAAGTGGCCGCTGTCCGGCCCTGCGAACGTGAATGGCCAGCGAAGCTGTATCAAACACCACACTTGCTGATTTGGGTATGTTTAATTGTTAATTTTGAGTGATGGTAGAGATAATCGCGTTGTGGTCGCCGTGGTAAACAGTGATTGGTTTCGCGAATATTTCAGCCAGACGAATTTGTTCCTTTCGTCTAGCATTGCAAGCACGCTGTTCTTCTAGTGTCTTGAAGTCCCGTGGTCTACCCATGGCAGTCTCAGAATGAACTGTATGAGTTGGTAGACGGGTCTCCCTTTTATATATCAAAGCCGGAAGGACATGGAGGGAGAAAGAAGGGCCGTTTAATTCAATCAAAGTCCTCGTGTGAAGTGCAAAGCAGCTGCAACCTAATCTTTGCCTGGAATGCGTGGGAGGGTGTTCCTATTGTTCACAGGCGCCTATAATCCATCATGCGGCTTTTATACTAGTTCTCTAGTTTTATGTATTGAAACGACTACTGAGCTGTGAGGTATGCCTGAATGCAAATAAAGAGATGCCGTTTGCCAGCAATTGTTAAAAGACCCCTAAACCACCCTTAGGTTGAAATTTAGTTTTGGCGTTGCAGTTGTGCACGTGTCTATAACGAACGCTAGCGGAGTTACACGTGTTTGCACGTTTCGCTCTTTCATTAGCCACACGGCGTTCGTCAGCTCCTCTGTCCAGTTCTCCCAATGTCATTCGTCAGCGCCCGAGGTGAATACGCAAGGAGCACGCGAGCGTCTGTATTGAGTAGCGGAATTTGCCTAATTTGTGTGGCACATACACTCTAAATGAGTTTTGTGCTAACACGACATTTTCAGAGCAACGAGAGGTATACAGATTCGCTATTAAGCAAGGACGCACCAAAACAACTTGCCAGTTTACACAGGACGAGCGCCATCTCACAACTGCCGCAGTTGTTACTTCGTGCTTGAACAGCACGCTGCAAGAGTCTGTTGTGCGCAAACTACTAGCCCCGGCTTTTGCTGTTCTGGCGTCCTGCTCACTCCTTTCGCAAACGCGGCTGCTGGAGAGAGTGAAGTGACCTTCTTGCGATGTGTAACTTTAACGCCAACTTTGTGGTAAAAGCACAAGACGTACAAAACGCTCCCCTCACGAGATAGCATACGTGCCTATCTTACGTGCCACTCGTTCGCTCTATACTGGAATATGCAATAATATGTCAGTTTCCTTTTCGTAAGCAGTACGCAACAAAATCGGAGCGTACAAAGAAAAGCCCTTATATTTATCTGCAATAAGTATTGCCGTCATGACTATCCTACAGAACTATTAAAGCAAGCGAAACTCTCCACTATACTAAATCGAGCCAGACGACTTCGTCATGGGTTGCTTTTCCTTCTTCACAATCGCAGCATGAAAGTCAATGCGAGCAATTATTTGCTACACTCGAATACAACCATTCCCCGAACTAAACAGACCAAACACTTAAGTGAATACAGATTTCGCAACGACAATTTCAGGTACTTTTTTCCGCAAGCAATTCGAGATTAGAACGGTTTGCCTAACAATGCGGTCGAGTGCACCTTATTCGAACCTTTTATCGCTAAGATATCAAGCAGTGCTTCGTAGTTATTATCGGCATGCAGTCTCGCTGCGTTGTCCAGTGGTACTTTGTTTCACTTCTCAGTAACTTCTTTTCCTGCCTTGATTTTACGCTACTCGGGATTTCGTCAGTGCTTGCCGAGCTTTATCTCTAGTGCAATGCATGTCTAATTTATGTATAGTTTGTTTTTGTGTGGCTTTTTTCGTGCGCTAAGCTTGTAAGATGCTGCTCATTACTGTTTTCTCATTCTTGTAACGTTTGTGCAAGTAATGTAATGCGTGTACTTTCTAGTTCAACTCAACTGATGTGCGCACCAATTCAACTGTGCTTGCTTAAATATGTGTATAACCCTCCAACATGCCATTTATTACATTTCTCATTTTGTAGCGTAAGTAAAATTAATCTAGAGCATACGCTTTGTCCAGTGTAACTCATATAATTCCCGCGCAACCTCGAAATGGGTTGTTTTGATTATGTACCTTATCCCCTTTCCCGACACAGTATCTAATGTGAGGCAAGCAGTATATACAAATAAAATAAAATAAATAGGCAGCGCGCGCGCACGTGCGACCACGTTCTGTAGGACAAAGTACAGGTAGCAGGCGCGCCACATCCCAACTCTGGCGCAAATCGTGCCGGGCGATGACCTTTAGAGCGCGCACTTCGCGCAAAGAACACACTACGCAGATCACCTCTGACCTATGCGTACCGCCAGTGGTAAGGGGTGTGTATAAATAGCTCACCGTTAGCATAATGAAAGATGCATGCTGCTTGGCACAGTCGTTTTACGCTGCGCGCTGCGGAGCGATGGCCACAGCTTCGAATCCCCGGTCGCGTGCTTCGGATTTTATAAGAAAAGGGGAACCACTGCGTCTATACAGAAGTATTAATCCCAACCCTCCCTGGCTAATAGGCCTGAATAGGTTTAGCGCGCATGGGCTCAATAATCAGAGGCCATACGAATGTTCGAAAGCATAAGTTTATTACATAGTAAAGCTTCGTTGGCAATAATGCATTACATGATTCAGCTCTCCCAAATATTGAAAGACGGCGAGGTGAAAATTCCTAGGTCTGCAAAATCATATGGATGCGGTCTTTGAAGTACTGACCACTGAATCGATGTTCGTCTAGTGGCACGCCAAGGTTACTCGGGAGAATGCCAGTGGGATTAATTCCTGAGAACGAGGTTGGCGTACCGACCAATGAGCCAAAGCCTAATCCGGAAATTTTAGTTTAGTTTAAGAAAACTCCCAGTACAATCAGAATTTTTTTGTTGTGGGTATCACATTCGCAGCACTTGGTTCATTAACACAAAATAATGCTACGTCTTCTACATACGCTCATACATTAACTTCATTACCCAATACAATGAAGCCGTGGATAGGTCTCGATAGAGTTCCATAAGGCAATTTCAAATGTTACATCTTTGGATGGTAACGTGCGAGTCAGCGCTGACAAAAACAGTGCTGGTGAGCCGTGGTGCATTTTTCAAAGAAAGTCGACAATGCCTTTTGATTCACTCGGTGCGCCCGATGAAATAAAGAAGATGAATAAATAAGCTCTCACGAGCTAGAGGTGGCTACTACAAACAAAACAAACGGAGGATGGAGAGACCCACGGCATAAGAAGCTTCGCCCCTAAAAAACCCAAAAATCCGAATAAAGTCCACCGAAATTGATTCGGGGCAGGCCCCAACCTCGGCCTAGGCGTCGGCAGCGAGCGCTTGGTCTCGGCCGCCTTGCTGTGCTCCCTGGACGGCCCACAGCTGTTCTTCTATTGCGGTGCTAAGCACAGCCTCCACCCAGCAAGCCATGCGGTTCGAGACTGACTTCTTGTGATCTCTATGTACTTCGTCGTCTAAGCTCGAGCACTCCCATTTTATGTGTCCCAGTGATGCCCTTGCGTCCCACGCCTGACATCTCTCGAATAAAGACAATCGTAGCAGAGACGAAAGCTAACTGGATTTGGTGAGTGCACGTTTGCAGTTGTCGCCAAGCAGATGCCTGCTTTTTATTTATTGGGCTGTCTGGTGGTGGGTATTTGCGTCTTCCTAGCTTGTAGTGCCGCGTTATATCATGGTAGCTAGTCATACGTTCCTTCCGCTCTTTCCCGCGTGTGATCATGGTCGAGCGTCGTCGGCTTTCGCAACGGCGCTCGTGTATCGCTTCCTTGCCGACCTGCGGGTTTTGTGCGTTATATGGACACCCGCACACACACATTCGCAGTGTAGGAAAAGAAAACTAGCGGAGCGGTGCGCTGATCAGGCGCTCCAAAAGCTGCAACAAGCACTACCTGCTGTTGCTCCTAAATTCCTTGCTAGCCGATTAATTGCCAATAAGCGTGTTGAATAAAAACGCAGTATTCTCTTCATACGCAGCAGAAAAAAAAGCGGTCATAACGTTCATGTCCCTAGTGAGCATACTTCCGATTTCACAACGTTTACGTCGTATGCGCACAAAACTACATCAGCTTGAATATTCCTGCCGTTTATGTTGATCTTGAGTGCTACTAAGGAAAAGCAATCATAAACACATCTCATGGATGTCTTAATTTATTGAAGCGATCGGCGCTGCTAAAGTACACACCGGTCTTCAAGAAGCCCGCATCATGTCAAAATAGCACGCACAGTAATAAACAGCCTGCTCTAGGAGCCGAAAGAAGGCGTCACGAGTGAAATGTTTCCGACACGCCAGCATAGTGTAAGTCGCGTTTTTTGTGATGCGCACGTCGTTCTCAGTTGGGCGTAGTATGCATCTTGCATGAAACGAGGAAATATTGCTTTGCTAGCTTCCCGCCGTGATGACGCGCCGTCCTACTTTTAATGTCTTCATTTCTCTTTTTTTCCTTTCTTTCCTATTTCTTCATTTATGTTTACCTTTCTTTCTTTCTTTCTTTTTTTCTTTCTTTCTTTCTATCTCATTCCGCAACGCTATCTTCTGTTTCCTTCCTCCATACCGGAAATGGGACATCCATCCTCGTATTTAGCGGTGCAACGTTTTAGTTGCAACAGGCTACGACGGTCGTGCGTTCAAATACAGACATAAATGAAATGTGGCAACGTTTAATGACAAGGAACCTCTCTAAAACGTCAAACTCCCTCGACCGCGGGACCACTAGTTATTGCCATACCACCATACGAATACGCAAGTGACCGACCGACAATCGAGGAACTCCCGGATTTGTGTACATTTACAGGCGCCACGTTCGCTTCTTGCTTTTATTTCTTTTTTCTTTGCGGTCACAACTACGTGGCCACAGCTTCGCCCACTAAATGGACAATTGCGCCATCTATGGATGGGTCTGAGAACTGCAACATGACATGCGGCGCGGGTACTCATGCGTCGTCAGACCGAGCCCTTCAACAGCTCCGCTAATAAATTGACCGCAAAGCACGAATAATTCAACTGCAAAACCTACGCAAAGGTCACAAGCCACTTGCTAAACGTCGTTGGATAAAGGGTCGCTATTGTCGTTCCTCGATTTTCATAGACGCAATAACTTTTACGAGACTCCCACATTATTTGTCAAAGAAGGCGACGAGGTCGGCAGCCTGTACCAACCTTGGCGCGGCCGGTCAGTAGGATGCGTCTCACCACTGGAATTCCAAGCTGAGTGATATAACAGGAGGAAACGAGAGTAACCGCGAAGGGAATATGTATTAATATCTGGGGTTGAACGCCTCAAAACCTCGATATGGTTATGAGGAACGCCGTAGTGGAGGGCTCCGGAAATTTCAACCACCTGGGGTTCTTTACCGTGCAAGTAAATCGATGTACACGGGTCTCAAATATTTTCCCTTCCATAGAAAATGCAGCCGCCGCGGCCGGGATTCAATTCCGCGACCTTCGGGTCAGCAATCGAGCGCCGTAAGCACTCGACCACCGTGGCGGGGCAACCGCGAAGGGAAGCTTTGACTGAATGGTGGATTGACAGGAGGATCTCAAGTAAAGTGTGCTGGGCGGCTAGTTGGCATGACATTAGAACGGTAAGGAACTGCGCGGTTGACGGAACACACGAACTACTTATTCTTGTGTTCCGTCAACCACGCAGTTTTTTACCGTTCTAATGCCCGGAGGATAACAAATTACGTTTGCGGAAGGTATGTTAACCGGAGAAGAGGCAGTTGTCCCCCTCGTGCTCATTGCGCGGTGGCGTACAAACCTGGGAATTTAAGTAATATGCTGGCCATTGTGATGAGCGAGCGTGACATCAGTGCGAATGTTCGGTGTGTTTTTTGCAGCGCTGTGGCGTGGCGAGTGATACAAACGCAGTAAAGTGAACACGACAGCGGCACTAGGCAACAGACCCGTGCGTCGCACAGAAGAGGACGACGTTAGTGGGGCATGGCACGTGTGAGCGGACGAAGGGGAAAGGAGCACGACCACTTTGAGTGAGTGAGTGAGAATTACTTTATTCAGAATATCTTGAGGAGGCCGACCCAGGGCCGTTAGACCCCTTAGTCAGTCTGGAGGCTCCGCCTAGGATGGCGCTGGCAGCCGAAGGCTTGTGGCGGTGTCCAAGGCCCTCTGGACCGCTTGCAGTTGCTGCTTGTAGTCGTTCCTCGTGAGGACTTCCTGCCAAGCTTCTTGGGTGCTGAGTTGTGCTGCGCTGTGGGTAGTTCACAGCCAGAGCACGTGTTCGAAGTTACAATAGGGATGCTCGCAAAGCGAGCATCTGAGAGGTGTGTCGGGGTCGACTCTGTGTAATGTGGATGGCGTTATGTACATGCGCTTTTGCAGTCTTCTGAGTGTTAGTGCTTGTGCTTTGTTAAGTTTTAGATGCGGCGCTTGAAAGGTGCGCCTTGTTCCCCGGTAATTTGAAGTGATTTCGTGGTATGTGAGTATTTAATCTTTGCTCCTGAGATGCTCGTAGCGCACCCGCCTGAAGGGGTCGTTGAGCGCGGCGCGGCGTGTGAGTTCACGCGCCAGACGGTTGACCTCCTCGTTGGCGTTGCAGTGGTCGAGTCCGGGTATCCGGCCCATGTGCGCTGGGAACCAGAATATGTGGATTTGCGCATATTCTTCTTCACTGAGCGTTTCTTTACTCTCGTATTCTCGTATTGCATTGACGGTGAGTTTAGCGGTGCTTCTGGCTACAAGGCCAGCCGCGCATGTCGCCATTTCGGAGTCTGTGTGAATTTTGGAATGGGCTCGGCAGCGCTGCAGGGGTACAGTGATCGCCATTTCCTATACACGGCTGACGGTAGAGGCGAAGGGAAGAAGCGAGCAGGGTGACACGGAGAACCCGTTGGCAGAACATGGTGGTGTCAGGGTCCGTATTGTCGAGTGACGGACTCGAACACCAGGGTCCCAATGGCGTCAAAGGATCCCCAGACCTTCTCGAAACCGGGCGCTTCGGCATCCGAGGCGTTCCTATTGTTCTGGCGGCTGGTCCTGGTCAGGAACCACCCGTGGGGAGTAGACGGCACCGTCCAGGTTGGCGAGCGGGTTCCTGCTGCCGGTTGCCAGCCACGGCACCACAAAGGCCTACGGCCAGCCACCATGCTACCTACGTAGACAGGCATCTATGCTCACATTTGGAAGTTGCCGGCCTGCTGCGCCTGAAGGTGCCTGCTTCTACGACCTCTGGACAGAGTTGCCTCCTTGTGCACTCCACAAGCACCCCCCGCCGCCAACGACACCACCTGCCAAGAATGAGTCTACCGCCGCGGATGATTGGCACATCGCAACAACCATTGACTGCTCCTTAGTTTTTTTAGTGAACGTTCAACGGAGCCTCGTATATTTAATGTGAATAACCTGTGGCAAAAGTTTAACGTGTGTCCGATTTGACTCTGTTACATTCATTTGCTTGTTGTATACCTCTTTTTCCATCTCATCTTACAATTATGTTTTCTGCGTGCAAGCTTGGTCGTGTTTTCCTGATCTGAGGCCCTACCATTTCACTCTGTTATAATCATTTGCTTGTTGTTTTCCTCTTTTTCCATATCATCTTACAGTTATGTTTTCTGTGTGCAAGCTTGCTCGTGTTTTCTTGATCAGAAGCCCTACGATTTCACTCTGTTACAATCGTTTGCTTGTTGTTTTCCTCTTTTTCCATATCATCTTACAGTTATGTTTTCTGTGTGCAAGCTTGCTCGTGTTTTCCTGATCTGAGGCCCTACGATTTCACTCTGTTACAATCGTTTGCTTGTTGTTTTCCTCTTTTTCCATATCATCTTACAGTTATGTTTTCTGTGTGCAAGCTTGCTCGTGTTTTCCTGATCTGAGGCCCTACTATTTCACTCTGTTACAATCGTTTGCTTGTTGTTTTCCTCTTTTTCCATCTCATCTTAGAGTGATGTTTTCTGTGTGCAAGCTTGCTCGTGTTTTCCTGATCTGAGGCCCTACGATTTCACTCTGTTACAATCGTTTGCTTCTTGTTTTCCTCTTTTTCCATCTCTTCTTAGAGTTATATTTTCTGTGTGCAAGCTTGCTCGTGTTTTCCTGATCTGAGGCCCTACTATTTCACTCTGTTACAATCGTTTGCTTGTTGTTTTCCTCTTTTGCCATATCATCTTACAGTTATGTTTTCTGTGTGCAAGCTTGCTCGTGTTTTCCTGATCTGAGACCCTACTATTTCACTCTGTTACAATCGTTTGCTTGTTGTTTTCCTCTTTTTCCATCTCATCTTAGAGTTATGTTTTCTGTGTGCAAGCTTGCGCGTGTTTTCCTGATCTGAGGCCCTACGATTTCACTCTGTTACAATCGTTTGCTTCTTGTTTTCCTCTTTTTCCATCTCTTCTTAGAGTTATGTTTTCTGTGTGCAAGCTTGCTCGTGTTTTCCTGATCTGAGGCCCTGTCTCAAAAAACCAAAACGCTAAACCTGCATCAGAATCATTACCCATGTCTTGCTTCTTTTATCTTTTTAGTTATGTGGGTGATTATGTAGATTACCGTGAGCTCTACTGTGGTGGATAGGTGAGCTTTCCCGGTTATCCTTCCTTGTAACAGAACGATCAGGGAACTCGAGCGCTCATCCAAATGGAGCCGAATAATTTAGACCTATAGAACGACGGTCTTCCTTTTCAGCCCCAGATCTGACGCAAGTTTCTTAGAGAACGTTGTTCTGAGATTGTGCGCTTAAAATGAAGGTGCTGTCGACTACTACAAAGAACGAGGCTATATTGGCCATGAAATGCGAAGCCTTATTTAAAACACTCGATTACTGCGGGGATGGGTAGCTAGAGAGCCGAGACTATCACAACAAACGCCATCCGCCTAGGCCCGTGACACGAGGCTGCTGCTTACTCGAGGCAGCTTGACTACAGAAACGGCAGGTGGGGTTTAGCGGAAAAAATAGCATGGGCTGAGTTGTAGACCCGCTCGCCTTGTGCCGTTTCTGAAAGCCTCAGCTTGCCATTGGCCTCAGTGCTAACGTGCAGGGTCTAAGTATAATGACTTAATGCGGAGGCGATGGAAACTAAAGGCTGGACAGAGGGTGTGAGATCACGATAAAGAAAAAGCGGTCGGGGTAGGTTGCCGATAAGAAAACACAATCATTTCTACAAGCTACACGTATCTGATGCGTTATATTGTGCCGCACAGGTTTTTTTGCATTTCCGTAGACGGCAAAAACCTCGCCGAGTGGCGACGTCGCTCCCAGGACGCGGGCGTAGCTGGTGTGACTGCACGCGCTGCCGCCCAACAGAAAACATGAAGCGGCACGCGCTCTCTTCATCGTATTCATCGTCGTCGTCTTGTTCACATTCTCAGGCTCCGTATGCAATAACTCTGATGAACGAGACAAGTGCAGGGAAGAGAACGAAAGAGAGAGAGAGAGAGACGGAGCGACAGAAAGAGAAATAAAGATAGAGAAAGATAATTTTTATGGGAAATAAGTTTATCCGCGAGGCTTATTCGCGAGGCAACATTCGAACCCGCGTACCCACGATCCGAAGGCGAGCGTCTTAAGCACTCGGCTATCCAAGCACGCAAACAGAGCATTGCATGGCCTTGTACAGTACAGTATCTCCAACAAACTCACCTGGTCATCCCACATCAAAAACACCTGTACGGCCGCTACACGGAAACTTGGCTTACTTAGGCACAAACTGAAAAATGCTCCCCCCGATGCAAATCTTCTCGCCTACAAAACATATGTTTTGCCTAAAGTTGAATGCGCGAGCGTAGATAAGCATAGGCTCGAGATGGTACAGAGGCGGGCAGTACGCTTCATGTTTAACAAATATAAGAGAACAGATTCCCCGTCATCTCTAATGCTGGCAAATAAGATTCCAAACCTAGAGCAGCGGAGGAAAATTTCAAGACTAAAATTTTTATTCTTGCTTTATCACAACAGACTGAATGTGAATGGGCGTGCATATATTCAGCCATATGTGTCACGCATGTCGTGAAATGGACATGTACATAATATACTTTCTTATCAAACGCGCACTAATTTCTTCAAGTAATCTTTTTTTTGCACGAACCATTTCTGATTGGAATTCACTGCCATAAAATATCGTTTCTTTAGAATCTACAAGTGCATTTAAAGAGCGCTACTTACTAATTTAGAAATGCAATAAACCACTAAACGTTCATGTGACTTTTCTTTATTATTTTCGCTTTCAATTTTGTATTTCGTCGCACCCGACGCATTTGAGGAAGAGTTCTTTTTTGTTTACTTTTTTTCTACAAATGCCTGTTGCTATATGTTTTGCACTCGATTATAGGAGTAATCATTTTTGAAGAGAGGTGTGGGGTTGCTTTTTTGTTGCTTTTTTTTTTCTCCTTGTTTCTTTGATCTTATAGCATGCGTCACTCTCCTACGAAGTGTATTATTTTGTTGTCTTGACAGGCTGCGCTGGTGTCGTGTAACACTTCTAGATATGCGGATAGGTTTGCTTTGTTTCCCTTTTCTGTGCGCTTGTGTGCCTTACGTCTCCATTTGTGCTTGTAAATTTGCAAATGTATAGTTTCCCACCTGCATGGTCCTTCGTGACCGCTGTATGCTGTAATTGAAAATAAATAAATAGCAAGAGAGTGGGAACGGGAAGTTAATGTGGGGAGGAGGGAAAGGAAGAGGGGAAAGAGTACAGCAAAGCATAGAAAGAGAAAATAGAAGGCAGAAAGAGAAAGAGAGCGAGAGAAAGCTATAGAAACAAATAGGAAGCGAAAATATAGACAAGAGAGAGAGGAGAAAAAAGAGAAATAGAAAAAAGGAAGAAAGAGAAAGAAATGGAAAGTAAGAAATAGAAATAGACTAAAAGACATACACAAAAAAGATAAAAGGGAGAAAAAGAAAGAAATAGAGGAAGAAAGAAATAGTAAATTTGCAGAAGTTAGCAAAATAGCGACAGCTGGACAATCAAGGTGTCCACGAGCTCCGCTGCCTCTCTTGCATTGCCCCTCCAGTGAAAGCTACGCTATTTTTTTTTTGCCTTATGTACATGTCACCTGTGCAATGAAACTTCCCTTCGTGCCGAAACAAAGTGCCTGAGTGGCTGTTTGCAATTCAAGGTATCCCGCTTCCGCAGGAAGAACTCTTTATTTCCATTCCAAACAAAGTCATCTTTCCATTGTGCCGTTCGACGCCTTGCCGATACACTGCTTTTACTGCCTGCACAATGTCAGCGTCTTCCCTGGCTGGCTTTCTGCGCGTCGGTTCTTGCGGTTGGCGGGATTGCCCTAACGTGCCGTTTACTAGTGTGCTGTAGCTCTGGCTGTAGAAAAAAAAAAGATGCCTACGCCTAGCAACAAGTTTCTGTAGCAGCACAGCCAAGGCTGCGCGTGCTGATCTTCTGCACATGTGTTACTACGCCAAGTAGTCCGTTTGCAGGCTACTTTATTTTTGGGGTTCCAAGCGCATTTGAATGTATCAATTCCCATGAACGCACTCGAATTGTATTATCATTTTTGAAATAGTATTATCAGAGACTTCCTATCTGTAAATCTTGAAATCCTGAAAGGCAGCAATGCAGAAACAAATACCTGGAATCGCTGCTGAGTTCTTCTGCAAAGCAAATTATTTCAACTCTAAATGTAACTTGAATATGCCTCCGCTTGAACTGCGCTTCCAAACCTGCAATGTAGAGTCATGTTTACATTTTTTCGAAAGCGAGACAATGAAACTCACAGGACCCTTCTGCATCCACCTGAGTCGTCTCGAAGGCAAAAGCCATCTTCTTCATCTTTTTCTCCTAAGTCGATGCACTTAAAGTCACGGGAGCGGCAAAAGTACCGCAACCGTCCAGCGCGCCGCCGTATTTGGTCCTGCGCGGCTGAAGTTGTGGCGGATCGCTGTTGATTTTACGTGGAATAACGCCTGTTTAACCAATTGTGCGATTGTACCAATTGTACCAATTGTTTTACCAATATTACCACAGCTTTAACTTGCCTCTGCGTGCGTGCACGCACACGTACTAACACCAAGAAAGAAATGCGAACTGCGCGGCACTCGCGCGCTCCGCTGTCACATTCATTCTCAAGGGCTTGTGTCCTATCTGTTAATAAAAACATGCCAGAGTCGCACATGATGCAATCAAAGATGTTGAAGGGGACAGCGCGAGGAAAAGAAATGCAAACAGCAGAGCACGCAGGCGCCGCGCTGTTAGCGTTTCTTTTCATCACCCCAGGACGTTCTAGAATACGCGGCGCTCAGGCGTGTACGAAAGGTATAGAACCATATTAGGCCACACATCAGGTACACAGTTACCCATCTGAGACTCATATAACGCGAATTTTGCCAGTCCATGACAAAGCCGGCAATAAAAAAAATTGTTGTAAAGACTGGAAAAAAGTTTGCCTCAGTAATGATAACATTCAGAATTTGCAACGAAATACAAATGGATTTCCAGTTGTTCAGGAATTAGACTTACTGATGCAAAGACCAAATGCAGATAAGAGATACACTGTTAAAAGCAAAGTATCCAGACGGCGTTAAGTAATGTTATGTTGGCAACGAAATATGTTTAACAAAAATAAAAATGAAGACAATTGACTAAAAGATCTTAGTAAACCCTTGGCAGGTGCACACGGCGATGCACAATTTCATATTAAGGCGCGCACGAAAGAAGCAGATATAACAGATGAATAAAAACTTTAATTGCCGAAGCAATTTAAGCTAGCCTTAACATACTCTGCAGAAAGGCTTCCACATCAGTGCAGCTTTTTTTAAGCATGTAACGGATGACTGAAGGCAAGGCCCTAAACATTTCACATACACACCACATGTCATTAAAGAAATTACGTCTGAATTCGCTTTCACGGGATTTAGAAAGAAATATCCCGGACATCGACGAAGCCTATATAAACATAATGGAAGAAATCTACAG
This sequence comes from Rhipicephalus sanguineus, assembly GCF_013339695.2. Lineage (NCBI taxonomy): Eukaryota > Metazoa > Arthropoda > Arachnida > Ixodida > Ixodidae > Rhipicephalus > Rhipicephalus sanguineus. Next base: position 103,202,782 of record NC_051184.2, read on the forward strand.
CGGATCCACAGCCACTATAGTCCTCCATAAAGAAAGCGACAGAATCCCAATAAAGAAGGGCGTACGGCAGGGAGACACGATCTCTCCAATGCTATTCACCGCGTGTTTACAGGAGGTTTTCAGGGCCCTAGACTGGGAAGAATTGGGCATAAGAGTTATTGGAGAGTATCTCAGTAACGTGCGATTCGCTGATGACATTGAATTGATGAGTAACGCGGGAGACGAATTACAGCTCATGATTACTGAACTGGATACGGAAAGTAGAAGAGTAGGTCTGAAAATTAATATGCATAAAACTAAAGTAATGTGGAACAGCGGCAGAGAACGGCGTTTTTGCGATATGTGGCGCGACACTGGAAGTTGTAAAGGAGTACGTCTACTTAAGACAGGTAGTAACCGCGGAGCCGAACCATGAGAGAGAAATAACTAGAAGAATAAGGATGGGATGGGGCTCATTCGGCAAGGATTATCAAATCATGAATGTTAGTCTACCACTATCCCTCAAGATGAAGTTATATAACAGCTGCATCTTACCGGTACTTACCTACGGAACAGAAACCTAGAGACTTACAAAGAGGGTTCAACTTAAAGTGAGGACGACGCAGCGAGCGATGGAAAGGCAAATGATAGGTGTAACCTTAAGAGACAGGAAGAGAGCAGAGTGGGTCAGGGAAAAAACGGGGGTTAAGGATATCATAGTTGAAATCAAGAAGAAGAAATGAATATGGGCCGGGCAGGTAGCACGTCGGCAGGATAACTGGTGGTCATTAAGGGTGACTGGATTCCAAGAGATGGCCAACGCGTGAGGGGGAGACAGAAAATTAGGTGGGTATATGAGATTAAGAAGCTTTTAGGTATAACGTGGCAACAGAAAGCACAGGACCGGGTTGATTGGCGGCACATGGGAGAGGCCATTGCCCTGCAGTGGGCGTAGACAGGCTCATGATGATGATGATGATGATGATGATGATGATGCGGACATGTCCCTTTATATAAAAAGAAAAAAATATATGCGCCCAACCTTCACAGACGAAGCGGAGCTCAGATACGAGCAACAACGGCATGTACGTCAAAAAACCAACGATTTAAAGCGAGCCCACTTGAAAGAGAATGTCGTGGAAATGTTGCAGAAGTGAGTTTGCAGGACACGATGATGGTTATGTGTAAGCACATGGGTGTCAGTTTTACAACAATCACATTAACCGATTCGCGGTGACGTTAACTGAGCACGTGCCTTCTCCGACCACCACGCAAAACAGGCTGCACTGGTACAGAGGCAACGTAAATATTACCCGGAGGAAGATTTGCGAATAGTAAACGGAACGATTACGCCTCACATAAGTGGGTACCATACGTGGGAACAAATTTCTCACGCTGTATTATGCGCAGCCACGCAGCCCGTCGCTTGGCGCCTTTTTAACACGAAAGTGTTTTATACCGGGGTCCACCACGGCTCCACTGACGCATTTCCGTCACGGATATGACGTTGTAAATTATACAGTAACATATGGCACAGAAAAAGAACTAGAAGAAAAAGTTCTGTTGCCTGGAGTCGAACCTACGACCCCTCACTCCGCAGCACGCGGCGTGAAACCACTCGGCCACCAAGCGTACGTTCTTCAGCTTGCTAAAGGCAAGCTAGTTATATACAACAATTACCGTTCGCGGTCCTCAAAACTCGGTGGCTTCAGCGTGTTCTTATCACTAGCGGAATGGCGCGAGGAGCGCGCAGGGCGCGCTTTAAATATCGTCGCCTCGCGCGTCACACACGCGCACATCTACAGGGGGTTTCTCTCGTGCTCGTGATGGGGGCGGTTCGTACGTCCTTTCCTTTCACCGCAAGTTTCCGTTGACGTTACAGAGAGCACGAAGATCACTTCGCTCGTTGCAGCGGCCGCGTTTCCGAAAGGAGCGCGCTGCTCACACGCAAAGAAGTAACAATTGTCAGAGTTGTTAGTTCGCGCTCGTCCTGTGTATGTTCTTTTCGTGCGTCCTTTCTGCTTGAAAGCGCGCTGCAAGTTTCGAGCTGCTTGCTGTTCTTCGCGTGACATTACAATTTGCTGTTATAGCATTCATTCATTCGCCCTTGGGACGAAACAATGCACAATAAACGCTCAACTACCCCTGCGAAGACATGTTTCACTTTCGTGTTATACCGAATCCTATGAAAGAGGGATCAGCCATGTTATTTTTTCCCGCTCGGAATAGCAAAGGGCGCTTATCCTGATTCCCGCCCGTTGATGCATGCAAAACCGCAGCGCCCTAGTATTCTTCGATGTCTCGATATTCAAAACCATACCGTGAAGTTCGTGCACGCTTTTCTGAAGCTATAAAAGTAATCTCTCTGCAAAGCACCGTGCGTTGTCGGCCGGGAGAAACAAGTGCGGCGAGTGAGCCGGACCGTTTATGGCGCTAAATGACCACGTGGCCACAAAAAAAAATCGCGAGCAAGCGCGCTAGGGGGACGGCGCTTGATGCGCGCAGCGGCGAAGAGGAAAAGAACGCGGTACTTTTGCCGTTCCAGTAACTAATTATGGGTGCACGAATATTCAAAAATTTCGAAGAACGGATCGAATATCGTTCTATTCGATTCAGTACTCGAATCAGATAGTGCATTTTACAAATTTTGAATGTTTTTCGAACATTTTTCGAATAATAAGGAGCGATGAAAAAGCCTCAACGGAATGAAACGTCCGAACAAAGAGGGGTTACGTTTTTTGTATTAGTTAAAGAATTACAAAAATGCATGCAGCCCAGCGTCTTACGTGACTATCGGCGCTATATTGATCGGAGGATGAAAGTGTTCCTGATTAAATTTCCCATGTCATTGAAGGGACATGAGAGAAAGAAATGTCATTGTGGCAGAAAAGCTGAGACGTCAGCCAGAATCAATTTTATGGCCTGCTACTCAGCGTTAGGGAAAGGGTGGGAAAAATAGGACAGAGAAGGTGTTGATGATGATGAGGGGAAAGGTGGCGATGAAGGTAAACCTTGAATGTCTAGAAAGAATTTAGTCTCTTGTCTTGCTCTGTCTCGCGCAATATCTTGTTCAGCACTTTCAGAATATAGCGCTGATGACAGGTGATCATGTTGAATAATGCGTAGTGTTTAATATATATATATATATATATATATATATATATATATATATATATATATATTTAAACGCTGTTGGCAAAGTGTCACCTTGAATACTATAGCTACTGCTGTATTTGTACCTGCACTTACAAAATATTTTAACACGAAAGTGTTTTATGCCGGGGTCCACTACGGCTCCACTGACGCATTTCCGTCACGGATATGACGTTGTAAAATATAAAGAATAACATTGGGCAAAGAAAAAAAACACAAGAAAAAGTTCCGCCATTGAGAATCGAACTTACGACCCCTCGCTCCGCAGCGCGAAACGATTCGGTCACGGACGCCGCGTTCATAGCAATGATAACGACAAGCTATTTATATACACCATTTGCTGCTGGCGGTACTCAGAGATCGGTGTTACAGCGTGTTTTTGTTATCAGCAGCGAGATGGCGCGAAGGGCTCGAAGAGCACGCTTTAAAAGTCGCCGCCGTTGCGACAAGCGCACGCCTTCACAGGGCGTGGTCGCTCGTGCGTGCGCTTATCACGTGATCGCGGTGGTTCGTACGTCTTGCGTTGAGATCACTAATGTCACTTGGCTTACTGCAGCAGCCGCTTTTGCGAAAGGAGCGCGGTGCTCACGCAGAAATAAGTTACAAATGTGACAGTTCGCTCTCATCCGGTGTATGTTTCGTTCCGTGCGTCCTTGCTGCTTGAGCAGCGCATTTGCAAGTTTCGAGCTGCTTGCCGTTCTTCGCGTGACATTATAGTTTGTTGCTGTAGCATTCATTCCTTCGCCCTTGGGCCGAAAGAATGCACAACAAACGCTCAACTACGTCTGTCAAGACTCGTTTCACTTTCGTGTTATACCAATTCCTATGACAGAGGCATCAGCCATGTTTTTAAGGCTCTTGCTGCTGCTCTATACGAGCTTGTCAGTCTAGAAAATTGTAGTATTCATTTTCGGTTAAAAGTAATAGAAATGTTCGTTTGTTAAAGTAGTGAACATTTGTTGCAAGTAAAATGTTTCGATGTTCTTGGGATGTATAAAAAATGGTTTCATTACGAATCTAGGGTTGCTTTGGAAATGGTTGCCTTGCTATTTGACAACTACGCGTACAGTATTAGATTCGGTGTCATCGCTATTCCATTGGTATTCCATTCTGTTTTAGAATTCACTAATCGGACGTCCCCACATTAAATGTATTGAACGTCCTCCAACCCTCTCCGAAAGCTCTCTGCAACTGACGTGGTTTTGCGATGCCTCAAGGATCGGAGGCATTGTAAGCTTTCTACACGTCACCATGTTTTGCAGGGCCCCCGCTATCGGCACACCTTTGACCAAGTAATGACGTTACTGTGACGTTACAATGACGTGATCACGTGATGATAACTTTTTGGATCACTCGTGTTCACGCCGTCTATTTTCGCGGTCGATGAGGCATCCAAGGCTTTCGCCTTAATATAACAGTTGTTGGAGTATTGCGTCCCACAATGACGATATTATTTTTAGGGACGCTGTAGTGGAAGGCTCGTGAAATTTCGACCGCCTGTGGTTCTTTAACGTGCATCTAAATCACGTCACGACATGACTTACATGACATGGTCTCGGGGCGCTCGCGGTCGTTTAATGAAATGCATGTATACCAAAATATATATCCTGGGTCGCAAGCATTTTCGCCTGCACCGAAAATGCCGCTGCTGCAGCCGGGATTCCATCCTGCGACCTTAGGGTCAGCCATCGAGCACCATAACGACTAGATCACTGTGGCGGTTATAGAATATTCTGCATTACGAAGGGATGTAGGAAGCTGTTTTATTGAGTCCAGAGTTCTCACTTGCGAAAAAAAACGCCAGGCCTGCGCTGAAACCGCAGCACAGTCACAGCGAAAGCTGGAAGAGCGGCGTTTCTAGAGCCCGTTAAGCTCTCTTGGGGCTACAATACAAGTACACTAGAAAGGTACCCACTACGCCACAAATCAAAATTTTTGTGAAGTTGGGAAGCACCCACTAAGCCATTATTCGTCATTCTATGGAGAAGCGAGGCACCAGCTACACGTCTGTAAGGCATTATGTGCACTTTGTTGACGTGACGACTGATGACGATGAAGAATTATGGCTCAGCCCTTTGTAATGGGTTGGAATCTTTAAACGGCCCACCAGTTATGTAATTTGCATTGGGTGACGCCCGGTCGCTATTTCCCTCTCCCGTCATGCTGTATACGTTGACGTGGAAGAGAGACGGGGGGGGGGGGGGCGAAGAACTTTATTGAGACCCCGAGGTAATGGATCATGCGCTTATGGGCTTCCTTGGCAACCAATACAAGTCCACTTGCGAGGAGCCCACTACGCTATAAATCATTGTAATCTTACTGAGACCCCGAGGAAGTGGATCATGCGCTTATGGGCTTCCTTGGCAACCAATACAAGTGCACTTGCGAGGAACCCACTACGCTATAAATAATTGTAATTTTTTAGAAGTAGGGCAGCAGGCACTGTGCCATTTTTCGTCATTCTACAGAGAGCGTTGGTACCTGCTAAACGCATGTAAGGGATTATGCGCACTTTGTTGATTCTGCGCCTGATGACGATGAAGAATTATGGCAGAGCCCTTTTGTAATGGGTTGGAAGCATTCAACAACCTGCTCGTTGCGCAATTCGCAATTGTTTGACGCCTGGTTACAGAATTCGCGTTGTGCGACGCTTGGTGCTTATTTTAATCTTCTACCACGCTATATTGCATATGCTAATGTGGTTCCTTCCCGACATGAAGCCTGTATAGGACCTTTTTGCAAAGCAGTTTCAGGCACCGGCATGGCTCAGAGGTTGAATACTGGGCTCCCACGCAGAGGGCCCAGGTTCGAACCTCGTTCCATCCTGGAATTTTTTTCTTTAGTTTTTTTTCTTATTTCGAGCGATACTGGTTACGGACACCGGCGGCGGCGGCGGCGGACAACTACGGCGCCAAAAACGGCCGGAGAAATGATCTCATAACAGCTTTCGCTGTAAAAGAAACGACGACAAAGCGGGAATTACTCAACTGAAAATTCTACACGAAGACAATAAATCATTTCCTAATTTTTGCTGCATTGTGAACGCGCGCATGTGCCATAACCAGAGTGTCGGAACGGAACGAAAACCGAAAACGAAAAACGAAAAAAACGATATTTTTGACTGGAACGAAAACGTAACCGAAACGTTATTTATTGTTTCGTTCCGGAGTGAAACCGAAATTTTTTCAATCGTTTTTCGGTTCACGAGAAAATTTCGCAATCCGGAACAACTGAGCCCATACAACGTGAGCATATCTCAGGGTATAGTATTAGCGCGTACCTCATGACAGCAAATTCAAAGCAAAGATAAGTTGAAATTGTGCGAAAAACGAGAACAGTGGCAACCAGAGATGTTTATATTAACGCAAGTGGACTTTTGCGCACCTGTCAAGCAGGCCAAAGTGGAGAGGGCATTGTCGGCGCTGAGGTTTGTTACAGCGAAAGCTGTTATGAGATCACAACAGCCGATTTTGGCTCCATAGTTGTCCGCGGCCGCCGGTGTACGTGACCGCTATCGTGTGGTATAAGAAAAAAATAAACGAGAAACAAATTTCTAGGATCCGGGCCCTCTGCGTGGCAGTCGGGTCTTCCAACACAGTGTCACGCTGGTGCTTATAACTCCATCGCAAAAATACTCTATACAGGCGTCATGTCGGGCAAGGAATCGCGTTAACATATGTAATATAGCGTGGCAGAAGAGCAAAATAACAACCAGGCATCACACAATGCTAATAGCGCAAAGAGTGTGTGATTTAATGCTTCCCACCAGTGTTGCGGAGTTACCACTCCTAAATTGGAATGACTCCGGAATCATTCCACATTTTCGCGACCCCGGAATGGAATGCGGACAACGCTCGGAGGAATGGAATGGAATTGCGTCTTTTTCCGAAAATAGAGGACGTCTTCGTCTACGTGCTGTTTTTCAAGCTTCAAACGTTAGTATAAGTCAGAGCCTCGCAAGTTAACACTATAAGCAGTATTTTTAAAAAGGCTTAGCTGATTACAAGCACGGTACATTTATAAGCAACGCGCCTACTACAAACGGAGGCATAAGTTAGTGTACAAACAAATGCATTATCCCAGCAGATACCGAAGGGAGAAACAAATTACCCCTGCGCGTTGGTTCCCATTGATACCCCCACCCGAAAGTGGCGAATACTCTGTGCACAGCCTGATCTTTATCTCACGAGCAGTTTAGTACCTGACACACGTAAATAACCTTTGCGACAAGGAAGACATTGCATATCTGCGCACAGGCGAACACAGAAAGTTCTCCTCACCCCATCCATGCTTGCGAGGCGCGCTTGACAAGCGTGAGTGCTGACGGGCAGTGTGGCCCAGTGTTCCGTATTCGATGCAAATGCGCTTTTGTCAGCATAAAAATACGCTATGTCGTCATTTTAGCATTAACAGATTTAAGCTTAAACAATATTGAAACACCACCATTCGTTCAAACATGTTGACCACGCAAATACTATCGGTAGCGGGAGAACTGCCCCTATGGGAATTAGTAGGGTGGTTGTACTGCACGAGATATGTCACCAAGCTACTATTCCTCGACCTTGGCAACGTGTTTTTCGTACTTGTGCAGTTCTTAATGCATTTGATGACATCAGCATTATGGGGCGTTCATTCTTAACTCGATAAAACTATCAAGATGCCTTTCCTACGTTGCGGAATTACAGGAATGGAATCGGACTGCCAGGCCATTCCCTGAGTGCCAATGGGCTAAGTTTTTTTCATTCCGAGGAATTGAAAGGAATGGAATTGCGGCAAGTTCTAATTTCCCGGAATGGAATTGGAATCGAATGGAGGCGCCCATTCCGCAACACTCCTTCCCACCCACTACAAAGTGCTCAGCCATAATTCTTCATTATCAGCCACAGCACAAAGTGCAGATAATGCCTTACAGATGTGTAGCGGGTACCGCGATTCTCCGAAGAATGAAGAAAAATGGCATAGTGGGAACTTCGCTACTTCAGAAAAATTGCGACGATTTATGACGTAGTGGGTACGTTGCATGTTTACTTGTATTAGTTGCCCCAAGAGATAACAACGGGCTCTACAAACTCCGCTCTTCTAGCTTTTGCTGTGACTTGCTGCGTGTTTCACGCAGGCCTGGCGATCTTTTTATCAGAACAGCGGTCTCGCACATCAGAGAGTACACTCAATGACGTGCTGCTTCTGAGATCGTGCTGACTCCCTTGACACAAAGAATTAAGCCAACTAAAAAAAATCGTATTTATCTTGTGAGAAAATAAATACTATGACTGTGAAATGAATACTGGTTTGTGCTAGTTGGTAGGAATACGTGGTACAGTTACTTCCGCTCCTCTGAAGAACGTGTTTTACTCTTGTCCCACTTTCTTAAGAGGAGGGCAAGCAACTACATCACAAATTCAATGTTTTTTTTAATGATTGCCTCACCTTTTTCATACTTTCTTTTTTATACTAAGAAAAAAAAAACCGTTACGAACCGTTACGGAACGTTTTTTTTTCGTTCCGGAACAGAAACGAAACGGAACTTTTTGCGGTGAAACGAAACTAAAACCGAAACGAAAAACATTTCGTTCCGACACCCTGGCCATAACATAGCGGTCTAGCTAAAATCGCTTGAACGGGAAAAGAACCGCGACCGTCCTGCCCGCCACCACATTTCGTCCAGCGCGGCCGGAGCTGTGGCGGCATGATGTTGATTTCACGCGGAGTAACGCACGTTTTATCCATTGCGTGCGCTTTGCAGCCCCGAATGAAGCATACCGTTGTTCTCTAACTCATTAGGAAATAAAGAGCGGCAGTTTTCACTTGCCTACACGCGCACGCACGCGTACTAATGCGATAAAGACATGCGAACTGCGCGGAATTTACGCGCTCGGCTGTCGGCATTTATAAAATGCGAAGCATTTTTTAGCGAACTTCTGCGACATCGAATCTATCTATCTATCTATCTATCTATCTATCTATCTATCTATCTATCTATCTATCTATCTATCTATCTATCTATCTATCTATCTATCTATCTATCTATCTATGAGCCGTCAACGACTTTGTGCTCTCCTGGCCGTTTCGTTGATGGGATGTACACCAAATTTGGTATGGCATAACATGACTGTATGGCGAATATAAGTTACAGGTGAAAACATGAAAATAATGATTTGCACGCCATGTAGGGTGTATCCACACGACAGACCCAATCCGTCTTTTCCGCGGCGGACGGCGCATCACGTGACCCCGCGTCACGGATTTGTGCCATCCGTGCCGCGTCCGCGGCACGAATGGCACAAATCCGTGACGCGGGGTCACGGATCCGGACGCGGGGTCACGAATCCGGATTCGCGCGGAATAACACAACAGATTGAGCCTAAGGTGCCATTATCGGTCTGGCAACAAGCGCTGCTTTTTCGTTTTCTCGTATGGAACTCCATCTTCAACTTAAAGGAACTCTGCGCCATAGACGGAAGCATAAAAACCTTCAATAATTTTGCTAGCGATGAATGTGTTTTCGACTTTCAGACTGTTCGCGCCATCTAGAGAAAAAAGAAACAAGCAAGCATTCGCACATTATTATGACCTCTGGGATTTGGTAGCACTCGCGCTACCGCAGATCACCGAGCTCATGTTCTGTTAATAGAGGCACTCGCTAAGCCTCCAACTCTCAGAAAACGAGTACGGCGCTCGGAAACAGTACCAAATTGTCATGAATACGTTGCCGGCGAAGCTTGAGGACACAAACCTAAAGCCGACACAATCGTCAGTTTGGGACTAACAGCCCGCGCAATGCGCGACGAAGGGCTTAAAGATTCGAAGCGGGCAGCTCTCGCTTCAGACAGTGCCGCCATGTTTTTTTGTTGCGGCGCGTCCGTCTACTCGCTTCATTCGTCGTCTGGATGTGCTTTGCAGCCGGACGGGCGGCGGAACGATCGCCCGCGGACGAGATTTCCGCGGAGAAGTCCGTCGTGTGGATACAAGCGTACGGTACGATTTACACGCCATGCTCACGGTGCGCTCGCGGCCGCTTCGCTAGCTTGATACACACCAAAATTGGCATGGCGTGACAAGAGTGCATGACGAACATAAGTTACTGATTATAAGATGCAAATCATGAGAGGCATGCCATGTGAAACATGATTTACATGACATTGTCTCGGGGCGCTCGCGGTCGTTTAATGAAATGCATGTATACCAAAATATATATCACGAGATCTTTCTGTATGACGAACGTTAGGGACAGGTGGTAACATGTAAATCATGCCATACACGGCAGGCGTGCCATTATTTTCATGTTACTGTCAGTTATTTATGTTCGTCATACAGCCACGTCACGCAATACTAATCTGTAGCGGTCAGTTTTCATGGCGCGCTGGTCGTTTTACGTGAGCCAAAAGGCGACAGTTTTACGCCAAACATAAGTAAGAGCTGCCCGGCAATGCTAATTTGCATGAACCTTCTGCGGCAACCACGCGAAACAAGCTGCACTAGTGCAGGAGAGACGCAAACATTCCCCGCAACAACAATCGCGAATTCTCCACGAAACGCTTACCTCACAAAGGCGGGTATCAGTCGTGGGAACAAATTACCCTGCCGTATTCTGTGCAACCACACAGCCCGTAGCTTGGCATCCTTTTTACCGCTGGGAAGCAAAGAGGGCTTCACCCGTTTCCCGCCGGTTACTGCACCCAAATGCGCAACACCTAGGCAGTATTCGATGCCTCGACAGGCTTGCAATGAAGTGTAAATACGATACGGCATGTCATAATGTTCCTGCACGTTTTTTTCAGAGCCTATAAAAACAATCTCCCTCCAAAGCACCATGCGTCGGCGGCCGGGAGAAACTAGCGAGGCGAGCGAGCTGGAGCCTGTAAGTGGCGAAGCCGCCGAAAGAGCGCGGCGGCGAAGAGAAAACGAATGCGGTACTTTTCCCACTACAGTGACTTTAGGTCTAGCTGATCACTAGCGCCATCACGGGCGCCATTAGGACACCACAACTTGTGGTGAAGAGGAGGGTAAGGGAAGTGAGGATGAAGACGAGGAAAAGGTGGAGGGGAACGCCACCGGCTCCGCTGTCTCCTCATTCTTCGCACCGCAAGTGAGTAGCAGCCCCCCCCCCCCTTTTTTTAGTTTTCTTAAATTGCAAAGCATTTCTTAGCGAACCTCAGGCACTTTGGCAGTTTCTATCTACGTATTTATCTATCTATCTATCTGGCCGCCTACGTCTGGGCACTCTCCTGGTCGTCTCCATAACTTGTAATGTAACACATTTGGCATAGCAAGGGATCAGCGTATGACCAACACGATTCACTGGCCATGACATGAATAACACAAAATACCTGTCGCGCACGTCATGAAACCCTTTATCTCAATCACGTGAGGCACATACCCGCATGTCAGGGTTAATGTTATGCGGGTATGAGCCACAGGTGATAGAGAGTCTCAACCAACACAGTAACGGCGAACGCACACGTCGACACGCAAGGAAAGTGATATTAATAATAAATGTTGCGGTTTTATGTCTCAAAACAACCATATGATTATGAGATGGGCCGTAGCGAAGGGCTCCGGGAATTTTGACGGTCAGGTATTCTTTAACGTGCACCGAGATTGCATAGTATTTGGGCATCTAGAATTTTGCCTCCATCGAAATGCAACCTGCGCGGCAGGGATCGAACCCGCGACCTTCGGTTTAGCAGCCGAACACCGTAACCGCTACACCAACGCGGCGGACGCAAGGAAAGTGAGGGAGTTGAAGACACAACACTCCTGGAAGACGCTCAACTACCATCCACTCGTCCACGTGGTCCGCAACTTGGACCACGTGGATTACAATAAAACCGCGTTCAATGCTTCTCTACAATTAATCTGCCGAACGTACCAGGTGTCTCATCATTACCGGTGACTTCAACATTGACTTATCAAGACCCAACAACGCCTGGTCCTTATACTGCGTGAAAGACGGCTTGGTTGTGGACAGGGCATGAAAAGACCTCGTGGCCACGTCCAGGCCAGGAGGCATCATCGATCATTTCATCGTAAGATGCATCTAGGATTTCCACCATCTGCACTATACCTCGCACTTCACTACACTTAGACCCCTGGTAACCGCGATCACGACCGAATCCGATAACAAGTAGGGTCCAGCTGCTGGTGCACACTGATAACAGTGATGATGGCCTTGCTCAGGAACTCTCAAGAGCCACTTCTACACTAAATGTTCGTGAAACGTGCGTGCGTTATCCGTCATAACGGACAAGCATAAGCATAGCAACTGTAACAACTGCAACTGTGACTGTAACGTACTTGCAGTGCGCCTGCGCGTGCCACTCGGCTGCGTACCACATATCTGGGGAAACTTTCGTGAATGAAGCATAGCCGCCAGTAACGCTTGTCCTGTGCATCTGTGTTCCTTCTTTATCCTGTTCAGATTCGCGTTATCCAATATTGAGGAACATAAGCACTACATGTCAGCTTACTCCGTCTGGTGTTGGTAACACCCATTGCTGTTGGCATCGTTACGCGACTGTAAACAACTGGTTATATAATACATACGCGACTCTTCAACATATGACTGTCCGTATACACCACTTCCACATTTCTGTAGCGTCATTCCGTAACGTTTCGCTCAATGTGAAAAATTACGCCAGTCATCATCCCGCGCATGCTTCGCATGACATCGATTCCCACGGTACGTGGGATCTGCCAATTTTTTTCTGCCACATGCGATTCGTCGGGGTTGGCGCAAGCATCTTGAAAAAGGACGTACGTGATAGCATGGACCAGTGACGAACAGATCACTCCTTGAAACCGTATCACTAACCGTGAGCGTCTGCACGTGAAGCTCTTTTTTGCACAGACAATGGCACGCTGTAAATTATATAATTAACATCAGCGCGTCGGTCACAGGCTAGCTCCTTCCATATAAGAAAATAGAGGACGCGATGCACAGTCGAAGCATGCTGGTAATTGTGTCATGGTAATGCGCTCTCATCGCCGGGTTATACTACGCCATCTTCTACGTGTTTGTATCAGCGACAACGAGGAACCGAAAATACTGACCATGTAAGCAAAGCATTTTAACGAATGTGTCATTTCTCTCATGTACTGTTGCTAATCGCAGTTTTACCTTCAAGCTGGTGGTCTTGCTGAAACCTACCAGGTGGCCGGCGTCATTGGCTATTGCAACCATTTGAATTGGTGGTCTCCATTGCCTGCAATATAAATACTTTGCACGTTATCATATCCGAACAACAAAATATTTCGGAACGTATCGTCGTGTACTTTTTTTTCTTTCGATGAATACTTATCAACGCATGAACAGTCGCTCGCACTCGCTGACAAACTTCGAAGTGTGCCTACTTCAACCCATATTCGCCATCGTTGTTAAGGGGCAGCAAAGCGCGAAATCGACGCCGGAAAACCAGAGACAGCAAAAAGACGAAAATCCCTGATGGGATAAGCTTTCTCGCAATGCAAAAACTATTGAACATAACATAGAAAAAATAGCAAATAAGGTTTTCCATTTATTGCTGCGTAATCTAGTAACAATTACTTTCGAGGGCTATATGCAGCAGCGTAATGAAAAAATGTACGCTTCGGCTCGGCAAAGTAGGCTGTGCTGTTACGAAAAGTTGTCGCCAGGTGTAAAACAAATGGTAAACAACTTAGTGTGTATTCAGCATACAACACACACAACAGGAGACAAGGACTGAGTGACAGCCGACGAAGACAGCTCCTGTCTTCGACGGTTTTCACTCCATCCTTGTCTTGTGCGCTAGATGCTGAAATGGAATATACCAACATTGCCAAGCTTACGCTGATTCATTTAAAACACTATGTACTCTGTTGCGTTACTGTGGTAAACCGCCCCGCCTACCTAGGAATTTAGATAGTATGCTTGTCATTAAGAATTCTCCTATTTATTTCTTTAGGAATGTGGCGGCCGATATACAGCACCGCGTGCTCTACTGTGGGAGAGCCGTAAGCTGTCCGCGTACAGCTGGAGGTTAGTGTACCGCGAACTGGTCCTCTCATTGGAGCCAAATAAATAGGATCGACATCTCTCTGGTCTTGAGTTTCAGCATAAACAAAGGCGCAAGTTTCTTCCATACCTTTTTTCTGAAGTTATGCGCTTAAAATAAAAGTACCCTAAACTATGACAAGCAACGGAGCCTTTTTTCGGAAGAAACGCAAAACCTTAAGTAAAATTCTACATCGTTACGGGCAGCACAAAGCCCTCCACAAACGCGGCTACTACCACCACAAAGGCTGTCTGCTTGCGCACGTGAGCTTTTGCTTACGCAGAGCTTACGTAATTTCGCTGCGAACCCGTTTTCCTTGAGTACTTTCTGTAAGCCTTAGCCCATTTATTACGACCTTAATGTTGGGTCGTTCGAAATTGAAGGCGAGATGGAAGGTTTGAGATAAATAATAAAATCGGGAACCCTTCACCTATCGGGAAAATGGGAGCAAGCGAAGCTTGGTGAATGCGCGCCTGACGTACTGCTTTTCTTTTTCTTTCTTTCTTTGTTTTTCTCTTTCTTCCTTTTCTTTTTCCTTCTTTCTTTCTTCCTTTCTCTTTTTCTTTTTCTCTTTCTTTCTTTCTTTCTTTCTTTCTTTCTTTCTTTCTTTCATTAGTAGCGGCCGTCCCCGGAAAACTGTCTTCGCGAGGAATCGGCCTGGCGTCTTTCATGTTTCTTTCAGCGTTCGTCAGCCTCTAGAACGGCCGAACAAACGGCCCAGCGCGCGATAATGGAAACGCGGGTTTATCGAAGTCGGAATTTTCCTCAAATGTGCCATTTCTAAAATCCACTTTACGCGTTGTCCAGCGCGTTGTCGTATTTAAATGAAGCCCCCAGAGCAAGTTGACTGATTCTCAGTTGTTTTTAGATGCGAAGCATCTTATGGCGGAGCTCAAACGGTGTGCGGCGTGACCACCGTCACTGCGCATGCGCAAACCTTCTCCACACACCTCCTCTGCACTTACCATCTCCCTCTCTCCACTCCATCTCTACCTCTCCCCTTCCCTCTCTGCCCTTTCCCCAAACCCCGTTCCCATCCCCTTGCTCCCCTCTCCTCTACACTCCCCCTATCCCCTTCCCCTATATAATTTCCCTCTCCCCTTCACTCCTCTCCACTCCCTCTCCTTGTTTAGATAAAAGGCTCGCGTTAGGTCGTACACACGCTCAGTCACTGCGCCAGTGTCATGAGTTACAATGTCAACGTCGGCGCCAGTTGCAGTAATACCTTAACGCCTGCGTAGATCGCGGAGCAGCTGGTGGAGCAGCGGAAGGCTCGACGCGCCGAAGAGCAACGTAAACGTCGGCAAGCGCAGCCCGAGCTCCGGGCTAGGGAAGCCCAGCACAAACGGCAACCTCGACGGGAAACTGCTACGGATGAAATGCCGGCTCGACACGCCGAAATGATGCTTCGCATCGCCTCATGGTCCTCATTTGCGGGAGATGGTGTAATTTTTCATTTAAAGTACTACGTAGCCTACTACGAGTCTGCGGTAAGTTGTCGTGCTTAGCAGGGAAATTAAAGGGCCGCTCACCATTTTTGACAATTTTGAGCTGACGAGCGCAATGCATACACTGGGCGTTCACGATCGCATCTGCCAAAATTTGCAAAGCGCCGCGGAAATGTGTTAAATTTCAAGCTGAACGCTGCTTGCCCTTCCTTGAGCGGGCGCGCGCATAGAGAATGAGGGGATGACGTACGTGAGAGAATGACCCTACGTAGATGGTAGTGCTGTGACGTCGGTCCTCTACGTTGACGACTGTGGTCTGACATCCCCAACAGTAGCATTTGACGCTGAGATAATTATTTGACACATGTGTAGTTTGTGTAAGTTGGTGCTTGAATAGATAAATAAAACTTGAGAGAAATAATGAAACTCATAGAGAGAATGTGTGCGTCTTTTTCATTTTTCTCCCGTGAATTGCAGCGAGATGCGGGGCCAATGTGCCTCCGTTTCGCATGCATTCGTGCCCCCGCGGTTAGCGCATCGAGCAGGCGCCAGCCCTGGAAACGAAAGTAATGTTGTGGCGCGTCTGAGCACTCATTATGCTCATTTATTGTACCGCGTCCAAAAATAGTAATAATAATATCTGGGGTTTAACGTCCCACAACCACAATATAATTATGAGAGACGCCGTAGTGGAGGGCTCCAGAAATTTCGACCACCCGAAGTTCTTTAACGTGCACCTAAATCTAAGTACATGAGCCTCAAACATTTTCGCCTCCATCGAAAATGCGGCCGCCGCGGTCTACCGCATTTAAGTAAACGTTAATGCGGCACTGGCTCATGATACCGCCACTCTCGTGCACGTACAAATGTCGCAAATTTCATGCCCGTCCCGCAGAAACAGGCAGTACATCACAGAGAACGCGGACACAACACCCACGGCCGCCACGTAAAAAAAAAATCACAGCATATCCACGGAGTGAATGATGATGAGTGGGCGAAGCTGCGGAGGTTCATCGGTAAACCGTGAATCTTCCGTGAATTCTGCCCAGTACATCATCACCGACGTGAGATCGGGCGCGTTTATACTAAAGGTTCGATGAGTTATGACGACTTGCAGCTCACTTTAATTTTACATGTACGCTGTGAATTTTCATTGTTTAGAAAACAATTGCTTTAGAAAACACCTTGCGTCTTTCGTTAAGCAGCTGGCGTCTTTTTCGTTTTGCTTTAGAAACATCTGGCGTTCTTTCGTTTTGTTTTTACAAAACATCTGGCGTCTTTCGTTGGTTTATTTCATCAATCAACGGCGTTTTGAACAAAATTTTTATTGTTTAATCACGCACAGGAGAAATCTCACCAGGCACTACCTTGGAGGTAAACAATGGCTGCTAATGGGAATGAGAGACAGAAGAAGTCGGCTTTTAGCTAACACTTACACTTCTACTTCTACTAACGTTTCCTACTGGAACATGCCAATGGCTGCTAATGGGGAATGAGAGACAGAAGAATTCGGCTTTTAGTTAACGCGCACGCTGCGAATTTTTTATTGTTCAACAACGCACAGGAAAAATCTCCCACCGGCACCACCTTGGAAGTCAAAGCGTAAGACTGGTTACGCACTACGACTACTACGACTACGACTATGAGGGCCGAACGGGTGCCGCCTTAAGGAGCTTCGCCCCTAAAAGGTAGCGGCCGTGCGACGCCGCTCGCGTACTCGGGCTGGCTCGGGCATATCATGCGCACGGGACTCTGCATGCACATGACGTGTTGATGCGTATGTGTCAAGTGAAGAGGGCTGGGAAAGAATTTGGCTTGCGAAGGCTACACGGGGGAGCGGCAAGGGTTTGAAACTCGCCTCCTCGCGTCATGGTTTCGCGCCGCCACAAATTATTGTTTTTCTCAGCTCGTAATGAGCCCATTTCAAAAATTCTTGCGGCATACTGCTCTTCATTCGACAAACAACAACTTCCAGCGTCTAACTAAAATTTGCTATGTGGCCTGGTTAGGGGCCCTTTAAATAGTACCCTTACCATTAAGCGTCTTCCTTCATCGTTATAATTATTTTAGGAAAGTGGTTGTCCATTTAGAGTACAGTGTTCGCAACTATGGGATACCTTTATGCTGTCCCGATGATCGTACTAGAGTAGCACGGAACACTACGGTCTATGGAACCAATTGAAGGTGGAGCGACAAAAGGCTGGTCTATAGTTTCAGCACTAACTGTGTATTGCATACGCGAAGACATGAAATTATATTCAGATGGGTGAAGGGACAAAAAAGTAAAGAAGAAGTAAGAAGGACAAAAATCACAGCATATCCACGGGGTGAATGATGATGAGTGGGGCGAAGCTACGGAGGGAATCATCTGCAAACCGTGCAACTCTTCCGTGAAATGCGCCCAGTACATAATATAAAGAGTGTGAAACATCGTGTATATATTAAACATCAAACTTTTATTGTACTGTTGGTTTACGTGGTCCCTTCATTATCACTTGTGATCGGTGAAATGCAAGGAAGAAGTCCGCTCCCGAGCGAAAGAGCGCCAAGAGCGACCGCATTCCCCGCTCGCCCTGTGCGAATTAAAGGCAAGGCTAGAGGGAAGACAGGACGCGCGTTCCACGACGCGAGGTCGGTAGCATGCCCAACGAAAGCCAACGGAACGCGATCGTGCAAGTGCTCCGGCTTCGCATCGCCTCATGGTTCCATTTAGCGTCCCAAAACCAAACATATTGCTCAAGGTGTGCCTTGCGTTTTTCGTAGAAATAATTTCTTTATCATGTACATTAAGACGAAAAGTTGAAAGCTCACTAGAGTGTATCGCCCGCAAAGTATGTCCTTTAGTGTGATTTAACTCTCGTACGGCAGGGTCCCCGCGCCGCTGCCCGTCCACCTCGCACATACAACTACTACTACTACACTTTAAGAAAAACATCTGGCGTTCTTTCGTTCTGCTTTTACAAAACATCTGGCGTCTTTCGTTGGTTTATTTCATCAATCAACGGCGTTTTGAACAAAATTTTTATTGTTTAATCACGCACACGAGAAATCTCACCAGGCACTACCTTGGAGGTAAACAATGGCTGCTAATGGCAATGAGAGACAGAAGAAGTCGGCTTTTAGCTAACACTTACACTTCTACTTCTACTAACGTTTCCTACTGGAACATGCCAATGGCTGCTAATGGGGAATGAGAGACAGAAGAAATCGGCTTTTAGTTAACGCGCACGCTGCGAATTTTTTATTGTTCAACAACGCACAGGAGAAATCTCCCACCGGCACCACCTTGGAGGTCAAAGCGTAAGACTTGTTACTCACTACTACGACCACGACAACTACGAGGGACGAACGGGTGCCGCCTTAAGGAGCTTCGCCCCTAAAATTGTGCGTGGTGCTGTAACTTTAGCCTCGGCAATAGGTACCAACTAGAGCCAAATGAAGTTTTATCTTAGTGACCAGGAATAGACGCCCGTTCAGAACGCGAGTCGTGGCTTCACGTGCCACTGCCAACGCCGTCTTTATTTTCTTCTCTTGAGGTCCCGTGCTCCGCGGTCTTGTTTGCCGCCCAAAGGAGGGCGCTGCATGGTCTTGAGACAACGCGAACGCAAGAGTCCGAGGGTGGCTTGCGTTCTGCGCATGTGTCCTGGCGGCTCAAAAATTTCTTGGTTCGCCAATTCTAAAATACTCTCGCGTTTCGCGGGAGCTGGAATGTGCGCCTTCAACTCGTACTTTGACATACAGGGCGTGGTCGACCGTGCTCCCGCAATTATCTCTTGAGGGGGAGTTTTGTACGTCTTGTGCTTTCACCGCAAAGTTTGCGTTGAAGCTAGGGACCACACAGTGACTTTCGCAAACGCGGCAGCGGCCGCGTTTGCGATAGGAGTGATCTGCTAGCTAGAAGAACCAATGTAGGGGTTAGTTGAAGTAACGACTGTGACATTTCGCGCTCATCGTATGTATACCTGTGCGTGCTTTTCGTGCCTTCTTTTTTTGTGTTTGAGCAGAGCGCTGCAAGTATCGTGCAGTGGAAGTTGTTAGTTCACACTCCCCTTGTGTGTTTTCTTTTCCTGCGTCCTTTGTGCTTGAGCAGCGCTCAGAAAGTTTCTATCTGCTTGCCGTTCTTCCTGTGATATTCAAATTTGTTGCTATCGGATTTATTGCTTCGCCCTTGAGGCGAGATTTTGTTTTGTGAAAAATAAAACAGGCCTCTGTATACTCGGCGCTTCGTTTGCGTGAACACGTTGCTTACGATGCGTGGGGCCTGAAGTGCATGATCGACAGTGCATGGTCGGCAGGCGCTTCACTCGACTCGCGGAGCGGCGCGGTGGGACATCGCAAGTCTATGCATTATCGACTGTTCTGCATCAATGGCGATGGCCCTCGATTTAAAGAAAACAGAACATGTCACCGCAGTAGTGTTCTTGCGCGCCTCAAAACGCCTTATCGCCCCCTCCTCCCCGCCTCCCCCGATAGCCTTCGAATGTCTACATGCTCAAGAAAAAATTTAGGGGTACCGTGGTACTCTCGAACATCCGTTAAGATTCACCAAGGCCAGAAAATTTTAGAATGCCTGCGCTAGAGCACTCTGACGGGTGTAGAATTTTCTGCATTCCGTAGGGGACGTATGAAGCTGTTTTATTGAATCCAGCGGTTTTGCTTGCGAAAAAACAAAGACAAGCACAAAGCGGAAATTACTGAACTAGAAATTATACGCGAAAACAACAAACCATTTTCTAAGTTTCGTTGCATTGTGAGCGCCCGCGTATGTCATAGCATATCGGCCTAGCTAAGGTCTAGCTAATCACTAGCGAACCATCTGGCGTCGTTACCACAGCACAACTTATGGTGAAGAGGAGGTCAAGGTGGAGGGGAATGCCATTGGCTCCGCTGTATCCTCATTCTTGGCACCGCAAGTGCGTACCTGCTCCTCCCCGCTTTTTTATGTTCCGTTTTTTGGGGCACGGAGAAAGGCACGCTGTAAACCGTATCATCGACATCAAGGCGCCCGTCACAAGTTGAGCGCCTCGTATTTTTTGAAAAGAAAAATAGAGGAGGCGATGCACAGTGGAAGCATGGTGGTAATTGTATCATGGTAAAGGACTGTCATCGAAGGTTTACACTACGCCATCTTCAACGTGTTGGTATCAGCGATACTGAGGAACCGAAAATAACAACCATGTAAGCAAAGCAAATTATGAAACGCGTCATTTTTGTCATGTACATTTGCTGATCGCACTTATCACTTCAAGCTGCTGGTCTTGCTGAAAACTATCAGGTGGACGGCGTTAATGTGGCTGTCGCGAAGAGAGAGATCCCTTTCCACTGGTGCTCTCAATTGCGTACAGCCGAAATCCTTTAAATGTTATCGTATGCGGACCACAAAGGTATTCGGAGCGCATTTTCGTGTTTTTGTTTCTGTTCAATAAATACTTATCAACTGATGAACACTCGCTCACACTCGCTTACAAACTTCGAAATGTGCCTCCTTCAACGCATCGGCGTCATCGTTGTTAAGGGGCAGCAAAGCGCGAAATCGACACCGGAAAACAAGAAACAGCAAAAAGAGAAGACTTTATGACGCAACAAGGTTACTCGCATTGCAAAATATATTGAACCTATAAAAAACAAAAAAGAGGTATTAGTTATTCTTTTATGCTACGTAATCTAAAAAGAATTACTTTCGAGGGATACATGCAGCAGCGTAGTGAAAGAAGTGTACGCTTCGGCTCGGCATAGTTGGCTGGGCTGCCACAGAAAGCTGTCGCCAGGTATAAAACAAATGGTAAACTATTTAGTGTGTTTTCAGCATCCGATACGCAAAAGAGAAAGCAAGGACCGAGCCACAGCCGTCGAAGACAGGGCCTGTCTTCGTCGGTTTTCCCTCCATCCTTGTCTTGTGCGCTAGATGCTGAAATGGAATATACCAACATTGCCAAGCTTACGCTGATTCATTTAAAACACTATGTACTCTGTTGCGTTACTGTGGTAAACCGCCCCGCCTATCTAGGAATTTAGATAGTATGCTTGTCATTAAGAATTCTCCTATTTATTTCTTTAGGAATGTGGCGGCCGATTTACAGCACCGCGTGCTCTACTGTGGGAGAGCCGTAAGCTGTCCGTGTACAGCTGGAGGTTAGTGTACCGCGAACAGGGCCTCTCATTTGAGCCAAATAAATAGGATCGACATCTCTCTGGTCTTGAGTTTGAGCATAAACAAAGGCGCAAGTTTCTTCCATACCTTTTTTCTGAAGTTATGCGCTTAAAATAAAAGTACCCTAAACTATGACAAGCAACGGAGCCTTTTTTCGGAAGAAACGCAAAACCTTAAGTAAAATTCTACATTGTTACGGGCAGCACAAAGCCCTCCACAAACGCGGCTACTACCACAACAAAGGCTGTCTGCTTGCGCACGTGAGCTCTTGCTTACGCAGAGCTTACGTAATTTCGCAGCGAAATTACGTAAGCGGCAAGCCGCCGCGCTTGTCTAGGAAACTAGATACAGTCGACACCCGCGATAACGAAATCCCGAGGGAACGAAATTCTGACCGCAACGAAATATTTTCGGAGCACCGGCGAACGCCCATAGGAGTCAATGCATTTCTTAACTCGCGACTACGAAAGATATTCATACCGCAGTCCCTCATTAACGAAATTTTTGAAACACGAGTGCGCAAATAATCTACTCTCGCAACAATAACTACATTCTAAAACTGCTGAAGTGCATTCATGATACACTTAAATTGTGCAAATCTATCGCTACAGCGCACTTGAGAAGCAGCCGCCATCATTGTTTACAAAAAACATAAAACTGGCGACAATGATGATGATGATGGCTTGACGAAACACCTGCTCGTTATCGCGGACTACGTAGCCAAATCCACATTCCTCCTGCAGTTTCGTTCGTTGGCTTGGCTCTGTGCTTGGCTTTGTCGGCTTTGCGCGCACATGGTCGCATGTGCGGAGCCATTTGTAGAGCGTTTCTTGGTCGCTTGGTGCAACGTGAACTGTGTGTTGCGATTTCTTCGTCCGATTTCGCTGCCTGCGAAGATGCCTCCTCCAACGAAAAAGGGGAAGTTCATCACGCTGGAAGATAAGGCTACAATCATCAGTGAGGTGGAAAAGGGCAGGAAAAAATGGACGTCGCCGAAGAATTCGGTGTTGCGTGCAGCTCGCTGTCCACGATTCTGCGCTGATCCGCGCTCATCCAGCGGAGCCGGAAGAAGGTTCGCCTGTAGACGCACGTGATGACCTTACTGGTGACAGCGCAGTGCCGCCGTCACTGACCAGTGCATGGGGCGAACTTTCTGCCATGACAAACGAGATTCCCGATCGAGAGGCATGAAACTTCTGCATGGTAAGGACCTCCAAAGCAAACTTACTGACTTTTGGAAATAAAATGTGTTTTATGTAAATTCTATGTCTTTTCTGCCGCATTCTCGCGCCAACGAAATTCCCGCAAGAGCGAAATTTTGTGCTTTCCCCGCCGATTTCGTTATCGCGGTTTTGAACTGTACTACGCTTGTCATTAAGCGTTCTCCTATTTATTTTGTTAGGAAAGTGGCGGTAGATTTACAGCACTGCGTGCTCTGCTGCGGGATAGCAGTAAGCTGTCCCTTGTGCAGCTCGAGCTTCCGGAAGAACGATGATGACCTGTCAATGGAGCCAAATGAATAAGAGCGAAGACTGTCTGCTCTTCAGTTTAAGCATCAACATTGGCGCAAGTTTCTTACGTAATTTTTTTCTGAAGTTATGAGGTTAATATGAAAGTACCCTAAACTATGGCAAGCAACCGGCTGTTTTCCGTAAGAAACGCAAAACCTTAAGTAAAAGTTTAGAGTGTTACGGGCAGCACAAACGCCGCCGCAAACGCTCTTACTGCCACCACAAAAGCTGTCCGCTTTCGCCCGTGAGCTGTTGCTACGCAAAGCAGTTGGCATAAAGAAACGGCAGCAGGGGTTCACGTGCAGAACAATCAAGAGTTCGCTGCGAACCCGCTCGCCTTGTGTTTTTTTCTGAGAGGCCATACCCACATATTACCACCTTAACGTGTGTTCATTCGAAATTGAAGGCGAGAGGGAACGTTTGAGATAAAAAATAAAATCAGGAACCTTTCACCTATGGCAGCAAGCGAACCTTGACGAATGCGTGCCTGATGTAGCGTCCTTCTTTCTTTCTTTCTTTCTGTCTCACAAATTCGCTCAGGTCTCAGGAGGATAACGGTAGCGGCCATCCCCAGAAAGTTGTCGTCGGGTGGAATCAGTGTGGCGTCTTTCATGTTTCTTACAGCGTTCGTCAGCCTCTAGAACGGCCCAACGAAAGAACCACCACGCGATCATGGGAACGCGGGTTAGGAACTAAATTTTATCGAAGTCAGCGTCATCCTCAAATGTGCAATTTCTTATATCGACTTTACGCGTTGTCCAGGAGATAGATTTAAGTCCGCCAACGCGGGAATATATCAGTGAAGCGCCCACAGCAAGTTTACCGCTTCCCATTTGTTGTTTTTTTTGCACCTTCGGCTCACCGCATTCGTATGCTTCAGTTCAGCATGCACTGAATGGTCGCGTGGCACAGTGGTCAAGGCACTCGCTTTGGAACCGGAAGGAACCGGATTCAAACCGCAGCATTAGTAGGAACATTTGTTTTGTTTTACTCATACTTTCTTTGATACGCGCCAGATGTGGGAGAGGAGAGTTTGTTGGTGAGGAACATCGCCATCACTAGAGAGAGAGAGAACGATACTCTGTATTAGGAAAACACAGATTTTCGCCGGCGTCTGTGTACCGCTGGCATGCTACTCTACTTCCAAAGCGGGTGGCACCTTGAGGAAACGACCGCTCCGACATCATCTGGATAGAGACGTTTATTCGTTTCTCTTCTCCCTTCACTGTCGCTGCACCCCTGGTTTTATTCCCTATCTCCCCATTCAAACACCCTTAGAGTCCAATCCGAATGCAGGAATAACTCTCTCCCGGTCGGCTGCCGTTGAAAGCACCAGGCCCGGATTCCTCCTCGCCGCATCCTCGCAGGAATCACCGCCTCTCGCCTACTCGTCTATCCGCCGCCGCCGCCGCTCAGCTCCCTTTCACCCCGGTTGCCGGAATGTTCGGCCTCAGGCGTTGACGGGTCGTGGGAAAGCACCTCCGAGTACGTACTTGCAATGCTGGGCTGACGCGCCATCAATACAATTGGCCCGTGCATCATTGCCGCCGATGCCGCTGCTTCTGGTTATCACAGCGAAGGTGCAAGTGCACCTTCCATCCCTGTAGCCCGGCTCGGCCACTGTCTTCTGTAAGGCACCATAATTGAACCCCTCGGGAGACGTGTCTTCGCGTTCTTTATGACCAGCAGACAGTCGTCGTTCCACCATCCGGAGACACCGCTCCCGTCTTGGCGTGGGAACGCCGGCCGCGGGGCGGGTAACAATATCAAGGTATTCGGCGAACGCACGATGTTCGAACCCAACAAGCCAAATGATGGTGCCAGTAGGTAGTTTGCCAGCACCTAGCCAGTAGCCGGTTTGTTGTAACTGGGCTCCGTGGCCAGTTCCATGATTGTTTTCGCGACATGTGTAGAGAGTAAATGTGATGTTCAAATCCTATTGATGTTAAACGTTCATGATATAAAAAAAGCTTTTAAGCACAACCACGCGCTTCTTATTGGCTCAGGAATAGCTCAGTGTTCTGTCATAGCAGTCTCAATCACCAAACATATTTTTCTAACCACTCAAAACAATCTGCCTCTGCAGCAGTTGGCACTTCCAAGTATTCCGTTTTCATAGGCAGAGCTATCTACCTGCTACTCAGTCGTTTCCAGAACTGTAACTTGACGGCCGTGCTCGAACGATCGCCTTACGGCCTGTGCGATAGGGCGTTCACAATGCTGGCGCACGGCGTGCTTGTTCCAGCGGTTGCCCAAATGGCGACATATATCGTCGAGTACCTGGCGAAAAGCTTCAGTGGAAGCACAGCAAAAGTTACGTGGGCGGACCTGCTGCACCTGTGTTACTACGTCTAGTAGTCCGTTTACAGGCGGTTTCGGGTTTGAAACTGAATGCACTACCAAAAAACATTTGGTAAATGTACATTTTCGTATGAAGCACCTAAAATGATAATATTGTTTGTGAAATAGCGTGATGAGCAATCGCCTTTGTATAAGTGTTATCAAAAGCGACTACAAATCTTGGTATTGGAGGGAGGCAGCACTGTAGAAGCAAATGCCTGGAATCGTTGCTCATTTCTGCAAAGCAAATTGCTTCACCTTTTATTATAACGATAATTATCCGGTTGTTCAAATATGCGCGGAATCCTGCTCTGCAGATTAATGTTTACATTTTTTGTGGAAAACTACACAGTGTTCCGCGTTCTGAAGGAATGTAAAGTGCTGTTTTATTTCGAAAATCAAAATGTGGAGGTGATCCTAATCCTTCACTTAGATGTCTGGCAGTTCCCGTCCCGCGTCGGCTTTCGTGCTCCCTCGTGAATTGCTTGGTTCAGGACTGTGTTTCGTTGCTCTCCTGAAGCGTATCTCAGAGGCCACTTACAAGGGAGCGCGTCGCTGATATCTGCTCTGCCAAGTGCCGCAACGAAACCAGCTGCTTACAATCTTTCAATGGACTGAATATTTATTTTATTGATCATTCTGACCGTTTATTGGCCGTCATTTTAGTTGATGTTCTTTTTCGATAACGCATGCATCTCATATAATTCTGAACTTGAACCAGAAGCCTCTAAAAAAAACGGAGCTCCTAAAGCCGGCAGTGAAAACATTGGTGTCCGCAGAAAACCGCCTCGGAGAGCCTTGCGTCTCCTAGCAACCGCTAAGGCCTCATCTGCATCACACCTGCTCCGCGAGACCTACACACGACTTGGCATAACTAGCGCCAGCTGCGGATGCGCCGTGATGACACTTTCACGTGGCTAGTCATCTGAATAGCCAC
Source organism: Rhipicephalus sanguineus (assembly GCF_013339695.2). Taxonomy (NCBI): domain Eukaryota; kingdom Metazoa; phylum Arthropoda; class Arachnida; order Ixodida; family Ixodidae; genus Rhipicephalus; species Rhipicephalus sanguineus. The sequence continues at coordinate 103,229,313 of NC_051184.2, forward strand.
GTGACACGTAGCAGTCACGTAAGTATTACGTGAGTCGCGTGATAATAGTGCAACATTACAGCACTACGTCAGGTGACTACATGTCAGGAGAATACTCACGTGACTAGCATCACGTGACCACACGATATCACGTGGCGAAGTGTCATGTTACTACTAACCTCACTAGTGTCACCTGAAAACTAAATGTCACGTGGCTAGTCATATGACACGTGAATGGTGGCACGCGGCACTAGGCATGTCACGTGCCGAGCGACTGTGCAAAAAACTTTGCATTACCTTGCGCAACCTCGCGTTCCATGACATTATCTCGGTAACTCCCCGACCAGGTAGGTGCCGATCACCTCCGCCAGCGCCTCCTCTATTTTTCAGTGCCTGGGCGAAGGAGCGGAGCGCAATGGGAAGCGACCGTCGGCGTTAGTGCGGCTTTTAGCCGCCGGGCGCCGCCACCGTAGTAGACCCGCCGTCGCGCCGTCGCTCGCGGAAACGAATGCCGTGGCTGCATTCGAAGCTGCTGTATGGTTCAGTTTTCGGCTCTATTCGCGTTGTTTAAAGAATAATGAAAACTTGTAAAGTGTAATCATGAAGCACTTGTCGTTCTGGGCAACCAGCCAATTTGGAAGGCATGTGTCTTTCGCGGCTATTTGATCGAGACGCTCGCGCGTCGTCTGCTAGCCCGATACCAAAGAGCTCATGCCAGTGATGCGCGGAAAATTGTTTTGTCACCGTTACGTTCGCTTGACTAAGAGTCGGTTTTTGACTGTCTAGAAGTCGATTTTCGAAAGCAGCATTTGCAAAGAGCTAATACTGAAAGCTTGGGCGCTTAAAGTACCTTCCCCGATGCGTGCTACCGTCTCACTGGTGTAGCACACTATACGCTGTAAGAAAACCACGTTAGGCGCAGAAATATCTCGGAGGGAGGCAGGGCATGTTCAATACATTGACTGGAAGAAAAAGAAGAAGATGGCTTTCGCCTTTCAGTCGTCTTAGATGAATGCATAAGGGACCCTGTGAGATTTGTTTTCTTTATCAATAAAGGGAAATAAAAAAAGACAATCGTAATTTCTTTCAGTTCCATTTGCAGAGTGGAACACAGCAGTATGACATACTAAGGCATTGGGGCGGTAGCAATAGCCTGAAATAGAAAATAAAACGCGAATACTATCAAACTCGTGTGCAAGTATCAAACCGGCAGCATGCACGGCCTGACAGACTGCCTGCGGAGTATACGTACAGCGGGGATGGAAAGACACGCGAACATGCGGCATCTGCATTCTTTGCTGTTTCGCATCTATTTTCAAGTGGGTATAGCCTGGATGATTGATGAAAAGACGACGTCATCGATGACACAATAAAAGACCATTTAGCATCTTTTTATTGCCACCGCGGTTAGAGCGTGATGAAAACAGCGCGCCGCTATGTTCGCGTTTCTTTCCATCCCCCTGTACCTGTGAAAGCCTGCAAGAAGCACAAATGCAATTAAACTCGGACGCAAACACGAATTCGTGAGCTTCGTGATACGCGCGGCCGCTCAGCGCCAGCTTGCCGTAGTCTACTTGCACAGCGCCACCACGCGGCAGCGGCGAGCGGACGCGGAGCGCGCGCGCGACGGCCCGAGGAGAGCGTTCGCCCAGGCACTGAAAAATAGAGGAGGCGCTGCCTCCGCTGACTTTTAGCCTTGCACCACTAGTGGAAGGTACGTTCTTTATTTTTTTTATTTTTCAAAGACTTTTTAAGCGAAGCATCTATTAGTTAGAGACTTCAATAGAGGCAGCGGCGGTGTAGTGTAGCCAAGTGCGGGTGTACACAAATGACGCCCTCGAAGCTGTACAGGTCATGCTAGTATCTGCCGTTTTCCAAGTTTTATTGCTCTTTCGATCGCGGCCTTGTCGGAGGTCAGCCTTTTCTGACATGGCAATCTGATATTTTAGCAAGGGCTCTTCTCGTTTAAGGTTTTCGTATTTTATGGTTTTCTTTTTGTGTTTCACGCAAGACCGTCGTTGGTGCCCGCAGTAACAGAAGTGCTGCGCTACTGAGAATGCGCAGCAAGAAGGAAGCAAAAAGTTAGGAAAGAGCATTGCTCTATAAGATTCCAATAAATAAAGGAAAATATTAGGTCACGCATGCACATGCAACCATCCTTCGCCCCCATTTTCCTGACAAAAATATTGCTCCAATTTTTTTACTATGTATGTACACCACCTGGAGTGCTTGAAGCAGAAAGAAGTGTGTCACTCGGTGTTTGTGCCACTGACAAGCATAAAAAATCAAAACTTCCTCAATTGGAAATTATACGGAAGGGCAACAAGCCGTTTCCTGAACTTCGTTGCATACTAAAATGAGCATTGTCGGTTCTCCACTTTTGCAAATGCAGTGAATTTCGCGAATCTTCCAGGCGAATGAAAGACGCTCAATATCTGTATTGGTCAAGAACGCTATTCTTGCCCAGTGAGAAACACGCTGCCAATCGCGCAATCGACATGAACGCGTGTGGTGCCATAGGCCAAGCCTGCTCTATTTTTAATAAGTAGCGGTTAAACTAGGTAAGTGTATTATTGTAAACCATTCGCACCACTCACACATTAACGCCTCCCGCTGTAAACGCTGACGCACCCTGTTACAGGAAGCGTTCTTCAAGGTGTTTTTATCAGCGACAATTGGCAGCCGAAAATACCGAACATTTTTTCAACGCAGTTGATGAAATGTGTCCCTTCTGTCCCGTACTGTCTGTGATCGCAATTTCACTCTCAAGCTGGCAGCCTTGCTGAAGACTTGCCAGGTTGCCGGCATCAGCTATCGCGATGAGAGAGGTCCATTTGCACTGGTGGTCTCACTTCTTTGCAATAGGACACACTTCCTCGTCATTCTACGCGCAGGACGAAACGTTTCAATCAGTACCGCTGTCTTCGTTCCTTCTTCTTTGATGAACACTTATCAATTCATGAACAATCGCTCACGCCCCCTTAAGAGATTCGATGCATGCTTGCTGGAAACCATTGGCGAAATCGTTGCTTTACGGGACATAAAAAAGTGAAATTGAGAGCGGAAAATCCCAAACAGTCAAAAACGAGAGAGAGAGAGAGAGAGAGATGAAAGCGAAGGAAAGGCAGAGAGCCAATGTCCTTCGCGGGATAATGTTTCTCACAATGAAAAACATCTTCAACTTATTATAGGTATGAGTTAAGCTAGAGCTTCACAATCAAAAGAAAAGAAATATATAATATGTTTTCATTTATGTTACGCAATCAAGAAAGGTTTACGTTCGAGGAATACACGAAGCAGCGTAGTGAAAATGGCTGCGTTTAGGCTCCGCTGTGTTGGATGTGCCGCCGCATAAAGTTGTCGGCAGGTGTGGAACAAATTAAAAACAATTTAGCGTCTTTTGACCATGCAAGCCACAACGCAAGGAACGAGTGACAACCGACAAAGACGGGCGCTGTCTCCATCGTTTTCCATTCTGTCTTTCTCTTGTGGTGTGCGCTGAAATGGAGAATAGGGCCATTAACAAGCGCTCTCGGAAGCGGCGCGAAACTGGAAGGTGCAGGAAGCTTGCAGAGCCTCCAATCCTGGAATCAATGTAGAACCACGTTACGAGCAGAAAGATCTTTCTATCCTGGACTTGATACAAGCAGCTCCGTATTGTTTGCATACTTTCGTTGCTGGAGAGTTTCCATCTGCACGAATGGCTTTGTCACCCAGACCACCTCCATTGACGCGGCCGTTATCCCATCACCACACAACAACCTCACTTACATGATTCGTCACGCGAGCACATTGGCTGGTTCGAAACTTATTTTCCTGCAAGGTGCAGTCGCCTACATCAACCAACAACCGGCTTATTAATGACCAGTACTCTGCGACTCACTGCCAGCTCTGCAATGTCGTTCGTCAGCCCTTTGTTGCACTTTGGTCAGAAATACGAGAAACGCCACACTGTGCGATTGAAAAAAAAATAGACACGACATAGTGTTTGAGTGGTTGCCTAGTCGGTGTGGTATCTCCAGCAAAGACCTCGCCGAGGAAGCGGTAAAAAAAACACTAAGAAAGAAACGTTGTTTTATGCCTTTCCCGAAATTTGACGCTGCTTAATCCTAAGGCCGCGCACAGTATAGCACAGCAGAAGTGGGAAATATCGGTGTTCCCACACCATCAATTTTATTCTCTAGACACTTCTCTATGACCGCGGCAGCTAGCTGGTCTTTACTAGGAGAAACATATGGTGTCTTACCGCCTGTGTCTCGGCGTCGCATTCACCAACGCCTACTCATTTAAGATCGAGATGACCGACAGCGCTGAATTCAACGACTGCACCGCCGAAGCACGTATTTTGTTACTGCCCGTCTTACGCAAACGAGAACCTTCAATTCACCTCCGTACTGCTCTGAATTACCTGGACGAAAACGGTTTCCCCGTCGAGAAGATATTGGGGCCATGGGACTGATCATCACACTTCCGAAAGGCAATCAAAACACAGCTGCGATACCGGATATACCGGACTGATTTAGCGTAGGTGACAGAAAAGCCGGAACTGTGGTTACGTCGGCTCCAACAGTGTCTTTACTCGCCTCCAGTCTTACTTTTCGTACCTTTCCACCTTCCGCAGCTCAGGGTTGCCGAACGGGTTCAGTCCAGGTTAACCTCGCTGCCTTTTAACACGAAAGTGTTTATGCCGGGGTCCACCAAGATTTCAGTGACAGATTTCTGTCACGGAAATGACGTCGAAAGTATTTACACAGTCAGATGGCAAAGAAAGAAAGTTCTGTCAACGGGCAGCCAACCCACGACCGCTCGGTACGCAACAACAAATGCACGCTATCCACTGCGCAACGGTCACCAACTCTACAGGCTTTACAAACGCGCCTTTTATATCTAGCACTCTCCCGGTCGACGGGGTGGCGTTCCCTCTGGAAGCGGTAAAGTAAAGAAATTCGTCATTACTGTGGGATCCGCAATTAACACCCACAACGCGTTACACGTCCATCCCATTCGACGCGTTTTCACTAGAAGTTCAAGTCTGTCAATGCCTCAACTCACCGTTAGGCGGCGATCTTAGCCCAAGCGTCGTAAAAGCGTCGGCCTCGCTCATACCACCACACTAATCCAAACCAAAAATAGCTCTACGACGCGCGCCTTCCTCACCTGGCTGTTACACCGCGTTCCCCGCTCGCACGCTCACCCCGATAAAAATTGCGGCCCGGGGGCGGCACGACGCGTTTTGCGCTTCCCTCTAGTCCGGCCGTGGTGCTCAATCACATTTTAACGTGCCGCGGGAAGACATCCAAGTTCTGCGTCCAATATGCGACGCTCTGCTGGCTATCGCACCTCGTTCTCTGATTACGCTTTCACCGTTAACCACTACAGCTACTACAAGGTTTTGTGTAATCATCTAACATGGACGTCAGTCGTCTGGATGGAGATGTACCACCAATCACCAAAGTGGGTGCATCCAAGTTAACCGGTTCTATCGCTTCCAGACATCAATATGCATTGTGCAAACTCTCTTATATCAATGTACACTAAACATTCAGTTACTTCTGTTAGGGCACGCTTTAGTTTCGTCTTATTACGATTCTTATGATGGTGGGGTCAACCATCTTTTTTTATTATCTTTATTCTCCTGAAAATTTACTAGAAGCTTCAATTTTTATTTTTCAGAAGACTTTCCGTGAAGGATACCAAAGCATAAAGTATCTTCTCGATCAGAAGTGTAGCAGAAAGAAGAGTATCAGTCCGTGTTTGTGCCTTTAAAAAGCAGAAATTACACATGGCGAAATTCTACGCAAATTCAACAGCCGGGTTCTCTAATTTCGTTAGATACAGGGTCAGAATTCTCGTTTTTGGACTTTTGTAGATGCAATAACATTTTCAGACTCTCACGTTATGTTAGCAGGCGACGCGTCGATCCTCCCTTATTTTCTTTTTTTTTTCTTCTAATGTATGTTTTTACCACCAACACCACCGGCTCCCGCTGCGTGGAACTGCCGGCGTCCGAGGTATTCGACTCCCGCAAAGTCACAAGATCATTTGCGTCTGCCTCTCTGCAGTCCATGCCATTGCTGTCGTCGTGGGATTCTTCAGCGAGGGAAGGAGAGCAGGAGCGCCCCGCGTCTAGAGCCCCATGCTAGAGCCCCAGAAGCAGAGGCGGCCATCGCCCGCTCGTGCCACGTCAAGATGCCGTAGGCATCGCTGCTTCCTACTGTCTCAGGAGAGAATGAGGCGCGCGTGAAGGGGGGGGGGGTGATTCTTAAAAGGAAGAAGGAAATGAAAATGAAAATTGGGTGTGGAGTGCACGATAACTGTCTCTCAAGCGAGGACACCTCAACCGATACACTCACGGGTGACTGGGGATTGAAGGGACAGTGAGAGTGAAAAGAGCATGGTAAAAGAAGAAAAAGAAAGGTATGAGTGGAAAAAAAAGAAAACAAAGAAAAAAAGGTGAGGGGGGCGTGGCAGGAGAACGGGCGTCCGAGTCACCGTGGTGAGCGGCTAGAAAATTCGTTCGACAAGGCCGGCATCCCCGAGAAAAGCGAGTAGGGCCGCAAGGGCTGATCGGCGACGGTGCACGTGGCCGGTGGGATGGAGCAAGTCCTGTAGGGTCGCACACGGCAGTCCGACGAGTCGGTACTTCATGACGAGCCGCTTCCGCGCAGTGTTGAGAGAAGGGCAGTCAAGCAATAGGTAGCACAGGGTTTCGATCGCGCCGCAATCGGTGCAGTTCGGTGCAGCGGCGCCGCGAAGACGATGCCTGCGTTTCGCGGGCCACACAGAACCGGTCCTCAGGGCAAGAAGAAGCGCGCGCTCGCGGCGAGTGAAACCAGTGGCTGGGATGGGAGGAAGGGGGTGTCCGGCGGCGACCCGTGCGTCCGGATGCTCGCGCACCAGCTCCCGGCGAAGGTTGTTGCGTGCCAAGTCGAACGAGCTGGCGTAATCTGTCAGCGAAGTCTCGGCGGAGTGTGCTAGTTTTGCGAGCTCGTCTGCAGCCTCGTTGCCCGCGATGCCGACGTGTGAAGGGAGCCACTGAAGGACCACGTCACAGCCTCGTTCCTGGAGGGCCAGCAGGCTGAGAGCGGCGCGCTGAGCAAGAAGGGGCCTCGTTCCTCCCTCGCGAGCTGGCGCAGGGCAGGTTTCGAGTCGCAGAAGATTGCTGCGCTAGAGACGGCCGGCGAGTTGCGCAGGAGGTCTGCAGCCAGCTGGAGCCCGACTAGCTCAGCTGTTGTTGAGGATGCACAGTATCGCAAGCGGCACTGTCGTTCCGAGCTGAGTTGAGGGGCTATGCAGGCGGCCGCGGCTGAGCGATCCTGCAGGACGGACCCATCGGTGAACACTTGCGTCCTCCCGGCCAGGTCCTCATACATCCGCGCCGCGGCCTCCTGAGCAATGGCACTGAGGGGGGTGTGGCGTTTGGATCGAATGCCCGGCAGGTGCAAGTTCACTCGAAGGGGCACTCGACGGTGAGGGGGTGGCCAGCGCGAAAGGCGTGCGGGATTGTTAGCCACAACACCGTCGTACACGTCGATAAGTTGCCCGACACGTGAGTTTGGCACAGCACGTAACCGTGAAAGGAGGGCACCTACATCAGGCGCTCGGTGGAGACGCTGCAAGTGGCACAATGCGCGCAGGTCCGCCGTGAGCGACGCAGGCCACGCACGAGCCTCCGCGAGGGTCTCGGCCACACGAGAGCCACGAGGCATTCCGTGACACATGCGGATGACTCGGCGGTGGTCCTGGTCGATCAGTCGCCACTGTGGCGCCTGGAGTTTGCAGATCGGCAGTGCGTAGTGGATGGCAGACAGAGCCATCGCCTCGTACATGGTGCAGGCGAAGGCAGCGGGGCAGCCGTTGCCGCCTGCGAGTAGTTGGCGCACGGCCGATTCCACGCGACGCGTCGTCTGGCGTACACGTCGCACCGCCGGGAACCATCGGAGGCGATTGTCTATCGTCAGGCCGAGGTAGCGGACGTTGCTACTCCAAACTATTGGTGCACCATCCAGCTGAAGGCACAGAAGACGTCGTCGGGCTTCAGCACGGGGGTGGACGACGAGGGCCTCGGTTTTCGGCGCCGAGATCGTGAGGCCGATGTTTCTCACGAAGGCGGCCACACATTGGAGGGCCTCCTGCATGCAAGCGCGCACCACCGAGCACTTTCGGGTCGGTCCACGCACATACAATGCGACGTCATCAGCGTACACCACTGCGCGAACAGGGAACACAGCCGTTTCTGGTAGGCACTTGACGAGCGGCGCGAGCACCAGATTAAACAAAAACGGGCTGAGGACGCTGCCATGTGGGACGCCACAGCTGACAGATCGCGGAGCACTTGTCGCCCCGCCCACGCGCACAGTAAACGTTCGGTCAGTGAGGAAGGCCTGAACGTAGTTCAAGAGTTTGCCCTCAACTCCTAGCGCGCGCACAGCACTGAGGATAGACGAGTGGGGGAGCGAGTCGAACGCCGACTTTATGTCAAGGAGGAGTAGGATGGCCATTTCTCCGTCTTAAAGGGCTTGCTTACGGGGAGTGGAGGGGAGTGGAGAGGGTAGGGGCGTGCAGAGGGGGAGAGGGGGAGTGCAGAGGACGTGTTTGCAGAGGGTTTGCGCATGCGCAGTAAGGGAGGTCACGCCGCCGCACACCACCGGATTGAACTCCGCCATAAGCTGCTTCGCATCTAAAAGCGAGGTTGAGTGGCTTGCGGTATCGACAGACTCCGCGTTTGGTCTCTTTCGTCCTTGTTCGTTCTATCGGTTACGCAGACGCCTGCGACGCCAATGGCGACACTGCTCAACTCAGGAAAATGCACATACGAGCTGAGCTCTAAAAACAGCTCCACTAGGTGTTTCCCATAGGAACATGTCAATAGTATGAGAAGACAGCGTCCTCTCAGTGCTGAAGACAGCGTCGCAGACAGCGTCAAGCGTCCATCGCAGAGTCTATCGCAGAAACAGCGTTTTCCTTGAGCGAACGAGCCGTCTCATTCGCCAGTCGGAGAATCGCTGGTGGCGTTGTCTCTTGCGGGCGACCCAGCGTTCTCGCGAACGCGTCGTCTTATTTACCACTTCTTTACCGTGCCGGGTGACGACAGGACACACTGTGACAGGCTACGACGACAGGAGACACCGACAGCCAGAGCGCATAAGGCGATTCGCACCTCAAATCAGTTGCGATTATCCTTTCTTTTCTTCTTTGTAATCATCAAGAGGTTACTTTCAAGGTCCAAATACAGCGCGTAGTGATAAAGTCTGCGCTTAGGCTCCTCATTGTGGGCTATGCGGGCACAGAAAGTTGTCGTCAGGTAAAAACGATGGCTGATCTCTCTCTCATAGGAATCGGTATAGCACAAAAGTGAAGCGTGTCATCACAGAAGTAGTTGATTGTTTATAGGGCATTGGTATATGAGACCTTGTACAATGTCTACTGTTGTTTGGCAGATATAGCACCGCCTCATGTGGACGCATTCACTTTGACGCCTAGTGGCACATCTCCGTATCGGCGACTAACGCCCATGATCATGATTTAACCCTTGCGGTAGTGAAGTTCTTAACATACGCGTGGACACCGCATATGGTGAATTCTTTGCAAAGATGGCATCAACAAGCACAATACAAGCGCTGATACTCGATTAGCGTCGTGAAACGCGAAGAGAAACGCTACGCGCGTCGTGTAATCCCTTAAGCCTGGCTGGTAATTCTCACAGGGCGAGCGGGGAGGGCCGTGCGACAGCCAGGCGAGAGTCGGAGAGCTTTTCTCCGATATAGATGGATGCTATGAGTGAGGTTCGGGCTAAAGCCACCACTTCGCGGTGTTTTAAAGCGTTGACGAAATTACACTTGAATTGGAAACGCGCCGAATGGGACGGTCGTAGCAACGGCGCGTTTTTTTTTCGAGCTCGGTGACACACATGTCACCGCCCCGTTATAAAAGGGACGCTCATTGCATTCATCCATCCATCCAAGAGCACTGTGAGAGGAAAGTTAAAGATAAAAGCTGCGTTCATGTATCCTCCGTTATGTGTTTGACGCACGGAGAAAGAAGTATGGTTTGGCGGTAGCTTAGTCCGCTAAATGCCCGCCAGCCATCATCGCAGAGCGAAACGTCATGGGTTCGACTTCTGTCAACAGATCTTCTTGTAGTTTTTCCTTTGCCTTCTGATGACCTTCATTTTTCTGACGTATTTACGTGACGGAATTACGTCATCAAAGTCTTGGTGAACCCTGGCATAAAACACTTTCGTGTTAAAATAATAGTAAACCATATAATGTGTTTTCAGCATCTAACGCACACCAAAATCCCCATCTGACAACCAAAGAAGACGGGCGCTGTCTTCGTCAGTTTTCACTCGGTCTTTGTCTTTTGTCTTGTGCGTAAGATGCTAAAATAGAATAGTGCAACATTAGCAAGTTTATGTTACAAGGAGCAAATGAATGCCCACAAACTATAGACAAGGACGCAGAAGACACGGACGAGCGCAAAGGGTACGTTATTTAATTTAAAATACTATGCGGTATATTACGCGGGCCTGCGATAAGCCGTCTTGCGAAACTGGAAAATTAGGTGATACCTTCGACAATAAAACTTTTCCTTTTTGTATTAGTAAAATGATCTTCGATTTAGAGCACAGTGAGAAACAGTAGGCTGTCTCTGCTATTGCTGAAAGCTTCGGAAGAGGTTGGAGGCGGAGTGTAAATGGAGTCGAATTATTAAGAGCGACAAAAAACCTGGTCTTCCGTTTAAGTAGTGACTGTGGCGCAACTTTCTTAGGTAACGTTTTTTTAAGACTATGCGTATAATTTGAAAGTCCGATCGACTGTGACAAGCAAAGGGGCTATTTTCCGTAAGAAACGCCAATCCTTATTTCAAATTATCGATTGTTACGAGCACACGCCGTGGCAAGGCCGATACTATCACTAGAAACGCTGCCCCTTTGCGCCGGCGGCACGAGGTGTTGCTGATTCTGGGGCAGTTGGGGTACAGAAACGGCAGCTGGCCTTTAGGTGAAGAATAGCCGGACTGGTGTTACATAACCGCTTGCCTTGTGTTTTATCTGAGCCTCAGCTTGTCAACGGCCCCGTTGCCATGGTCCTGGGCCCTAATATTAGGATCTTAACGTGGCGCTCTTCGAAATCGAAGGCGAGAGGGAAGGTCTCAGCTAATGAAACTTAGAGGAGCTTTCACCCTATTGGGTGAAAGGACGCAAGCGACGCCTGGCGCAAATAGTTAGTAACGTATCCAGAGAAGCGCGCCATAGCACCCGTGCTTTAAAATATCGCACCACAATGGCGCCGCCTTTGCCGCCATTACACTACCATGCAAGCATTACCAGCCCCTGAGACGCGCAGTAGTCTTCACGGTGCTATTCAATTTAAATTGTAATTATTGAAAGTGAGCTCACATAAAGTAGAGTTGCAAAAACACGGTTGATGCCTCCGTCATAGGAATCGGAATAACACGAAAGTAAAGCGCGCCCTTACAGAAGTAACTGAATACTTACTGTACATTTATATATGAGAGTTTGCACAATGTATATTGATGTCTGGCAGCTAATGGCACCGTTTAACGTGTATGCACCCACTTTGATGATTGGTGATACATCTTCATCCCGACGACTAACGTCCATGTTAAATGATTAAATAAACCCTTGTGGTAGCTGTAGTAGTTAACGGTGAAAGCGTAATCAGAGAACGAGGTGTGACAGCCAGAACAGCGTCGCATATTGGACGCAGAGCTTGTTCGCCATCCCGCGGCCGGTAAAAATGTGATTGAACACCCACGGCCGGACTAGAGGGAAACGCAAAGCGCGTCGTGTCGCCCCGGTAGCCCAGCCGCGATATCTTTCGGGGCGAGCGCGACAACGGGGTACGCGGGGTTACAGCCAGATGAGGCAGGCGCGCGTCGCAGAGCTATTAGGGGCGAACCAGTCTTACGCTTTGACCTGCAAGGTGGTGCCGGTGGGAGATTTTTCCTGTGCGTTGTTGAACAATAAAAAATTCGCAGCGTTAGCTAAAAGCCGACTTCTTCTGTCTCTCATTCCCATTAGCAGCCATTCTTTACCTCCAAGGTAGTGCCTGGTGAGATTTCTCCTGTGCGTGATTAAACAATAAAAATTTTGTTCAAAACGCCGTTGATTGATGAAATAAACCAACAAAAGACGCCAGATGTTTTGTAAAAGCAAAACGAAAGAACACCAGATGTTTCTAAAGCAAAACGAAAAGACGCCAGCTGCTTAACGAAAGACGCCAGATGTTTTCTAAGCAATGGTTTTCTAAACAATGAAAATTCACAGCGTACATGTAAAATTAAAGTGCGCTGCAAGTCGTCATAACTCATCGAACCTTTAGTACAAACGCGCCCGATCTCACGTCGGTGATGATGTACTGGGCAGAATTCACGGAAGATTCACGGTTTACCGATGAACCTCCGCAGCTTCGCCCACTCATCATCATTCACTCCGTGGATATGCTGTGATTTTTTTTTGGTTTGTATTAGCGTGATGCTGAGCGAGGCCGACGCTTTTACGACGCTTGGGCAAAGGTCGCCACCTCGCGGTGTTAAGGCATTGACAAAATTCAACTTCTATTGAAAACGCGCCGAATGAGACGGACGCTTAAGGCGTTGCAGGTTCTAGTCGCGGATGCCACAGCAATGACGAATTACTTTACCTTACCTCTCCCAGAGGCCAGCACCACCCAGCCGACCGGGAGAGTGGTAGATATAAAAGGCGCGTTCGTAAAGCCTCCAGAGTCTGTGACCGTGTCGCAGTGGATAGCGTGCCCGGCATCTGTTGTTGCGGACCGAGCGGTCGTGGGTTCGATGCCCGTTGACGGTACCTTTTTTTTCTTTGCCATCTGATTGTGTATATTTTTTCGACGTCAGTTCCGTGACGGAAATACGTCACTGAAGTCCTGGTGGACCCCGGCATAAAACACTTTCGTGTTAAAAAGGCATTTGCCTAAAATACGATGTGTATTTATCACCTAGTTGCTAAATAACCTCGCAATGTACGTCTGAGAGCGGATGCATTGCTGTTGAATAATTCTCTCGAGTGCAAGCTTGCGAGCTGTGTCCGTTTTTCGGATGAATTAGTTCGTATTGTCACTAATGACGAGCCTGTCTAGTATGAATATGGCATCCAGCATTCTAGTCCTCCCTGCCGTGAAGAAAACGGAGAGATATGAACCCAGTAGTTTCTTCTACATCACTGTTGTAAGCGACAGTAACGTATGCCCGAACGTAATCCCAGTTTTTGTGGTATCGCTCTACGTAAATGGACAGCATGTCGGCGATTGTTTTTTTAGTCTCTCTGTCAGGTCGTTGCTTTGATGATTGTATGCAGTAGTTTTCCGTTAAACGGTTCCAGTAAGATGCATGACGTCTTGCATCATCCGGGCGCTAAAGGTGTTCCACGATGAGTTATTACAATTGCTGGACCCCCATGGAGGAGAAAGATGTTCTTTATGAAAAATTGGGCAATCTCACTGGCGATGCCTCGTTGTAATGCTTTCTTTCCCCTTATCGCTCCACGTATTCAATGACGACTACGTGCCAGTGGTTGCGATCGAGAGACTTGGGGAAAGGTTCGAGCAGTTTTCATTCCAATTTGTTGGATCGGTTGTGCTGGAGAAGGAACATGCCTCAAAAAACAGTCTAGGTGCACAGGTGGTGCTAGACGGCGCTGACATTCGAAGAACATTTTAAGTGAGCAGCACTTTTGGAGCCCAACATGTCGTCCATCTACTGCGTTATGTCGCATAGTCTCGCAGACCTAAATCAAGGCAATCAGTACTGAAAACCAGTGCAAAATAAAGTAACAAGGTCTAAAATAGCGTAAACTACGGAATAAAGGAGAATAAAGTGCAATAATGCACCTAAAATTACGAAATCTTTTCTGAAACATCCGGCTGAAACACGCGCCATGCATGGGATGGCACCAACGCCTCGGGAAGCGCACGATTGCCAGCCGAACCTCTGGATTGCCTGTCCCACGCACTTCCTCGAGAATCACGGTAGTGGAGCTGTGTTAAGTACACGGTCTAGAACTACACAAAAAGACCTACGCAAGAACAACAATAGCGCAGGATTTAGAACTAATCCAGCGCCTACAGAATATCGAAAATAGCGCAGAATTTAGCGCGTAACTTACAACTACACCAGGACCTTCACAAGAACTGCATTAGCGCTTCATAAAACAGCATTAGCGCTAGATTAAACGCTTGACTTAGTTTTTTTCGTAATGCTTTACGTGCTGTGTGAGCTTAGACCAGTAGTAGTATTGGCGAATCCGGGCCAAGGTACGCGCCGGAGTCCGTGCTGACCTCTTATCTTACTCCGCAGGTGTCAAGCACGCACTGCTGCTTTATGTGCGAGCAGTAAGCCGTTTTGTTTGCCTGGGAATTATTTATTTTGGTGATCATTAACCGCTGTCTTGTTTCTTTAGTTGTTTTGTTAAATGGGTGGTGATTTCGGGAAGTAGGAACACTACTATTGGTGAGAAGTGAGCTTTCCGGATTATCTCTCGCCGTAACAGGGAACGCAAACTTCTCGGATGTACCTGTGAATGGAGCCAAATAAATAAGACCTACGTAGTGATGGTCCTGCTTTTCCGCACGAAAAGAGGCGCAAGTTTTTTGTTAACATTTTTCTGAGATTACTCGCTTAAAGTGAAAGCGCTGTCATCTACAACAAACAACGAGGCTGTCCTGCCTACGAAAGGCAACTACTTACCTGAAACTCTCGATTATTAATGGGATGAATAGCTACAAAACCGATAATACCCATAATAAAAGCGCTGTCCGCCTGCGCCCGTGTCACGGGGCTGTTCCTGACTCGGTGCAACTTCTGTAAAGAAACAGCAGGCGTGGTTATGCTGAAAAGTAGCAAAGGTTGCGCTTTAGGCCCGCTCGCCTTGTGGCCTTTTTGTGAGCAGCAGCTTGCCATTGCGGGGTCACTCGACCACAATTACCAGCCCGGACCCCACGTCAGAAGCTGCACGCACGCAAGAAAGGGTGCGAGATCAAGAAAAGAAGAAAACGAGGTCGTGGCGCGTTGTCGATAAGAAACCAAAACGCTAGCCACAAGCTGCACGCACGTGATGCGCGACCTTGTACGCGTTCGAAAAACAGAGCATTTTTGTCGCACACGATTGGTCGAGGCTCGCGCCACCTTCCGAACGCGCGAGCCTCAACAAAGGGATAAAAGAAACGCTTCTGGAAAGCATACTGCCCCCTGTCGTGTGTATGCACGTTAATCTACTTTTGGGGAAAATATGTCAAGCCCCGCCACGGTGGTCTAGTGGTTATGGCGCTCGATTGCTGACCCAAAAGTCGCGGGATCGAATCCCGGCCGCGGCGGCTGCATTTTCGATGGAGGCGAAAATGTTTGAGACCTGTGTACTTTTATTTAGAAAGAACCCCAGGTGGTCGAAATTTCCGGAGCCCTCCACTACGGCGTCTCTCATAATCAGATCCTGGTTTTAGGACGTTAAACCCCAGATAATATTATGGGAAAGTATGTCGAAGAAGAAATCCTTAGGTGGGTCAGCAAATGCGAAAACTGACTATCGATGTCCCTCGGCATAAGCGTGAGGATGAGTGATGAAAAAAATCATCTTTACGCAATGAAATCACAATGTTACCTCCTCATGACGTCACTCTGGCATCACACGACATGATCACGTGGCATTGTCGCTAGGTGAAAGGTGGGCGCATGCCGGACGCAGAGAAAAACCACATGAGGCGCAGAAAGCATGCAGTAAATACGATGCAAAACCACGTAAGCTGCAGGGAGTTTTGAGTGGGCGAGCGCGGGAAGATCAATTACAATAACTGAAAAGGAAAAGAAAACAGCATTCGCCTTGGAGTCATCTACGGCGAATGCGGAAGGGACCCCTGTGAGTTACGCGTAACAGCCTCACGAGTGCCCAAATTACAGGGGTACAGCGTCGTCGAAGTTCTAAACAGAACGATGCGATTTTTACGGCGAAAGTGTCACATGCCTGATGTGACGTGAGGTCCGAGCAGGTAAGTGTGGTCGACTGTAATCATGGGCTGTGTGTCCCGGTGCAGAAAAACATTGCTAAAACGGCTGCTTGGGCGAGTTGGTTCATGATTAAGATAGATTTACCAGCGCAGAAAAGACGGAACATTTAGGAATGACACACACATATAGCGCTGCTCCCCGCATTTTGAGGGTTGCACTGTCTTAGCCAGGCATGGCGAGCAATTTCTCAGAGAGATTTTAGAGGCAGCCGAAATCCAGAGGCTGGGTGACAATTGTGTCAGCCGGCCGTCCATTTCCCTCTCAAATAAGGAAGTAAGCTACCTACGGCGCATGCCTTTTTAATGGTTTTTACCTTGTGCATTACACAATAGTTTTTACCATGTGCTTTACACATTTCTTATATTTCATTTTAGTTTTTAACGTTTTAGACCTTTTTAATCTTTCTTGTGTGGCTGCCTTGGCTTCTCTGGCTTTAACGTGTTTGCCGGTTGGTTTTAAGATCAATTATCATCACACTTTCGTGTGATGTTAATCACACTTTCGAAAGGAAACGAAACGGTGCAGAGATGTCGCATACCGGACTGATTCAGCGTCTATCGTAGCAAAAGCGTAACTGTTGTTACGTCGCATCCAACAGTGTCTTTACTCAGGGTAGCCGACCGGGTCCTTACTCATTGCCTTTCTAATATCATTCTCCTGTACCTAAACGAGAACCTCCTATTGTTATTTTTCAGAGGAAATTCTTGAAGGATGAAAAACCTAAGGTATGTCACCGACCAGTAGTGTCTAAAAGTGAAAGAAGAGTACCACTCGGTGTTCGTTAAACTAAAAAGGATCACAAAGCGAAAATTGCGCACGGGAAAATTCTGCGTAAATGCAACAAGCCGTTTCCTGAATTTCGTTGCATACAGGTTCAGTATTGTCGTTTCTCGATTATTGTACCTGCAATAACATTCTCGAGACTCTCACGTTATGTTGGCAGGCGACGCGTCGTCATCATCGGTAAGCAGCAACCTTGACCGCGGCCCGTCGGGAGCGCTCGTCTCGCGTTCGGTATTCCACGCAAGAAAAACACGCTCCAAATCTGTGGTGTTCAAGAACACTGTTCTTGCACACTGACGAGAAGTCTTCTAACCGGATAATCGACACGAAAGTGTGAGGTCCCAGAGGCCAGCGACTTATCTTATTTTATTAAATACAGGGCGTTTCGCACCGGCGATGCATCGTACTTGAAATACGTTCTTCGGAAAGGGTTGGCTCATCGCTCACCTAATAAAGCGTCCTTCCATGAATGCTGACGCGTTCAGTAGTATAAAGAAAACGGTCTGTGATATTTCTGTATCCGCCATAATGGGCAACCGAAAATACCGACCATCTATGCAAAGCAGTTTATGAAGTGTGTCATTTCTTCGGGTGTCGAAAACGCTCATTTTGCACAATGACAAGCACGTAGCCGACCATATATTTCACAAGAACGTGTCTGGTGCTCTAGCCGGCGCCCTCTACCTTTTGAAAAATAAATATAGGCAGATCCCAGGCGTTATGGGAATCTGTTTAATGCGAAGCAGTAAGCGAGTACTTCTATGCTGTATTTTATGGTTTTGAGCCAAACGTTACGAAGTGGAATAAAGTGCTTTTGTAAGTGCACTAGCTGTGTGCACATCGTGGGCTTACCACGCACTTCGACAACGCTGGTGCTTAAAGAGCAACTTGCGGTGCGATGTAACCTGGGCCCTCACGTTAGAGTACATACGTCAGTATTATGGAAACTAACTGCACTTTATGATGCAATCATGTAAATACCATATGTAACCTTCGTTATTGTATTCCTCCGGGGTCGAGCAATGCATCAATATGGCTTGTTGATATATAGGAATACAAATGTAATGGTTATTAGAGTGCTATAAAAGTGGAGTCAGAACTGGAACCGCAGTCGTTAATGTGACATGATGCCTGTATCGTAGGATTATATATGTAGTGCTTATTGATTTGTTGTAAAATTAGATGGCCAGCACAACCCCAATTGACGTTGCACTGACATTGCGCCTACACAGGCTGTATTCCAAACAACTTTATAGACCTGGCGTTGCTTTGTAACAGAATATCCGATTGACAAGCAGAATGCTTGGGTGTGATTCCTCCTGGGATCATAATGTTTGTTCTTTCCATGCGTCAGGTCAACGCTGCCGATGTTCGTTTTTCTTAACGCTCTCGCATTTAAATTACCAATGTCTGTTCTCACCGTTCCTGGGTAGATATAAACTGCCAGTCACCGGTGGCGCACACCCGAACACCGCGGCCCATGGTAAACGGGTATGCGCCACACGTGTCTGGAGCAAAGGGTTTGACGACGTACGGAAACGGATTTTCAAGTTATTTGTATCATGACCCGACAGCCATATTCGTCAAATCCTCTTACCCTCCCATGCCAGTTTTGGTATACGCCAAGTTTAGGAGGCGATCATGAGAGCACCCAGACGTAGGCGGCTACATAGATAGATAGATAGATAGATAGATAGATAGATAGATAGATAGATAGATAGATAGATAGATAGATAGATAGATAGATAGATAGATAGATAGATAGATAGATAGATAGATAGATAGATAGATAGATAGATAGATAGATAGATAGATAGATAGATAGATAGATAGATAGAAAATTCGGCATATCCCACGCGTTCTGGGAATCGTTTTCATGCGAAGCAGTCAGCGGGTACTTCTATGCTGTATATTATGGCTTTGAGCCAAGCGTTACAAGGTTGATCGTAGTGTTTTCGTAAGTGTAGTAGCTATGTGCACATTGTGGGCTTATCAGGCACGTCGACAACACTGGCGTTTAAAGCGCAACATATGGTACGACGTAACGTCAGCACTCACGTTAGACTACATACGTCAGTATTATCGAAACAAAGTTCACTTTACGGTGCAATCATGTGAATATCACACGTAACTTTCGTTAATGTATGCCACCGGGGTCGAACAATGCTTCAATATGGCTTGCTGAATCAGAGGAATTCAAATGTAACGTTTATTAGACTGCTATAAAACCGGAGCTAACACTGGAACCACAGACGTTAATCTGATATGACGCCTGCATCGTAGGAGTAAATATGTAGTGTTTATTACGTTCTTGTAAAATTAGACAGCCAGCACCACAAACACAATTGACGTTGCACCTACATTGCCGGCATAGGCTGTTTTAAAGACGATAGTCTTTCTTGGGGAACTTAAACGCAGAAATTTTGGTCTGTCTTTCTGCCTGTCTGTCTGTCTTTCTGTTTGTCGGCACGTCACCCGATTCAGCCAACCGGCCAAAGTTGAACCACTTGCTTACCGCCCACCCATCTTGAACTGCTACGGCTGTTCATACTTGTGAACGTTGTCGATCAAAAAGTAAATATTACGCATATCTGAGGCGTAATATCATTAGGTAAGTATTAGGTGGTGTGTTCCTTTAATAGAAAATACATAGATACGCAATTTTAAAGACCTTGATGGTATGCGTTTAACGTTGAGACAGTAACGCGTTTATTAAAAGATTGACACAGCTGAAGCGATCAGCGGTCCAAGCCGAGCAAGCGCGAGCGCCAACAACAACCGTCTTCGTCTTCTTCTTTCGCAGGCGTTCTTGTCTGCGCCCTATCATGTTACAAATAACTCCCCCGCGGAAAAGGAGCCATCCTGGCGACCTAAGGAACAGGCACAACTGGTGGGTCATAATGCGGCTTCAGTCGATCGACGTGAAGAGTCTCGCGGCCGCGACGACGGCGGTCCGTAGAAGATTGCACAGGCTCAATCATATAGTTAACTGGGGATATTTGACGTAGGACGCGGTAGGGGCCTTCGTACTTAGGCAGTAGCTTTGTGGAAAGGCCAGGAGCGGAGGAGGGAAAGCGAAGCCACACCAACGCTCCAGGCGAATACGACTGAGGAGGCAGGTTTTCGTCGTGACGGTCCTTCTGGCCCTACTCGCCTTACGATGTTACAACCCTAGTTTCTTAAGGTGCGCTGAAAATGCGACTGCGCTGAAACTTGTCTTTCTCCGTGCCCTCTGCACAAGCTCATGTTGTGTTTCGGTTTCGGTTCAGTATTGCATTGTACGAATGACAGGGGGCGCCGCTCTGGCATTCCTGTTTTACCCAGGCGACGTGGAAGTAAGAGAGTTTATGGAGAGTACTCGTTGAGTGCGGACGTTTCTTCTCCTTCGGCGCATCGCGCCAAACAGCGTGTTCGGGCTGGCCGGCGTCCCCACCGGTCGCGTTGGTCACCGCCGGTCTTCGCCTGCCGCTGCGCCGGGACTACCAGCCCGCAACACAGCACTCGTGTTTCCCGACGTATTGCCAGATGGCGTCCATATCTCACGCAGCGCCTCTTCTATCGTCTTTAGACGACATTTGCAGCGAAGCACGCAGATACGCGGCCAATTTTTTCTAAACCGGTTTATAGACCAGGCGTGGCTCTGTGGTAAAATATCTGATTGCCGCGCGGAATGCTAGGGTTCAATTCCTGCTCGGATCTCATTCTTATTCTTTCCATTCGTCGGGTCAGCGCTGCCTATGTCGGTTTTTCTTAACGCTCTCTCATTTAAATTACCAATGTCTGCTGTCGCCGTTGCTGGGTAGATATGAACTGTCAATCACCTGTGGCGCATACCTGTTCTACACTCTAAGAAAAGATCGAGTAAAAAAGGGCGCCTTTTTGTCCCACAACAATAATCGTCATTTATTTTGCCTTCCTTTCCTTGCACTATCGCCGCGCGCCCAGCACTTTCTGGTCACGAACGACATGCGCGCTATCAGCGTGACATAGCATTCTTGGTAGGAAAGTGGCCAGCGCCGAGTTTTCAAGAAAGGAAACGCAAGCAAGCCAGATGACGGTTATTGTTGTGGGACAAAAAGACGCCCTTTTTACTCGATCTTTTCTTAGAGTGTATTCTTGAGCAGAAACGACCCATCGGTGGCAGCAGTACAAAAAGCCTTTATTTCATGCAGCAGCGCGTTTTTATGGATAACGCTGCATGCCGGTCAAGCACACGTCATCGCTGGTGTAATCTTATCGGACCGCGTGGCGGATACAGAACATTCCTTCCTCCTTATTTGAAAGTTATACGCGTTTCTTTCCGCGATCGTAATTGGAGGCTTGATAGCGGTCGGGCGGACATCTTGTGCGATTACTTCTTCGCAAAGGGGCCCCTTCGGGTGATGCCGAGGTTGAAGTTGTTGTGATGCTTGAAGGCTCCGCTGCTGAGTGTTCTGCCTCAGGCTGCGATGGCGGTTGCTCTGTTGAAGCGGCGTCGTCTAAGCGCGCAGGCTCACGCTGACCTGAAGTAGCATCACTAACCTTGGAGTCACCAGGTGGAGCCTTTCCTGAGGGAGTTCATGGAAAGTCCTGATTACGGGCACCTGGAGTGGACTCAGGATGAGCCTTCGCGATGGCCGGATGGAGTGATGTTTTTGAACCCGAAGTCCAGCTGGGTCTCACGTGGTCGATATGTACCAAACGACTTTGACTACAAACGACTTTGACTACAAACGTGGAGTCGCTTATTCGTTGTACCAGGACAGCTTCTTCCCACGGCAGTGGTTCCCCTCTCGTAGTCTTCACGAAAACTGCATCACCAGCTGCCATCTGCGGGTCCCTTCCTCAGCCCTCATTGCGATGGGTGGCATATCGGTCTTGACGAATCCTCATATCGTGTACAAAACTTGGCTTCAGGAGCGAAAGCTTTACTCGAGGTAGTCGTTTCAGGAACAGCTCAGCCGGCGTTCTTCCTGTTACAGAAATTGGGGTGTTCCTGTAAGCAAGCAAGAAGTCGTTAAGTCGCTGATGCAGAGTTCTATGTTAACCTCCCAGGTTATCGTGAAGGACTTGCTTCAGTAGAATGGCTTTGGTTGTTTGAACTAGTCGTTCTGCTGCCCCATTCGATGAAGCATGGTACGGTGGCATACGCGTATGCCGAATTCCGTAGGAAGAGGTAAAATCGGAGAATTCCTGTGCAGTAAACTGTGGTTCATTGTCACTGATAATTTCCCCCTGGTAGCCAAAGCTGCAAATATCTCTTTCAGACAGTCGATTGTTTTTGACGTCGTTGTAGTGCGGAGACATTTTACTTCTACCCACTTTGAATACGAGTCGACAAGAAGAAATACGTTGGCGCCATCCTTCGTGGCGAAATCGACATGGACTCTCTGCCAAACACGAGTTGGATAAGTCCATGGATCCAATGGCCCTGGTGCTTTCGCAGGCATGGTCGTTTGGCACACTTGACATTGACGGACAGTGACTTCAATGCCCTTGTCAAGTTACGGCCAGCAAACAAACGACCTAGCAAGCATCTTCATTCTTCGCATTCCTGGGTGCTCTTCATGCAGCAATGTTAGCACCACTTCTCGAAGTTCGTCCGAAATTATGACTCGCTGGTCCCACGTGGCACAGCCTTGCTCTTATGAAAGTTCGTTTCGACGAACGTAAAAGGGCTGAAATTGATCATCATAGTGCGCGGGCCAGCCAGATAAGGTGAACTGCACGACTCTGGAAAGTATGCCGTCCCGTTTAGTCGCACTAGCCACCTGGCTGGCGGTGAGAGGCGTTGAATCTAAAACTGCTAGACATTCTTGTGTGTTTTCTTTATGTTTGACTGGAAATGGCAGCCTGATAAGCTACTGCGTACTGATAACAGTGCGTACTGATAAACTGTTAACGTGATAGCCGAACGCTGAGTCCTTGCTGCGGCCAGAGAAGGAATTGGTTTATCAGATGCCAAGATGCCTAACAGCGGTTGGTGGTCGGTATACAGCGTGACTTCCCGTCCGTACAGGTATCTGTGAAACCTGCTTAGATCGAAAATTATGACCAGCGCTTCCTTCTCACCTTGCGCATAGTTGCGCTCCGCTGCGTTCAAAGTTCTGGAATTGAAGGCGATGGCTTTTGCGGAACCATTAGGCATAATGTGGAAAATTACGGCTCCAAGACCGTAGGCCGAAGAGTCGCAGCTTAACCCGAATGGCTTCTTCACGTCGCAAGAAGTCAGAACTTGACTTTCGATAAGGCGCTGCTGGATTCCACGAACGATCTTGAACATTCGTCCGTCCACATCCAGCTCTTATCCTTCTTGAGCAGGTCATACATCGGTGCAGCGACTGTAGCGAAGCCTTTGATGAACCTTCCGCAGAAATTCAGGAGGCCCAAGAAAGCTCGCAGTTCGGTCGCGTTACTTGGCTGAGGTGCTTCCAAGATGGCCTTTATCTTTGCTGCTGTTGGAAAAATACCATCTGCTGTCACTTTGTGCCCAAGATAAACAACAAAATGCTTCAAAAATTCACACTTGTGATATTTTACGGTGATATTATGCTGTGCAAATCGCTGAAGCACCTCTTCCACTATTTCTTGACAGTCATCTACGTTATCACCTACGACGATGGTGTCATCGATATAGCACCACACTCTGGGAATCCCTTTTAGGACTTCGTCCATTAATGACTGAAAGATAGCAGGGGAGCTAGAGATGCCGTATGGAAGACGCTAAAACTGATATAATCCCAGATGCGTGATCACCGTTAACAATGCTTTGCTTTACTCAGCAAGCGGCACCTGTAGATAGGCCTGCGATAGATTTAGGACGCAGAAGAGCTTGCCTCCGGCGAGCGTGCAATACAAATCTTCTAGCAGTGGCAAGGGATAAGGTCCGTTTTCAGCACAGGGTTAACCGTGACTTTGTAGTCGCCGCATAACCTTAATCCTGCGCCGCCTTTCTTTGCGACCACCACCACAGGCGTTGCCCAGTCGCTTTTCGTGACCCTCTTCAGTATTCCAGCTTGCTCGAGCTTGTGTAACTCCTTTGCTACTTCATGACTGATAGCAAACGGTACGGACCGTGCTTTTGAGAGCACTGGTTGAGCCCCTTCCTTTACGAGGATGCGAGCTTCGAAGCTTCTGACGATGCCCGGGGCGCTCTTGAATACCTCTGAAAACTTCTTCAGTAGAGCTTCTACCCTCTGCTCAACTGGTGTGTCCGCGCACAGGCTGTATACTGCTCTCCAGTTTATCTTTAGTTTTTCCACCAAGTCTCTTCCCAAGAGAGCAGGCATCACCGCTCCGTTCTCTTTCACGACTACTACCGGTAAAGTGATCGCGTTTCCTTCCTGGTCCACGGAGACGTTTGCTTTTCCCAATACTTGGAGCTATTCTCCTGCGTATGTTCTCAATGTGACGTTTGTTTGCACGCACTTGACATGCGACAAATACTGTTTATACAAACGCTCTGGTATGATCGTCACTGCCGCACCCGTGTCGATTATCATCGAAACAGCCTTGCATTCAGTGTTTAGGTCTACGCTGTAGCTACTGGAACTTATACCCGAATAGAACACCGTTTGACACCTGAATTCTTCAGATTCGTCTTCCGTGGTGTCTATATATCTGACAACCTATGTTTTGGCTACTTTCTTGAAGACGGCTTGCCAGTGCCCCTTTTTGTTACAATTTCGGCAGGTGTGGTTCCGATACATTTTTCTGCCTCATGATTCTTTCCGCAATGCCAACAAGCACTTAGTTGCCCGTTATCATGCCCATCTTTAGACCATGCAGCTGGCCTTGGTATGGCTCCCTTATCACGGTCTCGGTTGCCGCGAATGACGTTGACGCTGCGTGATGGTTTTCCGTCTGGTGCATTGCTCTGCCTGTTGCGCAGCTAGCTCTTTTTCTAGCGCCATTTTGCATGCCAGCTCGAACGTTAGCCCTGCCTGTGCAAAAAGAGCCCGTTGTGTTTCTTCGTCACGCAACCCAGCTACCAGTATGTCCCTTAAGGCATCATTTTGAAACGTGCCGAAATTGCAGTCTCTTGCAAGATGCTTCAGTTCAGTGATGAAATCTATGACACTTTCGTGTTCTCTTTGCATTCGGCGATTAAATTTACAACGTTCTGCGATGATTGAGTGGGCTGGGCTGAAATGAGCTTCTAGGAGCTGTTTAATGTCCTCAAACCCTTTCTAAGAAGGCAAATCAGGCACGACTATATTCTTTAGCTCTTCATAAGCTTCCGCTCCGAGTACTACGTTCAGAAACAACTTCCGTTTCTTGTTTTCAGGGACATCATTTATGTCTACGTAGTTCTCGAAGCGTTCAAAATACGACCGTATGTTGTCTAACTTCGAGTTGAATTCTGTCATCCTCTCAAGCTTAGGACCATGACCTTCTCGACCATTGCCTGCTTCTGCCATAATGAACAAGGTTCACTTATCTGCAGAGCTGAGTTCCTCGATGTGTGTCCGTATTGCCGCTGCTTGTTCGTTGGCTCAAGCCCGCCACCGAAGTCAATGCGAGGGCTCCGTGCCGCCTCGCTTCCCCGCGACGTTCTTGCGCTGCTCCACGCAGTCGGTGAAATCCTAACTGCAAGGGCTCCGTGTCGCCTTGCTCCGTCAGCGGTCCAGTCTCGTTCCTGCTGCTGGCCGGCGGCGGGTAAACTGCCCGCCCATCCCATCTTCGTCGCCGGATGTTCTATTCTTGAGCAGAAACGACGCATCGGTGGCAGTAATACAAAAAGCTATTTCATGCAGCAGCGTGTTTTTATGGATAACGCTGCATGGCGGTCAAGCATACGTCATCGCCGGTGTAATTTTATCGGACCCCGAGGCGGATACAGAACAGGCGTATGTGCCACGCGTCTCTGGAGGAAAGCGTTTGACGACGTACGTGACAGCATTTTAAATGCGAAGCATTTCTTTGCGAACCTTTGGCACTTTGAGCGTTTCTATCTATCTATCTATCTATCTATCTATCTATCTATCTATCTATCTATCTATCTATCTATCTATCTATCTATCTATCTATCTATCTATCTATCTATCTATCTATCTATCTATCCGCCTACGTCTCGGTGCTCTCATGGTCACCTCCTTAACTTGGTGTAGACAAAAAGCGGCATGGGAGGGTAAGAGAATTTGAGGAACATGACTGTCAGGTCATGAGCAGAACAACGCGATAATCTTGTCCCGTACGTCGTCAAACCCTTTCCTCCAGACACGTGTGGCACATACCCGTTTGCCACTGGCCGCGGTTTACGGGTATGCGCCACAAGTGATTGACAATTTATATCTACCCAGGAACAGAGAAAACAGACATTCGTGACTTAAATGCTCACGGATTCGTGAAACGTGCGTACGTTCTCCGTCATAAGGACAAGCATTACACATGAGCTTACTGCTTTAGGTTTTGGTAATGCCCACGTTGCCGTTGGCAGCAAAACCCAACTGTGAATAACTGGTTGTATAATACATATGCGGCTCTCCAACGTATATGTATGCGTATAAAATTTATAAAAATCTTTAGGCTCACTTTGTAAGGTTTCGCTCAGTAAAAAAGTTACGCCACAGTTCCTTCCCACCGCATGCTTCGCATAACATCGACTCTCACGGTACGTGGGATCTGCCGAATTTTTCACGTAATTCATGTCATGACCCAACAGTCTTATTCGTCAAATCATCTTACCCCTCCCCCCCCCGTGCGAATTTTATTCTATACACCATGTTAAGGAGGCGATTATGAGAGCAACCAGACGTAGGCGGCTATATAGATAGATAGATACCTAAATATAAACGTTCAAATTGTCAAATGTTCGCTAAGAAATGCTTCGCATTTGATAGATAGATAGATAGATAGATAGATAGATAGATAGATAGATAGATAGATAGATAGATAGATAGATAGATAGATAGATAGATAGATAGATAGATAGATAGATAGATAGATAGAAATGCTCAACGTGCCAGGGTCGTTTTTCATAATGCTTCGCATTTAAAAAAAAAGTCAAAGGGTTGCACAGGCGAAGCATCGCACTCGTAATTGTATGACGGTAAAGCGCTCTGATCACTCTCATAGCAACGCCTACCTGCATAACGCTGATGCGTACGGTGTTACGCTACGCGATCTGGGACGTGTTCGTGAGCTACAATAACTAACCGAAACTACCGACCATATACGCAAAGCAATTTACCGACTGTGTCATTTCTGTCACGTACTGTTTGCGATTACATTTTCTTGCTTTCCAGCTGGTCGTCTCACTGAAGATTCGCGAGAGGTTGCCGGCACCAATGTGGCTACGCGATGAGAGAGGGCCATTTGAACTGGTGGTGTCAATTCTGTACAAATCATTTCTTCCTAATTGTTTGCAGACAACGAAATGTTGCGAAATGCACCTCTGTCTTCGTTTCTTCCTGTTCGATAATTACACATCAACTAACGAAAAATCTCTCATCGTAGCTTGAAAGCTTCGACGTGGGCCTGCTGCAGTGACTCTTCAACATCACTTCTTTAAGGCGGGAGGAGAACAAGAAATCGACAGACGAATGCTAAGAGCAGCAAGAAAGGAAAATCCTTTCACGGGATAAGCTTTGTAAGGATGCACAACGCCTTAGACATAACAAAGGAAAGAAAATGTTATTATGTTTTGTGTTCTGCTTCGTAATCAACAAAAGTTAAATTCCGAGAGCTACAAGTAGCAGCGTAATTAAATAGTGCGTGCTTTGGCTCCGCAATGCCGTTGTTAATTAGAGAACAAATAATGAACGCTTTAGCGCGTTTTCGGCACTTAACGCACAACAGAAGACAAAGGACAGAGTGACAACAGATGAAGATAGGGGCTGTCGTCGCCGGTTTTCAGTCTGTCCTTATACTGTCTAGTGCGCTAGATGCTGAAATGGAATGTACCAACATTACCAAACAGAGTGCGATCTATTACGGGTCTCCGTCTTGCTACGCTTGAATAACTACGCTTGAGTAACTTTCGCCATTAAACGGTTTCCTTTCATTTTACGAAAGTGGCTGTCCGTTTAGAAAACAGCGTGTTTAACTTGGTGAGAGCAGTTAGCTGTCCTAGTCATAGCTGGAACATGAGGTGACATCGACAGGAGCGTGTAAATGGAGCCGAAATTACAGAAGTGGCACAAAGTTGGTTTTCATTTCAGCAGTTGTTATGGCGCAGGTTTGTAGGATAACTTTTTCTTTAGACTATGCGTTTAGTCTGAACGTCCTCTCGTGTATGACGAACGGCGAAGCTTTTTTTCTTAAGAAACGCGAAACCTTATTTAAAACCCTCAACTGTTACGTGCAGACGCTGCGACAATGCTTGGACTACCACTACAAACGCTGCCCGCTTTCACCGGTCTATTACTGAATTGGGGCACTTGGGCTGCAGAAACGGCATGTGCGGGTTAGCTGAATAATAACAAAAGTTGCGCTGCAAATTCGCTCGCCTTGTGTTGTTTCTGAGAGCCTCAAGTTGCCAACGACCCCGACGCCACGGTCCAGGCCTAAAATATTACGACCCTAAAGCAGGGCTGTTCGACATTGAAGGCGAGAGGGAAGGCGTGAGATAAAGTAAAAATACAGGATATTTTACACTGCCGGGTAAATGGAGGCAAGAACTAGTATAGACGCTAATGGAAAAGCTCCCCATTCTAGTGTATGGGCCATCCACTAGAATGTCGGACCTCAAGGGGAATGGAGTGGCGCCATTTCACTATTGTGCGAGCATTACCAGCCCCTGAGACGTGTGCTACGGTTGACAGTAGTATTCAGTTTCTAATAAAATAATGAAGGTGAGCTTACGTGTAGTACAGTAGTAAATACACGTAATCGGAAACTGCAGATGACGACGGACTACGACTCACAACTCAGTCAGAAGACGTGGCATCGACCACGATGTCGAACTCGAAGTGCCTGCAAACGCATCATCCTGCGCCGCGAGTTCGGCGCGCAGTAAAGTGCAGAAATGGCTTTAATCTGCTTGAATTCTTCTAACCGAACACTATACACTGTCTGGTTGTTTTCAATTTGTCAACATGTCCGTGTTTCATTTATATTGCCAGCAACATTGAATAGCGCTAATTTTAGCCGATCTCTAAACAAGTCAAAAGGCAACAGTAAGAGTGATAGGGTAATGGCGGTGTTCTTTTGATCGGCATTCTATCGGCCCACCTATTCCTCTAAAGTATGTGCTCACTCTAGCACTTGGCGCATGCGCTCCTAAGGTATTACGTTTCTTTCTTTCTTTCTTTCTTTCTTTCTTTCTTTCTTTCTTTCTTTCTTTCTTTCTTTCTTTCTTTCTTTCTTTCTTTCTTTCTTTCTTTCTTTCTCATTATGCTATGCATCTTCCCAACTGTTTCCTTCTTCTATGCCAGAAATTGGACCTTCATCCACATGCTTAGCAGCCCACCACTTCAGTTGGTAGAAACAATAATGATCATGCTTGCATATCCAGCTAATAATTAAAAAAATGCGTCATTAAAAATGATCTCCGGCGAGACGACTATCGATAAAGCATCAAATTATAGGAAAACGGCGCATGCAAGTACCACTGCGACCGCCGCATCTACGAAGGCCGCATTTCTGTACGCTACATGCACAATACATGCAGAGATTTGCATATGGAAAGCATTGCACATACGGTAGTCTTTTGATACATCGAGACATTGTTGATGATTCTTACTCTTGGAAATAACGATGCCTAAGAGCTTTTTGCGGAGCCTTGCCTCAACGACACGTTTAAGGTCGGCAGCTGCCTTTGCTTTTTCCCCGAGGCTTTCGTGCAGAGACACGAGCACAGTGTCAGCTTGACCGGAACAGTTTCGTTTAACATTCCTCACTGGAGTGAACAGAGAGAGAAGCCCGTATATCTGGATGAACTGACCTATATTCGGATGACCATCATCACCATGCAACGAGCGAACATCACCAGACATAAATACATAATATAGCGGAACAAAAACAAGGACAAAGAAAGAAGCACACAGGACGACCGCTAGTGGTCGTCCTGTGTGCTTCTTTCTCTGTCCTTGTTTTTGTTCCGCTATATTATGTATTTAAGTCAAGACCAACTAGCCCAAATTTCAGCTTTAACTGTATCACCAGACAATCTCTGAAAAAACAAAGGCAGAAGATGAAATCAGCTATGAGCACCCTGTATTCTGCAGCTCATAGCATTAGCCTAGACGCCCTTATGTACCCTATAGTTATTATTCCGTTTTAAAAGTTATAACTCAAATCAATTGGTTTGTGATACGTCCATTTTTAAAAATATTTCTAGCTAAATGGGTCCATAGTTAGGTTTTGCGCACACACCTTCTATTTTACTCAAGACATTAGCGAGAAAAGCAGAAAGTTTAAACAAAAATTATGCAGCAGTTATTCAGTTAGATGGTAACTATTATATTAAGCATTTATGCTGATATTTCTGCACAACATAGTTACTTTATGTGAATGTCGTCAAAACAATGCCCACTACATCGAATGATCCTGGTTTAGCTTTGCCGTAAAGATGTAGGGGATGCCGGCTCTGTGAAGTTCATCAATAATATCCAGACTTGACATGAGCGTAGCACGGAGAGATTCAGTAGTTTGCCGTGGTGCAAAGAGGGGCATGTTTCGTTCACGGTGGCTTTTCTTCGTTGAGTTCAACAATTCAAGGAATCCTTGGATTATCTACATAACAGAAATAAAATCGCGCAGCTGAGCTACTAAAAAAGAAATAAAGGCAATTCATTCTATTTGAAATGTTGGGACAAGAGCCCACCTCTACTTTTGGAGACCCCTTCCGTATGCCTCCAGCAGGATGCTTGGTGTTGAGGGCATCAAAGACGTCGTTGAATATCCTTGTGAATGCCTCCGTTCCCACAGTCTTCTAGTCATTCCCCTCCTTCTTCCCTGTGCCCCTTTAGATCAATCGCAGTAGTCCGGCTGAAGAGCTGCGTTGAAAATTAAGTGCGGAGGTGAAGTCAGTCAGCTGAGCGCAATCAGCTGAAAAAGCATAATTGAAATATTTGTACATGTTGCTGCTCACGCTTCTTTTTCTATTTTCATGTAAGCTGACCTCTTACACATGTACCCACTGTCCCGCGAATGCCGCGCTAGACTGTCGAACATTCCAGATTATTTGAGATTTTCGTGATAGGCGTGACCCTGCAACACGAGAGAGAGAGAGAGACATATCTTTATTTTTGTCCTTGCTGGGGTCAAGGGAGGCGGGGGCCGCGAGACTAGCTCTACCAGAGCACCCCGTCCTCAGGCGGCGGCCAGACCTTGGGTCTTGGTGGCGTCTTCGGCCAGCCGGACTGCGCAGAGTTGGTCATCCGGGCACGCGCTGAGCAGCGTAACCTCCCACTGCTCGGGCGTGGTTATCTTCAATTTAGTGTTCTTGCTGTGCTTGATGGTGTGTGTCGCTGCGGGATATGCCCAGATAATGTGGTCAAAGTTGACGTGAGCCACCCCGCATGGTTTGCATTGTGGTGTGTAAAAGTCCGGGTATATGCGACTGTACAGCGGTGGTGTACGGAATGTTCGTGTCTGTAATAATCGCCATGTTGTCGACTGGAGCTTATTTAGCGACCTGTCAGGGGATAGGTACATGACTCTTTGCCCTACAGTAATGCTTAGCATTTCACCATACGTGACTATTCTTTCTTTCGCGCGGCCACGCCAGGACTCGACTTCTTCGTTCTCAGCCTGCTGGGCAACGCGAACGGTAAGGTATATTCTGGAACTAACGCTCCCACCAACGGTAAGGCTATAATTTTCGATGCTGTATCTGCAAATGCGGCATCGCATTTATAAATGCGATAATCTGGTCAGCCATACTACTGACCAGGCTACTGACCAGGCGACTGATGTTGCCACTATCAGTGCACAACCTGTACTTTGACTTTAAGGCGAAAACCTTAGATGCCTCACAAAACACGAAAATTGACCTTCAGCGATGGCGTCCCGCATGTGGCGTCAACATGACTGATGCAAAAACTCATAATCACGTGATGACGTCAACATAACATCAGAGGTCGACAAAATTTGTGATGTAATTATGATGTCAGCATGAAATCACTGTCGCGTCGTGCAACGTGAAGTCACAAAATGATGTCATCACATGACATGGTTGCTTTACATTGCCTCGGTGATGGGTAGGCCGATCACGGAGGCAATGCAAAACCATCAAAGGTGGAGGATGCTTGCAATGCCTTCGGTTTCGAGGGCCAGTGCAAAACCACGTTAGCTGCAGAAAGCTTTCGCAGGGGAAAGGAGAGGATGAATTCTCCCAATTAGAAAAAAAAGAAGAGGATGTTTGCCTTCGAGTCGTCGTAGGCGAATGCATTAGTGACTCAGAGGTGTTTTCCGTATCCGAACACATTTCGCGCAATAAAGAGTGTCTTCTTTGATAGACCGACTGCCCTTGTCTTTACCGTCACGATAACGCGAGATTATTTAGACATGTACAGTGGAGCTCACCTGTGCTGCAAGTCGCACAGACATCTTGAGCAGATTTGATGGCTTGGCGTGTTCTGCAGTTAGCTTGGGAACGGCCTTCAAGTGGTTCCTTTTGTCAGTCTCATAAAGAATTTGGTAGTGTTTGAAGTTAATACGGTTGTCTCCAGCCTGAATATAAAGTTATAATACTGATCAGTGTCACAAAGTCATATTTTATGGCATTTTACGAGGACAATGTTGACAGGTTCTTACCTGACCATACTTGTACCTGAGCAGATGGTTTCGGACACAGTTTGAGGCATGTCGAACATCACATAGAAAATGCAGGGAATTCCCTTCAGCCAGACGAGGATGTGGGATATTGTGACAAGGTTATTCCATGCTTCCACTGACGCCCAGCTGCTGCCACATTGATCTGTTGTTCCCGGCTCCGTCGCTTAAAACAGCAATAACTGTCGCGTCGTGCTTGTGAAGTTGTATTACTGCCTCCAAAACAAGTTGAGCCAAAATTTTGCCGCGTGCAGCGCCTTTAGTTGCAAAAGTAGCAGTTGGCTCAATCCATCCCTCAAACATTGGCACAAAAATAAGGACAAGGGCATGGTCCGCGAGCTGATTTGTCCATTCCTTTGACAGCCCACCATAGTCAACAAGGTTATGAATTTTATAGCTTCATTTGTTCAAGTCGTAGGCCTGTCGCAACCTTATCTCAGCGAGAATTATTGAGCCAGATCGCTGATTGTCGGTCTTGTTATCAAACAGCTTGGCGATAGCCTCCAAGCAAATATGAATAAAGCCGTATTTGGATGGTATACCTCTAAGTATTTGAGTCAGGCGCCCCTTCAATGGAAGGGGTAATATATTCATGTCACTTATAAGTTTATATGCTCGTGGGCTTGCAATTCGCAGCATTAGGCAATTAAGAATCTAGTCATTCTTATCAGTCTTTCTCATCCTGGAACTTTTCATTTCCTCATGAAAGGGCGCCTTACAGCGTTTACTTAAGGTTGGTTTCTGAATACGGACCTTAGTGATGACGTCGCTTAGGAGTGCTCTGGCCTTGTCTTGTCTGTTGTTGAATACAACTCAAGAAGTCAGTAGAGGCCCCACCCAGACGGCCCAAGCGAGGCAGCCGGTCGCCCTTGCGGCTAAGGAAATAGTCCGGCTCATGCACTCGGCAATGTCCTCTGAAGGCGGGGTCACTAACGCTCCTGCTGACATCAGTCAGGAGTGCACACCGTTTGCTGCAGACTTGTGTGCGTCTGCTTTTGAGGAAAATGCCGCGGACGTCTAAAATTGCATCCTACTATAGGTAGTGTTGTGCCGCCGCGCTTGTTCTTCTCCGCGGCTTGCGCCTCGCCTCGCCTCTATCCTCCTCACTACCTCGCTGTGTTGCGCGATGTCGTCTTTAGCTCGGCGAAATCAGTGGACGACGACATTATATATCTTGAGAGGCGTGAAATAAAGGTTGCACGGTAGACGAGCTTACCTTGTGTCGTTTCTGAGAGCTTCACCTCACCATTCGTATCGATACCGCGGTGCAGGCCCCAAGCATTACTACCCTAATGCGGGATCGAACAAAACTGAATGCGACAGGGAGAGCGTCAGATCAAAAGAAGAAAAAAAAACATGGTTGATCCCTCCGTCATAGGAATCGGAATAACACGAAAGTAAAACGTGCCCTTCTAGAAGTAACTGAATGTTTACTGTAGATTGATATAAGAGAATTTGAACAATGTATATTGATGTCTGGCAGCTATAGCGCCGTTTAACGTGGATGCACCCACTTTGATGCTTGGTGGTACATCTCCATGCCGACGACTAACGCTTACGTTCAATGATTACACAAAACCTTGTTGTGGCTGTAGTAAATAGTGAATGTGCAATCAGAGAAGGATGTGTGGTAGCCGGAAGAGCGTCGCATATTGGACGCAGAACTTGGTCGCCATCCTGCGGCCTGTTAAAATGTGATTGAACACCACGGCCGCACTAGAGGGAAACGCAAACACGTGTTGCCGCCCCGATAGCCCGGCCGCAAGTTTTTTCGGGGCGAGCGCGTAGGCGGGGAACGCGGTGTTACAGCCAGGTGAGGCACGCCCGCGTCGCAGAGCTATTTTTGGTTTGATTAGCGTGATGCTATGAGCGAGGCCGATGCTTTTACGACGCTTGCGTTAAGGTCGCCACCTCGCGGTGTGTTAAGGAATTGACAAAATTGAACTTTTATTGAAAACGTGCCGAATGGGACGAACGTGTAACGCGTTGCAGGAACTAATCGCGGAGGCCACAGTAAGGATGAATTACTTTACTTTGCCGCTGCAAGACGGCAACACCACCCCGCCGACCGGGGGAGTGGTACATATAAAAGGCGCGTTTGTTAAGTCTCTAAAGACTGTGATCGTGGCGCAGTGGTTAGCGCGCCCGGCATCTCTTGTTGCGGACTGAGTGGTCGTGGGTTCGATGCCCGTTGACGGAACTTCTTCCTTTGCCATCTGATTGTGTACATTTTTTCGACGTCAGTTCCGTGACGGAAATACGTCACTGAAGTCTTGGTGGACCCCGGCATAAAACACTTTCGTGTTAAAAAAAAGGGTGTGATGGCGGGCTCTAAATATGTTAACTAAAGCCTTTCTACAAGCTACACGCATCTGATGCCTGACCTTGTACGCGTTCTATAAAAGAACGAGCATTTCTGTCGCACGCAATTGGGCGTGGCTAGCGCAAGCGTCTCGAATGCGGAAGGCTCAAATAATGCACAATAGAACGCTTCTGAAACGCGTATCACTCCTTGTCGTGTGTCTCCACGTGAAGCTACTTTTCGGGAAATTATTTCTAAAATGAAAGCCTTAGGCGGGTCATGAAACGCGAAAATTGTCCGTTGGCGTTGGTCTCCCTCGGCGTCGGAGCCAACATGAGTGTTGAAACAAATCATCTTCACGTGACGACGGTACCATATGACGTCGTACAACGTGAAGTGATGACATCATCACGCGTCTTCATCCCTTGTTCAAAGATGGGCAGCTCTCGGAAGCAGTACGAAACCAGATGAGGTGCAGAAAGCTTGCAGTGTCGCCGATCGTGGAGTCAATGTAAAACCACGATACATGCAGAAGGAGCTTTGTGCCTGGCCTTGATGCATGGAGATCTAGATTGCTCATTTTGTATGCTCACAGAGTTTCCGTCAACAAGAATGGCTTTGTCACCCAGACCACATCCATCTACGAGGCCATTATCCCATCACCATAAAACAAGTTCACTTACAAGATTCGTCACGCGAGCACATTCAAGGGTTCGGAACTTAATGTCCTGCGAGGTGCATTCGACTACATCAACCAACAACCGGCTAATCGATTGTCAGTATTGTGCGACTCAAAGACGGCTCTCCAATATCCTTCGTCAGCATTTTGTCAGATATCCACTGAACAACTTTTGTCGGAGATGTGAGAAATGCTACACTATTCGATTAAAAAAGGACACGACGTCGTGTTTCAGTGGTTGCCAAGTCACTGCGGCATTTCCAGCAACGGCCTCGCCGATGAAGCGGCCAGAAAAAAACACGATGAAAGAAACCTTGTTTTAGGCCTTTAACGAAAATTGGCGTTACTTAAACTTAAGGCAGCGCATAGTATAGCACAGAAGAAGTGGCAAGCATCGGTGTTCACTTGCCATCGATTTTATTCTTTGGACCTTTCTTTACGACTGCGGCAGCTAGCTGGTCCTTACCGGGAGAAACACATGGTGTGTTGCTGCCTGCGTCTCGGCGTCGCATTGAGCAAAGCCTACTCATTTAAGATCGAGGTGGCCGACGGCGCTGAATCCAACGACTGCACTGACGAAGCACACCTTGTGATACTGCCCGTCTTACGCAAACGAGAGTGTTTACTTCACCTCCGTACTGCTGCATTACATGAACGGGAATGCTCTCCCCGTGGAGAAGATATTGGGGCCGTGGGACTGCTCACCACACTTCGAAAGGCAACGAAAGTGCTGCTGCGATGCTGCATACCGGACTTACTCAACATTTGTGATAGCAAAATCAAAATCGGAACTGTTCTTACGTTTGCTGCGACAGTGACTCTACTCGCTTCCTGTCGGATTTTTCTTTTCTTTCCCCCTTCGCAGTGCAGGATAGCTGACCGGGCTTACCCCTATTCAACCTCCCTGCCTTTCGTATCCTTCGCCTCCTTAACTTGAACCAAAAACATGTCTGTTTATTTTTTGGAGACGTTTTTGAACAGCAAAGTTCTTAAGCATGTCATAAAATTGGCTGTTCCCCGCAAAAACACCTCTCCGCGCCGTTGCCTAGCAACCACCGACACCACAGCTGCACACCACCTGGCCTCGCCTATTGCCACTACCGCGCCAGCTTGTGTGACGTCATGCCAAGACGGGCATGCACCGGAGCAGTGGCAACGGAGAGGCCGCCGCTAAGCCGCGCTCACCAACGGAAGCCGCGGCACCTGGGTACCGCACCAGCTGGTGAGACGTCGGCAAAACCGCGCATGCGCCGTGCCGCAGCGTTGTACGAGCCGCGTCGAAGGCACCAAAATGACTAAGTATATTCGCGCCAAGGTTAAAATAGGTGTTGCCTAGCAACACTTTGCATAATTGAATACGTCACAAAAAAACTCCTGCGCATGTGCCTGTCCATGGTATCGTCATAAAACGCTGCGCTCGGCCGCGCCGAAGCAGTTTATAGCCACGGGCCGTCCGAGGAATATCCGCACAACTGAAGAACAGGCTGTCTACCGCGAGCCTCTAATGGCCGCGGGGCGAGATCTGCATAGCCGTTGACGTCGAACTGATCAAGCCTTCTTGGCAAACAAAGCTGCGGCGAAACGGCAAATACGGGAAGATCCTGAATATGCTGTCACGAAGCGGCAAGAAAACTGGCCTGGCCTCGCTTACCTGTATAGGACGAGCCCAGTACGATCGACGAAAGACCCATGCTTCTACCGGGGCAGCCAATACTACGCGTACACGTGAGTTCCTAGCTCTCGAGTTTGGAAATTCGAGCAAGGTGTGCGATAAACCGTGGTTTAATGCTAGACTGCCTACAATAAGCTCTGTGCGGTGTGACGAGAAATGTACAAAGGTTCTTTAGCTCACCATGTACAATGTACATGGTGAGCTAAAGTTGTGTAGGACGTGTCGGGACACGGTTGCGGGGCGGTGTTCCACATTTGAGCATCATTAATGGCTTCAATTATTCGGACAAGCCGGTATCAATACCGCGACTCAACGAGGTTGAAGAGCGAATGAACTCTTGGATCGACGAGCTTTGCTCTTTTAAGCTTTGAGCGTCCGAGTGCAAGCTTTCCCGTTTTTTACATTGAATGATCGGAACATCTGGAGTAACTGCTCGACTAGAATTGTTTGGAAGAGATACAAAAATGTTACCCGGTGGTTGTGCCACTAAAAATACCGTAACATAAAATGCTCAATTGGAATTTCTAGGCAAAGACACGAAGTCGTTTTCTGAATCTCGTTGCATACATGGCCAGTAATATTGTTTCTCGAATTTCGTAGCTGCGATAACTTTCCCGTGACTCTCACGTTAAAGTGTTTGCTTGGACCTGCTGGTACGACATAGCGAAAAGAATGCAGTGGGAAAGACGGAACACCACAAAAAGGATGACACATGTAACAGCGCTGACTTACAAGCAATGTTTATTCGTCAACACCGTGCAGTACGTATGCACTGTCAGGGAAGGAAATTAATTATCTCTCAGATCGTTGTACACGCAATGAGCATGATTTACAGTGATAGTTTCTTTATATTATTTTTGTTTGTCAATTTTATGTTCTTGGTTTGTTTTTCTTTTGGACTGCGCGTATACACTGCGCGGTGTTGACGAATAAACATTTGTTGTAAGTGAGCGCTGTCATATTTGTATTCTTTTTTCTGGTGTTCGGACATTCGTGCTGTTATCATTCCGCTATCTTACGTTAACATGCCAGCGGATGCTTGGGCATGGACGAGCAGCAGCAATCTCGACACAAGCCAGTCAGGAGTGCGCCTTTCGAGGTTCGGAATGCAAACGGAGGGAAACACGTTCCACATCTGCGGTGGTCAAGGGCGCTGTTCTTGCACAGTGACATGCACCTTGCCAACTCCATAATCGAAATGAACGCGCCTGGTGCCAAAGGTCAGTGCCTCCTCTAACTTTAATAAATACAGGACGCGTTGGAGAGCCGAAGCATCGTATTAGTAATTGAATCTTCGTAAAGGATGCTCTAACCGCTCACATTGTAATGCCTTCCACCGAGCGATATTCGATGGGTTTGGGTCAACCACAATATGAACCGAAAATGCCGACCATGTACGGTTGAACTAGGCAGTAGCTAGGTGATGCAAGTTGTTTCTAGGTTGCTTTTAGATCGTTGCTAGGCTTTAGCTAGGTGGTGCTAGATTATTTATACGTTGATTCTTAGCGGACAGAAGTTCGATTTAAAGCACATAGAGGCACAGACACGACACGGGGACGTCGTCGATGGCGTAGGCCTTCCGTCGCTTCGGGGTCTTCTCGCAACCGCAGTCACCTTACCCGTTCCCAAATAATCTCTTGTTGTACGTACTCGGGTCTTCGGCTATACGCCATCGCTTCTCAGCCATTTGTTGGGTTGCCTGTTGCCTTCCTCTTTTTAGTGGATGTTTTGAGTAGTAAGATCTGCGCAGTTTCTGTGGCACATACCCGTTTATGATGATGATAGTCTTGTGATAGGCCGCACAAATTCCTGTGGCACTTATCCTATTGTTGCGCTAACTGTTGCCTTCTTCATTTTTTTTTCATTTCGAAAGCCTGCCTTTAGGCATAGTAATTGGTTGTCTTCCTTTTTGGTGGACAAGTGGTGAGTAGTACGATTTACCTAATTTTGTGGCGCATACCGGTTTATGATGATGATAGTTTCTTGTCACGGGGTGAACAAGGACCGATTTTCTAAACAGCTTCGCAGTTAAAAGCAATTGAAATTAAGCTTTTTTTTCTTTTCTCTCTTAGTAATCAACGAGGCTTTATATTCGAGGACCACACGCAGCAGCGCCATTAAAAAGTGCATGCTTAGGCTACGCACAGTTGACTATCCGGCCGCAGAAAGTTGTCGCCAGGTGTAAAAAAAGAGTGTTTTCACCATCCAAGGCAAACACCAAACACGAAGTGACAACGAACGAAGGCAAGCGCTGTTTTCGTCGGCTTTCACTCTGTTCTCGTCTTGTGCGCTAGATGCCTAAATGAAATGTAGCAACGTTAGCTAGCTTACAGGTGTGCTATTAAATGTAAAGCATTTCTTAGCAAACGTTTGGCATTTTGAGCGTTTCTATCTATCTATCTATCTATCTATCTATCTATCTATCTATCTATCTATCTATCTATCTATCTATCTATCTATCTATCTATCTATCTATCTATCTATCTATCTATCTATCTATCTATCTATCTATCTATCTATCCAGCCGCCTACGTCTGGGTGCTCTCAAGATCTCCTCCTTAACTTGGTGAAGATCGAAATTGGCTTGGGAGGGTTAGAGGATTTGATGAATATGACTGTCGGGTGATAGCATGAATAACGTGAAATGTCTGTCGCGTACGTCGTCAAACCCTTTGCTCTAGACACGTGTGACACATACCCATTTACCACGGACCGTGGTGTACGGGTATGCGCCACGGTTGACTGACAGTTTATATCCACCCAGGGACGGCGAGAACAGACATTGGTAATATAAATGAGAGGCGGTAAAGAAAAACCGACATCGGCGGCGTGGACCCGACGAATAGAAAGATTAAGAATTAGGATCCCAGCAGAAATGGAACCGGATCATTCTGGGTAGCAATCAGGTATTCTACCACAGAACCACGTCAGGTGTATAAACTGGTTTGGAAAAACAGCCTATGTGAGCGTAATGTCGGTGCAACGTCAGTTGTGTTTGTGGTGCTGCCTATATAATTTTGAGTAGTAAACCGACATCGTCGGGTCCACGCCGCCGATGTCGGTTTTTCTTTACCGCCTCTCATTTATATTACCAATGTCTGTTCTCGCCGTCCCTGGGTGGATATAAACTGTCAGTCAACCCTACATATGTACTCCTACAATACAGGCGTCATATCAGATTAACGTCTGTGGTTCCAGTGTTGGCTCCGCTTTGATACCAGTCTAATAAACATTACATTTGCACACGTATGACTCAGCAAGCTTTTTGGAAGCATTGATCAACCCTGGTGGAATGCATTACCGAAAGTTACTTTGATATTCGCATGATTGCACCATATAGTGCACTTAGTTTTGACAATGCTGACAGATGTACTCAAACGTGAGGGCTGATGTTACGTCGCACCACAAGTTACCCTTTAAACGCCAATGTTGTCGATGTGATTGGTAAGCATACCATGTGCACATAGCTACTACACTTACAAAAACACGTCGATACAGCTCGTAACGCTTGTCTCGAAGCCATAAAGTACAGCGTAGAAGTGCTGCTTCGCTGAAACCTATTCGTACAACGCGTGGGATCTGCCGAATTTTCTATCTTGCCGCCTACATCTGGGTGATCTCGCGATCGGTTCACTGAGTTCGCGTAGAACATAATTGGCATGGTAGCTTCAGAGGATATGAAGAATATGACTGCGGGGTCATGACATGAATAACGTGGAAATTCTGAAGCGTACGTCGTCAAACCCTTTCCTCCAGACACGTGCTGCACATACCCGTTAACCACGGGCAGCGGGGTACGGGTATGGGCCACAGGTTATTGACAGTTTTATATGCGAAGTATCTTATGGCGGAGATCAATCCGGTCGTGGTGGTGGTGTGCGGCGTGACCACCCTTACTGCGCATGGGCATACCCTCTCCTCTCACCCTCTCCCTTTCCCCATTCCCCTCTCCCCCTCCCCCTTTCCACTCTTCCTCTGAAACGCGGGCTAGACATGCCGAAATTCTCCCCTGTGCAACGCCGCGATGAGCACCAGCGCAACGGCCAGGCTAGAGGGAAGACAAGACGCGCGTAGTGTTCCTCTTCGCGTTCCACGACGCGAGGTCGGTAGCATGCCCAAAGAATGCCAACGGAACACGATCGTGCAAGTTCTCCGGCTTCGCATCGCCTCATGGTCCCCTTTAGCGGGAAATGGTGTAATTTTTTTTATCTACCTCGGAATGGCGAGAACAGACATTGGTAATTTAAATGCGAAAGCGTTAAGAAAAACCGAGATCGGCCGCATTGAACCGATGAATACAAAGAATAAAAATTAGCTTCCCAACAGGAATCTAACCCAAGCATTCTGTGTGGCAGTCATGTATTCTATCACAGAGCCATGCGAAGTCAAGGAACTCTGTGCAAAAACACCCTCCGGAGGCTCAATGTTGTTGCAATGTCAATTGTGGTTGTGGTGCTGGTTATCTAATTTTACAACAAAGAAATAACACTACATATGTACTCCTACGATAGAGGCGACATGTAAGGTTAGGTTCTGTTGTTGCAGTTTGGGCTCGGCTTTATTAGCAGACTAATAAACATTACATTTTTATTCCTTTGATTTAGCATGCTATATTCAAGCGT
This sequence comes from Rhipicephalus sanguineus, assembly GCF_013339695.2. Lineage (NCBI taxonomy): Eukaryota > Metazoa > Arthropoda > Arachnida > Ixodida > Ixodidae > Rhipicephalus > Rhipicephalus sanguineus. The sequence goes on from NC_051184.2 coordinate 103,271,093, forward strand.
TGTTCGACCCCGGAGAAAGGCATTAACGAAAGTTACGTATGATATTCACATCACTACACCGTAAAATGCACTTCGTTTCGATAATACCGAGGCATGCGCTCTAACGTTAGTGTTGACATTGTCACACCATAAGTTACCGTTTAAACGTCATCTTTGTAGATGTGCCTGGTAAGCCCACTGTGTGCACACAGCTACTACACTTACACAAACATTGGATCGACCTCGTAACGCTTGATCAAAATCATAATACAGCATAGAACTACTCGCTGGCTGCTTCGCATAAAAATTTTTATTTTAAAATGCTATGTGGTCTATTACGGGTCCGCGATAAGCAGTCTTGCTAACCTGAGAAATAAGTTGTACCTTTGCCGTTAATATTTTGCCCTTTTTATATATTTTTGAAAATGGTAATCTATTTACTGCACTGCGTGCTAAACTTCGGGAGAACAGTGAGGTGTCCCGAACATCGCTGTGATCTTGACAGACGGGGCCTACCCAGCATCAATGGAGCCAATATATAGGAGCGACAACATACTAGTCTTCCATTTCAGGAGTAACTGTGGCGCAAGTTTGTTGGATAACATTTACCTCAGAATATACGTTCATATTGAAAATGCGCTCGACTCTGACAAGCAGCGAAGCTTTTTCCGTATGGAACGCGAAAGCTTCTACAAAATTCTCGATTGTCACGAGCATGTGCCGCGACAAAGCCTATACTACCACTACAAACGCTGCCCGCTTTCACACGGGGCTGTTACTGAATCGGGGCCGTTGGTCTACAGAAACACCATGGGGGTCTAGCTCAAGGACAGCAAAGGTGGCGTGTAGAACCGCGCACCTTGTGTTTCTGAGAGCCTCAGCTTGCCAACGTCCCCGACGCTACGGCCGAGAGCCCAAATATTTAGGGTCCTAAAGGCACACTAAAGAGAAACAATGAATTGGTTTAGATTGATAAAGTGTGCTTGGAGAACTCTTTTGTAGTTTATTTCACCACCATAGGTTTATTATTAGAGAAGAAAACCAAGTTCAAAGTTTCATTTTTAAATTTCACGCCGAACTTTGTAAATCGTGACGTAAAAGACTTCAAGAGCATTTAACGTATTTTGGCGCCACTGGCTCGACGAAATTTCCGCAAACTCGCTATGTCAAGTATCTCGCCCCGTCAGAGGACAATGTAATTCGATTTAATTGATTAGGAACTACGTAGGCCCAAGCAGGCGCCGTCAAAAATATGTGACGTCATGGGAAATGGTGCGGGAATTCCAAGGTGGCGTCGCCACCTGTATTTTCTTTTTGCGCGTCTTCTCGCTTATTAAGCGTCTTCTCGCAGGAAGCGTGGTGTTTTTGGTATTGTGGAAGACTACTTTACCAATGCGAGAAAAATCTTTTCGCTCTTTAGTGTCCCTTTAACCTGGGACTGTTCGAAACTGTAGGCGAAAGGGAGTGTGTTAGATGCGATAATTGCCAAGCTTGCCCTTAGCCATGCAAGGCTTGAAACAGCGGGAATGGACGAAATCTGAAGAATAATCTGGCTGCTTCAAGGTTGTTCCTAAGCCTGAGCTAGCTGGTGGAGGTTGTTTCTGGGTTTCTTATAGATAGTTGCTAGGCTTTAACGAAGTGATGCTAGATTGCTTCTATGTGTATCCTCAGCGCATGGAGGTTCGAGTAAAACCTCCATGCGCTGAGGATTTGTAGATTAGGGCTGGACTGCATCAGCACTCCCTCTCTCGGGCTTTGTCAAAAAGAATTGTCTTTCCTGAGAATGTAAGATTTTCGCGCATGGCAATTGTGAGTTTCATGAATGATTTGTTTGTTTTTCGCATTTCGAGAGTATATATGTGTACGCTCCTCGAAATAAACCTTGTTGGAAGTAAGCGCTCGTCTTCGTCCCCCTCTCTTGTCCTGTGTCAAATTTTGCGCTACGTGATCAGTCGTCTATGATGATGATAGTTTTCGCGCAGGCTGCTCGGCACATACCCGATGGCCGTACCAATTACGGCAGCCTAAACAGCTTCGCTGTTCAAAATGCACCAGCTTTTACCCTATCGAGTAAATGAAGAAACGTAAAGGTTGGAGCATGGAGCTAGTACAGTCCCTAGAGCAAAAGCACCCCACAATGCACGTGATTAGAATCTCTTTCTACAATGGCGCCACTATTCCCTCGAATACTCTACCGTGAGAGCATTTCCATCTCCTCAGACGCGTGCTAGAGTTGATGGCGGAATTATGCTTTTATCTTAACTAGTGATAGTGAGCTGACGTGAAGTACAGTTACAAATCCGTGTCAACAGAAAGCGCAGACGACGACGCACTGCAACTCACAGCTCAGCCAGAAAACGCGCAATCAGCCACTATTTCGAACTCGTGTGGATAGTGGCGCAATCTATCAAAAGGGCCCGCAAACGCATTTTCCTGCACCGCGATTTTCGCATACACTAACTTGCCTAAATATCCTCCAATATTTTGCACGTTTTTCTAAATGAACTTTAAACACTGTCCGCATGTTTCTACTTGTTGAAATGACAGTGTTTGATTTATATTACCAGTATCACTAACATTGAGTACTTCAATTTTTTTACCGATCTGTAAATAATTGTAAGGGTAACAATGACAATGGTAGGGTAAAGGCGGTAAACTTTTGGTCGGCGCTCTCTCGTCCCAGCTTTTCCTTTAGAGCCCGTACTTACGCTATGAATTGAGGTTTGCGCCCTTGGCGTATTACTGTGCTTTCTTTCTTGCTTGCTTTCTTGCTTTCTTTCTTTCGGTGGAATTGCACTATGCACCCTCAAACTGTTTCCTTATTCCATGCCACGAATCGGGCCTTGATTCACGTGCATAGCAGCCCAAAACTTCAATTGATACAAACATTGACGGTTATGCGTTCATATACAGGCAATTATGAAAAGTGGCAACGTGAAATCACAAATGACCTCCATAAATTATGAGATTGCAGTGTCCAAAATGGCACATCGGCTTCAAACCCCCGATCGACAGAGCATCAAGTAGAGGGAAACAGCGCATACAAATACGATTGTGACTGACGCATTTTCGATGGCCGCATTTCTGTACGCACGCCGGCGCAGGGTTTTTTTGCGTACGACGGTGCCACTAAAATGTGCTATAAAAGAGGTTCGCTTAACGTGATTTCGCCAGTATTGCTGGATATTTAAAAAGAGGTTGTGAGATTTGGAGACGTGTCCCCGTTCTTTTTGGAGAAGCCATAGTATTTGGATGCCGAAAGGCTCTCAAAAGCAAAGCAGCTCTTTTGAAGTCTACAGACCAGTACTGCTATCAGGTGTTTATTAGAAAAATGTGCAAAATTATTATCAGACCATTTGCACTTTGTAATATTAATCCTCATATGGTCTCATCAGACACCAGGATTTGGGGCCGTGTTAATAAAAAACGATATACACGTCGCTCGTACAGTTTTTCTGTACTCCTACGGTTGCCAAAAGCAGCTTTCAATGTTAAAGGTCGACCTCACAAAGGCCATTATTCGTGGACGCTATTCGTTTATTTTTTTGCTGCTCTGGAACATGCTGTTATGGCCAATGTGGGCTCCTGTTTTGCTTCGGGGTATGAGACTTTGTTCTCTTATTTTGTGACTCGCCTAATTCTTCATGGTCAAATCTGAAAAATTTGTTATTTTGAGAATCAAAGATGCCCAACATCTCCACTTCTATTCGCTTCCAAATTGCGAATATATGTCTGAACCATACGAATGCCTCGAATTTTCTTTCGCCGCGGTTAGTAGTCGCGAAGAGGAACGTGCCTACGAAGAAAGATGATAGTATGTTTGGTTTTATGTGTCATCATTTGTGTCAGTGTGTTATCCTGTGCATGTCAAGCAATACAGAATGTTTGAGTTTGAACGTATACATGTGAACTCACTTTTCCCATTTGAACTTGTCATACAACACTTGTGTACATATGAACCTATTAGACGTATATGAACTGCCATGTGATGTTCGACTGTGTGTAATTTCCTATGTGTTCTACTGTATTGCATTTTGTGCGCTCATTATTTTGTTACTACATATTTTGTCTTCTAAGCGAGAAGGAGTAGCCGGTGTCACTATAATGGCACAGACCTCTCCCATTTCATCATTTCAAAAAGAAAAAAAATGACGAAACAAACCGCAACATGTATGTCAACGGCGCTAGTGGGTCTACGTCGACATCTACATCTGACGGCACCCCGGGGCAATAGCTAACAAGAACAAAGTAATAAACATGTTACGAGGGCCTTCATATTGATATAAAACGATTGATGGTATTCGATGAAAAATTGTTCATTCCACAAAATTATTTGTGTTTAGAAGTGAAGCCGACTTTAATGCGGTAATAGAATCAAAATTTTTAGCGTTTTCTTTTCGTCAAATAAAAGACTGCAGGCGCTCGAGGACCTACAAAACATTAAGGTTTAAGCGTGAGTGCGCTGTCAAAAATTCGTTCATCATCGGTCGCCCAAGCGGTGCTTCGTCTTCCCCAATGCCAGGCTATAGAAACAGCTCAATCTATTCAAGTTCGAAGGCGATGTACTCAATCGGTATATTCTTCACGCGGAAGGCCATCGATGGGTTTCCTTCGTACCACGCGCTCTTCGCGCAGAAGGTCTGCGGGCTTTACACGACGACTCAACGTCAGGCCACTTTGGTTATCACAGAACTCAAGAGCACATCCGCAGTCGATTGCCCTGGCCAGGTCTTTCCACGAGCGCATCTAAATATATTGCCTCGTGCGTACTTTGTCAACACCGCAAGCGGCCTACTACTGCCCCAGTCGGGACCCTGCAACCACTTCCTTGCCCAGAAGAGCCGCTCTCTGTCGTTTGAATTGACCTCTTTGGGCCCCTCCCAAATACACCGGACGACAAGAGACGTATCGTCACCGCTGTTGATCACGTGACCCGTTACGCTGAGACGGCCTCGATCACTTCAGGAACTGCTTCCGAAGTAGCAACTTTCTTGAAAGCTAGCTACCGACGTCACGGTGCCCCTCACGTTCTTTTGAGCGACTGTGGCAAGGCATTTCTTTCAAGCACGCACAGTGAAGCTCTCCAAGCGTCAAACATATTACACAAGACAACGTCTAGCTACCACCTACAAACAATTGGCTTAACGCAGACATTTTATCGCACGCTGTGCGACATGCTGTCCATGTATATCCAACCTGACCATCGTAACTGGGATGCCATCCTCCCATTCGTAACATTTCCGTAGAATACGTCTGTTGAACGGACCACGGGTTATTCGCCGTTTTACAGCGAAAGCTGTTATGAGATCATTTCACCGGCCGTTTTTGGCGCCGTAGTTGTCCGCCGCTGCCGCCGCCGCCGCCGCCGGTGTCCGTAACCAGTATCGCTCGAAATAAGAAAAGAAACGAAATAAGAAAAAAATTCCAGGATAGAATGAGGTCCGAACCTGGGCCCTCTGCGTGGGAGCCCAGTATTCAACCTCTGAGCTATGCCTGTGCTTGAAACTGCTTTGCAAGATAACCCTATACAGGCTTTATGTCGGGAAGGAACCATATTAACATATGCAATGTAGCGTGGTAGAAGAGTAAAATAAGCACCAAGCGTCGCACAACGCGAATTCTGTAACCACGCGTCATACAATGCGAATTGCGCAACGAGTAGGTTGTTCAATGCTTCCAACCCATTATGAAGGGCTCTGCCATAGTTCTTCATCGTCATCAGGCACTGCATCAACAAAGTGCGCATAATGCCTTACATGCGTTTAGCAGCTACCACGGCTCTCCGTAGAATGACGAAAAATGGCACAGTACCTGCTGCCCTACTTGTAAAAAAGTACAATGATTTATAGCGTAGTGGGTTCCTCGCAAGTGCACTTGTATTGGTTGCCAAGGAAGTCCATAAGCGCATGATCCATTTCCTCGGGGTCTCAGTAAAATTACAATGATTTATAGCGTAGTGGGTTCCTCGCAAGTGCACTTCTATTGGTTGCCAAGGAAGCCCATAAGCGCATGATCCATTTCCTCGGGGTCTCAGTAAAATTACAATAATTTAAAGCGTAGTGGGTTCCTTGCAAGTGTACTTGTATTGGTTGCCAAGGAAGCCCATATGTCCATGATCTATTAAAGTTCTTCGCCCATCCCCCCCGTCTCTCTCCCACGTCAACGTATGCTATACAGCATGACGGGAGAGGGAAATAGCGACAGGGCGTCACCCAATGCAAATTACATAACTGGTGGGCCGTTTAAAGCTTCCAACCCATTACAAAGGGCTGAGACAAAATTCTTCATCGTCATCAGTCGTCGCGTCAACAAAGTGCACATAATGCCTTACAGACGTGTAGCTGGTGCCTCGCTTCTCCGCAGAATGACGAATAATGGCTTAGTAGGTGCTTCCCAACTTCACAAAAATTGTGATTTATGGCGTAGTGGGTACCTTTCTAGTGTACTTGTATTGTAGCCCCAAGAGAGCTAGCTTACAACGTGGTCTAGAAACGCCGCTCTTCCAGCTTTCGCTGTGACTGTGCTGCGGTTTCAGCGCAGGCCTGACGTTTTTTTTCTTAGTATACGGACGCCAACCAACCTCATCACTCGACGTTTCGTTCTTCTCTGGCCCCTTCAACTCTGAGCCATTCATTTGCCACCAGTTTTCGTTCCGTGTCGCCCAGTGCCGTTGTCTTGCCCATATAAACACCGAAGCTCTCCAAGAAGATCGCAAACATCGTTACGATGTCACTGACTACGTCATTTTCTATCACCCTAACGACGACGTACTCTTATGGAGGCCTGCACAAACACCTTGCTTGTGCAAAAAAATTTGCAATGGCTTAGCTCGATTATGCCAGGATGTAGGTAACGTTACCAAAGGTTCAAATGATTATTCTTATCTTTCCAGATTATCTAGGATTATTAGCCTTCTTCTGTTCATTCTTCGTACGCTGAACCACTAATTGCCAGGCAACTACTTCGGGATCCAATGAGATAAGCTGCTCGGCTCTTCTGCGCCGTTGAGCAGCATTTACGCTCTCCTTCTCCATGGCGTTACCCACCTGCTACCGCCAGTCAGAGGCGCTACACTCTAAGCCGAAAAGGACTAAAATGGGGTATGGCATTGGTCCTTCAAGGGACTAAATGGGCTGCCACAGATTTTGAACCATTTTTGGACCAACTGCGGGAGTAACTACAGGGGTTCAACTTTTACTCTCTAGCACTTACTCCAGGTGGTTTAAACGTTGGTCCTCGTAGAATGCTCCAGAGGGACTAACAGTTGAACCGCCTGGTCTAACCGAGAAAAAAAAAAGATGGCGATTCTTCGCTATGTCGGCGTAATTCTTGGTATTTCTAACTGAATCAGCATTGAATGATGCATTATTTGCGGCACAGACATACACCACACAGACACAGTGCACAGACATACAACCACACACAACCATTGCAATCTATAAACACCACACATACCTACCGCCCGCGCTTTTTTTTTTCTTTATTGCAATGTTAATACGTTATATACATATACACATGTGCCACACATCACCCACCAGCACGCGTAAGGCTGGCTGGATCTACTTATGAACTTTCTGCGAACGTTTATTGTTTTATTACTTCGAACAGAAGTCTGCCACCAGCACCACATGGGAGGTCAAGATACTGTGCCTATATATAGCCGATGGTTGGTGTTCAGCTGTGTAGCGCGGGCAGTTAAAACCGCCCGCGCTACACAGCTGAACACCAACCATCGGCTATATATAGGCACAGTATCTTGACCTCCCATGTGGTGCTGGTGGCAGACTTCTGTTCGAAGTAATAAAACAATAAACGTTCGCAGCGTAAGTGTAAACTTTCGTGGCCTCAATGGTAGCACCGCAACACACCGATCTTTTAATATGAACCCGCCGGACGTTTAACCCTCCTTTCAGTCAGCGAATTCGAATTATCAGCTGGTACTCTATCGTGTCGGCCGAACCAGCGTTAGCAATGCTGGTGCACAAGTCCGTAAAATGCACTTATGCACACATGTACACAAGCATAGAAGCGGTACTTATGCAGGAACGCCGGCGAAGCAGTGAGGCGTACCGCCGATGCCGGCTTCTTGCCGACAACGTCGCTAGGCCTTTACGAGGTGCACGGTTATGAGTTAAACGAGCGCTGGCGATCACAGCATGCGTCTCCTGTGCAATTTTCGTTGTCGGTATTTTACATACAAACGAAAAATAGATGTCCGCTGTCGGCGGCGTCTTACATAGTGATGTAGATGTATGTATACCTACAACGACGAGACGGCGCGCAGGCACGGTTCTTTCACCGTGCTCGTAAGTCGCTCGCTGTACACCGCCGGCCGCACGTTGATTCGTATCGGCGCTCACCCTCACGCTAGATGTTTGACAACAGTTGTCGCATGGAGAGAAAGACACAGATTGAACTGTACTTTATTCCAGAAGACATCATTGTCCGTGAAACAAATTCTACGCAACGTTTCTTTCACCTGCACCGGCAACGAACTCTCACCGGCCGCCGGCCGGCTTGTTGCCGACGACGTAGCGAAGCCTACTTAGCCTACTTCGTATCGCTTCGTAGTTGTAGTCGCTGACTCTGCGGGAATACAACCTCTGACGAACAGCTTACTTTTGTTAGCGCTGGCAGTGTTCTTCGTAGTTATTCCCAATTCGGTACATTGAAGCGAGTTATCCGCGGTGTCCGGGCTCGAAGGCTTGCACTTGTTTGGGTCCGGCAGCTCGTAGAGAAGAAATGTGGGACGTGGGTGAGCGCTCTCGCTCGCTGTGTGCGCCGGCGCGAGTTGAACTTGACTCTCATAACTGCTTCTATTCGTTGTAATAGTGCTTCGTTTTCACTCTGGCGTGTGAGCCATATAACTCGTGATCGTGCTAGCCGACAGGCCCGGGAAGTGCAGGGCGGCAGCAGGCGATCGGCGCACAGTTACACCCCCCGTTGGTCCCCTTCTTGCCGGGCGTTTGCGCACGACACGCACTGTCTCGCATTCACACCCTGTTGGACGAACCGTTGATCTTTTGGTTTAACGACTGCCGTTAGTCCAATTTTGCCCAGTTTCGGCTTAGAGTGTATCAAGCAGCTCCAGCACAGTGTCAGGCGGCGACTGCACAGCGAAGGCGAATAGCTGCGCGCGCGCCGGCGCCAATACGTCTGCCAAGGTTACGACGTCGCTCCTCTGGAAAGCGCAGACTGGCGGAGCCGAGTCGCGCGCGGCGGTGGCGGAGAGCGCGGGAGATGCCGGGTCCGGTGAGCCACCTGTGTAACATCACTGATCCTCGCGCATGCGCAGCATGGCTCATGAGGATCGTAACTTTCGTTGCAGAATAAATAATAGTTATCTCAGATGGGCGTAAGCTTGATCTAATGGGTCTAAGCGTGTACTTTGTAAGGTGCATTCCCCGCATTCGCCGTTGCCATCAAGCCCAATCCTAACAGCGATGGCGATATAATCGTCGATGTGTCGCGCTATATTCTGCACAAATGTTTGAACATTGATAAGCAAGTTCACAGCCTGGCCTTTTATAGCGAACTGGTCTCCGCCTTGGGACATGTGCCTTGTGCTGAAAGCTTTGCTGGAAATTCACGTCGACAGGTTGGAGTAGCTGCTCAAATTTTTTCAAGTGCCCTTCAAGCGAGCCAGCGATTGAAGACCGCCAGTTACCGTGCGTGGCAGGTATCTCCGCAAGGTGCCAGGGCTTGTGCACTGCGAGAAATTCTGATCCAGGACTGCAGTTCTCTCGGGTTCTTTTCGCAGACTCTGGTATTCTGAAGTTGTGCATCTGTTTATTTATATTTATTTATTTATTTATTTATTTATTTATTCGCGAACATCATGCGACACCGAAGTGACATAGCTGCCTAGGTGTGCACAAAGAAAGTCGACATAGTTAAATGACATTTCTGTGATAGAACACGGTAACAATCAGGGATAATATAATAATAACAGCCTACCACTAAACTTTTAGCACAATATGGAAATAGAAAAGAGATATAAAAGGTGTAATACTCATGTCACAGTTACAACGATAAGAAAAAATCACTGTGCTCAGTTAAGCGTACTATATTTTCAGGAAGTTGATTTCCCATTCTAATTCTCTAATGGCTCTGAAGGAGTGTTCATGTTCGTCATGCCTGAGTTGACATAGTTTAAAACGATAGGTTGGTGCCATTAGGTAATCCGCTTTATTATTCCATGTTTTATATTACATGCTATCTGAAAGATTTCATTCATATTTGGCCTTCTACAGCGCATTGTTTCCCTGCCAATGTAGGCTTTATTTGCAGAATACCAGGAAAGGAATTCTATGTATTGCTGATGAATCGGAATGCTTGGTTTCGAATATTTTCTATTGTTTCTGCGAGGCGGTTTTGAGCTGGCTCAGAAATAACACCAACATAGTCAAGTATTTATCTTACATATAGGAAGAGTCCCCTTTACCTCCTTTGCCACGAAATAAAATTTCTGCGAATCAAAAATGCCTGACTACCCAATATTCCTTTTAAAGACAAAAACACAAATTCAAAATCGCCCCCCTATCATATCAATGTGATGTGTATTTAAAAGCTTTTGAAATGTCATGAAAGCATCACTAACATTTGAGAGGCGAATAACTAACTCGGTCGCCCTCCGGACTCGCATAAGTGTATACAAAGACAGTTTTACCGATCCTTATTAGAATTCATGAGAATTTCATTTGAAAATGAAACTGTCGCAACGGAATTCAGTCTCACGGCGTGTCGAAAAGGAAAAAATAAAGACTAGTATTGCGGGGCGCGGATCAGGCACTCCAAAAGCTCCAACAGGCGCTATTTGCTGTTGCTCCTAAACATCTTGCGAGGAGATCAACTGTCAACAAGCCGTGTTGAATGGTAGACCAACATTCGATCCATTCACCGCAGAGAAATAAGGCGCATAACGTGGATGTGTCCTTCAAGAGTATATTTCATGCTTCGCTAGTAATTTACACGTGGACCAGTGTTCGTCAGTCAAAATATTCTTGCCGCTTATTTCGACCATCAGCAAAAGGAAGAAAAAAAGCAATTATCAATAAATTTAGTGGACGTGCTTAATATATTGAAGCGCATGCCTAAACGAAATAACACACCCCTTTTTGAGAAGCCCGCATCATGTTAAAAAAACACACACAGACACTAATCGCCCGCTCAACGGGAAAAATTCGTCTTGAGTGAAAGTTTCAAACAAACAAGCATAGTGCAAGTTCATTCCCTTGTGATATGCGCATGTTTCTAAAGCACGTTATTTTCAGTCATGACAGGCATTTGGGAGAATGTACATGAGGCGCCATCTCTCGCCGGGGGCAGCGGCGGTCGGCTGTAACTGAAGGGGAAATGGGCGGAAAAAATCATCTGACAAAAAAGCTAGTTACCCAAAAAGGACATCAGGTTCTGTAGAGCTGAGACCAACTGGAACATTCTGGTAACATTGCCGTGTCACACTGCAAATCGTGTGGCTTCCCTGAGCGTTTAATACTTTACAATGAGTCCCCATGTACTGTTTGCGATTGCATTTTTTTTGCTTTCAAGCTGGTCATTGCACTAAAGATTTACAAGGAGTAGCCGTCGCCCATACGGCTCTCGCAATGAGGGAGAACCATTTGCACTGGTGGTGTAAAATTCTGTACAAGTCATTACGTCGTAATTGTTCGCGAACAAAGAAATATTGCAAAACGCACCTCTGTCTTCGTTTCTTCTCGTTCGATAATTACATATCAAGTAATGAACAATCGCTCGTCCTTGCTTAAAAACTTCGATGTGTGCCTGCTTCAACGCATCCGCACCATCACTGGTTTCAGGTGGTAGGAGTACACCAAAAGGACACCAGAAAGTTAAAAGCAGCAACAAACGAAAATCCTTGCACGGGGTAAGCTTTCTCACAATGCAGAATATCTTTGACATAAAAAGAAGAAATCGATATTATGTTTTCCATTCTGCTTCGTAATCAACAAAGGTCTACTGCGGAGCACTACATGCAGCAGCGTAGTGAAATAGTGCGTGCTTAGGCTCCTCAAAGTTGGCTGTGCTGCCAAAGAAAGCCGTCCTTAAGTAGAGAACAAATAATAAACAATGTAGTGCGTTTTCGGCACTTAACGCACAGCAGAAGGCAAGGACTGAGCTATAACCAATGAAGACAGGCGCAATACCACTGTCGCATCGGCGCTCTTCACTTTGTCCTTGTGTCCTGTGCTAGATGATAAAATGGAATATACGAACATTGCCAAGGGTATATTTGTTTCCTTTAAAATACCATGAAATCTATTACGGGTCTGGGTAAGCCGCCTTGCTACACTGGAATATTGACTTTTGCAATTAAACGTTTTTTCTTTTTTTTACAAAAATGGTTGCCGGTTTAGAGAAGTGTGTGTTCAACTTTGCGACAGCAGTTCTGCTGTAAAGGAAAGACCGCACATACGGCACCTGCCAATGGAGCCGAATGAAAAGTTGTGGCACAAGGCTCGTCTTCCTTGTCAGCAGTAATTGTGGCGCAAGTTTGTTTGATAACTTCTTGCTCAGATCATGCGTTTAATTTGAAAGTCCTCTCGTCTACGACAAAAAACGAAGTTCTTTTTCTTAGGAAACGCGAAACCTATATAAAACCTTCAACTCTTACCAGTAGGTGCTGCGACAAGGCTGGGATTGCCACTACAAACGCTGCCCGCTTGCACACGGGACTGTTACTAAATCGGGACACATGGGCTGCAGAATACGCATGTGCGGCTTAGTTGAAGAATAGCAAGGGTTGTGCTGCAGATTTGCTCGCCTTGCGTTGTTTCTGAGAGCCTCAAGTTGCCAACGGCCCCGATGCCACGGTCCAGGGCTCAAATATACGACTTTAATGTAGGGCTGTCTGATATTGTAGGCGAGATGAAAGGCGTAAGACAAAGGAAAAATACAGGATATTTTACCCTACCGGGTAAATGGAGACAAAAATTAGTATAGACGCTAATCAAAAAGCTCCCCATTCTAATGGATGGGCCGTTCACTAGAATCTCGGACCACAAGGGCACTAGATTGGAGCCATTTCACAATCGCTCGAGCATTACCAGCCACTGATACGCGTGCTAGAGTTGACAGCGCTATTGAGTTTCCATCGAAATAATGAAGGTGAGGTCTCGTGTAGTACAGTAGTATATACACTTCATCGGAAACCGCAGATGACGACGCATTACGACTCACGAGAACATTAAACACTGTTTGTTTGTTTCCTTCTTCTATGCCGGAAAGTGGTCCTTCATCCACGTGTTTAGCAGCCCAACATATCAGTTGCTGCAAACAGTGATTATCATGCTTTCATATCCTGCTATTTATAAAATGTGGGAACCTGATATGACAAGTAATAAAAGATGTCATTGCCATAATAAAAATGACTGTTTGCCGGTGAGCCCAGGATCGTTAAAGGACGAAAAAGAGGGGAATACGAGTGCGACTGCCGCATCCATTAAGGCCACATTTCTGTTCGGTCGCCGGCGCCGTGTTTTTCGCGTACGACGCCTCCAGGGAAAATTGTTTGTTATAATAGCTTCTCTTAAAGCTCTTGCCACCATGTTTCTGGAAATTTAAAAGCTAAGTTGTTAGTCTTGGAGATGTCCCCCGTTCTTTTTGCAGAAGCCATATTGTTTTGTTGCCGAAAAGCTCTGAAAAGGAAAAATAAAACGTTCTTTTGAGTGCAACAGACTAATATCGCTGCCGAATGTTCCTCAGATCAACTTTGCAAAGTATTTGTCAAATCAGTTGCATTCTGTGATATCGATCCTCATTGGTTCTGATCAGACGTCTGGAAATAGGAACTACTCCATTCAAAGGAAAAATTCACGTCGCTCGTACAATTCTTCAGTACTGCTCTGGTTGTCAAGAAACAGCTTGTCATGTTACAGGTTGACCTCGCAAACGCGGTTAATTTCGAAAGTTATTCAGTTAAGTTTTGCTGTTATTTAACGTGCCTATGTCGGCTCCTGTTTTGCTTAAGGGTATCAGACTTTGTTTTAATTGTTCGGCTAGACTAGTTCTAACGGTTACCTCTCAAAACTTGCTTCTTTACATGTTTCTATTTGCTCTGCTGCAAAACAAGGCTACCCAATGTCACCACTTCTGTTTACTTGTACGTTGTGAATAAATGCATCAGCGATACGAATGTTTTCCATTTTCTACCACCGTTGTTAGGACTTTCGAAAAGCAACCGCTGTCCTTCATAGTATGATTTAAAACGACTTATATTTCTCCAAAAATTCTCCGTCAAGTAAATCACTTGTTCTCACAAGTGAAGCCGGCTTTAAAGCGATACCAATATCAAGTTTTTGAGCTGTTTTTAATTTGCGTCAAGTCAAACACTGCTGGCCCTCAAGAGCCTACAAAATCTACATGTCAGCGTGAGTGCTCCGAATATTATTTACAAGACCTTCTTCACAGGTGGTTTCGGTACCTACAGTAATCTGACCTCACGGCACGGTATGAGCTTCTCGTCACGTGCTCGCGCAAGATATCGTGAAGTTTCCACGGCCGCTCTGCTCCGTGTATCTGTTTTGACGCACCAGCGATCATTTCGTATGCTTGGTACCTGACGCCAGCACTGTTAGCCGTACTGGTATGCGAAGTCGCCACTATTGATATTATGTTCTCACGTCACACTAGTTTCGTTGTCAGTAGGTGCGCCGTGCGAAGAATAAACATAATATCAAAATAAAATAGCTCCCCAGCACTTGCTGAGCTTCACACTTGCTGGGAAAGAAGGAAAGCAGAGGAAATTTTAAGGGTTCGTTTTGTTTTGTTATACACAATATTAATGGGCACTAACAGACAATAATGCCAAGGAAAGTATAGGGGATGGTATTAGTAGTAAATGTAATGTAAATCTGATGAAAGAAAAGTGGACGAAAAGATAACTTGCGCGGGCAGGGACCGAACCTGCGACCTTCGAATAACGCGTCCGGTGCTCTACCAAGTGAGCTACCGCGTCGACCATCCCCCGTTGACGTGCGGCTTTCAGCAGTACGAGCCCATATGGAAGGGCTGACTGCTAGAGCAGGTTGATATTGATTAACAGACTAATACTAATGTCATATTGTGTTACGAATGATAAGTTCTTTCGATGCATGTATATGCACTACATTCATGAAATTCCATTACACACATCAGAGGAAGCTCACGCGCTCGCGCTCGACAGACGCTTTAGCGTATATGTATGTGCGTAGCTCAACTAAAACTGAAGCTAGATGCGCGTAGGGCACAAAACGGAATACATTTGTGAAAATATTTGATAAATTTCAACTGTGACATCTCGCCGTCAAATATTATATCTTATACGATGTTCACCGAGCGCGTCTATTTTTTACCAATGTCCCCCAGTGTTCCCAGTGAGCGGGCGCACACTGCACAGCGTGGCCAGTGCCTCCCAGTTTGCTGTAAGACAATGGGCCACAGTGTACAGTATTCCCAGTGTCTTTCGGCGCGCTGGGCGGCACTGGCCACGATGTACAGCCTGCCAGCGCGCTGGCAGTGCCTCACTGCGCACTGTAGAACACTGGCACACACTGTACTGTTTCCAGAGCCACCCAGTGCGCTGAAAGGCACTGGGAGGCAACGGAAACGTTGTTTTTTACGATAGGCGAGCGCGCGCACGCGCGCGTTTGTGTGTGTGTGTGTGTGGGCGTGGGTGGGCGGGTGTGTGCGCGGGCGTGGGTAGGTGGGTGGGTGTGTGCGCGCGCGCGCGTCCGTCTTGGCCTTTATCATTCATTCTTGAATGATTTGAACTGTGTCGTCGCCTTTCTTCTCTCCTTAAGTAGCTGCACATCGAGGCACCCCCAAGCAATGCACAGCGCTCCTGAAAAGACGCAGTGACGAAGTGATGCACATTTTGGCAAACGTGCGGCTTGCGCGCAGCTGAGGCTGCTCCCTGTCTATCCTAAATTGAGTTTCTGAAGGCGATAGCACAGGACGTGTTCTCGTGTGAACTTACAAAAAAGAAGCTGGTCTGTTGCGCCAAATCTATTAATCCATTTCGGTCTGCTTCTTCAAGGAAAAATTGTTTCAACGTTTAATGTCATCACTGACTTGTTGGCTGAAATGTTCCGATACTACTGCGTCTCTGGCAAGAACACCATCCGACATAAAGTATTTACAAGCACATTGAACTTGTACTAACCAATTTCACCGTGGCATCGGTGTGGTTGACAGCTTGAGGCTCTCAGAAACAACACAAGGCGAGCGGATCTGCAGCGCAACTTTTGCTGTTCTGAGACTAAACTCGACGACGCAAGGCAGAATATTGCTATCACATTTCTGTGGTGAGGAGACACGTCAAATACCCAGAGAAGACAGGGAACACACACACGTCGCCCCAATCCCGAGAAACGTGCACCTCACGGTTAATATTGGCCGCAGACGAGCAAGAGCGCCGGCACTGGAATGGTTACGAAATGACCCAGACACCTACTATAGAGACTATCCCACACCCAATGAGGCAAAATACATTTTCACTTCAGCGATCGTCACCAACGAAAAGCAAGCAATCACGTCGGCGACATTACGTAGGAAGAGCATGGCCGTAGCAGAAGCGGCGCCCAGAGGACTAGCCATGCGAGCAGCAGAGGGCAACAAACAATCTACGCACGTCATCATAGATTCACAAGACGCTTGCCGACTGTTTCTGAGAGGCGTCCTTCCCGAGAGTGTCGAACGCATTCTAGGATCCAACCTCCAAGAAGACCATGGCACCGCATGCTGCCCCGGTCACGGATGTGTAGGTGGACACGAACGGGCGGACCGCCTGGCTCGAGCATTAAATTTCCAAGCCGCGGACCTGCCGACCCGGACGGATTACTTGCCACCTACGCGGCCACGAGTTATCTTCGAGAGCCAAAGGCCTGACAGACAATGGCGCCACCCCACCCTAAACTCACACGCTGGCAATCCAGGAACTGGAGACGCCTACAGACAAAATCATATCCCAACATCCACACACTCAGCAAAATGCGGCCGTCTAAATACGCTGTCCGCTACTTCTGGTGCGGCGATACACCAACGCTCATTCACAAAATTTGGAATTGCCAACAAAAAGTAGAAGGGGGCAACTCACCCCTCGTCACACGCAACCAATTCGATAGGCCGTGGGAGGTGCGACTCACCAGGCAGGAACTGGGAAGCCAGCAGGCAACCATAGACCAGGCCATGTGAGCCGCTCGAGCCAGTGGGGCCCCAGAATAGGGGCTCCACCCACGGTACCTCAGTTTGCTTTTTGAATGAAATATTTATTCCTTCTCCTCAGCTAAGCCGCACGTGCCGTTTCTGCAGCACAAGTGCTCCGATTCAGTAACGGTCCCTTGTGCAAGCAGCGTTTGTAGTGGTATTCACAGCCTCGTCGGAGCGCCTGCTCGCTACAGTTGACGGTTTTAAATAGGTTTCGTGTTTCCTAAGGAAAACAGCCTCATTGCTTGTTATAGATGATCGGACATTCAAATGCAATGTCAACGGCGCCTTGGGATTCACCTCTAGCCCAAACAAGTAAAGATCAGACTTGTATGGGTTCCTGAACGTTGGGAAGACACCTGCATTCGAGATACACTGCAGGCTTTCGGGTAAATCAAGTCCATATCAGTAGAAAGCTGGAAATTAGTGAACATATAACAAAGGCGGACTCTTAATCAGGATGTGTTATCGTCCCTTCTTGATAGGGTCCGTGTGGGCGACATTGCACACCTTCTAACTGTCTGTGGGGTTGAAAGCTTCATACGGATTCCTAGCCGCCTTCCACTTTGTTTACACTGTAGTCAGACTGGAGTCATCTATAATAATTGCAGTACTCAATGCTGCGATAACTGTCCACGCTTTGGTCACTCGTTCGAAGGCTGTGTGTTGACATATCCCTACTGAAACGTTCCGTATGCCAGTCCAATAATTCCGTATGTTTCCGTACAAATCTTACGGAAATATATGGAAAATATATGGAAAATATACGGAAAATATGGAATTATTGGACTGGCATAGGGAACGTTTCAGTAGGGATACTACTATATTACGGCAACACACTGAGCACTTAATCAGACAATAGCTTACAAGAACATTTTTTGGAAGCCGCGAAAGTTCTGGGCGCTACAGGAGACGCTCCGTACCGCAGATGCGGCAGGATAAAAAAACATGGCAGATCCCTCCGTCATAGGAATCGGTGTAACACGAAAGTGAAACGTGTCTTCACAGAAGTAGTGCTTATTGTGTAGTGATATATGAGACCTTGTACAATGTCTATTCGTGTTTGGCAGCTATAGCACCGTTTGACGTGGATGCACCCATGTTGACAGCATGTCTCTATCGCGACGACTAACGCCCATGATTATGATTAAACCGTTGTGGTAGCTGACGGTGTGAGCATATATTTGGGCACAGCGAGTCGTGAATCCCGCGTAAGGATGATATCAACAAGCTCACAATCAACACTGGTACCCGATATGCACTTCTTCAAAGCGTCGTCAATTAAGGAGAGAAACGGCACGGTGTGCGCTTTCTAGTAATGGGTAGCCGACGCCTGTGCTCATGCATACACTAACACACACTGCGCTTCAGCAACACGGGAGGTAGAGGTTCGCAGCCTGAGCCGCAAACGCGTGCGTCCCGCTGGTTTCTGTCTCGCAGGCGCTGCTCTCGCTCCACCAAGGCACGACATTCGCCCGTCGAAATCGCGTCCTTTCTGCAACGCGTATTGCAGCAGTTTTGTTAGTCGGTGCCCCGTCGGTGCTCACGCAATTGAAGCAGTCGGCATCGGAGAAATCCCGTTGGTGCACGTGGAAGCTGCACTACTCCGATGAGCCGACGCACGCTAACACGAAGCGAAACGCAAAGAAAGACCTTAACCAACGTAACTGCGTCAAGGGTGCCCCGGCGACGCCAGCGCGGCCAGTCTACCTCTCTGGTATCGAGACGCTGTAACCATGACCTCCGATATCGCGTGCAATCTCGGAGTAAGCGCTAGTAAGTGTCCATCGTGAAGCGTTACTTCTTTTCACATCTCACAGACGGCGGCACCGCCCCGCTCCGCCCGCCGCGAAAGAGAATGTGTGAAAGATATAAGGCGCGTTCCCTCCGAGTCTCGCATCTCCCGAGTTAGCTTAGTCGTTAGGACGCCGGGCGCTTGCCGTCGCGGCCGCAACGTCGTGGGTTCGATTCCCAGCGGAGTATCTTTTTCTTGGTTTTTTCTTTCTCACCCGTTGGCGTCCATTTTATCAACGTCATATCCGTGACGGATGTACTTGGTGGACCCCGGCATAAAAACCCTTTCGTGTTAACAAACGGTTCCTGAAGACGCATACGAAATTTAGGGCTGATACAAACGTGGAAAATGTCACGAGCGAAGGATCAATCGAGCCATGCAAGCAGCCGAACAAAAGGTTGCTCTGCGAAGCCTCCAACAAAGGGCGGAGTCCTTACGAGGAATCTATGTGTGTAGAGCGTATAAAATACAATTGTAAGGTGCAGAGATTTGTGTTCAGGCAAAATAAGTTTGTCTGCGTGGATGTTCTATCTCTACCGATCGGTTGGCCCACATCGCTGTTGGGTGCCGCTAGCGGTCATTCTTTCACCACTTTCAGAACCAAATTAATATTTAGTTCCTCGTTTATAAGACAGGGGCATACTCGTGTCCGCAGATAGGACACAGAGTATTTTCATTTTCAAAGAAATAACAATATATCTTTTCCCAATGGTAGACTGTCTCTTTAACACTGCATGCCAAGGCAACCAAAAATGTCCTTTTAGCGATGTCGAAAAATCGTGAGAGTTTTCCTTTAATTTTCTTAAGCTGCCGTTCAAACTAGCTGGCCGTTGAAGAGAGTCAGGAGGTATCTCAGAAAGGTACCAGCAATTTTGCTTGGCGGGAGACATACATGGCACATCAGTCCTCTCATACCGTGTTTTCACGCACTAGGCCTTTGAAATTATTCATAAACCTTCGCCCAATTGCTAATTTACGGACAAAAATACAAATAATAAAGGCGCTTCGCTTACACGTGAACAAAATGCGCTGAAAAACCAGGTTTACGCGAGTCATGAAAGCAGCATTAAAACGTCACAAGTGAATCACCAATTAGAGCAAATCGCTTCTTCTTTCAATTGACTGTGTTCGGCTTCCAGAAATTAGCGACGAATTATCTTCAGTAATGTTGCGAGCTGCACTCTCCTACTTCTACGTCCCCCTTTCCCCCCTTCGTATTTCTGTCCGTGGCTGAAGCGATAGCCATTCTCGCCCCTTCCGCCCCCCCCCCCCCCCCCTCTCCAATAAAAGCATCACTTCGAAACGAATCTATCGCAACAAAATCCACTCACATGCGGAGTGTAGGAAACTAGCAGTGTGTGGTGCCGGTAGAACCTTCGAGCAACTGCAGGTAGCAACTGCTACCTGCAGTTGCTACCAATATTATTGCAAGCAGAAAAATTGGCAACCAGCCGTGTTGAAAGACATCACAATATTCCCTACATAGATAACAGCATTATCCCCAGACTTGCAGCGCCTTCCATTGGGCGGCGAACAAAACTGGAGAGCGAGTGACCTCAAGAGAAGAGTATAAAGACGGGGCTTGGTAGCGGCACGTGAAGCCATGGCTCGCATTTCCCGCGGGCTTCGATTCTGGTCACTAAAATAAAACATCATTTGGTTCTAGTTGGTATATATTGCTGAGTCTAAAATTACAGCCCAAACGCACTTCCTCGTCCTTCTCACTTCTTCTTTACTTCTGTGTCCCTGCAGCCATCTCAATATGATTTCATGTCTTCGCGTAATACACTATCATCCATGTCACACCTTCCGGTTTAGAGCCATTGTTGTGTGCCCATGCGCGGTAAGGTTGCCTAGGGCTTATATATGCATTCTGGCGTATGAAACAATAAAGACGTTGTTAGTGAGTGCTTGTGCGGTACGTTTCTTTTCTTCGTGGGTGTCTTGTGCGTTCGCGCTGTAATTCTACACTGTAAAAACAGACCGTTATTTTTACGCCCAATATAGCGCAAAAAAGGCGGTGTCGCCATCGTAAACGTAAACTACGGTATTCTCACCGTATACCAATCCGCGCGCATGCGCATTGGCTTTTAGGAGAGAAGAAAGGAAAGAGGAGCAGCGGCGTCATGCGCTCGCCTTTCCTTTCCCGCCGCTCAAGCACGTGCATGGAGGCTGCGACGAATGCTTGGCGCGCCGGCGCACCTTGTGTTACGGTACACGCGAGAAACCGGGCATGTGCAGAGCGGCCCAGATACAGCAAGGAGCAGCCGGCTCGGCGCCCGATGCGTCACCAGTCTCGCCATTTTCGAAGGCTCTGCAATCGGTGCTGATTTGGAAGCAGTAGGGCCACGTTTTGTACACCCGCAGCAGGTACGTGGCATTCTTTTATCAAAACTTAATCGCGCAGTGACGCGTGCGAATGATGTGTGTGCTCTAGAAGTATCAGAAAGCCATTTCGTTTGACTGGGCTGGATTTCGTGCAATCGCTCGCATTACTTTCTTGAATCGACGTCTTGCTTTGTGTTTGCACCGCATCCACTGCTGTATACTTCGCCTTGCATGGGTACGCGCCGACCAAGTGCGCGATTATTTTTGTTGTATGTGCCAATGCAAGACAGCATGAATATGAACCTTCGAGAGTTACAGTTATAAGGTGGCGTTTGTCCAGAAGCGGTACCACTTGTACCGGCCACAGACAGCACGCCGTCAATATTCGCTACATTCAACAGGTATGTAGTTATTTTCAACGGCGCGCTGCGTTCCAGCAGTGTAAAGCGGTTTGAAATTCGCACTTGTGCTCACTTTTGGTGTGCTGCAGTTTCAGTTCGCGCTATTTCTATCACGAAAAGCAGCCTGAAACGGTACTAGTTGCGGAAGCACTTTTTTCTCCGTTGAAGTGCTGTAATATTTGTTGCTTCATGCTGTATAGTTATATTTAATAGCTTTTTCTGTATCAGCAGCTTAAGGAGGATTGCGTTTCCATGCGTGCGCGCTTTTGCTGCTCTACGGTTTCGAGATCTGAACTTTCTTGCTTTGCGTTGACTTTCCGAGGCTGCAGTGAAAGAGCTCAGAAGGTGTCTTTCGCTTAGTGCATATTCTGTTAACTGCGGCATTAGCGACGTTTTTTTTTTTATTGCAGGTTGCATGTACGCTCTTTAATGTTACAGCTCGCAGGGTGACTTTTCCGAACTGCATGCCCGTATGCCTAACTGTTCGATGCGTGTCGATTGGATGAGGTGTTTGTTGAAGTCATGCAGAGCAAGTTAGATGGTTGCAACTGTAATCTGCGACTTCAATAATTCATTGGTTTTGTATTTAACCTAGATTATCAAAATACATTTGTGTTTCAGCACTGGATGGTTGTATAGTTGCAAAATGTGCACCTCTTCTGTTAGCACACTAAGCAGGGGAATATACGCTGCGTTTCTTCAAAGCTCCAAAATGTGAAGAACATTTATGAAATAAAAACTGGTCCTATTTGAGGCCACTTAGCATCATTTTATTGCAGTTGCGTCAGCATATCATACAGGAGCTGTGTCAGTACGCACAATTCATTAGCACTAGTTTCATTTTTTTTCTGCATTTAATGGCACATACATGCTGCAATGAAAAATGAAACTGCTTCAACTATTAAGAATGCCCTTTCATTGTCAGTGCTCTTAACCCTAGGTGGCGACCTGTGGAACCCAGAGGACTACCTTCTTGCTTTTCGCCACGTGTTGGGAGCGGCTAGAGAACGTCACTATAGTATTCTGCATGTTATTCACCAGTTATTTTTCCTTTCATGCCTGTTATGCTGAAAGAGTGTAGTCTACTCTGGAATTTCTTCAAAGGTGTGTATTTAAATCATTCTGGAAAGCATTTTCTCCTCCTTTTTGTAGAAAAAAGCTACTAACATATGCATTGTTTCCTTAATGTTGGTGTCAAGGGATCTGCAAAGATGGTGTCTCGTCCTTGCTCTGGCATTTGCAAGCATCCTACAGGTTTTCTCTTGAAAAGACCTCCCAATAATAGCCTGCTGTACCTATAGTCCTGGCACTTC
Source organism: Rhipicephalus sanguineus (assembly GCF_013339695.2). Classification (NCBI taxonomy): domain Eukaryota; kingdom Metazoa; phylum Arthropoda; class Arachnida; order Ixodida; family Ixodidae; genus Rhipicephalus; species Rhipicephalus sanguineus. The sequence continues at coordinate 103,294,114 of NC_051184.2, forward strand.
AAAGCAGCTCTAAGGACACATGATTATTGTCAGCGAAAATCACCTGTGTCTCTTTCTGAGCATGAGGACGTTTGTCTGAAAGGAAAATAGGTAACTGATCACGTAGCGCAAAATGTGACACTGGACAAGAGAGGGACGATCGCTACGTGATGCGCTACGTGATCAGTTATGCATTACCAACATGCCCAACTTCATACTCTTGTCAAAATACGTGTTTACTGTGAGAATTGTTCGAAAAGATTGTCCTCCTACTTGATTCAAACTCTCCGATTTGATTCGAACTTATACTTCAATGAGGGGATGGTTCCCGTGACTTTAGTTTTGAAATAAGTGGCGGTAAAATCCTGGACACCGCCTGTGATCTACAACCACAATTATTGCAGTGCACCTGTGAGATGGCCGGTAATGGTGACGTTTCCACTACACGTCTGTCTTTTCTAGCTTACGAAAACTCCACTTTATTGCGATAGCAATTATATGGACAGTCTCGGCTGGAAAATGTCCGCCCCCGTCGCCATCATGCACCGTATATGTATAAGTATGTATATATATATAAAAGCCCCAAAGAAAAAATAATTCAGAAAAAATGCTTCCGAAGCGCGGAATCGAACCAGGGACCTCTTGCTCCGCAGCGAGTGGCGCCAGCCACTACGCCACGGAATGCAGGTCCTCCGCATAGCTAACGGCGAGCGTTATATACACACCCTTTGCCGCTGGACGGACTCAGAGATGGCCGACGCTCATAAGCGTTTCTTCATTACCAGCGAGATGGCGCTAGGAGCGCGACGAGCGCATTTAAAAGTCGTCGGCGAGCTCGCTCGCTTCTTCTTATATTTGCGCAAGGAGAACCTTGGCCTTCCGCTGTCTCCTCGCGCGGTTTTCTCGTGGTGAGGGCAAGAGGGATGTTTCAAGCTGTAACCGTGATGTCCGCGCTCATGTTACGGAGCGCCGCTAAACGACGCCGCTAAACGACGCCGCTAAACGAACAAACAGAAGATGAGCGCGAACTATCAAGTGTCACAGCTCGACACTTTCTTGTAACAAAAACGATCTCAGGGCGCATTATTTGCCATTGAACGCCAACTTATTGCCCTCAGTGCCTTATTTGAATCTCGCAGTCATCATCAGTATTCCATAGTTAACGCACCCAACTTCGGTACTTTCTCGTTCATGCTCGATGCTCATTCTCAGCGTGGGCTGAAACAAACGCAAGGTCTTTACAATAGTCGCATAATCCACACATCCAGGGGTGCATTAGTGTATAAATATATACTACATGCCCTGAATGCTATCTCCTAGGCTGTTGCAGTAAAGACAGGTCTTATTTTACACAATGATGATTATGCCTTTATTGAGGGGTGTCGGGGGTTTAACGTGCCAGTGGCGCCCCACCATCATGTAGCACTTATGCTTAGGGTCTTTGCATCCTCAAATTCAAGTTGGCAGATGGTGCCAATGAGCGTGCGTGCAACTAGCCAGCAACGTGGCAAGAGCGTAATGCTGCCGCGGATGACGAAAAATTTATTGGTGCAAAGGCAACTCTGGCCAAAGAGGACCATGGCTCATGATATGTTTCTTAACTCAAGGTGAAATATAAGACCTATTTTCCAAGTGTTCCCAGATATACCGCAGATATGCCGAGCAGCAGGCCAAGGGAAGCTTGTACCCGTTGCATCACTGGCGGACGCCCAGCCGCACTGGGGATCGAACCTCGCCCCATCCGCGTGTGAGGGAGATGCTTTAATCACTAAGTCACTGCTGCAGCATAAAATCAATACTAGTACAGTGAAACCTTGCTACACATCAGTGGTTAACACTTATGCTAGATTGGGTGATTTCTAAGAAAGAGCAATCTCTCTATAAACAACATTTATGGATAGCCTTGAGACACTAAATTTCAACATTAAACCTGCATAACTTTTGGAATGCATTTTGGAAATTACTACGAACCTGGGTACAAGAGCATGAGCAGCTTCATTACTGCAATATTTAGCATTGTTTCTTCCTGCTTTTAGTACAGGGCACTTTTGGTATTAACCTAGATCATGGAAGCAAGGCTGACAGAAAAGCAAGGAAAGACAACCCAAAAGTGTTCAGTTTGACAAAACATTCATGGATTCTGAATGGAATGTTTAGGTGAGTAGCACAATTCCTGGCTGCATTTCCTTGAGGTAGAAGTATTGAATACAACGGACATAGCAGATGTCCATCCTACTACTACAGCAAACGAACTTCACATGTTGAAACTTCTGGCTAAAGTCTAGCTTTGTCAGTGAACAAAAATAAAGCCAACAATCTAAACACATTTTTTGGGCAGCTAGGTTCGCTCTATGCCCGAGTAGCTTCTGCTAGAGATGTCATTTGTGCATTTTCCAGGAGTTCTGTATGGATGCACAATGTTGCAAATACAACCTAGCCTAAACTATTTTGCTGGTCAATGTTTCCCTCTCTTTAACTGGACACATCCAGTTAAAGAGAGGGAAATGTTGGCTTAGCAACATAGAAACCATGAGGGATAAACTAATTAAGCATGTGCCGTTTATTTTTACTGTTAGATTACTAAGGGGCGCATCGATTACTTTGTCATCTGGATAGATTGGCTAGCCGCATTAGTTTTGTAGATCTTATTGTTAAATTTAATTTTGACGCAGTCTTGTTACCGTCGTCCACCTACTTCGATTTCATTACACTCATCAGAAGTTGACAGTAGTTGATGTGCAGTGGCTGAGAGCAGCTGCGTTGCCTGCTTAGAAGGCAAAATATTTTGTCGACTTCAAGCAATGTAACTAGGCGGTCACCGTTTTGCAACTAGACTACAGGTGAGGCATATGTCAAATATCTATTGTGACTGTGCCCCAAGCTATGCTCCCCTTGAAAAAGTGGGAAAATGGCAATTAGCAAAAGTGTCAGGTATAGAGCGACTACCTATGCAATGGTATTCACTGTATACTTACAGGAGGCATAACATAAATGTAATTGGAGAGTTTTTAAATAAAAATTTATAGTGAAGCTTTGAGCGATTTGAAATCTTGTGATAACGTTTCATTATTTGAATCACGAGACAACTTCAGAGGATGATGGAGAAACAAAAAAGTGAAGCACTAGGGTGGTCCTAACAAGGAGTTGGAAGAAAACCTATTGTTCACCTGGTAAGGAATAGAACACCAGTTAACGCTAAGACATGAAAGAATAGAACCGATAAATAAGTGCATTTGCTTTGACCGTGGAGTTACCATTAACTAAGCCAATGAGAGTGAAATAATAAAGAAGCTAAGAATCGCGTGAAATACACTTCGCTGGTCTCATAGTCGCGGCTTTCCAGTATCTGTCAGGACGAAAGCTTGAAAAAGCTATATTTCACCACTACTCAACTACATAGGACAGGATAATAGATCCATCCGAGATTAAATGAAAGAATAACATGAAAGGGCCGCAAGAGAACCGAATAAACTATGAAATAAATGCTGGCAATGATATAGTCGCTGAAAGCAAGAAAAATATATGAATGGGCAGTGCATTAAGTGTAAAAAATAAACGGATCGTCACTTTAGATGAAGGTGTGGATTCGAAGCAACAGCAAGTGTTGTAGTGGAGAAATAAAGGACACGGGAAGCTGAAATTATGAAATCTAGAGCGCTGATGCTGGTGCAGCTACTTGGTAACGGTTCATAGAAGGAAAGTTGGAGATGCCTTGTTTCAGAGCGGACATGTTAAGGCTGATGATAGAAGTAAAGCACAGACTGAGGTATTTAGACAACAGTCTCCTTATAACCGATTTATTCTTTCATAAAAAGGTGCCGTGAGAAGATCAATGTCTGAAATCACACTACTCTTTCAATTCTATATTCTGCTGTGGCCGCTCATTATATACTAACAGCCTGAGTACTGTAATTTAAACCTCAATAGCCTAAAAGTCCCATCGTAGGCAGTGTTATATAGTCTCTGCACGAAAAGCACAATATTGTATTATCTTACGCTCTTTTGTTTCTTTTTTGCAGATTTGTGAAACTTAAATAAGAACAAGATCGATCAAATTGTTACAAAGAGATTATGATAATCTTATTTCTTTTGCCTGGAATGAACACATGCCAAATGCAGAATCCAGGTGCGTGGAGAACTTTAATAAATAGCAGTATTGCCCATTTCCACTGCATTGTCTACCTGTCACCATATTTACACTTCACATTTTAAAGCAGTGCCTCAATCCAAGCATGCAGTTTTTAGGCTTTGAGTGCCATAGTACCTGCATAGTAGAAAAACAGCAGCGCTGCAACTGTGTAAATAAGGTCGAATGAATTTCACACCATGAAGTAGCTTGGGCATTGAAGATCGAGAATATGTTTTGTGTACATTACAAAGCACCTAAGTTGACAAATATGCATGACTTACTTTCCAGTAGTATGGGTAGACAGTGACCTATACGTAAAATGAACGTAAGTCTTCATGTTGCACTGCTAATCTAGAAAACCAGCAAAATGTCATTGTACTCACTTCACAGGGCCTGCCATATATTACAGCTTAAAGGTTAGAAAGTCAGAAAATGTTGGTATGCATGTTTCACAGTGCACTCCATGTTTTACAGTCGGCTGCAACACGAGGAAACGCTGCTGCTGAGGTTTTACACACCATTGTGTAACGATGAATTTACACACCACCGTGTTTACACACCACTGTGTAAGGATGAATAACGATGAATATACCGTGTAACCACCGTATACTTAACGGCTGAAACACTAAAAAACACAAAATTGGCGCAACGTAGATTTTACGGGTTGTGATCTATTTTTACTGGAAAAGTACTGTGGAGTGCAAAAACAGTGGCTAGATTTTTTCTACACGATATCAGTATATAGACGGCATGCATACCGTAAACTTGAAATATGGGTCACAATTTTTTTTACGGTAAAAGCTTGGCAGCATCAGCTGCCAGTACTTTCACCGTAAAAACTACGGTGATTTTTTTACAGTGTAGCCTAAGGATTCTGGTCACGGTGTAAGATACATACTGTGATTCTGGTCCAGCCATCTCGATTCTTCCCTCCTTTGGCATAAGCCCACAAGAGCCAAATCGTTCACCCTGGCTCGCACCACCACAAGCTACGGCATGCTCTTCTTTTTCCCTGGCTGACCGGCCCCGAGTGGTGCGGCACTACAAGCTCAAAGTGGAAAATAAGCGCGGGTCGCCAGCGATACGACCCGAACGCAGCGCGGGATACAATGCAGCATGGCCCTTGTCTCGGATAATTTTAATTTCGCCACGTGTGGCCTCTTGTGAGTTTATCCCAACGCCGCGTGCGCATGTATATTGCCATTAGTATCCTGGAGAACGAATGATCCATGGCGTAATGGACTAAGGCAGCGCGCTGCGGATCGAGGGGTCACTGGTTCGAATCCCGGTCGCGCGCTTCAGGATTTATTCTTCTGAATTACTTTTATTTGTGGCTTTTATTTATATATACATCTATATACATATACAGCACATGGCGGCAACGGCGACGGAAAAAATCAGCCGAGAGTGTCCATATATTTGCTAAAGCAAAACGTGAAAATCCTGTCCTGTACGTCATGAAACCCTTTTCTCCAGTCATGTAAACGCATACTAGTATAGAACGGGCCGCTGTATGCGAGTATACGCCACATGTGATTTGCAGTTTATGTATACCGAGGAACGGCGAGAAAAGACATTGTCAATTTAAACGCGAAAGTCTTAAGAAAATGCGGCTTCGGGCGTGTTGACCCCGCTAATAGAAAAAAAAGATGGCTGATCCCTCCGTCATAGGAATCGGTATAACTCGAAACTAATATGTATTGTTACACAAGTACTTGATTGGTTATAGTGCATTTATATATGAGAGCTTGTATAATGTCTATTGTAGTTTGGCAGATATAGCACCACTTTATGTGGACGCACCCATGTTGACGCCTAGTGGCACATCCCCGCACAGAGAACTAACGCTCATGATCATTATTTAACCCTTGCGGTAGCTGCAGTTGTCAAGGTATGCCTGGACACCGCAATATGATGAATCCCGCGCAAAGATGGCATTAACAACATAGTAAACACTTACTCGATAGGCACTACTTGAAAGCGTCGTGAAACGCGACGAGCGTCGTGTCTTCCCTCAGGCCTGGCCGTTAATTCTCGCAGGGCCCGGAGGCCGCAGCAAAGCGGGCGCAAAGACAAGCGGACCCCGCGCTGAGAGACCGCAAAGCAGAAGCCATTATACTAAAAGGAAAACGTTCCCCCGAGCTTATGTGACCCGTAAATAAGCTCCTGAACAAAATGTATTTACTGTATCAATATGTAAATTGATGTATATAGTGCATGCATATGTACATGATAAGCATTGTGTTAGAACATTGTGTTATAATCACTGTGTTTATACAGTCCCACCACAACAAATCTCGTGTCTCTTCTGTATATGATGATGATTGAGAAGATCTACAGATGATTCACGGTTTACCGAATTTAACATCTGGAGCCAGCTCCTTCATCATCATTCACTTGTAGTTATGCTGTAATTTTTTCGTTATGGTTGGATGCTATTAGCGAAGCTTGGGCTAAACTGGCCTAAAGCCGCAACTTCGCGGTGTGTTAAAGCGTAGACAAAATTACACTTCTCCTACTGGAAAGGCGCCGAATGGGACGGTCGTAGCAACGGCAGGTTGCCAGACCTTATTCCGGCGGCAACGAAGTTTTTTTTCGAGCCTCGTGGCACACATGTCACCGCCCCGTTATAGAGAGGACGCTCATAGCATCCATCCATCGATCCAAGAGCACTGTGAGATGAAAGTGTGAAAGACAAAAGGCGCGTTCGTGTAGCCTCCGTTATGCGTTTGCGGTAGCTCAGTGGGCCAAATGCCTGCCTACAATCGTCCCGGAGCGAGAGGTCATGGGTTCGACTCCTGTCAACAGTACTTGTGTATAGTATTTTTTGTTGCATCTGATGGCGGTCATTTTGCTGACGTATTTCCGTGACAGAAATACGTCATGAAGGTCTTGGTGGACCTCGGCATAAAACACTCTCGTGTTAAAAAATGAAAACAAAAATTCCAGCAGAAATCAAACCCACTCATCCTTCGTGGCATTCAAGTGTTCTACCACATGTTCTAATTGCTTGGGAGTGTCCTAACTCCTTCGAAAAAAGATCCTATGCAGGCGTATGTCCGTGAAACGTTAATTGTGGATCGAAATTAATGACAAAATGATAAACATTACTTATACACTCGTATGATACAGGCGTAATGTCGGGGTAACGTCAACTGGGAGATTCCACGAGAGATCGAACATGCCTGTCCGGTCGATATTTTTGTTTTGCCTGGGTTTTTTATACGTCAAGGAACGCTCCCAGTGCGCCAAAAAAATATTTGAATGTGGTGGCGCGGCCCTCCAGTTTTTGCTCACTGTAATGTTTTCTGATTTAACGGCCGAATTTTACGCGAACTCTAAATGATGTGTCAAAAATATTTTTTGCTGGTTTTAATACGCATTACTGTGAACTACATGCATGCATTTTATGCCGTCCTCAAAAGGAAGAAAATGTGAAAAAATGGCCAACACGGCCGAAATAAAAAAAAATGTTCTAAGTTTGAGGCGCTTTGGCGCCTTTCCTATTTCAGACAGAAACTTGAAAACAATGTCAAATATAGAGAAGAGCCTTTGGAACATTTATGCGGAAGATCATTTTCTTACGGGCAGTACAAGAACAGCAGAAAATAGTTGAACAAGCGAGTTTTTCAAAAAAGTTCATTTTCAAAAAAAAAAAAAAAACTCCGGTCTCAATTTCGACGACAATTTTTTGTAGAAGAGCGCTTATGTCAGTAAATGCACGGTTTTAATATCATATGTCCTCATTTGCTTTGTTCACGGCATATAACGGGTCGAAGTGACCCTTGCTCTGTGTGCTCACTCAGTGCGACTGATGGTTGTTATCAGCTTGCAGTGTACGTAAATCTCAGTTTTAATTATTCTGCTGCAGGAAAACCTTGCTCTGGTGTCTTTTCGTCAAGAAAAATGTGTTCTCAGATTTTATTTGTGTCTAGCGTGTGCGAAGTGGGCTGCTGCCGCCCTCTAAAGGGTGATTCCACGAGAGATCGAACATGCCTCTCTGGTCGATATTTTTGTGTTGCTGGGTTTTTATATGTTAAATGGGCACATTGAAAGTGCACGGAACCGAAAGTTTTATTTCCAAGAACGCTCCCATCGTGCCCAAAAATATTTTCAGGGGGCGGCGCGGGCCTCCTGTTTTTGTTCACTGCAATGTTTTCGGATTTCACGGCCGAATTTAACGCGAAATATAAATGATGTGTCGAAAATGTTTTGTTGTTTTTAATGCGCATTACTTTGAATTACATCCATTCATTTTTATGCTGTCCTCAAAAGCAAAAAAAAACTGTGAAAAAATGGCAAACCCGGTCCAAATCAACAGAGTTCGCTAAGTCTGATGCGCCTTGGCGCATTTCGTATTTCACACAGAATCTTCAAAACTGTGTTAAGTATTGCAAGGAACGTTTGCTATATTTATGCGGCAGATCGTTTCCCTACAGGCAGCGTTAAAGAAGCGAGATTTTTCAAAAAAGCTCATTAAAAAATAAAATAAAAAAACTCAGGTCTCAATTTTGACGACATTTTTTCATTGAAGAGCGTTTATGTCAGTGAAAACACCGTGTTAATATTTACGTCGTCATTCGCTTTGTTCACGAGATTTAACTGGCCAAATTGACCCTTGCTGTGCATGCTCACTTCAGTGCGATTGACGGTTGCCATCAGCTTGCATTGCACGTAAATCTAGTTTTAATGATTTTCCTGAAGTAAAACCTTGCTCTGGTGACTTGTCGTCAACAAGAATGTATTCTCAAACTTTACTGGTGCCTAGCGTCTGCGGGGGTGGGCTGCGGTTCTCTAAAGGGCTAAAACGTACGCAGTTTGCAGCTTACAACCTCAAATTACCCCGCCAGTATTCGCTAATCAGAAGCACGCGACTCACCATGAGCACATGGTTTAGGTCACTTTGTCAGAACGCTCCTTGCTTACCGAATAAAGCATCTGTATGCGGCGAAGGCCAACTTAGTAACTAAACGCCACAATCAGCAGGCGCGCTGTTATGCAGTTGTTTTCACACTGGCTGCTTGCTTCCCTTCCATTACGTGCATTGTACGCTCTAACCATCTTCCCCATTTGACGCACACTGTGCCTAAACAACATTTGTAAAAAGTTAGCTCAATCATTTCCGAGCAGTTTGTTTCACTTCCCGCTATCACATGTTTTCGGCGTCGCAGATAACGTCTTCATGTATCATCTCGACCTTTACCCCAGCGTTTCAGCAGGCACAAAACGTGCGCTGCGGCATGATTAAGCCATAAGTGGCCGAAGCAGCCGAATTGATGATGTTTTGTTGGCACTTTACTAAAGTGCTTTCCCACGTCGAAAACAGCAGAAGAGATTGATTGCGCCAGGCGGAATTATTCTTAGTTTTTACAACGATGTGCACACAACTAGTTCATTTACAAATTCATGTCGAGCTACCTCGTAACGCTTGAGCCGAAGCGAAAAAAATTGCAGCTTGGGCAGTTTCTCGCTGGCTGGTCGAGACAGAGAGGAAAGGCCTCTCTGTACCGTCGTGGGAGCGGCCCGCTGCGCGCTAATCGCGCGTACCGAAGGACTAAAATAAAGTTGTTCATCCATCCATTCATCCTTCTTCACCCCGCACAAAAAAAGAAGTCGCATCATCATAAACTGGTATGCGCCACAGAAATTAAGTGAATCCCACTACTCATCACCGGTGCAATAAAAATGAAGAAGGTTAACCCAACAAATGGGTATGTGCCAACGAAATTTGTGCGGCCACTCAGAAAACTATCATCGTCATAAACGCGTATGTGCCACATAAGTTGTCCAAAACTCACGACACTGAACTACCACTAAAAAGGCGTGCACATAACCATAGTCACGCCAAGGTCACGTGATAGTTTGTGGTTACAAAAGCTAGTGTACAGCTCGCGCCTAACCATACGCAGCCATGGATCGCCCGCAGATAAATCTCACTCCCGAGGAAGAAGCCGCGATCCGAGCAGCAAGGCTTCTGCTGCGCGAGAACGGCAATGGTAGTCGATTGGATGCGGATTATCATGCCCGAGAAACGAAACAGAAGTGAGTGCGGTGGCACAAAGATGTCAAATGCTTCAGCCTCTAATTGCTTAAAAAATGGCTCAAAGCTTGCACTAGCCGCGCAATGCTAAAGACACAGCGAAGCTGATCGGTCTCATGCGTCGTAACACCAAAGCTCAACCTCACTACAGCCGCGGTCAATGGAAATTCATGCAAAAGTTTAACACCACTAGAGCCAAGTTCAGGCCGAGTTCAACGTCGCTACAGCCAAGTTCAAGCAAAGTTTTGCGTACATACAGCAAACAATAGGCATGAAAGCGATCAGCTTGGCTGTGTATCCAGAATTCCGGGCTTAGGGCAAGCTTTGAGCCATGTTTAATCGCAAGAGAAATTATATCGACACTCTCGGTAGGCCTTTGCCGTCGCCGTCATAACCCGCATGAGGAGACGTTGCGGGCCAGTATTCTACTGGCCCGCAACGACTCTTCTCCGTACAGAGTTGTAACTGCACTCTTAGCAAACGACCGCTTAAAACAACGTATGTAAGGCGGAAAGTAGCTCAAATTTTCGACACTTATAAATCGCTCTTCAAGCGGCCTACTTATACGGCTCTTTTTGTGCGGAGCTCGCTCGCTTCTTCTTATATTTGCGCATGGGAGAAGCTTACCCTTCCGCTGTCTGCTCGCGCGGTTTTCTCGTGGCGAGGGGTAGAGGAATGTTTCACGCTTTCACCGTGATGTCCGCGCTCATGTTACGGCGCGTACGAATGTCACTCGAGCTCAGGGACGCCGCCAAACGAACAAACAGAAGATGAGCGTGAACTATCAAGTGTCACAGCTCGACACTTGAAGCACGCTAGTTTCCTTCTCTGCTTCGGCCGCCTTTGCAACAGAAGCGCTGTTCAAACTGAGAGTATCCATTGGCGAGCCTCACTTCGTATAGCATTAGTTCCTTGCTATCGCATTCATTGCTTCGCCCTTGCGGCGAAACTGTGACTGTTTTTTCAGCTAGCGGGAATCATTATGTTTGGGTACGAACAGGATATTGTGGTTGCATAATAAACCGAATTTCCTTTGGTGTACCACTTGGGTGATGCTCGTTTGCTCCTTGCGTTACCTCAAATTAGAACTGGATAACTTTGAGAACGCTAGGAATGAGAGTAAAAAAAGGAAGTTAAAGATAGTTTTTATTTGTTCTCACTTAGTTCTTATTGAAATGTGGCTGCCAGCGCAAGCTTGGCGCCGTCTAAGCGGGTGTTTAAAAATGATACAGTCGTTCAAAGATGATCTTGTACACCGGAAAATGTGAACTTGGATATTTTTTGTTAGGAATGAATATATAGTAGAACATATACGACTGATCTGTTGTGTAATAATCTCTAGATCTCCCGTCTATCCCGCTAAAAAGGCACTTATCTATGCTAATTGCATTTCTTTTTTTTTTCTTTTTTTTCCTTTTTGTTTTCTCACGGTCGACTGACTCATATGCTGGAGGTGATTGTCTTGAATCCTGTTGGCGCAGATACACCATTAGGTTACTCTAATGGGCTGGAAGCTCTCCTGAAGCTCTCCTTTCATGTTCTGTAGGCGCAGTCTCTTTCAACTTTGCACTTCAGCAAGCACAAAGTCGATCATGAATCACCTACTGGCCCAATCGTCCACTTTGATCAGCACAAAGAAATTCAGAAGAGCGAATTTTGGCGTTTTTGCGCTGACAACAACGATTGTTAATGCAACATAATATAGTAAGTATTCCTACAATCTCACAAAATCACTTCTTTGTTCTGTATCACTCCTGATGTAGAATACAAAATGCATTTGACTTGCTCAACAACGGGTCACAAGACACATCAGAGAAAAGCGAACCCTTTAATTCCCCTTTCTTTCGTTCACTCAGCATATGAAAAGTTCTTCAGTTGTGAGTGGAGCTCCTTCTGTTGCCACGAAGATGTGCAGGCGTTCCAAAGGAAAAATCTTAAGCCTTTCTTTCCAGGAGGTTCCTTTAAGAGAACGATGGTGTTTAGGCGCACAGGAATTTTGATTAGTAGTTTCTCGCTCGTAGCAATGACTGAAAAATACCAGTCTTCAGTCAGATAAAGCTTAGCAAAATCTGCTTTTTCCCTTAATATCTACTGCTTTTCAAGCAGTAGTCTTCTTCCTCTGAAAGCCCTAGGGAAAATGACCCATGTCGAATAGAATGATTACAACTCCACTCGAGGGTCTTCAAAACCGGAGCTTTTTTTGTACTTCATGATGCAAAAATTACACCATCTCCCGCTAAAGGGGACCATGAGGCGATGCGAAGCCGGAGCACTTGCACGATCGCGTTCCGTTGGCGTTCGTTGGGCATGCTACCGACCTCGCGTCGTGGAACGCGAAGAGGGACGCTACGCGCGTCGTATCTTCCATCTAGCCTGGCCGTTAATTCTCACAGGGCGAGCGGGGAACGCGGTCGACAGGCGGGTGAGAGGGGGGCAGCGTAGGAGAGGAGGGAGAAGGGGAGGGGACGCGCATGCGCTCGAGCTCATCGCGGCGTTGCGCAGGAGAGAATTTCGGCATGTCTAGCCCGCGTTTCAGAGGAAGAGTGGAAAGGGGGAGGGGAGAGGGAAAGGGGAGGGAGGGGAGAGGGGAGAGGGAAAGTGGAAATCGTAACTGGAGAGGGTGAGTGGAGAGGAGGTGTGTGGAGAGGGTGTGCGCATGCGCAGTAAGGGTGGTCACGCCGCACACCACCACCACCACCACCACCACCACCGGATTGAGCTCCGCCTTAAGATACTTCGCATCTAAAATATCAGCCGCGTATTGAATCCTGGAATCTTCTGGCTTGATAGGAATGTCAAAGCTGCCAAGACATTCCTGGTTCGGATTCTTTTTTGGCTCAAACGTGTAGGCCCCACCTTGAAAGTCCCTTCCACTGTATCTAGTAGTTTTGTCTCTATTGTAGATAAGGAAAGCATAGTAAAATAGATAGTCAGAAATATATAATTCAGTATTAAAGTTTACTGCAACATAAAAGTCGCAATAGAAATACGCGCAAAAGCGACTAAGAAAAATTAATAATATTTCAGAAGACACGATAATTGCCATGTAACCTCGACTTTAATAATAGGGATATCTGCACACAGGTGTGAAGTCTGGTGAATGCGCATCGATAGCGCAGTGCTATCATAGATGCACGCTTTTTAGAAAACACCCTCTAGACATGGTATTCCCTCTCAGCTTTGTCTGAGTGGAAAAAGGTCAAAGAATTGTATTCCTGTCAATCTGACAACATGTTATTTTTTTCTTAGATTAGACCCTAAATCTGCCCTAAATAGTAGCTCAGCGCTGTACAGCACACACGTGTGCTGTACAGCACAGAGCCACCATTTAGGGCAGATTTTGTAGTGACGCGGAAATTACCTCCTTGATAGTGAGAAAGTTCAAATATGTATACACAATAACCTTCTCAATATTTACTTACGAAAAAATATTTGGGATCGTGGAACATGAGGTGAGCATGAGTGAGGTCACGCCTTTTTAGAGTAAATACTTAGTCTACCACTATATATATTCGCGATGTGCTTTCTTAAAGGGACTGACAACCGACCGAAATGTGTCACAAGACCCTGGCTGTGAATTACAGTGATATAAACGAGCTTTTTTTTTCACCATATGATTAGGATTTGTATTGTTGAATTGCGCTTTGAAAATCACAACGGCATGTCGCGTTGCCTGACGGGCAAGACTTCATAGTGCACGAATGAGATGTGCAGAATGCTGTACGCAGTACGCTGTTATTTACTGAAGAAAAAAATGCGTTTAAAATTAATCTGCACGTTATTAGGCATTCTCGATTTATTCTGTGCTTATAAAAGAGTAAAAGGAGTTGACGTTGAGAGGTGGCGTTGCCTTCGCGACTACTAGTGAACGCATGTCTTGCAAGGGCGCATGCGCGCGGCACTTTTTACATTGAATGAACTTACAGGTAGCACACATCCAAAACCGCAAAAAATGCATTCCATAACGTTCGGGCTGTGGCATGGGCTTCGCAAGACACTGACCTACGTAGGCGGTGTCACGGCTGAAACGTTAGTGAAGGCATCGTTTCTTTTTTTAGTGTTTTAGTGAGTGCTACCCGCAAGGCATTCTCTGTACACACACACACACACATTTTATATATATATATATATATATATATATATATATATATATATATAATGTTGTTGCGCGCAGAGCAACGGTTAAATGGGGGTGTTTAATGAGCACGGAGGCACAAAAGACCGTGATGATCTCAGGAGCAGCGTGTGCATATGTATATATATATATATATATATATATATATATATATATATATATATATATATATATATATATATATATATATATATATGGTGCATTACCGACACGTTAGAGGCGAGCCTAAGGCGAACAAGCAAGGCGAGCTGATCTGTTCATTAGTTTGATGAACCGTAGAGGGCAATCTAGTGAGCGTCGAATACTTGGCTCATTGAATCGGTAAGCAGAACTGTAAAGCGAAAACTGCTTGTTTTGAAGTCTTCTTCCTCGCTGTTTTCATTCACTCTGTTGTACATTGCTGCTAACATGGGTACCTGTTAAGGGAAAGTCATCAGTAAAGACAACATGCATGTGTCCATGCCTGGACTTCTCTCTTAGTTACTCCCTCTTATTACTCTTTCAACGGCGCGAAGTGGCGTTGCGGCAACAAAGGCACTGTGTAATCGGCTAATATTCCCTATGAAATTACCTATGCTTTTCAGGAAAGCAGCGTACACTAAATAACGTGTTGAAAGGGTGTCGTTTCGCCTCAGAAATACAGTCCTGATATCGTGCATGCCTCTCGATTGCATTATCGCCGCGCGCCCGGCACTTCCAGGTCACAAATGGCACGCACGTTATGAGCGTGAGACTTCATTCTTCATTGGAAAGTGGCGAGTGCCGAGAATTCAAGAAAGGAAACGCAAGCCAGCAGCAAACCAGCCGGTTGAAGATCTCTCCATCGTTGCTATGGCAACGGCGCGCGCGGCCGCGCTCGCTACGAGTCTGCTTGCCTACCGTTTTGCCTTCTGTTCCGCGCACACCGGTCCCCGCCGCCGGCCTGCGCCAGTCAGCGAGGGGGGGGGGTAGGGTGAAGGGCTTGCTGAAGGCCTTGACAGTTTGAGAGAAACACCTATTCTCATTATTCTTGTCGGTAAAACACCGCCTCCGTCAAACTTTTGGGAGGGGAGGCGGGCCCTTGGAGCATACCCCCTAGCTACGGGCCTGGCCTCTGGACTCTAGGTGGCCCCGGTCGGTCTACGAAACTTCTTCCGAAGTACCAAGGCCCGTATCGTGTGGTCTAGCAAGCCTCGTACTTCATATACGCCGTCAAGTCGGTTGAGGCTTATTGTAATCAAACAATGTCGAGGCATCAGATTGTGCATATGGACCTGCTAAAGCCTCACTGTCACTGTGCAGCTGTCCGTAATTAGCCAGGATGGCTCTTTTTCGGAGGGGAAGTAAATGTAATGCAAAAGAGCAGCACTACTTGCAGAAGCAGAGAACGCTGCTCCCGTGGAGAAAAGGCGACGATTCAACAATACAAGCTTTGCGTTGGTTCTACTATGACTGGTTACGTTTCTGCGTCGTCTCTGATAGTAGAATACTTCTTCAAAACGCTTCATTATATTACAAATGGCTGCCCTCATGCTTGCCTTGGTTTCGTTAAGTATTGACTTCTTATGGTTGAGGTTAACTAAAATCTGGGTTCTTTTCCTTTGTTATTAGGTAATGGGTTGCGTGGTAATAAAAAATAAAACATTAGAAGTTTACTTGCTCCATTCCCAAAAGCGAAACCGAAACTGCAGCAAATATCTTGGGTGCAATGCTCCAGCGAAAAAAACAAGCAACTAAATCTTCAGCAGCGTTGTACTAGTAATAATAATTGCTGGCGGTCTACGTGCCCAAACCATAATACGTTTATGAGGCGTGCCGTAGAGGAGGGCTGCGGAAATTTCGACCAGTTCAGGTTCGTAACGTGCATCTAAAACCAAGTAGACGAGTCTCTAGCATTTTCGCCTTGTTCAAAAATGCTGGAGCCGTCGTCAAACCTGTGCCATTTGGGTCAGCAGCCGAGCACCGTAACCGCTGTACCACCGCGGCAAACATAAGCAATTCTGAGAGACACAAGAAAAGAAGAAAAAACCGCATTGGGATTCGAACCCAGGCCCAGCGATTGCGCGCAAACAGCCAGCACGGATGATCAACCCATTCAGCCACAGCGCGCGGCGGCTAGCCCGTGATACGATAGCTATTATAAAGATACTACGGTCAAACTTTCCTTGCAACGCTCCTTGCAAGTGTCCACACCTTCCAAAGAGCAGGAACGGAATGCTAAAGTGAAAACAGCTGCTTTCTGTTTGCAAAAATGCTGTAGACCATAATTCGATGTTTCACAGCGCAAGGAACGAGGACGATATTGGAAAACACACACAGCGCTGAACTTACAACTGACTATATTCTCAAACTAAAAGCAATATATATGCGCTCCTCACCAGGAAAGAAAAAAAGAATAGAGTAAATGAAGCATACAAAAAGTTCCAGAAAAAATCGTAGAAACCCAAACAATTTTGAAACGTGATAGAAAGTGCAAGAGTGCAAGTTATGTTCGGAGGACGATTTCCCCAGCACGGATCAACGGTGACTAATCGCAGACGGCGCGTGACGGAAAAGGGGCGCTCGGAAGGGCCATTAGGCCGTTCGCCTCTACCCGCGCCTTTGTAGCCGAACCCCGCGACCTTTTGTCACCCGTACGGTGGAAGCGATCTCACGGAGGCTGACAACGTAAACAATGTGTCGCCGTCGCGACGGTCCTCACTGAAGGAGCAGCGATGTGGTTTTGCAGTAATTGCAACAGGCGGCGGCATCTTGTCGCAGACAAGGTTTGAGACGGCATAGTAAACTGGGCACGTTGGTGTGGTGCATTTCAGTGTACTTTGTATGTGATTGATGGCGTTCTAGTTGGCTTGCCGCATAGTGAGGGCAGCAAAGCGTGGGAACGCGGAGGCGGAGACACGTCTCTGAGAAAAACAAAGTTCTCTGCTTCATTGGTGGAGTATCAAAAAGGGTTGGTCCCGTAAGGCGGTCTCAGACGAGACAGGGGGGATTTAAAGGAAGAAATAGGAGAGGAGAGAGAGAGCTTGGTGCTCGACGGAGAGATTGCGGAAGGGACAGAGGTCGTGCTTGGCGCCGACTCTGATCCAGGGACGAAGGACTTAGAGTTATTCTCTTAAGGGCTTGAACGCTTGGTGCGGGCCCAGCCCAGTTGTTGTCGCGAGAGCTGTTCAGTGGCCGCCCCGGCCTTTGTTTTGTCTAAAGTGTGTAAATAAACTCAAGTTTACCAGGATCTGAACAACCGAGCCTGTCCGTCCTTCAACGTGTCGCCACGATCATCCGAACCATCGGGATCACCTCCATCGACCCAAATTTAACTGTGCAGCTTCGCTTGCTCTTTCGAGCAACGAAAGTGAATTTCTCGTCATCGTAAAATATATGTGATATCGATGATGGTTTGTTGTTTCCTGCGACTACAATATTTTGTACACCAGTCCTGCAATTGTCGCGTGACCAAAATCACGTAACATCGCACATCTACTTATGTGACTACAATCACGTAACAACTAGCCACGTGACTAAAAATCACGTAAAATCACGTAATTAGTCTCGCCACTAAAATCCCGTAACGTCACGTAACTATTGACGAGACGTGTTGGTGCCAAAAACTTCGGAACAACCGGGTGGCGCGGGGCAACCTCAGCGTCTGCACTGGACTCTAATAAAGATGTACTTTCTCTTTCACGTGACTAAAATCCCATCATGTAACTACTAGTGACGCGACATTTCCCCTTCAGAACCACGCAACATGTGCGTAGTCTGGGGAACGGACCGAAACCTGAGAAGAATAGATTATCCAAGCCTAGCCATATCCGATAATACTATACTAGCAAAAACTTTGCACCTCTAGCAATAGCTTGGTATTACTAGCAAAACCTTAGAAGAAGCTAGGTCGAACGCTAGCTCCGCTTTCGGTTCCAGCCTTGCGCAACCAGTACATGCTTCGCACATTTTCATTTACAGATGTTTAAAATGGCATCTTATTGCGGTACGTTGAGGTGGGCTGCGAGTGCGTGCGAAAAGCTGCTGAATCACAGGGTTTTCGTTTTGTAACTGGGAGCACCAGTCCCTGGGCTTCCCGAAAGCTTTGATCCACTCACGTCATATCACACGGACCTATCCAATGCAGCGCACAGTGCTTTGTGATGTTAAAGGAGAAGGCATGCTGGTTTTTTTCTGTTCACGTAGGGCGATAGATATGACAAGATATGAATAAAAATCCCAGTTTCACCGCAAGGACGATGCAATGAGTGCGACAAATGAAGTAAAGCTGGCAGCTAACTCTTCTAGATCTAGTCTCGCGTAACTCTACAAAATGGTGCTGTAAGAGAACACAGCCACTCCAGGTAGGAAAGGGGATTTCGCACAGTCTCTTCGAGTTGAGAGCGCAGCATGTATAAGGGTATATGAGCCGTCCGCTGATGCTTGTCGACATAGCGATTTTGATTTCATTTAAGTTAGGGCGAAATCATTGCACTGCTGTTTTAAAAAGAACAAATAATTTTTCCTATTCTTTGATTGGCTTAATTATCTGTTGGTTTCATTAGTAGTGTCTAACAAAAAAAGAACCCCTCGAAAAATTCCCCTTCGTTCGTTAAGATTACGACGGACACTTGCGTTAGCCCTAAAGTAAAAAGCAACTGCAAAAACGTCTAACTTTGTCATTTAATTACTATGCCTCGCTTGTCAAAGCTTAGTTCGCTTCCTTTACGTTGCTGAATTGTAGGTACCTGAGAAGATCGTAACCACATCATGAGAAGGGAGAAATAAGTTTCCACCACAATACGCGTACAAAAGTTCGAAAGAGCTTTGTTCATCATAACTTGATCGGGCGTTCTGTTCCTTAGGACGTTTATAAAAGAGTAAAGTAAGAATTACAAATGTAGATCTGAACGATGTGATACGCGTGGAGTGTTTAAACATACACCAAAAAAGTCATATAATAAAGAGAAACGGCTGCTCAAGATTACAGTCGAGAACCGAAACGAAAGCTCTTTTTTGTTTCGGCGGCGACATCCTGTGCGAAGCTGTGGAACTAATTCACGGGCTGAAAAAAATGCTGATCCTTCGCCAGGAATCGAACCGATGACGGCGCGGTGATGCCGCGCTCTGAACTTGAGCGATTAGCTCGCTCGGCCACAGACGACGCCTTGTCGCCGGTGCTAAGCAAGGGTTTATCAATTTACCACAAGCATTTGAAGGACCGCGCTTCAAAAAACGCGTTAGAGAACAATGTTACGCCAATTGCGGAAGTTGACAATTGCCTCAAACGAAAGCTGAGTGTCAGGACTACATGTGATTTCCTGACCATTAACATAACTTGCTTAGTTTTGCGACAGTGACCGTTTTTGTCTCGAAAAACAGGCCGCATTTTTCGCCGTTGCCACAGACTCCCATTGTACAACCTTTAACTGCTCTGGGAACAAAATTGAAGCTTACTGCAACATGATCGCTGCAGTCCTCTCGTGCAGTTAGGTTCCTAGAAGCGCTCTGTGGTCTGCGTTTTTCAACATTCACCCTCTACACATAATTATTCGGGAAAAACTCGCCAGTTCCATTGAAAACGCGCTAGCTGCGCGCCGGGGCCGCCAGGGGCGCTGGCTGTGATGTGTCCACAAAAGCTGGATATGTTCAGCGATCGTCACCAACGAAAAGCAACCGAACACGTCGGCGACATTGCGTAGGAAGAGCATGGCCGTTGCAGAAGCGGCGCCCATAGGACTAGCCATCCGAGCAGCAGAAGGCAACAAAAAATCTACGCACGTCATCATAGATTCACGAGAGGCTGGCCGACTGTTTCTGAGAGGCGTCCTTCCCGAGAGTGTCGAACGCATTCTAGGATCCAATCTCCAAGAAGACCATGGCACCGCATGCTGCCCCGCTCACGGAGGTGTAGGTGGACACGAACGGGCGGACCGCCTAGCTCGAGCATTAAATTTCAAAGCCACGGACATGCCGCCCCGGACGGATTACTTCACACCTACGCGACCACGAGATATCTTCGAGAGCCAAAGACGGGCCTGACAGACAATGGCTCCACCCCACCCTAAACTCACACGCTGGCAATCCAGGAACTGGAGACGCCTACAGACAAAAAACATATCCCAACATCCACACACTCAGCAAAATTCGGCCGTCAAAATACGCTGACCGCTACCCTTGGTGCGGCGATACACCAACGCTCATTCACATAATCGGAATTGCCAACAAAAAGTAGGAGGGGGCAACTCACCCCTCGTCACACGCAACCAATTCGATAGGCCGTGGGAGGTGCGACTCACCAGGCAGGAACTGGGAAGCCAGCAGGCAACCTTGGACCAGGCCAAGTGAGCCGCTCGAGCCAGTGGGGCCTCAGAATAGGGGCTCCACCCACGGAACCTCAGTTTGCCTTTTGAATAAAATATTTATTCCTCCTCCTCAGCTAAGCCGCACGTGCCGTTTCTGCAGCACAAGTGCTCCGATTCAGTAATGGTCCCGTGTGCAAGCAGCGTTTGTAGTGGTAGTGAAAGCCTCGTGGCAGCGCCTGCTCGCTAATGTTGACGGTTTTAAATAGGTTTAGTGTTTCCTAAGGAAAACAGCTTCGTTGCTTGTAATAGACGATCGGACATTCAGATGCAATGTCAACGGCGCCTTGTGATTCACCTCGAGCCCAAACAAGTGAAGATCAGGCTTGTATGGGTTCCTGAACGTTGGAAAGACAGCTGCATTCGAGATACACTGCAGGCTTTCGGGTAAATAAAGTCCATATAAGTAGAAAGCTGGAAAGTAGTGAACATATAACAATGGCGGTCTCTTAATCAGGATGTGTTACCGTCCCTTCCTGATAGGGTCCGTGTGGGCGACATTGCACACCTTCTAACTGTCTGTGGGGTTGAAAGCGTCATACGGATTCCTAGCCGCCTTCCACTTTGTTTACACTGTCATCAGATTGGAGTCATCGATAATAATTGCAGAACTCAATGTTGTGATAACTGTCAACGCTTTGGTCACTCGTTCGAATGCTAAGTGGTGACATATACTACTAAATTACGGCACCACACTGAGCACTTAATCAGACAATAGCTTACAAGAACATTTTTTGCAAGCCGCGAAAGTTCTGGGCGCTACAAAAGACGCTCCGTACCTCAGATGCGGCAGGATAAAAAAACGGTTCCTGAAGACGCATACGAAATTTAGGGCTGATACAAACGCGGAAAGTGTCACGAGGGAAGGATCAATCGAGCCATGCAAGCAGCCGAACGAAAAGTTGCTCTGCGAAGCCTCTAACAAAGGGCGGAGTCCCTACGAGAAATCTATGTGTGTAGAGCGTATAAAATACAATTGTAAGGTGCAGATATTTGTTTTCAGGGAAAATAAGTTTGTCTGGGTGGATGTTTTATCTCTACCGATCGGTTGGCCCACATCGCTGTTGGGTGCCGCTAGCGGTCATTCTTTCACCACTTTCAGAACCAAATTAATACTATAGTTCCTTGTTTATAAGACAGGCGCATACTCGTGGCCGCAGATAGGACACAGAGTATTTTCATTTTCAATGAAATAACAATATATATTTTCCCAATGGTAGACTGTCTCTTTAACACTGCATGCCAAGGCAACCAAAAATGTCCTTTTAGCGATGTCGAAAAATCGTGAGTTTTCCTTTAATTGTCTTAAGCTGCCGTTCAAACTAGCTGGCCGTTGAAGAGAGTCAGGAGGTATCTCAGAAAGGTACCAGCACGTTTGCTTGGCAGGAGACAGACATGGCACAGCAGTCCTCTCATGCCGTGTTTGCACGCACTAGGCATCTGAAATTATTCATATACCTTCGCCCAATTGCTAATTTACGGACAAAAATACAAATAATAAAGGCGCTTCGCTTACACGTGAACAAAATGCGCTGAAAATCCAGGTTTACGCGAGTCATGAATGCAGCACTAAAACGTCACAAGTGAATCACAATTCAGAGAAAATCGCTTCTTCTTTCAATTAACTGTGTTCGGCCTCCAGAAATTAGCGACGAATTATCTTCAGTAATGTTGCGAGCTGCACTCTCCTACTTCTACGTCCCCCTTTCTCCCCTTCGTGTTTCTGTCCATGGCGGAAGCGATAGCCGTTCTCGCCCCTCCCCCCCCTCTCCCTGCTTACTAGGTGAAGCTACAAAAGAAGCTTGCGCGGTAAAATAAACGTTCATTTATTGCCCTAGTCTTCGGTTGTCTGCGTATGCTTGCCGGGGCCGAGCCGCCAGTTATGTAACAAGTAAATTCATTCGTACGAGTATAAAAGCGTCACTTCGAAACGAACCTATCGCAATAAAATCCACTCACATGTTGAGTGTAGGAAACTAGCAGTGTGTGGTGCCGGTAGAACCTTCGAAATGCGCCACCTGCAGTTGCTACCAATATTATTGCACGCAGATAAATTGGCAACCAGCCGTGTTGAAAGACGACACAATATTCCATACATAGATAGCAGCATTATCCCCAGACCTTGCAGCGCCTTCCATTGGGCGGCGAACAAAACTGGAGAGCGAGTGACCTCAAGAGAAGAGTATAAAAGACGGGGCTTGGTAGCGGCACGTGAAGCCATGGCTCGCATTTCCCGCGGGCGTCGATTCTGTTTACTAAAATAAAACATCATTTGGTTATAGTTGGTATATATTGCTGAGGCTAAAATTACAGCCTAAATGCACTTCCTCGTCCTTCTCACTACTTCTTTACTTCTGTGTCCCTGCAGCCATCTGAATATGATTTCATGTCTTCGCGTAGTACACTATCATCCATGTCACACCTTCCGGTTTTAGAGCTATTGTTGTGTGCGCATGCGCGGTAAGGTTGCCTAGGGCTTATACATGCATTATGGCGTATGAAACAATGAAGGAGTTGTTAGTGAGTGCTTGTGTTGTACGTTTCTTTTCTTCGTGGGTGTCTTGTGCGTTCGCGCTGTAATTCTAGCCTCAGGATTCTGGTCACGGTGTAAGATACATACTGTGATTCTGGTTCAGCCATCTCGATTCTCCCCTCCTATGGCATAAGCCCAGAAGAGCCAAATCGTTCACCCTGGCTCGCACCACCACAAGCTACGGCATGCTCTTCTTCCCTGGCCGACCGGCCCCGATTGGTGCGGCGCTAAAACCTCAAAATGGAAAATAAGCGCGGGTCGCCAGCGATACGACGCAAACGAAGCGCTTTATATTTTGCAAAATGGCCCTTGTCTCGCATAATTTTAATTTCGCCACGTGTGGGGCCCTGTGAGTTTCACCCAACGCTGCGTGCGCTTGTATATTGCCATTAGAATCCTTGAGATCGAAAGATCCATGGCGTAATGGCCTAAGGCAGCGCGCTGCGGAGCGAGGGGTCACTGTTTCGAATCCCGGTCGCGCGCGTCAGAATTTTTTTCTGCTGAAATACTTTTATTTGTGGCTTTTATTTATATATACATCTATATACATATACGGGACATGACGGCGACAGCAACGGCAACGGAAAAAAATCAGCCGAGAGTGTCCATATAATTGCTATAGCGAAACGTGAAAATCCTGTCCTGTACGTCATGATACCCTTTCCTCCAGTCACGTAAACGCATACTAGTATAGCACGGGCCGCTGTATGCGTGTATACGCCACAGGTGATTCGCAGTTTATATATACCCAGGTACGGCGAGAATAGACATTTTTAATTTAAGACATTGTTTACTCTTAAGAAAATGTGGCTTCGAGCGCGTTGACCCCGCTAATGAAAAAAAAATAAGACGGCTGATCCCTCCGTCATAGGAATCGGTATAACACGAAAGTAAAATGTATTGTCACAAAAGTAGTTGATTAGTTATAGTGCATTGGTATATGAGAGCTTGTATTAGAGCACTGCACCGGCCGGATTTATCGGCCCGGGCCAGGCCCGGGCCCGCTTTATGAAACCCGAGCCCAGCCCGGACCCGTGGTACCAAGCTCAGGCCCGGCCCGGGCCCGGGCGTACATGAACGAACGCAGCCCGAGCCCGGCCCGGCCGTTCATTACTAAACTTATCCAGGGCGCGCGTGTTCATGACCAGGTGATTTAAAGCTTACACAAGCCTTAACATCAGCAATTCGACCCGAAGGATAGCCACATATAATGCGGTCTACTCCTCTATAGGCGCAACGAAGGACGCGAGCATCAAATATATTTGTTTACTTACAGATTGTACCGCATGTGCTTGTACCGTATGTGCTACCGTATGTGATTGTACCGTTTTTTGTATAATTCATTTTTCCTCACGCTGAAGCCATGTTCGTTTTTGTGGAAAAGAAAAAAAGTAGGACTTCAACTGTTTTTCTGTTTACTTTGCTAAGCTTTTTAAGAGCCAGCTCTTTGCACGCGTGACTTCATCTTGGTACAGAATGCCTTAGACCATACAATGCATACCGTTCGTGTGTGGTCGAAGGCCCGACTTAGGCCTTTGAATGAGCGGGCCCGAGTCCGCCCGGCCAGCAGCCTCAAGCCCGGGCCCGCCCCAGGCGCGCACTTTGAAGCCCGAGCCCATCCCGGGCCCGCCGGAAAACGCTTCGGACGGCCCGGCCTGCGCCCGCGCCCGTGCAGTGCTCTAGCGTGTATAATGTCTATTAGATGTGTAGCATCTTATAGCGGAGTTCAATCCGGTGGTGGTGGTGGTGGTGTGCGGCGTGACCACCCTTCCTGCGCATGCGCAAACCTTCTCCACTTCCCCTCTCCACTCCCTCTCTCCCTTTCTCTCTCCACATCACCTCTCCATTTCCCTTCCCCTCTCATTTCCCTTTCCCACCCCTTCCACTACCCCTCTCCACCCCTCCTCTCCCCTCCCCTTTCTCCTTCTACCCACTCTCCCCTCCCTTTCTCCTCCCCCTCTCCACATCACCTCTCCTCTTCCTTTCTCCTCCCCCTCTCCACATCACCTCTCCTCTTCCTTTCCCCTTTCCCTTTCCCCTCCCCCTCTCCACTTCCCCTCTCCCCTTTCCACCACTCCACCTCTGAAACGCGGGCTCTACATGCCGAAACACTGCTGCGCATCGCATCATGGTCCCCTTTAGCGGTAGATGGTGTGATTTTTTGTTGTTTGGCAGATATAGCACCAGTTTATGTGGACGCACCCATGTTGACGCCTGGTGGCACATCTCCGTATAGAGAACCAACGCTCCTGGTCATCATTTACCCTTGTGGTAGCTGAAGTTGTCAAGGTATACCTGGACACCGCAATATGGTGAATCCCGCGCAAAGACGGCATGAACAAGCACATAGTAAACCCTTACTCGATAGGCACTACTTCAAAGCGTCGTGAAACGCGACGAGCGTCGTGTCTTTCGTCTAGTCTGGCCGTTAATTCTCACAGGGCGAGCGGGGAATGCGGTGCGACAGCCAGGCGAGCGTCGGAGAACTTTTAGGAGCTTGCTCCTTTTGCTGGGGGGTTCTCTCGTCCCTCCTACTGTGTACGGTAGTTCTCTCAGAGCGGAGCACGCGCTCAAGTGCACGATCAAGGGCGCGTGCTCCGCCGAGAGCGGAGTACGCCGAGAAGAAGAAGAAGCCGAAGAAGCTAAGGCAGCAGCACGGAGGGCTCGCAATGCAGCAGCATGCGGGCTCACCGCCAAGACCTTGCGGTGAGAGCTCGCGAGGCCGAAGAGAGACGCCAGCGCCGACAGCGAGCACTAGCCACTGCCCGCACGGAGGCGGCGGCAGCAGCGAGGGCTCGCGATGCCGAAGCTGAACGGACTCGTCGAGAAGCGGACCCGGAGGCGGCACGGGACCGCGAGGCCGCAGCGAAGCGGGCGCAGAGAGAAGCGGACCCCGCGTGGAGAGCCCGCGAAGCAGAAGCCATTATACTAAAAGGAAAACGTTCCCCCGAGCTTGTCTGATCCGTAAATAAGCTCTTGAACAAAATTTATTTACTGCATCAATATGTAAATTTATGCATACAGTGCATCGATACGTAGATGATAAGCATTGTGTCACAACATTGTGTTATAATCATTGTGGTTATACAGTCACGCCACAACAAATCTCGTGTCCCTTCTTTATATGGTGATGATAGAGCAGATGTACAGAGGATTCACGGTTTACCGGATTTAACCTCTGGAGCCAGCTCCTTCATCATCATTCACTTGCGGATATGCTCTGATTTTGTCGTTATGGATGGATGGTATTAGCGAGGCTTGGGCTAAAGCTGCCACCTCGCTGTGTGTTAAAGCGTTGACAAAATTACACTTCTCCTATTGCAAACACGCCGAATGGGGCGGTCGTAGCAACGACACGTTGCCAGACCTAATTACGGCGGAAACGGGGTTTTATTTTCCAGCCTCGTGGCAAACATGTCACCGCCCCGTTATACAGGGGATGCTCATAACATCCCCTGTATAACGGGGAGGCAGGGGACGCTCATAGCAGCCATCCATCCAAGAGCACTATGAGAGGGAAGTGTGAAAGACAAAAGGTGCGTTCGTGTAGCCTCCATTATGTTTTTGGTGGCAGTTCAGTAGGCCAAATGCCCGCCTGCAGTCGTACCGGACCGAGAGGTCATGGGTTCGACTCTTGTCAATAGAAGTTTTGTATAGTTCTTTTTTTGCATCTGATGGCGGTCATTTCGCTAACGTATTTCCGTGACGGAAATACGTTAGGAAGGTCTTGGTGGACCTCAGCATAAAACACTTTCGTGCTAACAAATGAAAACAAAAATTCCAGCGGAAATCGAACCCAATCATTCTGCGTGGCATTCAAGTGTTCTACCACATGTTCTAATTGCTTAGAAATGTCCTAACGTCTTAGAAAAGACATCCTATGCAGGCGTATGTCTGTGCAACGTTAATTGTGGATCGAAATTGATGACAAGACGATAAACATTACTTAAACACTCGTATGATACAGACGTCATGCCGGGGTAACGTCAACTGCGGTTCCAGTGTTGGCTCCGCTTTTAAAGCAGTCTAATAAACATTCAATTTGTATTCCTATGGTTCAGAAAGCGATATTCAAGCGTTGCTCGGCTCCGGATGAATACGACTCCGGATGAAAGTTGCTTATTATATTCACATTGCCGCACCGTAGCGTGCACTTCATTTCTATAAAACTAACATGTGTGATCTAACGCAATTGCTGATGTTGTGGCAGACCGTAAGATACCCTTTAAATGGCAGTGTAGTCCGCGTGCCTGATAAGCCCCCGATGTGCACACAACTAGTTCATTTACAAATTCATGTCGATCTACCTCGTAACGTTTGAGTCGAAGCGAAAAAATTACAGCTTGGGCAGTTTCACGCTGACGGCTTCGCATAAAATCGATTTCCACAATGGGTGGAATCTGCAGATGTTTTTTAACAGCGAAGCTATTTAGGAAATTGTTCTTTGTTCACCCCACACAAAAAAAGAAGTGGCATCATCATAAACGGGTATGCGCCACAGAAATTGGGTGAATCCCACTACTCATCACCGGTGCACTAAAAATGAAGAAGGCAATAGTTAGCCCAACAAACGGGTATGTGCCAGAGAAATTTGTGCGGTCAATCAGAAAACTATCATCGTCATAAACGCGTATGTGCCACAGAAATTGTCCAAAACTCACGACACGCTACATCCACTAAAAATGCGTGCGCATTACCATAGTCACGCCATGGTCACGTGATATTTTGTGGTTACAAAAGCCAGTGTACAACTCACGCGTAACCGTACGCAGCCACGGGTCGCTCGAAGATAAATCTCACTCCCGATGAAGAAGCCGCGATTCGAGAAGCAGCTCTATCGGGAAAAACAACGTTTCCAGGGCCTCCCAGTGCCTTTCAGCGCACTGGGTGGCATTGGAAACGCTGTACAGTGTGTCCCAGTGTTATACAGCGCGCTGGGAGGCACTGGGACAGACTGTATAGCGTGGCCAGTGCCGCCCAGTGCGCTGAAAGACGCTGGGAATACTGTACCCAGTGACCCAGTGTCTTACAGCGCACTCGGAGGCACTGACCACGCTGTACAGTGTCTACCCACGCACTGGGAACACTGGCAGCACATTGGAAAAAAACTGGGCGCGCTGGGTGGAATTCACCTAAGGTTTGGAATTGGTGGAATTCACATAGGAAACTTATCGAATATCTTCAAAATATTATTCTATTCTGTGTCCAACAAATATGTAGCTTTAGTTTTAGTTAAGCGACGGAGGTTTGTATACGCTAAAGCAATCATCTGTCGAGCGCTCGCGTGCGCGCTTTCTCTGAAGTGTGTGATCAAGTGTCGTAAATGTAGTTCATATAACTGCATCGAAACAACTTATCATTCTCAACACAATATGACATAAGTATTAGTCTGTTAATAACATGAACTTACTCTAACAGCCAGTCCTTCCATATGGGCTCGTACCGCTGAAAGCCGCACATCACCGGCAACAGCGCGCCAATGCAACACTCAACCTCGGCGTTTTTAGCTTCTGATTTGTACAGTCGAAGGTGAAAATATGGCCACGCTTGAGTCAGGTAGGATCTAAACTACATTTGAACGGTTATTAGATTCTTCGTAATTGAATATACACGTTCTCACAGCGATCGTGGCGCACGGAGTACAGCTCTAAGCCTAGCGGTCGGTTCGGCTAGGATGAACTACTGCGGCTGTATAATACGCGGAACGTAAACAAAAAGGACAAAAAAATACGTTCAAACGGGTGACAAAAACTAAAGTGTTCAGTGTGCAGGTGAGATGCACATTGATTTTACATAGGTATGACTAACTGCTTAGCGAGTCAGTGTTATTGCCGCAACACATCTGCGTTTACGCTAATATTTTTTGCGGCAAAACGTGCCACATAGACGTTCTAATCCTAGGCAGCACATAAAAAACAAATTAACTACCTTCTCTTAAGTTCTCGCGAGCACGAAGAGACTGAAATCTATGTTTCTAAATGACAAAACTGAAAATACTGGGTACCGGAAGTAGTTATACCATGACGGAAAAAGCCACCGACTCTCGTCTTCCAGGTGTGGTGCAGCGGTAACGTGTCAGATTCAGAATGTATGGTGCGTCGAGGTGGTGGGTTCGAATCCTTCTCGCTGTTTTTTTCTTTTTTTCTGGCGGTTTTTTCTTTTTTTAACGGCAATGGCAGCGTCTATTGAATCCGGATTATCATGCCCGAGAAACGGAACAGAAGTGACTGCGGTGGCACAAATATTTCATGGCTTCAAAACGGCGCAACAAGGAAGCCATGCATCTGCACCAACTCGCCCAATTGTCAGTGCTGCAAATATCTCAAATTCTTCAGCCTCTAATTGCTTAAAAATGGCTCAAAGCTTGCACTAAGCCGCGCAATGCTCGGGACACAGCGAAGCTGATCGGTCTCATGCGTCGTAACAGCAAAGTTCAACCTCACTGCAGCCGAGGTCAATCGAAGTTCAAGCAAAAGTTCAGCACCACTACAGCCAAGTTCAGACCAAATTTAACCTCGCTACAGCCAAGTTCAAGCAAAAGTTCTGCGTACATACAGCAAACAATAAGCATGAGACCGATCAGCTTGGCTGTGTATCAAGAATTCCGGGCTTAGGGAAACCATTGAGCCATGTTTAATCGCGAGAGCAATTATATCGACACTCTCGGCAAGTTTTTGCCGTCACCGTCATGAAACGTATATAAATAAAGAAATAAATAAATAAACATACATATATATATATATATATATATATATATATATATATATATATATATATATATATATATATATATATATATATATATATATATATATACGCCGCAAAGAAAAACAATTCAGAAATGTTTTTGAAGCGCGGAACCGAACGAGCGCTCTCTCGCTCCGTAACGCGCGCAGCGTTAGACGGTTACGTCGCAAGACGGACGTCTTTCAACATGCTAACGATGATCTATTTATATACACCATTTACTTCAGCGTGATTTCTTGGTCACCGGCGAGATGGTGCGAAGGGCTCGAGGGGCTCGCTCTAAAGGTCGTCGGCCCGTTCTTTTCGATGCGCACGCGCCTCCTGCCTCGCCAGGCGCACTTTGCCCTACAGGGCGTGGTGTCCTGCGCGCGCGCTTATCTCGTGAAAGGGGTGGTTTGTATGTAGTGTGCTTTCTTCGCGATGTCCACGCTGAAGTTAGAGAGCGTACGACGATCACTTCGCTCGCTGCAGCGGCTGCGTTTCCAAAGGGAGCATCCTGTTCAAACAGAAAGAAGTAACAACCGTCACAGTTGTTAAATCGCGCTCCTCCTGTGTAAACCTGTGCTGTCGTTTCGTCCGCCCTTTTTTATGTTTGAGCAGCGCGCTTTAAGTGTGGAGCTGTGGCACTTGATAGTTCGCGCTCGTCTGCGTCTGTCATTTTTGTGCGCCCGTTGCGCTTGGAATTTCGATCTACTTTCAGTTCTTCGCGTCACATTCCAATTTGTTGTTATTGGCCGCGAGATCGAGTGGAGTCACCGCCTGACGGCTTCTGGCTGAACCGCGCCTAGTGTGGATTGCTCCATGCGTAGTCTGCTAGCCACGTTGTGTTTGCATGTGCGCGTACGTCATGCAGGTCCTCAAAAGGCGGTTTGTTCCGTTGCGTTAGTGCAACTTTCACCGCTCGTACGTATGCCTAACACGATGTAAAGAAGCATTTGGCCTTGATCGGCTGTATATGTACTGTAATAATATCAGTCAGTGCACTTGTCGAGAGTGCTGTGTGTGGTCGTCGTACCCTCCGTTCACGAGAGTCGTAGTAGGTGCCGCTCTGTGATCCAAGCGCACTGCAAAATGCACTTGGCTTTGTCCTAAAGATGAGAACTATTAAATATCATGTGAATATAGGCTTTTAGCGGCTCGGTGGTAAAAAAAGAAAGGCTCTCATGCTCTTGCGCGTCGTGGTTAGGTGTATAACTTCGGGACTGTGGTTTATAGGTTACGCGACGAGCTGTGTACTGTCCTGATCTCACTACAGAGAAATATTTCTCTGAAGTCGCGTCTGACTCTTCGGTACTTAAATTGTCCCCTAAAAGTGACAGAAAATGGAATGACACGGAAATCGCAAAACTGAGTTGCCTTGCGCAATTTTAACTTGTGGCGAAATTTATACAAAAACGCCCGTGTATAGTAGATTACGGTACGCGTTAACGAGCCCTGATGGTCAAAATCAATCCAAAAGGCGTACTTTACATTTATGCCGTAGTAATTTCGCACGAAGCCACATCTTTTTTTCTTTAGATTATCTTAATTGAGCGTTTGTGTTGCGCTGTTATAGATTAATAGGTTCTGGTTATGTTACATATGTTCTTCTTCATTTAAACAATTTATCGAGTTAACTGCTGCACTGCAACGCAACAGTCACGCTATAAATACTCGTAATGTAGGAGGATGGCTTATACCGCGCTTTCGCACTGATTATATATAAACTTCAGTCATTGAAATATAACCTCCCATGTATTTTAATAAGCATAAACATTTACATAAACCTGCGCTAAATACATTACGTGAAATATTTCTGAATTACTAATGTATTCATACATTTCAATTATTTCTTAATGTTGTACTACATTTCACTGTATATTGTTGTATATGATTAGCTACCATGCTTCTCTTTTATTATATTGTGTTGATATTATTGTTTCGTGTAGTTTACTGCCAGAATTACAGGTGTACTATTGCTGTCTTTTTCCTTGTATTTGTACTATTACAATTTCTTTTCTGTAAATAAATTTGAGTATTCTGTTAGTGTTGTTTGTTGTTAGAACTGTGTTTATTCAAAAATCACTCCCTGTTACGCTTACACGGGTATTGTTGTATAGTTTGTTTTTGAAAATATTTTTTTGTACCATGTGTGATATATCTTGTACATTTGCTGCAAATATTTTTACCTGTCACTTGTTGTCATGTAATTGGTCTTCTGGGCCCTAGTCAAGCTGTTTCATTACAGCTTTTAGCCCAAGAGACCATCCAGAATATAATGTTTTCGTTTTATTCTGGAAAATAAAGAGAATGAGAATGAGAGAATTCACGGAAGGCAGCGGACATTATTCGCATTAAAAAACGTACTTTGGTCCCGTGAAATAACCGGGCCTTTGCTCCATTACTGTCGTGCAAGTAATCAATCGAAGAAAGTTCCGTGCTGAACCGTTACCTTTGTGTACAGTTACTCGAATAAAAACAAGCGTGTGCGTGTTCAACGTCTCCGTAGCGCTAAAGCGCTGTCAGCCACGTAGCTTCCCACAGGAAACCTATCAACTGTCCAACATTTCATGGAGAACTGAATACGAAATGCGGATGAACATTTGAGCACACAGTGCACAAAGTGTTATTTGAACTCATCGTGCAGGAATACGGGCTTTCTTTTTGTTGGGAGGTATCCAGATGAACAAGAAGTAAATACTTAATTCAGTCGCGCTACATCAGGCGTAGTAGGTGGAACACAAGCTAAACATGTACACATAAAACAACA
Source organism: Rhipicephalus sanguineus (assembly GCF_013339695.2). Taxonomy (NCBI): domain Eukaryota; kingdom Metazoa; phylum Arthropoda; class Arachnida; order Ixodida; family Ixodidae; genus Rhipicephalus; species Rhipicephalus sanguineus. The sequence goes on from NC_051184.2 coordinate 103,326,746, forward strand.
AGAAAACGTCATCCATTGCGAAGACGCCAACTGTTGCCGAAGGCGAGCAACCCGTTCGTTGGCAGAATGCGTTTCTCTCACAAGTAATAGTAACGTTCGGCGCTTCGGGCTATAATTCGGGAATGAAGAGCGCACATATTACACTACAGTCAACGCATTTTGCTTGCCGGAAATTGGGCCAAATCGCCCACAACGAAGCGCTGTTCTGTGCGTTTGTATACGCCCCGATAACCGCCTATCCACACTAGTGCGGCGACGGTGCCGCCACCTGTAGCCCGATCTCGCGGCGAATAGCATTCATTGTGTCGCCGTTGGGGCGAAACTGTGACTTTTTTTAGGAAAGTGGTTTGCGATTCAGAGCACTACTTTGGGAAAGCAGTAAGTAGCCCCAGTTATCGCTGTAAGGTTCAAGAAATCAAAACCGTCCGTCTCAACGGAGCCGAATGAAGAGAAGTTACAAGAGGCTGGTCTTCCATTTCAGCAGTCATTGTGGCGCAGATTGGTGGTATAACTTGTTTTCTCATATTATAGGTTTACTTTGAAAGTCCGCTCGACTATGACAACCAACGAAGTTTTTTCCGTAGGAAACGCGAAACCTTCTATATAACTCTCGATTGTTAAGGGCAGACGCCGCGGTAAGGCCGGTGTTACCACTACAAACGGTGTCCGCTTCCGCACGGGACTTTTACTGAATCATGACAGTAGGGCTACAGAACCGGCAGGTTGGGTTTAGCTGAAGAACAGCAAAGGTTGCGCTACAGATCTGCTCGTCTTGTGTTGTTTCTGAAAGGCTCAGCTTGTCAACGGTCCCGATGCCACGGTTCAGGGCTCAAATATTTTTCAGGGCCTTAATGTGGGGCTGTTCGAAATCGAAATCGATAGGGAAGGGGTGAGACAAAGGAAAAATACAGAAACTTTTACCCTATCTGGTAAGTGGAAACAAGTGAAGCTTGTCGCATAGGGTTAGCACAGATGGCACGATGCATGGATCTATTAGTCTCCCTTTTACGACGGGGCAGTGACATGTGCTCCACCAGGCTCGACAAAAAGAAAAGGAAATAAAGAACAAAGAAAACGCCAGGCCTGCGCTGAAACCTGAGCACAGTCACCGTTGGGAAGCACCTACTAAGCCATTATTCGTCATTCTGCGGGGAAGCGAGGCACCAGCTACACGTCTGTAAGGCATTATGTGCACTTTGTTGACGCGACGACTGATGACGATGAAGAATTTTGGCTAAGCCCTTTGTATTGGATGGGAAGCTTTAAACGGCCCACCAGTTACGCAATTTGCATTGCGTGACGCCCTGTCGCTATTTCTCTCTCATGTCATGCTGTATAACATACGTTGACGTGGGAGAGAGAGGGGGGGGGGGCGAAAAACTTTACTGAGACCCCGAGGAAAAGGATGATGTGCTTATGGGCTTCTTTGGCAACCAATACAAGTGCACTTGCGAGGAACCCACTACACTATAAATCATTTTAATTTCTGAGAAGTAGGGAAACAGGCACTATGCCATTTTTAGACATTCTACGGAGAGCCGTGGTACCTTCTAAACGCATTTAGGGCATTATGCGCTGTCTTGCTGCTGTGCCTGATGACGATGAATAATTATGAAGAGTCCTTTGTAATGTGTTGGAAGCATTCAATAACCTTCTCTTTGCGCAATTCGCATTGTGTGACGCCTGGTTGCAGAATTCACGTTTTGCGACGCTTGGTGCTTATTTTACTCTTCTACCACGCTATATTTATTTATTTATTTATTTATTTATTTATTTCAACATAATGCAGCCCCGCAGGGCTATCGCAGGAGTGGGCAAATGCATACATACATAGAAGAGCATAATACATACATATATACATAGCAGAGCATAACAAGTGCGCTGAACATCAATGGTTAGTAATATACAATAAGAAGTCATCGAGTGATAAAGATCGAACGTAACCGGGCAGCGCATTCCACAATTCAATAGAATGAACAAAAAAACTATATTTAAAAGCCACCGTACGATGGATAAAAGTAGTCATGTTCAACTCATGGTAATTTCGGGTGGTTGTTGGTCTAGCAGGTGCGATGTATTTGCTGAGTAGGGGAAACCGTGGAGAATTAATTAAGGTATAAAGAAACTTCAAACATTCAACGTGACGACGGGAAGAGAGACTGGTAAGCTGTAAGATAGGAAGATGGGAACTAGGTGAAAAATACCTGTCAAAGCGACGATAAATGAAGCGTACTGCTTTCTTCTGAACAGATTCTATTTTGTTGATATCCGACATCTTGTGTGGGTTCCACACAACAGAGCCATATTCCAATATCGGACGAACCAGTGTTTTATAAGTGAGAAGTCTTATGCTGAGAGGTGCTGAACGTAATGTGCGTTGCAGGTAGCCTAACTTTCTAAGCGCACGGTTGCACATGAGTTCGATGTGATGAGACCAAGATAAATCCTGAGTGAAAAGGAGACCTAGATATTTGTATTGCGAAACATTTCCGAGAGGGCAACCATTAAAGGAATAGGTAAATGGAGGGGGGGAAGAACGCTTGGTAAATGACATGGATACAGTTTTTCGAAAGTTGATTTGCATTTGCCAAGTGTCACACCATGATTGAAATGATGCAAATGAATCGTTAAGGATGATCTGATCATGAGCAGTTTTAATCGTATTTTTTTTAATTGAATTGTTTATTCACAACAACAAGGTTGCGAGGATGACCAGGCAAAAAGCTGCATTGAGCAGCTTGAGGGGAACCTGGCCACCTCATACACTGGGCGGCTTCACAGCGGTCGAACACACGATATACATAATCAATGGACTAACTAAAACAGAAAAACAATAAACATCCACGGTCGGAAATAAATAAACAAGGTTATTGTGGAAACATATGAAAACAAGGGAAAGAAATTAGGCGAAGTGTTAAAGGCATATAAAAAGACAAACAAATGGACCCATGGCAGCACAAGCAATCACATAAATACATCGCGTAGCCTTTTTAACGACAGAGTTGATACACTGAGACCATTCTCTTTGTATAATTGATTTAGAGCAGCAGGTAAACAAAACTGTAGCATTTGGTCACCGTATTTAGTTCTGTTTTTGTTAACGATCCAAGGTTCTAAATAACGAAATTTATAAAAAGAATTATGTTGCTGTAAGGATGCCAATTTCGTTAAAGCGTTATCATTCTTACTTTTTTCCATTCTATACATGCGGCAAAGCCTATATGTGTACAAAGATTCAATTTTTATAGTTCTAAGCTTTGTAAACAAAGGAGCAGTATGCCAAAGATATGGCACCCTGGAGACAAGGCGTATTGCTCTTTTTTGTAATACCGTCAGCTTGCGAATGTTCTCAGCTGAAGTCGTACCCCAGACTAGAATTCCGTATTGAACTAGGGAAAGAAACATTGAATTATATAACATCATATTAATGGATGTAGGAAGATAGTTACAATGGCGACGCATAGTACCTATTGCTCTAGATAATTTACCAACTAAGTGATTCACTTGGCAATCCCACGACATAGTTTCAGAGAAATATACGCCAAGCGATTTGAAAGACGATAGTATTTCTATTTCGGTATTATTTAATTTAATGGGGGATAGTTGAAATTGTTTGTTGCGTGGATGAAACAGTATGATACAAAACGCAGTCATCAGCATACATGCGGATTTTAACAGGAATATTACTTGGCAGATCGTTAATGAAAATCAGAAATAGGAGTGGGCCTAATATTGAACCTTGTGGGACGCCAGACGTTACAGTACAAGTGGAGGAATGAGAAGACTTGAAGAGTACATACTGAGACCTATTGGATAGGAAAGAAGAAATCCAGTTTACTAATGCTTCGTTTTTAAGAATAACAGTGAGCTTTTTTAGCAGTTTGTAATGTGATACAGTGTCGAAAGCTTTGGAAAAGTCTATGAATATTGCGTCAATTTGATCACCAGCATCAAGGGCCTGGAGGATATCATGGGTGAATTCACTGAGCTGGGTTATGGTACTAAACCCGCGGCGAAAACCATGCTGGGCATCAGATAAAACATTATTGCAATCTAAAAATGTTATGATTTGCTTGAAGATTATGTGTTCGAGTATTTTACAAGAATGGGATGTGATAGAGATGGGTCTGTAGTTCAATAAGGAGTGCTTTTTTCCGGATTTGAATAACGGAAGAATTTTAGCCGATTTCCATGCTGTAGGGACAACAGACGTCGAGAGAGATTTCTGAAAGATAATAGTTAAATACCGACTAGTCCATAAGGAGTACCTAAGGAGGAATTCATTGTCTATGTTATCAGGACTACCTTTCTTCTTCGGATCGAGTTTTAAAATGAGATTCAGCACACCCTGGTTTGAAACAACAATATCGTCAATAGAACTAGGAGTATGCCCTATGAAAGGAGGAACAACGGAGTTATCGAGTGTAAAAACAGATTGAAAGTAATCATTAAATGCATTTGCAATAAGAGCAGTATCACCCGTAACTGTGTCATTTATTTCAAATGTATCAGTGGTAGAATCCATTGGCAGGACAGACTTCCAAAATTTACGTGGATTATTTCTAAGCAAACCGGGAAGTGTAACTCGAAAGTAAAATTCACGAGCAGCATTAGTTTTGCTTCGAAGTTCCTCCTTTAGAGCAATGAATTGTGCGGCAAGAACAGCATCACCAGCTCGTTTAGCACGCCGCAAACGCCCAAGTCGTCGCGACAGGTGCAAAATTTCCCGTGTAATCCAAGGCAGCTCTGGATTCGTCTTTTTTGTTTTTAACGGTACAAAACGCATGATACACTTTGAAACAAGGTCACTGAAAAAATTAGTTAAAGTATCAACATCATCAAAAATACTAATTGCTTCAAACTGGGCGAAAGATGTGCTAAGTGCATCAATAATACCAATATCATCAGCGTGGCTCATATTGCGGAAAGTAGAATAAATGTATCGGGCTTTCGGTACCGGACAAGAAATAGATGCAAAAACAGCTTTATGATCCGATATGCCATCCACAACAGTGCACGCATAACCATAATCGCAGACTCTAGGGCTGAAGAAGACAAGATCTAAAATCGCCGTGCCTCTTGTGGCGTCGCTGACTATTTGCTTTAGGCCGGAAGTTAGTGAAAAGTTCATCGTTTCTCTGTACAGTTGGGAAGCATGACCTAGCGGAGATAACGATGTCCAGTTTATATCGGGGACATTAAAATCGCCCATACATATTAGATTTGGCGAATGAGGAACTATTTCTTGGACGAATGCACTCAAGGAAACCAAAGAGTCCGCAATCAGGTTAGGTGGACGGTAAAGGACACCAACAACAAAAGTCAATGTTTCAAAATAAACTTTACACCAAACCGATTCGGTTTGAGACGGAGCATCAAGCACAGAAAACTTTAAGTCAGAATGTAAATATAAAGCAACGCCACCGCCTCTACCATCGATCCGATCACTTCTTATAACATTGAAGCCCGGCAGCGAAATCTCGGCATCACAAATTTCGTTATGAAACCACGTTTCCGTGACACCGATGACATGAGGGGAGTAGGACAAAGTTAGTGACAAAAAGTCAGGAAACTTGTTCACTAAACTTCTTGCATTAATATTTAAAATACGAAGATTATCGGGGAAATCACGGGAGCGTCAACAAGAAGTAGGAGTAGTGGCCGAAGGAGATGCCATCGCTACAGTATCGTGATTACGAGACTGAAAAATTGTGTTAGACTGCACGTCCCAGTCGTAGCGTATGTTATCAATGAACACGTGATCGTAAACAATGCGCACGGAAGAGCCGCTGTTGCAATGGGTTCTGGTTGCCTCCCATAGCTTTCTTCTGATAAAACGAACGTTGTTAGAATAGTCTTCAGATATGCGTTGATCGGAGCCCTTTAGCTTAGATGCGTTTTTAAGAATATGAATTTTTTCTCGAAAATCCAGCAGTCTGAAAATGATAGGGCGGGTGCGACCTGTGTGACGTCTACCTAACCTATGGCACCTTTCGATTTGTGGGCAATCCATGCTCAGCGTTTCCGTAAGAAATTTTGAAACAACGTTGGTCACTGCCCTGTTATCATCATCTGGAGATTCAGGAATACCATGAAGAATCAAGTTATTACGGCGGAGTCTATTTTCTAGGTCATCGTTCTGAGCCATGAGCGTAATCACCTTCTTATTAAGAGAACAAACTGAGCTTTTTAAATCGTCTACTATTGTTTTAGGTGCGTTAGACACGGTACTAGACGACTCTAGAGCGTTAAGTCATATTGCATATGTTAATGTTGTTCCTTCCCGACATGACACCTGTATAGGACCTTTTGCAAAGCAGTTTCAAGCACCGGCATCGCTCAGAGGTTGAACACGGGGCCTCCCACGCAGAGGTCCCAAGTTCGAACCTCGTTCTATCCTATAATTTTTAATGCGAAGCATTTCTTAGCGAACCCCAGGCACTTTGGGCGTTTCTATCTATCTATCTATCTATCTATCTATCTATCTATCTATCTATCTATCTATCTATCTATCTATCTATCTATCTATCTATCTATCTATCTATCTATCTATCTATCTATCTATCTATCTATCTATATAGCTCCCTACGTCTGGGCGCTCTCATGGTCATCTCCATAACTTGTAATATACCAAAATTGGCACAGCATGGGATCAGTGTATCACGAACACGATTCACTGGTCACTACATGAATAACGCAAAATACCTGTTGCGTATGTCATGAAACCCTTTCTCTCAGTTACGTGTGGCACATACCCGCATATCAGAGTTCATCTTATGTGGGTATGTGCCACAGGTGATACAGAATCTCAACCAACACAGTAACCGCGAACACGCACATTGACACGCGAGGAAAGTGATAATATTAACAATTGTTAAAGTTTTCTGTCCCAAAACCACGATATGATTATGAGAGACGCCGCAGCGACAGGCTCCGGAAATTTTGACCATCTGGTATTATTAACCGTGCACCGAGATCGCACAGTACACGGGCATCTAGCATTTTAGCTCCATGGAAATGCGACCGCCGCGGCCGAGATCGAATCCTCAACCTTCGGGTCAGCAACCGAGCGCCGTAACGGCTACGCCACCGCGGCAGACGCAAGAATAGTGAGGAAGCTGAAGACAGAAGACCCCTGCTCAACTACCATGCACTCGGTCACGTGGTCCGCAACGCGGATCACGTGGTAGACACAAAAACCGGGATAAATGCTACCTACAATAAATCTGCCGAGAGAACCAGGCCTCTCAACATTATCGGTGACTTCAACATTGATTTGTCAAGACCCCACATAGTCAGATTTTTATACTGCGTGAAAGAAGGCTTGAACATGGGCACGGCATCAAGAAACCACGCTGCCACGTCCAGGAATGGAGGCACCATAGATCATTTTATCGTAAGAGGCATCCAGGATTTCTACCAGCTGTGCTATACCTCGCACCTCACTACACTTAGACCCCTCGTAGCTGCGATCACGAACGGATCCGATTAACAAGTTCGGTCCAGCTGCTGGTGCTCACTGATCACGGTGATGATGACCTATTCAAAAACTGTAAAGAACCCTTTTTATACATATGCGCGGGTTCGTGAAACATGCGTGCGTTCTGCTTCATAACGGACAAGTATAAGCATAGCAACTTTAACTCAACTGTAACAACTGCAACTGTGGCTAACATACGTGCAATGCGCCTGCGCGTGCCACTCGGCTGTGTGTATATCCTGGGAAACTTTCCTGAATGAAGCTTAGTTGCGAGGAACGCCTGTCCTGTGCATGCGTTTCTTTGTGCTGTTCGGTTTCGCGCTATCCAGTATTGAAGAATATAAGCACTACATGTCATCTTGCTGCATCTGGTGTTGGTAACACCCATGTTGCTGTTGCCATCTTTACGCATCTGTAAACAAGTGGTTATACAATACATATGTGACTCTTCAACATATTCGTGTGCGTGTACCACTTCCACATTTCTCTATCCTCATTCCGTAACGTTTCGCTCAATGTAAAACATTACGGCACAGTCACCATGCCGCGCATGCTTCGCATAACATCGATTCCCACGGTACGTGGGATCTGCCGAATTTTTTTCTTATTTCGTTTTTTTTTTCTTATTTCGAGCGATAGTGGTTACGGACACCGGCGGCGGCGGCGGCGGCGGACGACAACGACTACGGCTCTAATAACAGCTACGCTTTGAAAACACATTCGTTTTAAGTTGGCTTAATGCCTTGTCTACTTTCAATAAATCGATGTTACCATAGAAAACAAAGAACATATAATCACAAACCAAATCTCTGCTCCTTACTGTAGAATTGCTTTATTTTTCCCACTATTTATTTTTGTCCTTTGTCCCTACTTATCTGCGACCAACACTCTAACTGTCTCTTACTTTTTTTCTATCGCGGACGCACTCTGCTTTACATTGTTCTCCCCTAAACCGAAGGCTTCATGTAGGCTCGTGCCCAACATAGGCCTGAGTGGATATTAGCACGCGCGCTCCTTTTTTGCTTCTATGCAACCGGTCCGACACGCGTGCCTTTCGTAAACCGCGCCCGAATGTCCGGGAACCTTTCACATTATGTTATAATTTGTTGACAGGCTTGAGCGCGCAAACTCGAACAGTTGAGTTTATTCTGTAACTAGCGCGCTGTAAACTAGCGAACAGTAGCGAACTGTAACTTCACCCGCCGCTGTTCTAGTGTTTATGGTGCTCGAAAGCTGAACCGCAGGTCGCGGGATCGAATCCCGGCCGCGGTGGCCGCATTCCTGGTGGAGGCGAAACTGCTTGAGGCCCGTATACTTAGATTTAGGTGCACGTTAAAGAACCTCAGGTGGCGGAAGTTTTCGGAGCCCTTCACTACGGCGTCTCTCATAATCTTAAAGCGGTTTTGGGACGCTAAACCCTGACAAATATTATTATTAACAACCCGACCTTGACCGCTGGATTAGTGGACCTCACCACCGCTCGTTACTGGACTTCATACACGAAGCAAATTTATATGTGTATTTCTGAATAAATATTATGCCTAAGGGCAGACTTTCGAAAAAAAAAAAAAAACTGTAGGTTCCCCACAGCATAGACATTTTTCTGCTTTACTGAACCTCACTTTAAAACTACGCGTTTTTCGGACGCCTGTCCTCGCTTCAACAGTAAAGCGCTTCCCCTATAATTATCATAAAATGCCTCCCTCCTCATTTCCTTTTTGCCCTTCCGGTAGTTACTCAGAGCCGGGTTTTTTTTTTTTCATCGCTGCTCTAGAGGAAAGCAGACTCTAGACGAAAAGCGCTGCACAGCAGCGATTATTACAATCGCCTAATACAATGGCGCCGGCATTGCCGACGTTAGACTTCCTCAAAGCATTCCCAGCCCCTCAGCCGCGTGCTGGACTTGACGGTGGCATTCTGTTTTCATATTAATCAGTGAAACGGAGCTCACGTAAAGTAGAGTTTTAAAAATGTGTCAGCAGAAAGCGCAGACGACGACGCACTGCAACTCACAACTGACCTAGGAGACGCACAATCGGCCACGATCTCGAACTCATATTAACATGGCAGATCCATCTAGCAAAACTGCCTGCAAACGCATTTTCCAGCGCCGCGAATTTCGCCTACGGTAAATTGCCTAAATGGCCTTAAACCACTCCCAGAAATCTTCTAAATGAACATTAAACAGTGTCCGCATGTTTCTAATTCGTCGAAATTCTCATGTTTGCTTAATATTGTCAGTGTTACTAACATTGAATAGTGCAAATTTTTGTTCTCTGTAAATAATCATGACGGCAACAACTACAGTGGTATGGTACTGGCTGTGATTTTGTAGTCTGCGCTCTTTCCACCCAGCTTTTGCTCTAGAGTCTGTACTAACTGTACGGATTGGAGTTTGCGTCTTTGCCGTATTACTGTGCTTTCTTTCTTTCTTTCTTTCTTTCTTTCTTTCTTTCTTTCTTTCTTTCTTTCTTTCTTTCTTTCTTTCTTCATTTCTTCATTTCTTTTTTTTTCGTCGCCTGACCGCGTTACCCGCTCGCCCTTTCAGAATTAAAGGCTAGAGGGAAGACACGACGCGCGTAGCGTTCCAGCGTTCCTCTTCGCGGTCCACGACGCGAGGTCGGTAGCATGCCGAACGAAGGCCAATGGAACGCGATCGTGCAAGTGCTCCAGCTTTATCTCTTTAGTGTTCCTTTAAGGCAGAACTGCCCTAGAACGCATCATTACCCCGATGAGCCGGCTTATTACCACCGTCTTTGTGCTGTCGTAGCCCTTTCGCTATTTAATACCTAAAAAAAATTGCGCAACATGATATTAGCGTAAGACGAACATAAATGACAGCCTGGAAGATGAAAATCGTGACACGCAGGTCACGTAAATCATGACTTAACCGCCTGCGTGTCTAGCTCTCGCGGCTCTGTGGTTGGCTTTTTTATACCACAATTTGCATAGCATGTCATGAGTGTATGACGAACATGAATCAGAAGTCATAACAAGAATATCATTACTTGCGTGTCTTGTACAGCGCCTGCTTCACGTAGCATCCATTGCCACAGCACGTCGGAACTAGCTCGGAGGCGATGTTTTAACGTCAGGCGCCTGGAGCCTCGAGTTTGCGTTTCCTGCCGCGCGGTGCCGTTCGACGCATTTTTAGGATGGTTCACGGGTCACGTGGGTCAGGTTTTAGTGCGCGTCTCAAGATATCTCAAGGGCGCTTTTCATAATCAAAGAAAATCTACGAGCGTCGAGGGAGTGCCCTTCGCGCCATCTTGCGGCTGAAGACGCTGAAGCACCTCCGAGTTCTGCGTACGGCCAGAGGTTAATAGCTTGCCGTTAGTATGCTGGAGAACGCATGGGGCGTGGTAGAGTTTAACGCCGTGCGCTGGGGAGCAAGGGTCACAATTTCAAATACCGGTTGCGCGCTTCGGTATTGTTTCTTCGGATTTGATTTTCTTTGCGAGCTTTTCATATGTATACGAACATATACATCTAGGGAACACGACGGCATGGCGCCGGCAGAACCCGCCTAGGATGTCATATAATTGCTACTGCAATAAAATAAAACAAATTGGTATTATGACTTCCTTCTTCGTAATCAATGCGCGTTTATTTCTAGGGCTACATGCGCACGCTTAGGCCCCGCAGAGGTGGCTCTGCTGCCAGAGAAAGTTGTGGCGAGGTATAGAACAAACGGTAAACCATTGAGTGTGTGTTGAACACCTAACGCTGAACACTACAAGATGACCGAGTGATAACTGACGAAGGCAGGCACTGTGTTCTTCGGTGTTCACGCTGTCCTTATCTTGTGTCATGCGCTAGACGCTCAAATCAATTATACCAACTTTACCTAGCTAACATTATTTCATTTAAAGTGCCACTTACTGTAGGAACTTCGGCAAGCGGTCTTGTTCACATTGGAACCTAAATAGTACTCTTGACTGTCAGTGTTTTTGTTTAGCTTTTTTTCCTTGGCAAGTGGGTGTCGATTTAGAGTACTGCGTGCTATAGCGCGGGAGCGCAGTACGCTGTCCCTGTTAGCGCGTGTCATCATTAATACCGAATGCTGCAACCATGGAGCAAAAAAAAACAACTATGAGACAGCGTCACGTGCAAATTTTGGAGCCCAGCCACAAAAACAAAATGAAACAGGAGCATGCTGGGAATCGCGACCAGAGCATGAAGCACGAGGGGAGAGCGGCGTCGGAGGAATCAAAATCAGAATGAAACATTCATATTACCAAAAAATCAAGTTGTTAAAGCTCGGAGACTGAATTGGGACCTCCTGTACATGATAAACGTTAAAAAGAGTTAGACATGTTGCATCGAGAGGAAGGAAGAAAATTTACAATTTCCATTTGAGGATAAGTGATCGTGTACATTTCAGACGTCATACAGAAAACATGAAAACACGTGATGTACTTATCAAGTGAAACGAAAAGGTTTGCACCTTATACTATATAAAAAAAATGCGAAAGTATGCTTTATGGGCTATGTAAAATAAATATTAGGTAAAGTAATATTGGCTGATAAGTAACTTTTTTAACTCTTTCAGGAATAACCTAATCCTTTGACAAATGAGCAGGTTGGCTTGTGGACGCAAGGCGTACGCGGTCATCAGAACTTTTCCCCCATCAGCTCACCAAAAAGGAAAATGAAGCAGGGGCATGATGGGAATTGTGACACGACCACGAAGACCTAGCGGCTACGGAGGTTAGCTTGTGGATGCGCGGCGCGCACCCTCTTATTTTCTATCCTTTGTTTGTAACCAAAGGTGATGGATTGATGGCGCCGTTTTATTTTACTGTGGGAAAGCAGTATGCCGTCGTGGAGAGTAATATTGAAAGCGCTTTCGTGTCAGCACATTGCACGTCCTGTACCGACAATGGAGCCGAAATATTAAAGCTACTTACTGCATGTCTTCCATTTCAGCAGTAACTGTGGCGCAAGTTTGTTGGATAACCTATTTTGCAGATTACGCGTTTAATTTGAAAGTCTTCTTCGCTATGAGGCTGTTTTCCATAAGGAACGCCACAACTCATTTAAAAGTATCGATTGTTACGAGGAGGCGCCTCTACAGGGCCGCTCCTACCACTACAAACGCTGTCCGCTTGCTCCCGCGGGCTATTGCTTACTAGGGGCAGTTAGCAGGGGTCTCAAACTTTACCGGGCATTGCCTCATCCACAGCCAGCTCCGGAACCCGATTTCAATCCGGTCACTACCTTTAGAGAGCTCACCTGTCTTTATCAGTCTTGCCATGGCCTCTGTACCGCCATTTGCAAAGGCCTCACCAGGGCGCAGGAGCGCTGGCTTCTCCGCCTTTTCACCAATACTGTTCCGTGCCCGGCAGTATTAAAACATTTCAATTCGACCTTCTCGGGCGCGTGCCTGCACTGTGCGGAGGAGTCTTCTGACACCTATCACATGGTGTGGGCATGCCCCTCCAAGCCTACCTGCCCTCCCCACCCGAGAGTACTGGGAAGCTGTCCTGCTAGGCTGCTCCGACCTCCAAGCCCAACGGGCATTGGTGGCCAGAGCCCGGGTCGCCGCGGCAGCTACGGGGATACCGGACTAAGCATGTCTCCTAGTGTTTGTGAAGGGCAGGCCCATCTGGCTGACCCCGTGCACACCTCTCACTGTATATACATGAATACATGTTTTTCCACCACCGCGCCATCACAAGAAATAAACTTTCTGGATTCGTTAAATGGAATTGACATTATATTCTCGTCTGTTGTGATTAATTACGCTTTCTTCGGGTAAGATAGAGAGACGGGATTGGTCTCAAGTATTCTTCTCCTGGGGCACCCAATGTGGTCAGTGTGTTTGAAACATTACCGTAGGACGAAAATTTTATTTCAGAATTGCACATTCTTGAGATCATTATCGAAATCTGTCTCGAAACGTGACGTGAAATCCCCTTCAAATATGAGCCATACATGACGTATGGGTCATGTCTCGTATATGTGTCGACTGTTCTGAGCATGCTCCGCTACACGGCCGGTACTACCACTATACAAATGCTGTCCGCTTGCGCCCACGAGCGATTGCTGACTCGGGGCAGTTGGCCTGCAGAAACGGCATGTGGGGTTTCGGTGGAGAATATAAAAGGTTGTGCAGCAGACCACCTAGTCTAGTTTTTTAGGGGTGTAGCTCCTCTTAGTCTAACCTTGTCACGTCTCCGTTGTCCGGCGTTACCGGCGTGAATGGCAGTATCTCCTGTATAATGCAATAGATGGCGCTGTCTCAAGAAGTACATATTTCTTGAGACATACGTCTTGGGAAAAATATGGTCGTTCTGCCTTAAGAGGCAGAGAGATGGACCGTGAATTTATGTTTTTTGGTATAATAACATAGATTTAATCAATGTAGATAAGGTATTAGGCCAACGTGAAACAAGGAAGGTTTTCTTTTTTTTCGAGCCTGGTGGCAGATATGTCACCGCCCCGTTATAAAGGGAACGCTCATAGCATCCATCCATCCATCCATACAAACTGCAGTTCAGGGACGATATTCTAGATGGCGCTGTACACAATCTGTGTCGTCATCACCATTTCTCGTCTCATTTCTTAGATGGCGTTGGTCCAGTAGAATTGCGTGCAATATGGCGCTTGTGTGAATCGACACTAAATGGCGCTAGAAGTGCCGCTGCTCTCCGATTGGCTGCTGCGCGGGCTGCGCGGGGATGCGCGGGGCACGAGTGTCTCTCTCATTCTCCTGGATCGTAGCCGTACGTGTTGCCGGTGTCGGATCGTCGGCGGAGCATGAACGATGCGCAGCGGCGGGCGTTCGCTTGGCGGCAGCCAGGCGGATCCCGATACGGTGCGCGCCAAGGACGCCGCTGCAAAAGGGGTTCAACGAGAAGCGGATCCCGAGACCGTGATTGCTTCCGGAGCTTCGCCCAAGCTCTTCATCATTCACCCGTGTATATGCTGTAATTTTTTCTGTGAGCCTCAGTTCAAGTATTCGAAACTGAAGGCGAGAAGGAAAGCTTCAGATCATAAAATCAGGAGTCGTTGCCCTCTCGGGAAACGATGCTTGCTCCCATTTTCATGCCTGACGTACTGCTTTTCTTTCTTTCTTTCTTTCTTTCTTTCTTTCTTTCTTTCTTTCTTTCTTTCTTTCTCCTTTCTTTCTTTCTTTCTCATCGCGCAATTCTCCCTCCTGTCTCCTTCCTCCGAGTCGGGAATTGGATCTTCCCACGGGCTTAACAGTGCAACATTTCGCTAGCTACAGGCGACAACAACAGTCACACTTTCACATTTAGGCAACAATGATATGTGGCAACATGAAAACAACAACTGAGCTCGACAAAATATCAGATTAACATATTGTTACGGTGCGACATGGGCTCTCCGAGGATAAAGAAGACCGGAAAACATGACGCGCTTGCGCGTGGTGCTCATCAGCCATATTGAATTGGCTGCCGATTCACTGGCATAAATATCTATTAAATCCACATCTCGCCTCCGTCACATTTGGTGGAGGTGCTGGGTACGACACGCCTCGCAACGGAACTCCGCAGCGGCCGTCGTTTAAGGAGCTTTTCTGCAACTATGGCGGAAGATATGGCGTCTGCATCTGCACCCGGTGTCTCGCAGGATGAAAATGACGCGGCGGCTGCATCTGCACCTGCGACAACAACGGTCGTGCTGGAAAAACCACGGGATCCTGGCACGTTTAGCGGTTCCGGCGATCCCGATGAGGTGAACGTTGAGGATTGGCTGCCAGAGTACGAACTTATGAGTACTCGCAACCGCTGGGGCCCGTCTCTAATGCTGGCCAACCTGATGTTTTAAAACCTCAAGGGAACTGCCAAAGTGTGGTATGAGAACCATGAGACTGAACTCGGGAGTTGGGCAACGTGCAAACAGAAAATGTTGGACTTGTTTGGGAAGCCCGTTGGACGAAAGATGGCCGCGAACAAAATGCTCGCATCTCGGGCGCAGACATCCATAAAATCGTACGTCTCGTACATAGATGTGATCTCATTGTGTAGCAAAGCCAATGCCGAGATGCCGCAGGCCGACAAAGTTGGGCATATTCTTAAGGGGATTGCTGACGACGCCTTCAGTCTTCTAATATGCAAGAATTACTCCACAGTGGAAGCCATTATAAAGGAGTGCCGGCGCTTTGAGCAAGCTAAGAGCCGGCGCATTGACAGCGTGTTTGCCCGACTTTCCAACACGGCTGCAACGTCGTCTTGGGAAGATCGCACGAGAACGCAACCGCAAGCTCCAGTTTCCCCAGACCACGTCACTCGAATCGTACGCCGCGAACTTGAAGCCATGGCCCCTGCTCCAGCTTACACCGGTGCCGGTGATACAACACCGATCACTGCGCCCATGGTCGAAGCCATCGTCCGTCAGGAACTCGCCAGCATAGGCATTCACTCTGTGTGCACTGTGACCAGCCCACAGCAAACTTCATGGCGTTCACCCTCGTCCTATCCCGAGCAGCGGTTTCCAGCCCGCTCTCGCGACCCTCCTGCTTGGAGGACTGCCGACAATCGACCAATTTGTTTTCACTGTCATCGTATTGGCCATGTAGCCCGTTACTGCGATCCTCGCTGGTCCTCGCCACCTCGGACGTCATCTGCCCCATACCGCCGACAGGACAGCACTCGCTTCACACCTCCGACCCAGTTTTCTTCCCCCTACGTCTACCCACGGTTCGGCAGCCGCTCACCATCGCCGCATGGTCATCAGTCGCGCTCGCCTCCACACCGTCGCCAGTCGTCTCGCTCACCACAGAATCGCCGGCCGTCATCCCCGTTTAATCCTGCTCCAGCCTATCCGGAAAACTAAACACTGCAGCGCCCGGAGGTGACGCTGCATTGTCGACTTCCTCCACAAATCCTCTCTAGACGCTTTTGACGAGACGAAGTTTACTAGACGTTGACGCTGATGGTGTGCCTATTTCAGCCCTTATCGACACTGGAGCTCACATTTCCGTAATGAGCGCAAACCTTCGCCGCCGCCTGCATAAAGTACTCACGCCTGCCGCTTCCAGCACACTCCGCGTCGCCGATGGAGGCACTCCTGCCGTTCAAGGGATGTGCACCGCCCGTATTTGTATAGCCGGTCATCCTACATCAGTCCAATTTGCCGTCATTGAGCAGTGCCCCCACGACCTCATCCTTGGCTTGGATTTTCTGTCAAGTCATTCTGCAATCATTGATTGTGCGACAGGTTCTGTTCAACTCGAGTTGCCGCAGCTTGCCGATTTGCCACCCGACCTCCCTCCGCGCTTACACTCTCGCCATCACGCCCGCTTGCCACCACAAGCTTTTACGTACGTCGCCTTGTCATGTTCACGCGATGTGCCCGATGGTGACTACCTCGTGTCTCCTATTCTTGACGTACTGATGGCCCGAGACGTCGCTCTTGCTCACACTATTGTTTGTGTGGTTGATAATACAGTGGTCATCCCTCTTCTCAACGTCAGCCTGATGACTCAAGTTATTCCACAAGGCTTGTTTTTGGCCACCATCTCGCCGCTTGACAATTGCCAGATTGCCGCTCTGGACGCCCATGTTGTGTCATCTTCTCGTGATGCTAATTCCACCCTGCCTGTTGACGACATTGACAAGATGATCGCTCCCGATCTAACCCCAGCGCAAGCTACAGATCTCCATCATCTGCTTGCGTCCTATCGTGACATTTTTGATTTCGACGACCGCCCTCTGGGCCAAACATCTGTCGTTACTCACCGGATCAACACTGGTGACGCCATTCCTATACGCCGGCGTCCGTATCGCGTATCTCAACAGGAACGTCAAGTAATTCAGCGCGAAGTCGACAAAATGATTACTAGAGACGTCATAGAGCCGTCGTCCAGCCTGTGGGCCTCCCCAGTCATGCTCGTCAAAAAGAAGGATGGGAGCTGGCGCTTTTGTGTTGATTATCGCAATTTAAACAAGGTCACTCATAAAGACGTCTACCCTTTGCCTCGGGTCGATGACGCCCTCGACTGCCTCCATGGCGCCCAATACTTTTCATCTATCGACATTCGGTACGGCTATTGGCAAATTTCCGTCGACCCCATGGACCGCGAAAAAACCGCCTTCGTTACGCCCGATGGTCTCTACCATTTCAAGGTCATGCCCTTTGGACTTTGCAATGCCCCGGCAACTTTCGAACGCATGATGGACTCTCTGCTCCGAGGTTATAAGTGGTCCATCTGTTTATGTTACTTAGACGATGTTATCGTCTATTCGCCTACGTTTGACAGCCACCTCACACGTCTGTCTGCCGTTCTGGATGTTTTTCGACGAGCCGCTCTCCAGCTGAATTCGGCAAAGTGCCGTTTCGGACGGCGCGAAATCACCATACTCGGTCACCTTGTGAGTGCTGCGGGTGTCCAACCGGACCCCGACAAAGTGCGAGCAGTGCAAGAATTCCCTATGCCATGCTCAACCAAGGACGTCCGCAGTTTCGTAGGATTATGTTCCTATTTACGTCGCTTTGCCGCAACTTCGCTGACATCGCTCGCCCACTTACTGATCTTTTAAAAAAGGACGTTCCCTTCACATGGGGCGCCGAGCAAGCAAACTCTTTTTCTGCCCTTATCCATCTGCTTACTACACCGCCAATACTGGCCCATTTCGACCCTGCGTCGCATACAGAGATTCGGACCGATGCCAGTGGCTATGGAATCGGGGCGGTCCTCGGCCAACGACAGCACGGCAAGGATAGAGTAATTGCTTACGTCAGGCGTATTCTTTCGCCCGCCGAACGGAAGTTCTCCATCACTGAGCGTAAATGCCTGGCTTTAGTGTGGGCCGTGACCAAATTCAGGCCATACCTGTATGGCCGAACTTTTTCCGTGGTCACGGACCATCACGCTCTCTGCTGGCTCTCATCACTGAAGGACCCGTCGGGACGCCTCGGTCGCTGGGCACTCCGTCTCCAGGAATATTCGTTTGTGGTTCATTACAAGTCGGGGCGACTGCACACAGACGCAGACTGTTTGTCCCGTCATTCGGTTGAAGCGCCCGACCTAACTGACCTTGACTCGGACCCCTGCGTGCTCTCCATCCGCCCTTTGGTTGACATCGCCACCGAACAGCGACGGGACCCATCGTTACTGGCCATCATCGACCGTCTAACGTCTCCATCACCAGACCCTTCTGTTCGCCTGTTCGAACTGCACGACAACATTTTGTACCGTCGTAGCTTCAACGCCGATGGCCCGGAACTACTTCTTGTGCTACCTCGCCATCTACGCGACAGTGTTCTGCAACAACTCCACGATGTACCGACAGCCGGCCACCTTGGGGTCTCTCGTACATACGACCGCGTGCGACGTCGCTTTTTCTGGCCCGGCATGTACCGCACTGTGGTTCGCTACGTCGCTTCTTGTGACCACTGCCAACGCCGAAAGCGCCCCTCTGTGCTGCCTTTTGGCCACCTACACCCCATTGACATACCTACGGAGCCATTCTTCCGTGTTGGACTTACTACTACTACTACTACTACGTGCCCGAGGTAGACGTGGGAAAAGGACCTACTAGGCCCTTTTCCCACGTCTACCTCGGCCAATCAATGGGTTGCTGTCGCCACCGATTACGCCACACGCTTTGCCATCACTCGAGCACTACTACAAGTTGCGCCACCGACGTCGCTGACTTTCTGTTGTACGATGTCATTCTACATCATGGCGCCCCTCGGCAGCTACTTACTGATCGAGGGCGGTACTTCCTGTCACGTGTCGTGGATGACATCCTCCGTGCCTGCTCCACACAGCACAAGCTCACGACAGCTTATCATCCACAGACGAACGGATTGACCGAGCGTCTCAACCGCACGCTTACTCAGATGCTCTCCATGTACGTTTCGTCAGATCACCGCGACTGGGACAACGCACTCCCATTTGTCACCTTTGCTTATAACTCTTCACGACATGACACAGCTGGTTATTCCCCGTTCTATTTGCTATTTGGCCGATATCCAGCGTTACCATTCGACACTCTGCTTCCTTCGTCCAGACCCTTGTCTACTGCATACGCCGGCGACGTCCTTGTTCGAGCCCATGCAGCTCGTCAGCTCGCCCGTGACCGACTGTCTTTGTCGCAAGAACACCAAAAAGATCTTTATGATAGCCGACATCGAAGCCTTCACTTCACACCGGGAACTCTGGTACTCATCTGGTCACCATGCCGCCAGGTCGGCTTATCAGAGAAGCTTCTCTGCCGTTACAATGGCCCCTATAAAGTACTCCGCCAGCTCAGCGACGTGAACTATGATATCGCACCCCTGGGCACAGCCTCTTCGACCTCCTCACTCCAGACCGATGTTGTGCACGTTTCCCGACTGAAACCGTATTGCTCTGCTAGCTCTTCGTCGCCATAACAAGCGCCGCGACGGCGCTTTCGCCGCGGGAGAGTGATGTTACGGTGCGACATGGGCTCTCCGAAGATAAAGAAGACGAGAAAACGTGAAGCGCTTGCGCGTGGTGCTCATCAGCCATATTGTATTGGCTGCCGATTCACTGGCATAAATATCTATTAAATCCACATCTCGCCTCCGTCACAATATCAGCAACGTCGAATCTCCCGCAAAACATGATCGAGAGTGCATAAGTTATTGGAAAACGGCCCATACAAATGGGCATGTCACCGCGCACTTTCGAGGGCTGCAGTTCTAACTGTGCTCACCGGCACCATATTTTGCGCGAAGGACACTCCTACTAATATCTGTGAGTCTTAACAAGCTTCGCTTGAAACGAGGACACTGTCGTAGTGGGCTGTCATAAGTAAACGAAATTCTTTCCACTAGCAGCATGTACCTGAGGCGCGGCTTTGAACACGTTCAAGAAACGAACGAACATTTCTGCTGCCCGCGATTCATCGAAGTTCCCGCAAACGTCATGAACAGGGAATGTTAGCGCATCACAGCAGTTCTCTCACCGGCATGCGTCGGCACGTGAAGCTCCTTTTCGGGAAATAGGTTCGTTGCTCTACAGATTGGCTAGTGTCCTAGTTATAGGGGTGAACGAAAGGAGGGTAGTTGTTCGAGAGTCTCGTTTCTTTGTTAAGCACAATCAACTGAAAGCAACAGACAAGGAAGCCAAGGACAGCGTAGGGGATATATATTTGTAGATTTGAATTGTAGAGTAGTAATTACGGCATACATTTGAATGTAGGTCAACTGTAGTAAAGTGGATGAAGAAACAGCCTTCGCTTTGGTGGGGCCCGATCCCACAACCTGAGAATTATGCGCCCGATGCTCTGCAATAGGTACAGCATAGTGAACTGTCCGGCCAGCAATGAAACACCTTCGTTCTCAGACCACTGCATCAATCTTGCACCAAAAGGTGCGAACCGTAGAAATAAATAATACCACAATGGGCACATGGCAGATAAGCTCGGAGCTCCTATCGGATCAGAAATTCATTCATCCGCTTAGAACAGAAACACAAATATTTTTCTACACGATATTGCATATATTCGCTACTTCACAACATTTCAAACATGTGGTGCGCATATTGGTTCTGTTAAATCATACAAAAGCAAGAACGAGGAAAAGGCACTCCTTAAAAGACTGTGTATTTTTTATGATATCGAATGCAAAACTCCAGTCGCGTACATCAATGGCATTTAAAGCATTAAGTGTCAAATACAAAATCATGATGTGGTCCGCAACTGAATGACTACAGAGAAGGGGCTCGTTCTCTAAAGAGGCGGAGTCTGAATTCCAAGCAACCACCACGTCAAGATTTGCTTGATAAGCGACGTCACGAAATTTCTCAGGTAATTCCCGATCTTCACCCTAAAGGCGTTCTTATAACAAACACAAGATGTATTATTTTGCTGTTCGAAGAGTTCTATGAAGCTTTGTTTAGTGCACTTCCTGATGAGTCCAATGTCGACCTCAAAGCGTGTCTTGTTTTCTTTGGAGCCCTTTAACGGAGGAATGTTCAGTCCCATTAGAATCCAGAATATTGAGCGCGTAGCTCAGATTTATTCAGTACACTACGGTTGTCAAAAAGAGCTTGCAATGTGTCAGGTCGACCGTGCAAATTCTCTTGATCGTGTGAGCTATTGCTTCATTTTTATCTCTTCCGGATCTTGGCACTTTCGGCTGTATTGTGCCTAAAGGTTTCATACTGTTGTAATCATTGTTCCACTCATATGGAAAAAGTGCAACACCTACAGGTAGCGCAACAATGGAGTGCGCTAGCGCGCCGTCAGCACCACGAGCGGCCGCCTTGGTGTCCACCTGCGTGCTATACGAATTCCCGTCTCTCCGTTGGCTACATCCGCGTTGCGTGGAAGTGCGTGCGCGCGATGGTGGCTGCTGTAATAAAGCACGTCGGCTTGAAGAAAGCAAACAGTGCAGGATTTTTCTTAGCTTCAGAGGGAGAAAAGGGACACAAATTATATTGAAGCAGTCATGTTTTCGACGTGACAGAAGCATGCACGGACAGGCGAAAAAGTATTCTGAAGGGGCGATGCGTCCGACAGGCCAGTGTAAACCTGGAATCATACGCCGTCACAATTGAGTTTGCTTCTGCATTTTTCCTATAATGTTTAGCTCCTTATTACTCAGTAAACGATGGCATTTACGTCAAACTTGTGCTGTAGACTGATGTTGTCTTATAAAAAACCTAGTGCGATGGGCGCAAGTAATACGCACCATCACTCCCGAATTGCAATTAGAGATGGAGTAACAGTTCTGCGAAGCTTTCTATGCTGCAGTGCCGTGTGTGCACGTTGCTCGGGCTGCCTGAGTGCTTGGGAAATTCAGTTGCGTGCCATCTTTGCGAGCGATATCGTAGCCGCCACGTCGCATAAAAACAGCGTGGCGCAGCTTTGCTTGCACGCGCAGTGCTTTCAAGGGGCAAATGCAGTACAGGTTAAATGAATGCTAATATTCCCGCGGTACCCGATGCATTGTGACACACAACTGACGCTTCTTCGGTACTGTTCCCATTTACGAACAGCACTGTCTGCTGATACGTTGAGCATACGTGCAACAAATGAGCACGACTGAATGATGCTCGTCTTTAAGTACCTATCAAATTGTCTGAACTACGGTAGCTACATGTAGTCTTTGGTCTCCGCATAACGATAACGAATTTACAACTAGGCGACGGCGTCCTGTCATTGGACATAGTGGTCATTGCCTTGACTGCGAGATAACTGTTGGCTGACGTATGTAATTTGAAGGGCACGCGCGCTGTAATATGCTTGTGTACTTTTAAGCACTGATTACATTAGACTGTTAAGATAAAAAAGCACGTGTTTTTTAATCGTACCACCAGGACGCTGGATGTAACTTGCCCATTTTTTTTCAGGTTGACGCAACTAGGCTGATCACCAAAGTCGACTGCAACCTTAGGATTCTTCAATGGCTTTCCGCCAACGAATTGTACACTGCAAACTCGAGACGACTTTGCCAGCTGCCGGTCGGTTCCGCACTTTAAACTATCGGTTAAACGTATCGGTAAGGTGGAGCCTAAATTCGCAGCAAAGTAGATACATCATGCACTTCATACATATACCCGGGATCACTTCACACGGCGTACGCTGCGAATCCATTGTTCCCGCTGGCCTATGAAGCATGGTCGCGCGGGAAAAAGGAAGAACTGTGATGCAGAAGTAGATTTCTGGTACCTATCAGCACAGTTTTTGTCCCAAGCTTGCGTAGGACATTTGCCTGGGCCCGCCATCTAATGATAGGGACTTGCTCTTTCCAATAACTAGCACACATTCTTAATTCATCTGGTGGCACGCCAAGGTTATTTAGTAGAATACCAGTGCAATTATTTCTTGAAACGGAATTGGCGTACTGACACAGGAGCCAAACCGTAATCGAAAACTCATAGTGGAATATAAAAAAACTGATACAAAACTAAAATGTTCGACTGCGGCGGTCGCATTTTCAACACTTGGTTCATCTACGCGAAAGAACGCTACGTCACCTGAAGGCGCTAATACTTTAACTTCGCTACCTATTATAATGAAGTCGTAGATACGACTCGATGGAGTCCTATTCGCCAATTTGATATGCCACATGTGTGAAAGGTGAGATGCGATTCAAAGCTGACGAAACGATAGCTGGTGACGCCTTGTGAATTTCTCGTAAACAGTCTACGGTGCCTTGTGATTCACCCGGGGCCCGCAGAAGTAAAGATGAAGCTTGTGTGGCTTCCTGTACGTTGGGAAGGCAACTACATTCGAGAGACACTGCAGGCTTTCGGGGAAGTCAAGTAAATATCACTGAAAGCTGGAAGGCATCAATGCCCCGCCGTGGTGGTGTAGTGGTTATGGCGCTCGACTGCTGACGAGCAGGTTGCCGGGTCCAATCCCGGCCGCGGCGGCTGCATTTTCGAAGGACGCGGAAATGTTTCAGGTTCATGTACTTAGATTTAGGTGCACGTTAAGAAACCCCAGGTGGTCGAAATTTCCGGAGCCCTCCACTATGGCGTCTCTGATAATCATGTCGTAGTTTAGGGACGTTAAACCCCACATATTATTATATCGGAAGCAAGCAAATATGGAAGGAGTGTGGACTCTTAATCAGGATGTGGCTTCTTCCCTTGCTTGTGGAGTCCGCATGGGCGACGTTCTTAACGTCTGCGGAGTCCAAAGCATCATACAAATTCCTGACCACCATCCACTTTGTTCACGCTGTCATAAGGTTGGACACATCTGTCGTAACTGCAGAAATCTATGCCGTGATGGCTCTCAACGCTTCCGTGAATCAACCGAGACCTCCGTGATGCGTATTAGCTGATATATTACGACAACGCACACAACAACCAGATGATTGCTTACAACATATTATGGATGCCACGGAAGGCCTGGACGCGGCACGAGACTTCCTGTCCACCGAAGATACGGCAAGGTTCAGAAAAACGGCACCTGAAGACACCTGAACGATAGCGCTGATACGTACGTAGAAAATGCCGCGGGCGAAGGATCAAGCGAACCCTGCGAGCAGTCGACGAGAACTTACTCTGCGCAGCCCGCAACGAACAAACCAGTCCTTACGAAAACTCTATGTACCAATACTATACCAAATACAATTTTAAGTTACAGGCATTTGTTTTCAAGAGAAATAGGTCTATCTGCCTGGGTGTTTTACCCGCACCGATTCGTTGACCCAAAGGCAAGCGGTCATTTTTTACCACTTTCGGAGCCAGATTAACAATATAGTTTCTTGTAGATGTGACAAGGGCATGCTCGCTGCTGCCTATGTGGCAATCAGTCTTGTCATTTTCACCAGAACACATTTTTTTTTCTCTGAGCGGTAGACGTGCTCTTTAACACTGCATGCTAAGAAAAGGGAAAAAAGCAGCCGGCAGATTATCCTGCACAAATTCATTTGTAACAGCATAT
Organism: Rhipicephalus sanguineus; assembly: GCF_013339695.2. Classification (NCBI taxonomy): domain Eukaryota; kingdom Metazoa; phylum Arthropoda; class Arachnida; order Ixodida; family Ixodidae; genus Rhipicephalus; species Rhipicephalus sanguineus. The sequence goes on from NC_051184.2 coordinate 103,351,571, forward strand.
ATGGATTACTTCGAAATGCATCTATCGCAACAAAATTCAGTGACATGCGCAGTGTCGGAGTAGAAAACTGGTGGAGCGGGTTGATGGTCAGACGCTCCAGAAGGTGGAAGAAGCGCTACTTGCTGTTGCTCATCCATTTTTGCGAGCAGATAAACAAGAAACGAGCCTTGTGGAAAGAAGACACAACATTCTCTGCATACACAGCAGAAAATAAGCGGGCGCTGCGTACCTGAGTCCGTCATGAATTTACTACAGGTTTGTCTACAACGTTGCATGCGGACAAAAGTGCGTCAGCGAGAATATGCCTTCCGCCGATGTTGGTCATTAGCAATATTAATAAAAATAAACCATATTTAAGTTTCGCGGGAGCCCCTAATTTATTGGAGCGCTAGCCTAAACAAAAGTACACTCCGCTCTTTGAGAAACCTGCAGTATGACGTTAAACATGAAGTGCTCAAAAATTAAACGTCTGCTCACCGGTCAGAAATAAGTCGTCGCGAGTGAAATGTTTCAGACACGAAAGCAAAGTGCGAGTCTCGTTTTTTTCCGATGATAAGGTTCATAATGCACGTCGTTCTCAATTGCGTGTAGCCTGCACCTTTGATGAAACGATGAAATTATGCTTTGCTACCTTTCCGCCAGTGAAGACACGCCTCTCGGAAAAAAAGCTAGAAAAAATTCAGGAGCCATTGCGCTATAGCGAGAAATGGGGGCAAGGGAACTTTGGCATGTGCGCCCCTGACCTGCTACTTTTCTTCCTTTCTTTCTTTTCTTCTTTCTTATCTTTCTTTCTTATCCTTTTTCTCTCGGATTACGCAATGCTAACTCGGTACTGTTGCCTTCATCAATGCCGGGAAATGGATCGCCATCAAAGTATTCAGAGGCGCAACGCTTCAATTGCTACTGGCACGAACGAAGATCATAAGTCCATATGCGGGCATAAATGGAATGTGGCAACTTGAAATGACAAGGCACATCTATAATCTGAGACGCAAGAAAATCGGTACTGTTTTCGATCTTCTCGTATGTCTAGCGAGAAATGTTATGTTGAATTGTTCTTCCTGTTAATTATGTGCAACGCACTAAACTGTTCTGAATGCAACGATATGTTTCTTCTTGACTCAGGGACAGCTTACCGCGCCCTCATGACAAAGTACACATTACACCGCAGCGTCAAAAATGTTTTTGTAAATACGAAAATCCAAGTGCCTCCGCCGAAGTTCGCGCTTTTACGTATTCCTTATTCATCGGCATAAGTCTCTACCTGTTATTCTGAACGAATAATGTCCCTATGTGCAGTAGGATGGCCGTGCTGGAACGCTGGGCTCACGGCCTGTGCGATGTGGGCGTTTGCCACCGCTGGCATTCCGCGTGTCCCTTCCTGCGGTTGTCGCAATAGGCGCAACATACCGTCAAGTACCTGGCGGCAAGTTTCCGTGGCAGTACAGCCAAAGCTACTGTGGGTACTGGGCTTGCTGCGTCCCGTCCACAGTTAAAGCAAGGAAGACGGAGGCTTCAACTCGCAACAAACAACAATTTATTTAACACTACGCTGCATACGGCGGGGTCGGTCCAGGCACACGAGACGACGAGGCGACGACCATGATCGGCGGCAGCAGCAATCGGCCAGCGCGGGTGGCAGCATCCGTCCTTCCTGGCAGCCCAGGCACGTCTCCCCTGGGCGGCGCGCAGGCTGCCTCTTTTAAGCCGCGCAGCTGGGCCACGCGCACCGCTTCTGCCCAGCACGTGGCGCTATCCCGCGATAGCCGGTGGGCGTGGTTCCCACACTACGTAGGCCGAGCTTCTGCGCTTCTGTTCCTACGCCAAGTAGTCCGTGCACAGGCAGTTTCGCTTTTGTTCTTGCAAGCGCATCCAACACGCCTTTCTCAAATGTACTCTTTCGTATAAAGGGCCACGGAATTATATTATCATGTGAAATAGTGTTATCAGGAATTGCCAATCTTTAATTGTTATTGATGATGAAAATATTCCTTTATTAAAGTGCAAAGAAAACTGGGAAGGTTCCTATTGCGGAACTCGTATGACAACCTCTGGGATAGACCGGGCCCGCTGGACGAGCGCCCTATAGACCTTGGAATCCATTGGAAGTCTTGATTTTCTGTGGAAAAAGCGCTGCAGGAACAAATATCTGGAATCGTTGCTGAGTTCTTCTGCAAAGCGGAATATTTCGTCCTTTATGCAACGTTAACATGCAAGCGGTTCAAGTAAGCGTGCAAATTTGCACTGTAGAGCAATGCTTATTTTTTGTTTTTTTAAGCGATAGATTATTCTGCTTGGCAAAGGAACGTAGCAGGCAGTTTTAGTGAAGCTAGCTGTTTTATTTTGAAAAAAAAAAGGTGCCAAAGAAGCAATTTTCCATCGGCAATCGTCAAGGTAACCATTTCCTGAATTTCGTTGCATACAGGTTCATTAATGTCCATTTTCGAAATTTGCAGATGCAATAACTTTCACGAGCCTCTCCTCCTATATTGTCACGGGACGCGTGGGTGTCGACGGGCAGCGGCAGCGTTGACCACGGCTTGCTGGGACTTCACGTCTCGCATTTGGGATTCCTAGCGAGAAAAACACGCTCCACATCTGTGAGGGTCAACAACGCAGTTCTTGCACATTGACAAGCACGTTGTTTGTCAATCGACGTGAACGCGCGCGGTGTGACGGGCCAACGCCTCCCACAATTTGCATAAACACAGGAGGTGTTCTAGAGGCGAAAGATTATATTGGTGATTGTATTATCGCATCACCCACATAATTACACCTCCCGCAGTAAACGCTAATACGTCTGGTGATCTTTGATCTGCGTGTATCAGCGACAATAAGCAACCGAAAATAACAACATTTTATTTATCGCAATTGATAAAATGCGTTGATTCTGTCACGTACTGTTTGTGGTTGCAGTTTTGCTTTCAAGGTGGTGGCCTTGTTGAAGACGGGCAGGCTGCCGTCGTCAATGTTGTTATCGCGACGAGAGAGATCCATTTGCACTGGTAGTCTCGCTTCGGTACAATACAAATCATTTCCTCGTGAATTTGTGCGGAGAGCTAAATGTTTCGGAACGCAACCACGTCTTCGTTTCTTCCTTTTCGATGAATACTTATGGATTCAGGAGCAATCGCTCATGCTCGCTTACAAGCTTGGATGCATGCCTGCTGCAACTCGTCGGTGCCATCGTTGTTCAAGAGGGCAGGAAAACGTGATATCGACAACACATAACTAGAAGGAGCAAAACAAAACGAAAATTCTTCACGGGATAAGATTTCTAACAATACAAGAAATCTTGAACATAAAAAAACGGCTATTATGTTTTCGTTGATGATACGTAATCTAAACAGGTCTGCTTTCGAGAACTGCTTGCAGGAGCTTAGTGAAAAATCACAGCATATCCACGGAGTGAATGATGATGAGTGGGCGAAGCTGCGGAGGTTCATCGGTAAACCGTGAATCTTCTGTGAATTCTGCCCAGTACATCATCACCGACGTGAGATCGGGCGCGTTTATACTAAAGGTTCGATGAGAGTTATGACGACTTGCAGCTCACTTTAATTTTACATGTACGCTGTGAATTTTCATTGTTTAGAAAACCATTGCTTTAGAAAACATCTGGCGTCTTTCGCTAAGCAGCTGGCGTCTTTTCGTTTTGCTTTTAGAAAACATCTGGCGTCTTTCGTTGGTTTATTTCATCAATCAACGCCGTTTTGAACAAATGTTTTATTGTTTAATCACGCACAGGAGAATTCTCACCAGGCACTACCTTGGAGGTAAACAATGGCTGCTAATGGGAATGAGAGACAGAAGTCGGCTTTTAGCTAACACTTACACTTCTACTTGTACTAACGTTTCCTACTGGAACATGCCAATGGCTGCTAATGGGGAATGAGAGACAGAAGAATTCTGCTTTTAGTTAACGCGCACGCTGCGAATTTTTTATTGTTCAACAACGCACAGGAGAAATCTCCCAGCGGCACCACCTTGGAGGTCAAGATCTGGTACTAGCGTTAAGACTGGTTACGCACTACGACGAGGACGAACGGGTGCCGCTTTAAGGAGCTTCGCCACTAAAAATACACCATTTCCCGCTAAAGGGGACCATGAGGCGATGCGAAGCCGGAGCACGATCGCGTTCCGTTGGCGTTCTTTTTGGGCATGCTACCGACCTCGCGTCGTGGAACGCGAAGAGGAACGCTACGCGCGTCTTGTCTTCCCTCAAGCCTGGCCGTTAATTCTCACAGGGCAAGCGGGGAACGCAGTCGGCAGGCGTGCGAGAGGGGGGCAGCGTAGGAGAGGAGAGAGAGGGGGAGGGGACGCGCATGCGCTGGTGCTCATCGCAGCGTTGCGCAGGAGAGAATTTCGGCATGTCTACCCTGCGTTTCAGAGGAAGAGTGGAAAGGGGGAGGGGAAGTGGAGAGGGGATGTGGAGGGGGAGAAAGGGGAGGTGGGAGGTGGAGAGGGGAAGTGGAGAGGGAAGTGACGAGGGGGAGGGGAGAGGGTATGTGCATGCGCAGTAAGAGTGGTCACGCCGCACACCACCACCACCACCGGATTGAACTCCGCCACAAGATACTTCGCATCTAAAAATTGTGGGCTTAGGGAGTGCAGATTTGCTGGGCGACCATAAAAAAGTCAACACCAGGTATTGAAGAAATGTTAAACTGTTTAGTGCGTTTTCGCACAACGAACAAAACAATCCAAGGACAGAGTGACAACCGACGAAGTTCACCGCTGTCTTCATAGGTTTTCACTATTTCTTTATCTTGTGTTGTGCGCTAGAGGCTAAACTAGAATGATGGCCATATTACCAAGCGTATGTTATTTCGTTAAAAATACTTCGTCGTCTATTAGGGTCTGCGGCATGCCACCTTGCTACGCTGCAAATATAAATATAGTACCTTTGGTTAAGCTTTTTCCTCTTCATTTCATTTTTACGAGAATGAACATGTAAAGGACCAGGATCGTGCAGATTTACTTTGGGCGACAAAGTACTGGTCTTTATTTTAAGCTAGCTGTGGCGCAAGTTTCTTAGATAGCTTTTTTCTGAGATTATGCATTTAATTTGAAAACCTGCTCGACTATGACAAAAAACGAGGTATGTTCCGCAAGAAACAGGAAACCTTATTCCGTTCTCGTAAGCATAATTAGAGCTCACGAAGAGAGGCGTGAACATAAAGGTGCAGTGTACTTAATTGTATTGCTGTCAATGAATTCGTGTAGACCATTGGTCAATCGTTCAGTGCTATGAAACATTGGTCTATCGAACTGAAGATACCGTAGCTTCGCTCTCAAACCATGCAGCCGGTGTCAGAGAGCCTCGCTAGCATAACATCATGCTGCACTCATGTCGTAAACGTGGTAAGCGAATGCTCTGCAACACTTTCCATGCTTCGAACGTAGGATCGCTTACCGATGCACAAGCGCCATGATGGTCTGATGGGCATAGTGCTTGACTGCTGACCGATAGACCGACAAAATCCCGGCCACGACGGTCGCATTTCTCTGGAAACGGAATGCTAGAGGCACGGGTGCTTAGAATTACTTGGCTACCCAAGTGGTCGAATTTCTGGAGCCCTCTATTACGGCCTCTTTCATAATCCCATCGTAGTTTTGGGACTTAAAACCCCGACAATGTAGAGCTGTGTGCCGCCGCCGAAGTCCCGAGAGGGATGACGCCGCCGCCGCGCTATATGGCGGCGTGCCGCCGTTTGTCTTTTCTTGCAATATGAACGGGAAATTGGACATAAAATACAACACATACCCGGGGGAACTCTTCTCGGTGTACCCACATAATGGACTGTTCATTTGAGCCGCCGCTGATAGGCGGGAGCTTGGCGAGCAGCGCGCCTTCTGTTCTTTTTTCCAGTTCTTTTTTAGGCGCGAAGCTCCTTAAGCCGTGATTTGTGCGTCCCCGATGTATTTAGTAGCCACCTCTCGTATAGTTCGTGGAGTGTCCGCTAGATGGCGGTACTTGTATATGATGAAAACACGGCTCAAGGCCGGCTAGACACCTGAGGACGACGAAGTGGGAAGCTCGAGCAGCAACCACGATTTCTCTGAGGAATACGGCGCTCGGGTCTTTGGTTCTTCGGACTTCAACGCCTGATGCTCACCACCCCTTCACGAAGCGGTTCTGCCAGTCCGATCCCGCAACCCGTTCCTGCAGTGGATACTCCTGTCCACCGCTACACAAACCCTACATCAGGAGCAAACACTGGAGACGTCAAAGCGTTCATCGACGAGGCAATGCGTAAATACGACAGGAACAGACCGTTTCTACTCGTCGGCGATTTCAACGTTGACGTTGCAGACGCAAAGAAGCACTGGTTGATACAACACATCGCAATCAGATATGGACTCAGATGCATATCGTTTGACCACCCGAAACCAACCACCGTCAGGGGGACACGGATCGATGTAGTGTTTGCCAACTTCAAGGTAACACCCATACAAAAACCACTTTCCCTGCATTTCGCCGATCACAAAGCGGTGATAATGAAGGGACCACGGAAACCAACAATAAAAGTTTGACGTTTAACATTTCTCACGTGTTTACTTTAGTGGGGCGAATTACTCGTATTCACGGTTTACCGATGATGCCCTCCGGAGCTTCGCCCCACTCATCATCATTCACCCCGTGGATATGCTGTAATTTTTTTCGTTTTGAAGTCACGACGCTTTCACAACTACCGACACAAATGTGAGGAACGGAATGAGCTTCAACCTTGCGCTTCAACATTATAGAAAAAAAAATTAGGAGGGAGCGCGCCTAGCTTCCACAAGCCAACCTCCTATGAAGCCGCTATGTCCTCGGGTTCTCTTTCCGAAAGAATTCAGCGCTAAACTATAAACAAAATCACACAGAAAGGCATGGCATTGCCCGCCCCGTCATGTCTTTCTGTGTGCTTGTGTTTAAAGTTTAGCCCTGAATTCTTTCGAAAAGGAAAATATGCATCACCAACTAGCCCCACAAGGTGTTTTGTTAAAGGGGTACTGACACAAAATTTCGCCGCCCGAGGTAGGCTGCGGCATCAATTCCCGTGAACATGCCTATATCATCTGCGAAATATCAATACAGAATATAGCTTGGAAGTTATTTTGAATGAATTTTGACACCCTCAGGCTATAGACACCCTCAAAGGTGACCCTTAGTGACTCCCTACTTCCCCCACGTGACCACGCTGCAAGAAGTTATGATGACGTCATAGCCCCCATTTCTCTTGCCGTGTTCGCTCCAGCAGCCTACTTCTGGGCGGCTGCTCGCGAACCGCGCGGAAGTGTCACAGTTCTGTGTGCTGACGTGATCTAGCGCTTAACCCACTATTTGGTGATAGTTGCACCCGGAAGCTTGTCGTTTTTGAAACCAAAACTGACACTGATCGGTAATGAGGAGCCTATAATTCATTATCTGTCGCGCGCTGCAGCAAACGATGTGCCGTGGTATGACTGAGAGGCCCCAGTAACACATTGCAGCAAAAAACGCGAGGCCAAACTTTTTGTGTGAGTACCCCTTTAAGTGAGCTCCTCGGGTTCATGTCACAATTTCCATCATGTTCCTTTTTCTTTTCTTTTTTGTGGTGGGCACTTGCGGAAAAAAATGACGAGCGCGTGCGCCTAGCGCCCACAAGCGAACCTCCTCCGACGCCGCTCCCCCCATCCTGCACCATGCTCTGGTCACAATTGCTAGCATGCAGCTATTACATTCTTTACAACTCGGCTATAGTGAACTCTTCTGGTTCCCTGTAGCTGGGAAGTTATTCTCGATGTGTCCCCTTACTGGAGTATCCATTTCGGCTGCCGCTGATTGACTGGAGTTCGGCGAGAAGCGCGCCCCCTGTTTCCAGTTCGTCTTTCGTAAGGTCATTTTGACGTCACGAAGCCTTGACAGCTGTTGACACAAATGAGAGGGACGGAATGGTCCACCGCGGTGGAGCTGTGGTTATGGTGCTCGGCTGCTGACCCGAAGGCCGCGGGTTCTAACCCGGTCGCGGCGGTCGCATTTCGATGGAAGGGAAATGCTAGAGGTCCGGGTACTTGGCGATGTCAGCGCGCGTTAAGGATCGACAGATGATCAAAATTTCCAGAGTTCTCCTCTACGGCTTCTCTCATAATCATATCGTAATTTTGGAACGTTAAACCCCAGATATTAATATTCAAGGACATAATGCGCTTCAACGCAACGAACGCAGCCCCCAGAAATCCGCTTTCGGCAGCACATCTCTTAGGCTGTGCATAAAGTCTAATCGCACTAGCCATCGAATTAGGTTTAATGCGGCCGCCCGTCTAAGGCACCTGTGAAGATCGGTATGCATTCCGTGCATCGTTCTCAAACATTTGGGACACATTCATATGCAGTTAAGACTTGAGAAGTTCCTGTTTCTTTTCGTCCATTTTTTTCTTACGGTGGGAAGGTACTGGCGGGCTGGTGCGTCGACGTGTTCAAGAGTGAGGTGACATCACGGCTGAGCGCTTTTTCGAGTATATGAATGCTCTCTGGGGAAATGGACTGTGGATGTCTCCTTTAGATGGACACACCGAGAATAGCTCCCCAGAAGTTGTATCTTTTTCTTCTCCAGAAATATCACGAGCATTCCCTGACCTCAACTCCGCGGCATCCTCCAGCCTTAAAGGCGACAACACAACTCGCTGTATAGCATATTCGTCGAGCCTTCGACCTAGTAGATTCTGCATAGACAAATAAAATAGATAAGTAATGCATATCGATGCTTTAGCACACTTTTTACTTTCGTTTTTACAAGAGTGAATTGATGAATAAACATAGAAGTAAAGGCAATGAAAAAATTAGAATAACAGATAGTTGAGCTAGTTGGTAGATATTCATGTTAAAAACACAGGACGTGCAAACATGGGCACAAGAGAGAGTTCAAGAGAATGAACAGTTATCTCTCGCCTAGACAGACTACCACACGCATCAGATTGACAGGTATCGCCTCTTGCCTGGGAACGCGCAGATAAGTATTTTTGTCTACCTTCCTTTTCGCAGCTGTACGATTTTTCAGTTGGTAGCGCTGTTTGTGGTGCCTTGACTACTCTCTTCTGTCCATTTTGCACGCCCAGTCTTTTTAAATGGCCGCAAAACAGCCTCTGGAATACAAAATCGAGCGCGTTATTCTAATTTGGCGTTTCTCGCCTTTTCGGCGCACTTCGTGGCGCCACAACAGTGATTCACGTGACATCATTAGGGTACGCACTCTCGGTTGTTCCGTATGCGAGAAATATCACTTGTGAATTGTCTCCCACCCTGCTTTGCCATGCAGTCGCCCACCCTTTCTTCGTTGCATCGTGTGACTATATACTCTGTGCAATCAACTTATGTCGCTCCACTTCGCGCGTTTCCAACTTCGCATGCGGAGATAACAGGATCTAGCTGACAAGCGCGAAATCCTGATAGGATGAATGCTTAGTGCTGACATTCTATACAATGTCATGCGTGCTGCATACGCGTGCTCCATGAAGTACGCGTATACGCGGGCTTTATGAAAAAAATATGTGGCGAGGAGATATCGCCTGTAGGAAAGCTAGTGAATGCGAGAACAAACCAATAAAAAAGGCGTCGGCCTATTTGATTCTTGCAGCGGACGAACTCTTTACAGCGGAGACGATGCAGCTCTCCAGAAAAAAGGCGAGCCCTCTTCCACGGTTTTTGTAGATTTTTGTATTGCCATAACAATTATATGAACACTCTGGACATTTTTTCACCGTCACCGTACTGTTCCGTATCAAGTCCAAATCGACAACATCGCTGCGCGCATCGTGTGTTGCATCTACCCGCGACTAAAATCTCGCGAGCGCTGGCAAGGAACACTGCTGAAGCAGAGATGAAATAAGCTGGCCTTCTCTGTCGCATGGAGGGCGCATGCGGTAACATCAACCCGCGTGCAAGGACTGCCGTCAATTGCTCTTCAACCAGAAAGGAAACGCCCCGGCCGTCTTTCGCTGAGCGATGGAGCATGAATAGACGCCGGGGTAATGGGGAACTGCGTGGCTCGAGCAGCAACTGTGAACTTCGACTATAAGGGCGCGGTCGCTATGTCGGCAGACATCAACTAACGGCTCGTATACCCTTCTACGCACTGTGTTTTCACCGCTTCGTGCTGTGTCCACTGATACGGGAAACTGCACAAAAACCGCTTCTCTCCCGGGAGCGGCCGTGTTCCCATGCACCAGCGTTTTCCAGAGTTACGCGAGATCGGACCAAAAAGAGTTAGCTGCTAACAGTAGTTCGTACAACATTACCACAGGTTGCTGTCGCATTCACTGCTTCGCCTTTCCGTGAAACAGATCTTTTCCAAAATTCAAGGGACAAAATTTCTCCCCACCATCTCTTGAATCTACGGTCCCCCCGCCTCCCCCTGCGCCACGCCGCCGCCGGCGATTTTGCGACCGGCGCACAGGTCTACGACAATGATTATTAAGCGAATGCACGTACGTCTGCAAATTTTAGTGATCACGAAAACATATAACAGTCATCGGCGTGCGCAACGCTTTTTTCGGGTTGAAATATAGGAATTCATATATACTAACTTAAATGGACACGGATCACATCATTCCTTCTAAGTATTATGGACACGATCTACGATGAAAGCCGCCAAACGTGCATGATTTGAAGATTTTCAAAAAATTAGCGGAGCGCCTAGTACATTATTCTCGGGTCTACATTCAGGTTGTGCTGCATAGCAACAGCGCTCCTAAACGGCATGTTCCCAAAATAATACAGAGTTTGAGAATTGGGGCCCCAAGGCGCTTGGAGACCCAAGAAGCTTGCGAGCTGCCAGGGCGCATGCGCAGAACCCAAGCCACTCTTGGGTTCTTGTGCTCGCGTTGCAAAAATCGAAAACTAGCGTGGGGCCCCAAGGCGTCTTGGGTCACCAGCGGGAAGACACAGACGCAACGCGGGACACGGCGCAGCATGGCCGGCGTCTCGCATGATTTTAAATTTTGTCATTCGTGGAGCTCCGTGCGCTTGACCGAACGCTGCCTGCGTTGGACCAATTCTCAAGCTCTGCTGATCATCCGATCGCAAGAGCAGGCTCCCCAACGCAGCTTGGGGGCCCAGCGTCTTGGGTCCCCAATTCTCAAACTCTCTAATAATTGTTGTGGTCTTGCGTCCCAAAACCACCATGTGATACTGAGGCTAGCAGTAGTGGAGAGCTGCGGAATGTTCAATAACACATGCTTCCTTAACGTGGACCTAAGCACGCGGGCCTCAAGCGTTCGCCTCCATCGAAATGCCGCCCCCGTAGCGGATATTTGGTACCGCGACCTTCTGGTTCAGCAGCCGAGCACCATAACCACTGGACCACCACGGCGGGTGAACGTCATGTTCAGAGCTCTAATATCGTAACAGTTCGCGTGCTCGGAACGGCGTTGCTGCAGCGACGCTACTTTTATTTGCTCCATCTTATGTTCTTACTACTGAGCAGGCCCGTAGCCAGGGGGGGGGGGTCCGGGGGCCCGGGCCTCCCCGAAATTTTTATCATACATGGTGTTTTACCAAAAATATATAATGAAAATAGGCGTTTTGCTCAAATAGTCAGTTTTCAGTAAGTGCCCCCACCCCCCGAAAAGAATTCCTGGCTACGCGCCTGCTACTGCGACGCACTGCTGTGTTTTCATTCGGGATGTTTTCTAAACGAATGTTTCAGATCGAACTTGATGCCTGAAGGCTTCCGATCAGTTAGTAAACATAACCGGCACAGTGTATTTTTCCCGCATACGCACATGTAATGTTTTCTTTTTTTTAGCAGCACATTGGATCAGCCTGGTAAATACCGAATGAAGCAAAGAAAACCTACCATGAACGTTCTGTGGTGGTTACAACAGAAGAGAGAAATAGTCATTCCAATAGGACACTGATGCTACTGACCTAAACGTCTATAAAAAAAGTCGTGCGAGATGGTTTCATTCCAAGAGTGAGGTCATTCTCTCTGGTAATGCAGCTATTAAATGTTTTAGAAAATATTTTTCTCGCTTCGTTCTAAGTTTCTCGTTTGGCTGATCAGTGCTCATCTCAGAATCTCTGGGAAAAATTGGGGGACCCTTAAGCTTCGCCTTTAAGAGTTGAACGCGATAGCGAAATCAGGCCCCTAGTGCGCACTTCAACCACTAAGTGCATACTTATTAATGTGTATTGTTACACTCACACACGCACGCACGCGCGCGAATTTTACAGGCTTTCGATCTAAAGCAAGAGTCGCGTGGCCTCCAAGATATACGCCGCGCGCCGGCCCTCTCGGATGCCATAAAAAGTCGAGACATATTTCTCACAATGCCTCACAGATGGCAGCACATTATCTAGCGTTTGCTGCGTTGGCTTTATATGTTTTCCTCTAGATGGACATAGTTGTCCATTTTTAAAGCAGTTTGAAAGTTCGTGTGTGTATTTAGCGGCGATGGCTGCACTATCCCGGCGTTTTTCGACGTAGTTTGATGGCCTCGCGAATGCGCCTACCGTATGGGCTCGTTTTCGTCGTGACACTTGCCGAACAAAATGCGTTAAGGAGACTCCTTCTACTACATGGCATTTATGTAGTGTTTTTGTCCGAAGCAGCTGCAAGCAACATCGTGGCTTTGTGGCAAGACACCTGCCTGCCACGCGAACGACCTGGGTTCGATCCTCATTGGGACCGAAGATTTTATCCTTTATTTTATTTGCTACTTTCTCGATTTTTCGCTCACGGATGATTTTTCGCTCACAACCAACGGTGCCGACGCCGACAGCGGAATTTCTGCGACACGAGCTCTCTAACGCTACCGCGTTAAAACTTGCCGGACGTAAAGGCTTCCTATCCAGAACCAGCGACACAGTTTCACTGTTTACTAACAGAGGCCCTGGACCGCTTCCGGTTTCCTGCGCTGGCGTAGGCTAGCAGGATTGGCGGGGAACACAGGCCTTAGCGAGTAGCCCGTAGAGTTTCAACACTTTTGTCCCTGTGTCTAGCAAAATATTTGAATTAAATATTCTTCTGAGATGCACACGATATAAAAAGACAGTGTTTAACTATAAGCGCCTTTCTTTTATGTCAAACTGGAAAATGAATATTCCCTTACTCTGACAAATCTTAAAAAAACGCTTTACGCTTCGATGTTGCAGAATAATAAATGAGGTGACCGGAAGTTTCTTGGGGTACACCACGTGCTCCTGCTATCGCAATCTTGAAACCGTCTTTTCGAAAGGTTCGACACAGATCTATACCACAAAATCAGCTATGCACATCATCCTGCTTGCTATACTTGAAGATAAGTAACAACTTAGATAAAATACATAAACCGTTAGTGGTGGTCGTCCAGGACGTTTTACAACATCTAGTGTGAGTATTATAGCTTTTGTAAACGAGCAGAAGGAATGACATGACTCCCCAGTGTATCGAAGGGGGTTGTTTCACATAGCAAGTGTGCAGATTACGTGAACGAGGCAGCTCCATTGGCAATGCTTGCTGTTTTGGAATCTATGTGTTTGAGTAGAAGTTACTCGAAGTAGTTTACGTTATTCTTAAACTACCTTACCACAGTCCCATAGTAGTGGGGCCATTAGAGATCACTAGAACCTTGCTTCCATGTTGAAGAAATTACTCGAAAACGCTCGCACGTTTAAAGGGCCTCTCACAAGCTTTGGGAATTTTATTGCGATAGCGTTATAGAGCTCGTTTCGCAGAAATTCCGGTGACGGCGTCGATGGTTGTGAGCGAAAAACCATCTTGTCCGTGACCGAAAAGTCGAAAGAGATGCATATAAACCAAAATTCGCCAGATCCCACGTACCTCTCACGTATGCTGAAGAGTCGCATATGTATTTGATAACCAGTTGTTTACAGTCGCGTAACGATGCCAACAACAACACGGGCGTTACCAACACCAGACGCGGTTAGCTGATATGTAGTGCTTATATTCTTCAATACTGGATAGCGCGAATCCGAACAGGACAAAGAAGGAACACAGATGAACAGGGTAGGCGTTACTCGCAACTAAGCTTCGTTTAGGAACGTTTCCCCAGATATATGCTACGCAGCCGAGTGGCACGCGCAGGCGCACTCCACGTACGTTACAGTCACAGTTGCAGTTGTTTTAGTTGCGTTACAGCTGTTATGCTTATACTTGTCCGTTATGACGGAGAACGCACGCACGTTTCACGAACCAGTGTGTATGTGTAGGAGGGTTCTGGACAGTCCTTCAGCAAGGTAACCATCACCGTCATCACTGAGCACCAGCAGCTGCACCGGACTTGTTATCGTATCCTTTCGTGATCGCGGCTACGAGGGGTCCAAGTGTAGTGAAGTCCGAGGTATAGTGCAGATGATTGCAGTTGCGGACCACGTGAACGAGCGGATGGTAGTTGAGCGTCTTCCAATAGTGTTCTGTCTTCAGCTCTGTCACTTTCCTTGCGTCGGCTGCGGTGGTGTAGCGGTTACGGTGTTCGGCTGCTGACCCGATGGTCGCGGGTTCGCGGGTTCGACGTAGGACAAGGATCGTCCCTATGTAGTAGTCGGTGCGTTGACATAGCTCCTCTAGGAGCCATGTAAACCTGTTGTTATTGGTTTTGCGACGTCGCCCACAGTGGCACGTGACACTGCCAAATTATTCGAGGCGACATATGTAATTTGTGCAAACTGTTGCTTGAATTGGTGAATTGGTGAAATAAGCCTATACGCAGCTTTTCCTTCACCGCGAACACAATGCCTAGCTGAATATAACGTCACTGAGGGGAGGACGTCATGTCGGGTACACTGAGCACTTCATAGTGAAACACAAACAGTAAAAGCTCGCATATAGGACAAGTCTCATGCCTACAGATGAATTATTAGAGCGGTTTTTCCATAGATAATTACAGAGATAATACATAAACACGAAGAGTACTTCTTCAGCCGTAAGTATGTACATAGCATATCCACGCACCGAGAAGAAGCACTGGGGCCAGGATAGAAAGCTGGTCCACTTGAGTTGCAGATCGAGACTTCGCAGAGAGCATATTCTACAACTGTTTACCCCTCCTTGGGCAACCACATCAGTTCTTGCCTTCTCGAATACTTCGAAAACGTTTCCGTCCTGAAATAAAGCAATTGAAAACTAAGAATTCCAACGATATAAATTTCGCAGTCGCATGAGGCAAACGTAGTTTCGTCCACTCGGCTCAGTGCAAGCTGCGATACATTAGGCAGTTTTAGAATAGCGTATACGCCAAGTTCGCGTTTGCGGCCCGCTATTTCCGTCACTTAACGGGAGCCCAAAAGCGGTTAGCGTACGACGCATGCGCATTTGCGCGAAAAGCCGGCGCAAAGCTTTGCGTACGTTATTTTAAAATTGCCTATTCAGTCTCAGAAATGCGTATTTAAAATATGGCGAGTGATAAACAGGCAAAAAAAGCAAAACGCACTTCCATCACGCATTCATGTCATAGACACAACAGTTAAACTATGAGTCTCAAGTGCTTTAATTTCACGGCTTCCGGGAACAGCGATATTGACTGCGACATCGTGCTGTTCACAATTCAGCCATATTTTAAAAAACAGTAACTGTTTTGTCCAACTGCAAGTCGTATATGTATGCCTGCGAACGCAAGCCGCATGCACACTTTTAGTTCTTGGGAACATGGAAGAACCTTGCCGAACTCGGCCGGTCTTGAAGTATCTGTGCACCATTGCATGATGTACGAATGGTGTGTGCCGTTAACCACCACAGCGCACAACACGAAAACACCGCAAGAACTGCACACGCCGGCAAAAACTGGCTTCATGTAACGGGCGGCGGCGGAGCACTGCTGACATAAGACCACTCCGATAAGCCTCAAGAGTGCAAACTGACCCGCCAACCACAACGGGAGACTTGAAGGTGTCACCCAAGCATAGCCTGCCTGCACGGCCAGCCTGGCGTCCGCGCTCCATGCGCTTCGTGCTCCAACGGAACTTTCGAGGAATTCAAAAGTAGCATCGCGGCACGCGCGCGGCCGGCGCGGGGCGCACGCCTTTGTCGGCCCGGAGTCGGGCCCGCCAGGCTGCCATTGGCTGCTTTAATTTTGAACCTTCATCGACCCTAGCGCCAATTGCGCCTTCAGTTACTGCCCCTTTTAAGCGGCCGCCGAACTAGCAAAATATTCAACAAGGTGGCGATGGCGTAATTATTTGGGGCGCCGGGGCGGCAGTCTTTCTGGGTATTGGTCAAAGCATGCGGCTCTACTTCAGTGCTCCGAATGTTTCCTAATATATTATAACAAAACTCTGAAAAATTCTTCACCAATTACACTATGTGAATGTGGATGACCAGCGAAGCGAAGTGGAAGGCGGCGGTTGCATTCCCGCCGGTGTTCGCGGCGTTGGTGGTCCTACGCTTCTTATTCCTCGGGCGTGATTAGGACACGCGACCGTGAAAGTAGGAGCGAGAATGATCCCGGGAGACGCGCACGCGATTTGATGCGTGAGTGAATCTTCGTCACAAATGTGTACAGCTCACTCGCTATCACCCCACAGGGCGTTGAAGTCACGCAACCAACGCCTCCTGCGTAGTTTTAGTCATGCCCGTAGCCAGGGGCAGGGGGGGGGGGATTTTGATGACACATGGTGTTTCATCGAAAAGTAACGAAAATAGGCGTTTTCTCAAATAGTAAAGGCTTTCAGCAAGTGCCCCCCCCCCCGAAAAAAATTCCAGGCGACGGGTCTGGTTGTAACTGTTCTTGTTTCATCTGACCCCGGCTGATATCCAATGCTGTGGATTGGCCGAGTAGTTGACGGATTGTTCCCTTATGTTCTGTAGGGTAGCATTCCTACATGTTATAGTAAATAATACATTGATTTGAAGTGGCACTTAACAGCAAAGGAATACGTAAAGTCGGGAGGGCTTAACACGATTTTGATTCAGTCTCAAATAACAAATACCTCAATAGCAGAAGAAAACAACTCTGTGGGTGCTTTCATAGCAGTGGCCTCAAAGGAAAGAATAATAGTTGTGACTTGTTACTCGTCGTCGTCGTCTTCCTCTATGATCGTCTTGGTTACGTCCATAATGAGGTCGAACACACGATGGAACAATTTCTGCACTTTGAGTGGTCCAGTGGACAGTAGTGGGGTTGACCCAATTTCAGTGGCACATATCTGCTATTTCTGCGGTACAACCCTGCTAGGGGTACGGAACGTCTGCAGATCTTGCCCCCGTTGCGGGGAGGTAGCTAATTTAGAGCATATACTCAGGCGATGCCCCTCGTTACTGGGCAGCGATAAGGCCAACCAAGCCTAGCGATCAAGCCAATTAATCAGAAGCCCCAACAACGGGGATCAGCTTTGGTCCGTCCAGAGAGCCCACGATGCGGCGGCCGAGCTTAGCCTGCCCGTCCCAACGTGGCAGGAGCCCAACGCGCGCTAGTCGCAACTCCCAGCACTGCTAATAAAGTTTTGCCAACCAACCCTGCTAGGGGTTTTCTATTGAGTACGTAATTATTGACTATACAACTGTTCGCCAAGTTAGCATACGTTGACATTTCTTGTTACACTCAGGGTCGATTCCATCACTACTCCACCTGCAGTTTTCGCTCAGCCTTGGTAGCTACTATTGCTTCATTTATTTGAAAGTAAAGGCTTTTCATGATGATGTCAATTTTCAGTTGAGTAGGTAAGTTTTCTCTGAGTTACGGATAGCTTAATTATACACAGCTTTCCTGTGGAACACTTCGCACTCTCGGAGGTGTTCTTTTGTCTCGCAACAAATATCGTCATGTGGCTTCTCGCGTTTCGTTTCGTAAAACGTTACGCCATATCCCCGAAGTGAATGATGTTAGGGGAGCTTGCTCGGAGATGATCGGGTAACCCTCTACCGTCATATGTAGACGTGACCACGTTGTTGTATATATACAACGTTTATTAATTTACGAGCAGCGACAAGCGACCGCGCTGCTTAGGCTGCGCCAGCCCTCGCCGCTGCCGCCGCCTCTGGAGTAGCGGTAGCGAAGTGCACTGAGCGACCTCCAGGCGAAAAGAAAGCGCGCGGAGAGCAAGCGCTGTATTTGGGCGTGGCCCTCTAGGGGTCGCCTATCAAACGAGAGCACGCGCCGAGTGTGCAGCGGAATGTGGGGCGCCGCTTGAGCGCCGGCGCGCCATCTAATGAGCGCGCTTGAATCACCGGAAAGAGCACAGCTGCGCCTCTAGCTGGAGCAATGAGAACTAGCGGATACTGCGCGATGGACAATGCACGTAAGAAGCTTCGCGAGCAAGCTCGTAAAACTAGGCGGCAGCCAATCTCCTCTTAGAATTCTATGTCCTGCTCTAAAAGGCTATGCTGTTCATTAGGAGAAAGTTCTGAGAGCGTGGTGAGAGCATGGTGATATGGCATGCTTACAGTAGCAGCCGTGTACTTTCGTGAACAAACGTTTGCGGCGTGCGAAAAAAAGAATTATACGGCCATGGCACTGTTTCCTGGGAAGGTTAGAGTCAAGTCCTCCGTGCCGCTAGAGAATCAACCACCGATTAAGACGCGAGGCAGCTAGCTGAGCTTTAACCACTGTGAAGCAATATAAACTGCTCGCCTCGTTTTTTTGGCTCTTGCGTCATGCTTGCCGTCTTTTTTTATGATATCGACTTGACAGGCGTATAAAACCTGCTGCGCGAACGCGGCTAGAAAATCGCACAGTCAAAAGGTGGTTACTTCAAGGTTGCAATTGCAAAGCATGTATTAAGTGCCAGTTATATTTAGCGACTTAAATATATATCACCCTAATAAAGTGACAAGAACAAAGCAAACCTGCAGAACGATGTCAAAGCTTGCTGAAAATGCACAGACGTTCGTTCCGGCGGCATAAAACAGCCTTCCCGACGCATGAATTGCAGGCGCCGAACTTCTGACAATGTGCCGAGTTCACTTGCATTCAACCAACCGCGCAACGCTAACGGTATAACGCGAGCGTAAAGTTGAACAACGACGGGTAGGTTTCACGAACACGGAGAATCAAAACACAAAGTTGTTTCACCTACAACTGTAACTGGACTTTCACAATGTGAGAAGACAGCGAGTAATCATGACTGAGTCGCTGCGTGCATGCGCCGCGTTACTTACCGATTCAGGTAGTCGAAACGAACGCGATGAACTCGGACAGCCAAATAGAAGGCGAGACAGCGCTGTCAGCTATCCACGCTTGCCGCCTTTATTTCTCGTGCGACACGACTAGGAACCAATACAGTTCCACACGTGAATCGCGTGCCTTGGTGTTGTCTGCACTGTTGTGGCAGCCCACGACACAGCAATACTTCCGACCTCACGTCCACTTCCGTGGGGTCGCTTCTGCCATCACGGAAATGCGCTGTTTCGCACAGCAAGCCTCTCGGTTGAACGTGCCGAGCTGACGGTCCCCTAGTTACCCGCACCGACAGAAGAACGCGTGCGCACGTGCGCTACCGCTACCGTGAAAGGGGCTGAGTCGGCCACGCATAAGCTTCAGAGCTTTCCGACAGAGCCGCAGCGCGGCCAGCGCGGCGCTGTCGTCGCGCCGCAAACTTGAGCTTGGGTTCCCTATATTGTGTTTCGTCATTTGTGTATGTTAATGTTCTTGTTGTACGGACACTGTTTCTAAATGTTCATAGCGTCCTACGATGAAATAAACTTTTTCTAAACACAGGGTAGTGAAAGCGATCCACGTGACTGGTTGAGGAAATCGAAGCGCGATCTATGAACTGGGATCTCAGCTAAAATCTGCGTTCCGTCTCTTTTCTCCTAACTCTCGTCAGCCCCCTCTCTGGCAGTATTTTTAATGGACTTTATCTGGGAGGCGCGCTCTCCGCCGCCGACATTGAAATCCGTTAGAAAATTGAGAATTGAAAAACGTTTATTAAAAAAAAAAAAGAAGAGGGGTTTGAGAAGCAGGTGGGTGGGGCCCCTAGTCCAGGGCTCCGCTGGCCTCAGCAGCCCGCCGCGCCTCTCCAGGAGAGCCACTTGGGCCTCATTAAGTTTCGTCTCTTGCGTTGGTAAGGCGCGCGTTAGCCGTCGTCGTTCGTCCGTTTCATGGTGCTCGCTCGCTGTGTGCTTGTGCGCCGCGATGTTTTACGACTCGCGCTGTTCGTGCATCGTGCTTTGTTGCTCGAATACTTGCAGAACAAGTCCCGGAAGATGGTGCCGGCCCCCAAAAGAACGACAGCTGAGCGCGCCATTTTGTCGCGGTTTTCATTGTGTCAATTCGAATTCACGTCCATACCGAGTAGCTGTTTTCTGCAGTGGGCTACAGTTAATGTTTTCAAAAATGACTAATTTGAAAACGACACGATGCTGCGTGTACATCGTTATACGAACAAGCAGCGGACATGAAGCACATGCGACGTAACTATAGTTACAGGTTTACAACTCTCACAGAACCGCGTTCTTGAATGTGTGCTTTGCATTTGTCTCCGGTGAATTACTCGTCAGTGCCTACGACCGCGTTTCTTAGGCTCTAGGTAGATGTATGAAAACTTGTATTTACTGCTCTAAACAAACGAGTTTACTTTTCCACCAGTCGACGGCGCTCTTTATCTGATTGGAACTTGTCACTTTTCTTCAGGATGGAAACGTTTTATTGCGATAGCAATTATGTGGACACTCTCGGCTGACTTTTGCCCTCGCCGTTGCCGTCTGTCGAATTCGTCATGTCCCGGATATTATATGCATGTATATAAAAAAGGCACAAAGAAAAATAAAGCAGAAAAAAAATCTGAAGTACCCGACCGCGGATTCGAACCAGCAACCCCTCGCTCTCTAGCACGCTCCGTTAGACAACTCAGCCACACGCCTTTTTTTTTTTCTTTCATGGTATTTATCACACTTAGTATTACAGTGCACAATAATAGCACAAATAAAGCAAGCAAAAGTACAATCACATAGCGACAATATGCGCTCAAGCGTTACTAAGTGCACACTCGATGGCTAACACAAAGTGCAGTAGAATGGTGAGAGTTTTTCACATCGTGTCATACTGGAAAGGTGGTGAGGCCGAGCACCTCACCAAGAGGGGGTACCAGTCCGGTCTAAAGTCCAGGTCGTCATAAATGTCCTTTAGCTGAATAGTCATGCGAATGAAGTGCATGCTTGAAGAAATGGTGGGTTTTGCGTTACGGTCCTGCATACGTGTCTTCCATAAGCTATGCATACCCATGAGAAAAAAACATATCATATGGCACTTCATCAAGCGATGTTGGTATAAGATAACGTATGGTGTGAGAATTGACGACAAAACTTTTCTTCAGTGCTCTCTGAAGGACATCCCGGAACAGAATAGCGTCTTTGCAGCTAATAAAGCAATGTTCTATTGTTTCCGGCACATCACAGAGACGGCAATTAACAGAAGAGACAAAAATGCCTTTTCTTTTCAACCATGTGCTTACCGGAAGCGTTTCAGAGTGGAGTTTATAGAAAAATGTTTTTGAATTAGCAGGAATATACATTTTGCGCACACGTTTCAACACATCGTGGCCTGAAAGATCGGAGTACAATGAACGGTACAACGGAGGCGCGAAGAGCATAGTTAGTAAATCCTTATATAGTACCTTGCGCGAGACTGTGTACAGGTATTCCATGGAAAAGCGAGCTTTAAGGAACCGAACTGCGAGGTAAACTTCCTGCATGAATCCCCACAAACACGGGCGCTCGGAGAAGTTTGATGAAACAACTAAGTCTGGCAAGCAATCAACAAGTGTAACCTGCAAGAATGAACGGATTACGGGGTGGGAATTGTCTCGAAAAAAGAAGAACCGTGAAACTGTTTGCCATAGATAAAGATGTACCAATCCCAACCCACCCTCACTAACTGGCCTGAAAATGTTGTCACGACGCATGGGCTCAAAAGTCGAAGACCATATGAAAGTAGCAAAAATTCGATGAAAGCGTTGTATATAAAATCTTGCGCAATGGATAAGTTGCAATACGTAGTAAAGCTTTGTTGCTAGGAAAGTATTACAAGCTTCAGCTCTCCCGAATATTGAAAGTCGGTGGGGAACAAATGTCTGGGCCTGTCGTTCAAGCTTAGGAACGCGCTCCTTCCAGTAATGCGCACTGAATCTATACGCGTCCAGTGGTACTCCGAGGTATTTTGGCGGGATTCGTGTCCAATTAATCCCTGCGAACTGATTCGGCGTGGTACCCCACGAGCCAAACCATAGTCCTAAACTCTTAGAGGCATTTAAACGCGCTCCTGATACAACGCCAAACTTTTCAATTGTAGATACCACATTTTCTACGATTGGTTTATCTGTGCAAAAGAAAGCGACATCGTCTGCATAAGCTAATACTTTAACTTCACTGCCTAATATACTAAAGCCGCGAATACAACTGGACTGTATTATGCTTAAGCACAGCGGCTCTAGATAAAGTGCAAACAGAAGTGGTGACATCGGGCATCCCTGTTTCACCGAAGAGCAAATAGAAACAGGTTTCGAGAGTTGACCATTAACAATGAGACGAGTTGAGCATTCATTATAACAAAGTTTAACACCTTTAAGCACGACTGTGCCAACATTGGCATGCTCAAGAAGAGAAAAAAGGAACGAATGACTAACACCATCAAACGCTTTTGCAAGGTCTACCTGTAGCATTGCAAGCTGTTTTTGATAACCATAGCAGAACTGAAGAACTGTTCGAGCAACGTGTATATTGTTTTGTATAGATCGGCCCCTAATTCCGCATGTCTGATGAGACCCAATGAGAATCGACATCGCAAATTGCAATCTATTTGATAATACTTTCGCAAAAATTTTGTAGTCCACATTTGACAGCGATATTGGCCTGTAACCTTCGACGGAGCGAAGCTTTTCCTTGTCAGAGGTTTTCGGTATTAAAACAGTGTGGCTTTTCCAAAAAGATCGCGGGAGTGTCTCCATGTCATAACTTATTTCAAAAATATCCAGCAATATGGGAGATAGCGTTTTTTTAAAAGCTTTGTAAAATTCAGCTGAGATGCCATCAGGGCCAGGTGTTTTCGATAAAGGTAAGTTGTCAATTGCCTGCTCAATTTCCTTTATCGTAATGGGTCCATTGATGGCTGCACAGTCATCGGCTTTCAAGGGGCTCAAGAGGGAAACAAAACTAGCCTTCAGGTGAACGTCAGGATCATCAGAGAGAGAACTAAATAAACTTTCATAGTACTTTTCGAACTTCAAAGTGATGTCTCTTGTATCTGTTATAAGGACACCGTTAGAGTATAAGTCTGGAATTAGTTTAGAAATTGCATGGCGTTGTTCATCCAGTAAAGCTTGACGCGTCGGTTGCTCGGAATTCAAGGTGCGTTGGTTTCTAGATCGAATACGCGCTCCTTTGTAGCGGGCTGCATCATATCTTTGAAGTTGACATTTAATATTTTCGATTTCATTAATGTACGTTCCCGGCATTTCGCATTCCATTTCATAAAGATTGCACAGACTTTTAGGGAGTGCCTTTTCTTCATACTTTTTATAGTAAGACTTAACGGCTCCAATTTCTATAGCTATAACACGGACTTCTTGTTTAAAAAGCTCCCAAGCAGCAAATATGTGCAAACCAATTGAAAAAGATTGCCTCATCGTAGTTTGGACGCGATTCACGAATTCCTGATCGCAGAGAAGCTTTGAGTTCATCTTCCAAAGGGCCCACTGTGGGCGGAATTATGACGGTTTTCACCAATTTGCGCAATAACAATACAGTGATCTGAGAACGACACTGCTTCAGTGCTACAGGATATTTTACGAGAGAGGAGCGATGAGGACACGTAAATCCGATCAAGGCGAGCATAAGAACATCCCTGAACTCTTGTATATGCCGTTACACGGTTCGAGACACCAATGTCAATTAGCCCCGCGTTATCTACAATACCGGATAAAAGCGTCTCGACTTTGTCGCCATCCAGGAGACAAAGATCGAGAGTGGCGAAGAGACTGAGAGGGCCCTGCGGCCTTTTCTGTCTGATTACAACGTGTGTGTTTCACATGCAAAAGGTTTATCTGCGGGCTGCTGGCTGTTCCTGAGAAAGAGCCTACCCTGTTCAGCAATCAGTACTAGGGTTGATAACGAGGGCAGATATATATGCTGTCATTTTTTGTTGCAAGGAGCGCCGTGGCGAATTATCAATCTATATGCGTTTAATGAGGTTTCGAAACGACATGATTTATTCAAGAATATGTCTAATTTAATTGACTCCGACAGATGCACTGTACTAATGGGTGACTTCAACTGTGTATGTGACGCTAATGATCGTAACAATCCTAATGGCAGACGAGACAGCCACACGCTATGTATGCGCCGGAGAAATAACGGCGCGCTATTTATATACACCATGTACCGCTGGTGGTAAGCAAATCTCGGAGGAGCATGAGCGAGTTTTCTATCACGCAACGCTCCTAATTTTCTTTGAATTTGAAAACTGCCCTTGAGTCGCGCACGAAAGAAATGGCCCTTTTCTGTACCCACTCGTGATGTGGAAGGAAAAAAAAAAGAAACACCGGGAACACCTTGCCTCAGACGCCCCCGTGTGGCTGGAGACGCAGGGGGTAAGTCCACGAGCCACACTTTAAAAGAAAAAGGAATACCTAAGAGCATCTGATTCTCCATTGTCGACACTTGCAGACGCGGCGTTCCTAATTTTCTTTCATTTCGAATACTGCCCTTGAGACGCGCACGACAAAGTGGCCATTTTCTAGATGTACTTTTGGGCTAGTTGGTTCATAATCGCAGCAAAACAGCGCCGGCGAAAACAAGAGACCAGACGAGGAGAATGACACGTAACACAAGCGCCTTGTGTTCCGCGTCCTTCTCCTCGTCTGGTCTGTTGTTTTCGCCGGCGCTGTTCTACGGCCATTTTCCGTACTGACTCGGGATGTGGAAGGAAAAAAAAAGGCAAAGAACACCGGGCACACCTTTCATCAGACGCCCCCTGTGGTAGGAGACGCAGAGGTTCACTCCACGCGCCGCAGTTTAAAAGAAAAAGAAATATCTAAGAGCGTCTAAATTCTAAATTTCCCCACTTGTGTTGACCGCCGCTTTCATGGCCAATCCCCCGTAGTGGGTAAGAGCCACCAAAAATTAAGGGGCGGGCAAGCAAGCAACGCAAAGCAAAGCAAAGCAAAGCAAAGCAGGCAAGCAACCAAAGTTCTTCGTGTGACATTTTGATTTCTTGCTATCGCATTCATTGATTCGCCCTTGCGGTGAAACTGTGACTTTTTGTTTAAAGTATTCCGGAAGGCCACACAGCTGATCGGTGCGCCCAGAGAGAAGGTGAAGAATTGCAGAATCGGCGCATTTCAAGAAGAGATGCCATGAATTCTCTGATATCATCTGTTGATTTTTTCCGTGTTTATCATCTCTAGTTATACGAAAATCAACGTTTTTGGAAATGTAGTCAATTAAGTGCGGCCAATATTAGTTGTGCTATATATATGGAGTTAATTTTAACATGGGTGATTCCACGTAAGATCGAACAAACGATGACTGGTCGACCTCTCAAATTTATTTCAAAATTTCATATATTATTGCCTGATGAGTGGAAAGGAGAGACCCGCAATTTGTTTTTCCGCCAAAAATTTTTTCGAAGCACAGGAAATCAATAATTACGAAGAGGTGGAGTGGAGCGCTCATCCGCTCTGCTGTTTTGGCCAACTTTCGTTATGAATTGCACAAAATATATTAAAGTTAGGTAGCTGAAATTTCTTTCACAAAATATATGCATGTTTTTGCTTCTGCTCAGGTATTTTTAGTTTTTATGTGTAGTGTTGATATTTCTATAAAAAAAAACCTCAAAATTGGCACAGGGAACGTTATTTTCTTAGCTTTGAACGTCCTTATCTCAAAAAAGCCTTGTACCAGAGCGACAAAAATTCCCCATTACGTTCTTCGCATGCTTTTCTACCAAACCACCGAATCTTGTAATTATATAACGTTTCAGGAAAGAGATATGATCGGGCTAATTTCAAGAAAACACCGAACAATGCAAACATCTGACGACAATAAAAAAAAACCCAATTTTTTATATTTCTTAAACATTGTCCACTTATTCTCCTCCACATCAGCTTTCACAATCATTGAAAACATGTTGCCTAATGTCGTTGAACTAATAGTTACGGCCCTCCAATGAGACCCTTAGGCAAGGATTGGCAATTCCGACTTCTTGCCCAGCAAGTGCATAAAATGCAGGCCGGATTGAATTTATTTTTATTAAAAGGCCAGCAGATACCGCAAAAGGTGTCGCCGGCACTGAAGACGTTAATTTTGAAATTATTTTGTCACTGCAGCGGCCACGAGCGCGGGACACCCGAGCAGGCGCGCGCGCACCCGAGATGCTCGTAAGAGACGGCGCAGTGAGAGCTTGTTTTCGCGTCCTCGGACCGATTGAGTTCGAAACAGCAACGCCTCTCCGGTGACTGACCTAAACGTCAGCACTAACGTTGCAGCATATCCGTCAGCATTATCGAAACGAAGTGCACGTTAAGGTGAAATGATGTGAATACCATACGTCACATTTGTTAATGCATTCCTGCGGGGTCGAGCAACGCTTGAATGTAGATTGCTGAATCATAGCAATACAAATGAAATGTTTATTGGACTTATATAAAAGCGGAACCAACACTGGAACCCCAATTTACGTGAACCCGACATGACGCCTGTATCATATATGTTAAATATGTAATGTAAGCAGCACTGCAACCACAATTGGCATTGCACCGACATTACACCAGCATAGGGTCTTTTTCCAAAGCACCATCAAGCGACGCCGTGGCTCTGTGGTGGAATACCTAACTGCCACTCAGAATGCTTGGGTTCGATGCCTGCTAGAATCCTGATATTTTAGATGCGAAGCATCTTATGGCGGAGTTCAAACCGGTGGTGCGCGGCGCGCGTTTATATTCCCGATGTCTTTTCTCGCCGTTCCTGGGTAGATATCACCTGTGGCGCATACCCGTACACCGCGGCCCGTGGTAAACGGATATGGGCCACACGTGTGTGGAGGAAAGTGTTTGACGATGTACGCGACAGGATTTTCACGTTATTTATGTCATGATCCGACAGTCACATTCGACAAATCTTCTTACCCTCCTATGCCAATTATGGTCTACACCAAGCGATCATAAGAGCACCAAGACGTAGGCGGCTAGATAGATAGATAGATAGATAGATAGATAGATAGATAGATAGATAGATAGATAGATAGATAGATAGATAGATAGATAGATAGATAGATAGATAGATAGATAGATAGATAGATAGATAGATAGATAGATAGATAGATAGATAGAAACGCTCAAAGTACCTAAGGTTCGCTAAGAAATGCTTCGCATTTAAAACTGCCTGAACTGCAGAAAGCTCCAACTGGCGGCAAACTCGAGGCAGTGCAAAATCACGTTGGGTGAAGGAAGCTTTGGGAGGGGGTGGCGACGAATGAAATCGATTGAGAGCAAAAAAAAATGTGATCACTTTCGTATGCTTTACGCAACATCGAAGAATTCGACGTTGCGAAATTCGTCGAACAACAATGCCGTTCGGAAGGTGCCGGTGAAATACAGGAGAAATTAGCCGAGAGGCGTGGACTGTGGCCGCGACTGCACGTTTCATCGCTCTAACCATTTTGCTTCGCTGATCGAGCTCGAGCATGTTGGCGGCATGCGGCGCTCCATAATATCGACAATAATTGCGCTACGTGCAATGCACAAGAAAATCTATGCTTTTATTTTGATCTCGCTCACGGATATTGTACATTAAATACAATCAAAGTGACTTACGACCGAGCGTGAAAATCATTAACGCACGAGGGGGCGTGAAGTGCAACTCGCTCCTCGTGAGTTAGCAGCTGATCGTTCATCGTCGCTGTCACTCTCGTTGCTTTCACAGCCTTCTATATCCAGTGAAAAATCCTCGTCGTCAAGATGGTTTCTTTGAACATCACTGCTGAAAGCAATCTGAAGAATTTCCACCGCCGAACAACTTCGACCACTCCGCGACGTCTGGGCGCGGAGAACATGTTGCAATGTTGCTCTCAAAACGGTCAACAAGCAACTCGCTTGCAGTGTGCTGCCACCTATCAAAAACGTACAAAACAAGCAGCGCGCTGGTTATGAAACCAACAAACTTGTGAAGGAGAGCGTTCGCTCCACGAAAGGCGTGGAGCGGACGCGTCCTCGAATGACTGAAACGTCGCTCGCACGATTCATAACAGCGCTTTCCTGACAAAGGATAGAGGCCTTATTTTAATGTATCGCCAACTTGAGACTGCTCAGATATAGAAGAGCACATCACGAGCCCGTGCGACCTCCCGCGTACAATGTTATGGGATTCATGCACTACAGAAACACTGACGAGGGCTACATGCAAGTAAAACAGTTTCAACTGAAAATGTCTGATGATAACGAATAACTAACCTACGTGGTAACAGAAAACCCCGCGTAGCTGATTTTTGTACGCTTTGGGTTATCATTGAAAGCGCGAGTTGCCACGTATATTTACGAAAACTCCGCGTCTCGCGAGAACTAATCAGAGTTCTCGTTTCACGGAGGGCCCAGTTTGTTCACTGATGCAGAAAACATGCAAACTCGTAGTGTTCCTTTCTTGCCAACGCGTTAACACTGAGGCTAGCACAGCCGAACAAGGGAGCGACAGCGTAGTGCTGCCATTTTGTCTTCCACTGACCCTCCTCGAGAGGACGCTCCTGAATTCCGCTTGGCGGCGCGACAGTCCATGGGCATTGAGCATAGTTACAGGTTTACAACTCTCATAGAACCGCGTGCTTGAATGTGTGCTTTGAATTTGTATCCGGTTAATTACTCGCCATCGCCTATACCCGCGTTTCTGAGGCGCTAGGTAGATGTATGAAAAGATAAACTGTACTGCTCTGAACCGAACAAACGAGCTTACTTTTGCACGACTCGACGGCGTTCTTTATCTGATTGGAACTTGTCACTTTTCTTCAGGATGGAAGCGTTTTTACTGTATTCCGGAAGGTCACACAGCTAATCGGTGCGCCCAGAGAAAAGCTGAAGAATTGCAGAATCGGCGCATTTCAAAAAGAGATGCCATGAATTCTCTGATATTATGTGTTCATTTACTCCGTGTTTATCATCACTAGTTATACGAAAATCAACGTTTTTGGAAATGTAGTCAATAAAGTGCGGCCAATATTAGTTGTGTTATATGTGGAGCTCATTTTAACATCATTAAAATGATCTTTACATTATTATTCTCTTTTTAGACATTTCAATTACTTTCATTTTTTTTGCATTGCAAGGAATGTTTACTTTTGTTAGTTATGATAATTTTGTGCGATATCGTGCGCATATATCAGAATCTCTTCCGCACTTTTGTCAGTATAAGAATTGTGTTTTTTTTTATTATGTGCATGTGCCCTAGTATTATGACCTGTTGTTTATTCCACTGTTGTTTAGGTTCTTAACTTTGCCGGGAACATTCGTTTTGTTTAGTGATCATGAACACGTGTATGTTAATCTCCTGTTAATCTGCTAATCACTTCTGTTAATCTCCTGAGCCTGCATCGCACCACATTTGATGAAAATGCTGATTTTCGGAAACCAGGACAATAAAACGACACCTTTTTTGTATTGTGAGTACAATTCATTCTTTTGCTTTCTGGCGCATGCTGCGCGAGTGCAGTGTTTGCAGAATGCATCATTGCAAATTCCGTACATTCAAACGCCTAACGAACGCGCGGCGCAGCACGCGCAAGCGCATGAAAAAAATAAGCGTATGGCGCAGCGCGCGTGAGTGAGCGGGTGAACAAAAAAAAAGGAGTGGGGGAGAGTGCCGCAAAACATGGCGCAGTCCGCGCACGCGAACAAAACAAAATCAATAAAAAAACGGCGCGCGCGAGAGAGCTAGGAGAGGAGGTGCGAGGTGCGGCTGGTGTTAGTGTTGCCATGACGACGCATACCGTGTGCGCCGCCATTTCTGCCTCTTGAGTCTCTGAATCCCAGCCGCCAGCATAGTTGCCAGTTCCGCTTATAATAAGCGGATTTGGGCTTCTTTTTCCGCCGAGGCACTTGTGGAATTTTCCAGTCACTTGTCGCATTTTTGGGGGTTTTTGCATTTTTTCAGCTAATAGTTATTCTGATAACTATGATGATAATCAAGTTCACCAACAGCGCGTTTGTTGAGGACTGAGTAGTTTAGTGTTGAAGTCGAACATACTTTGGGGGAATCAACAAGTGATGTTAATGACGCACTGGCAAACGAGGATTCAACCGAATGGACAGTATATATACCCCGGAGACAATGTTAAAAAGTAAATATGTGTTTTCGTTCATAGTTGCGCATATTTTTGCTGTACAAATCAATTAAAGTGATTTTTTCAACTCCCCTTCGTATTTGAGTGACATTTCTTATTATAATTAATAATATTTGCAAGAATGGGAAAAAGTCACGGCATATCCACGGAGTGAATGATGATGAGTGGGCGAAGCTGCGGAGGTTCATCGGTAAACCGTGAATCTTCCGTGTATTCTGCCCAGTACATCATCACCGACGTGAGATCGGGCGCTTTTATACTAAAGGTTCGATGAGTTATGACGACTTGCAGCTCACTTTAATTTTACATGTACGCTGTGAATTTTCATTGTTTAGAAAACCATTGCTTTAGAAAACATCTGGCGTCTTTCGTTAAGCAGCTGGCGTCTTTTCGTTTTGCTTTAGAAACATCTGGCGTTCTTTCGTTTTGCTTTTAGAAAACATCTGGCGTCTTTCGTTGGTTTATTTCATCAATCAACGGCATTTTGAACAAAACTTTTATTGTTTATTCACGCACAGGAGAAATCTCACCAGGCACTACATTGGAGGTAAACAATGGCTGCTAATGGGAATGAGAGACAGAAGAAGTCGGCTTTTAGCTAACACTTACACTTCTACTTCTACTAACGTTTCCTACTGGAACATGCCAATGGCAGCTAATGGGGAATGAGAGACAGAAGAATTCGGCTTTTAGTTAACGCGCACGCTGCGAATTTTTTATTGTTCAACAACGCACAGGAAAAATCTCCCACCGGCACCACCTTGGAGGTCAAGATCTGGTACTAGCGTTACGACTAGTTACGCACTACGACTACGACAACAACGAGGGACGTACGGGTGCCGCTTTAAGGAGCTTCGCCCCTAAAATCGTTAAATTTCCGCTTCTTTTTTATTATTGTTTCCTTGTTAGCTCGGTAGCATCTTGGAACTCTAGCCGCCAGGGTAGTAACTGAAGAGACGTTTCGCGCTGCCAGCGCTGACGTCATGAATAAAGGCATTCTATGGGAGGTATACGGGTTAACAACCCCCTGGGAAGGGTGTTTGGAACAAACGTTCGCCGATTAAGACGTACTGTACTATTTGAGCGCATTATGCTGTCCAGGCGTCTTGCGAAAAGGCTCAGCAATAACGAAGACATCATACCGCGCTCGCACGGTCAATGGAGCCAACATAGAAGCTGCTGGACCAAGAATACCTGATGCAACAACCTACTGAGTAACACCGAGAACATTTGCAACTGACTGCTTTCTGCGTTTGCTGAAATGGTAAAAATACACTATGAATTGCATATCAAAGGTAAAGCATTGAATGTAGCGCAACGGTTTTAATCAAAACAATCTGTATCATTAATATCGCGAGCCCTAGACGACATACACACGTCTGCAATCCGAGTGAAGATACGCGACGTGCTCCAGAAACTGCATTGAGATTGCGAAGAGGTTCCGTGAGACAGAAAGAGATATAAATATTATGGAGTTGAAGTACTTGGATAACGCAACCGGGGATGACCAAGGATATGAAAGCGAAGTGGAAAAGAAAAATTCCATTATGGATCTCATTTCCCGCGGGCGTAGTTCTTTCCATTGCTTATGCGTCTTACTTAGTCAAGCATATTCGGCAAATATGCCTTAAATATGAACGTCTATGTTCAGGCAGATCCACTTTCGGGTGGCACGAGCAACGAGTGACCCTCTTGTTTCTCTTTCAAGCACTTCCGGTTTACCGAATATTCAGGCAACGTGTTTTAAAGAAAAAAAATGGTACGAAATCGATGGTTCTCGTTCAAGTTAAGAGCTATATTGGATACGTATCACTCCAGAGTGTAGTTTATTTCACATTAGGGACGCTTAACTATAAGGATAAATATGAAGATTAATTGAGTGAGTTCAGTGAAAGAGCAGACGATCTTCTTGTGAACCGCTGGGATCGTTGCAGCACCTGGTGGAGTAGAGCTCAACCACGTGTTTCTTTCTACGCGGATTCCGAGACGGCGTTTCGGCAGTGTGACGAAACAAAAATGATAGCCTTGTTACGTTTGGCCTTAAAATTCATCGAGGCAGACGCCATTGAGCGTACAGCGGTCTGCCAGAATGCTGTCTCCCCCAAGTATCGGCGCTTAGACGGAGGCAGGAACGCCGATTCTTCCTGGAGGAGCTTTTGCCGGGCGAGCGGACATGTCGCCGTGGTTGGATTTCCCAGAAAAAGGACCTCGGAATTCGGAGACCCCTTTTTGGCTTGTTGTTCTCTGCGTGAGATAGCACCACGGGAGAGCTTCTCACCCAGCCACTTCTGCCTTCTACCCTACCGCAGCAGGGAAAATTAACCTGTGCCACAGGGAGCGGTCTGCGTGTCTACCGAAATTCGACACACCCGCTTTATCGTGCGTTTTGGTCAGCGTGGGACTGCGCCGTTGAAGACGCTCCCATCAACCCAGGTGGGGCCTTCACCCGAGGCAGCCATCCTTCAACGCTTCTTCCAAGTATTACTGGCCGTGGAAGCGGAGGTCATCGGCCCTTTCCCCTTTGGACTGAAACTCCTCGCCGACCTTCTCACCTACGAGTCTTCGGGGCGTGGCGAGTGTATTGTGTGACTATTTGCCTCCTTTCGGGAGGCCGGACGCCAGGACGGCAGGTCACCGGATTGGCGGGAGACGCTGACACCGGTTTGCCTGTGCCTCTGTAGTGATAGTCTCGTGGCTATAAAAGCCGAAGACTTTTGACGTTTTTTCGCTCTCTTTTCACTCCAATTCTCTTAACCATGTAAATAAATCTACGTTCCTTCTTGAAAGAACGCGCCTCCTCACTGGGAACCTTCGGCTATGGGGACGGACGGCGGGAGCCAGCTACCGTAACGAGACCCGCCGAACCCGACTCCTTACAACTGGTTGGCAGCGGTGAGATGGACCTTGCGACATGGTGCTGCGTTTGTGGTGAGTGCTTGGTCTTTGCTATGACTTTCCAGGCTTCATTTTGCGTTTACACTTGAGTAGTGTAGAAGCTGGATTGTATTTTGTGGGTTAGGCAGATCACCTAGTTATGCGTAACGAGTGAGTTTGAGGGATCACCTAATTATGTGTGAGCAGGACCAAAGCAAAGCGGCAGTCATGGATTTGAGGACGATGCTGAAAGATGAGCTTTTGTTTGTGTGCGAGCATCTCGGCATCAAGGTAGATAATAAAATGGCAAGGACAAATATGTGGAAGCTGATTATAAGGGAATCCAGTGAGGAGGACATTAACGACGCGTTAGTAGCTTTCAAAAGGTTTGAAGAGCGAGAAAGCGTAGAAAGAGAACGCGAGAGACAGGAACGGAAGGAGAGGCTAGAAAGAGAATGCGAAGAGAGGAGAACAGAAATGCAACGTTGGAAATGGTCTCAAGTAAATTCAAGGATTCACAGATTCAGAGAGGGTGAAAGTATAGAGCGTTTTCTTACCTCTTACGAGAAGGTTTGCACAGAACTTGGGCTACACCGGGACTATTGGTCTATTGCATTATACAGTGTTCTTCCGTGTGACTTGTTTGGTAAGATAGGGCACCTTCCCAAGGAGGAGTTCAATAAGTACGAAGTAACTAAGGCAGCTTTATTGCGGTGCTACGGTATCACCCTTAAGAGAGAGCAAAACAAGAATGACTTGCAGAGAGATCCTTCTTCGGAGGAAAATGCGCGACAGGTCGTTGTTAGTGAAACCGACCCAGAGAAAGGTACGCGTTTCTCCGATTGTGCGAAGGTAGAGCGTGAGCTAGAAAAGGAGAGAGAAAAACACGAGAAAGAAAGAGAAGAACGCGAGCGAGCCTTAGACGAAGAGATTGAAAGGTTGGAGCGTAAAGTTGAGGCAATGCGGCGGAGAAGTCAGATGTCCGCAGAGGTTGCGCACGAAAGGTGCGAAGAAGTGGCGAGTGCGGTGCACTTAAAAGCCACTGAGAAAGCCGCTTTTTGTGAAGTACCACAAATGAAAGGTACGCGTCTCTACGAGTGCGACATGCGCACGGAGCCTTCTGCGGAGAAAACCGAGAGACAGGTCGCGGATAGTGAAATCGCGCCTGATAAATGTACGCGTTTCTCTGATTGTGCGAAGGCCGAGCAAATAGAAGACGAGACCGCGGCTGGTATCGAGTCTGAAAGAATTCCGAAAGGCACTCCGTGTGGGACTGAGGCTGGTTCCAGCCGCCCTAATAGGGTCATTGAGGAGTTGGAGACTTCCCTCGCACCCCAACATGTGAATGGCCTTCCGGAAGTCGAGGGAGAAGAGGACAACGCTAGTCCTAAACGTAGCGCTGACGCGACGCTCCAGAAAGACAGAACTATCGCAGAGAGCCTCCCAAAAAAAGTTCCTTTTGATAGCGGAGGAAATACCCCAGAGTGTGAGAGGGTAGAGAGCCATACTGTAGAGAAGGGCCCAGCAGTAGTTTTTGCAAATGAGAGCAGAGATCAATTGGCCCGACAGTGCAACGGAGCGGAGAAGTCGAATGACTTAAGCAAGAGAGAAAGGGGCGCTCAAGCATCCAGTAGCTGTGAAAATGCCGATGTCGCAACCCAGAGTGAAGTCCACCGTAATCGGGGAAATGTTCGCAAACGTCGCCGCAAAAGAAAAAAGCGGACTCGTGCGGCGCCGCGAAGTGTTGAGACAGGTCGCACACGGCAGAGCGAAACACAGGACAGGCGAGCGGGCAGTTTGAGAAAACGCCCTTTGAGGCGTACAGTCGGATGCAAGCGACCGCCGCAGCGCAGAAAGGAAGAGGACAGGTCATCGGGCAGTTCAGGGAAACGTCCTTCGGGGCGCGCAGTAAGGTGCAAGCGGCGAAAAGGGGGAAGCGGGGGAGAACAATGCGCATCTCCACGACGGAGGGTGGCTTCGACAGGTACAAGTTTGCGGGGACAACCATGTCAAGGTATTCCTAGACGCAAGGCAGGAGGAGCAGAGCGCCGAGCGAGAGCAAACAAAAGGAGATGATTGCCACTCTTTCCCCCGCGTCTCTGGCATCCCCTTCGCCTTTGTGAAGGAAGCAGTATGAATTCCCGAATGAGGCGTGACGGAGAAGTACAGCTAATGGCGCGCGCTCATTGTAGTCTCTGGCGATCTGAAATGCCGCCAAGACCGCGACCGCCACGAGTACGACTAAAAAGAGGAAGAAAGCTGTAAGCTAGTCGGAGAATGTGAGTGTCGAAAGAATTTTTTTTTTGTAAGGTTATTCCAGTTTGATGTAGTGTTCTTTTGTTACCTCCGCGACTAGTTTGTTTAGCTAAGCAGTTTCTTACTTTTGGGTATATTTAAGCGATCTATGTGTTCTTTTTTATTGAGCCAATAAGCATTGTGCGAAAGAGTTGTGGGCGCAATATTATGAGTAACTTGTGCGGAAGCTGTGACCCGCACGGAAGTGAGCTGACTGCGTAAGATGAGTCACGGTATTCATGAGTGAATATTGGTACGACCGCTAATTGTGAAGCAGTGGTATAGCGTTTGTCGAGCGGAAGCGAATTTCACTTGGTTGTGTTTTTTATGTATAGCGGGAAGTAGTATACCGTCATCCGTTTTAAGGGAGCAAATGAGCAATTTTGAGGAAGGTTTTAGAGTAAAACCAAAGCGGTTTTTGAAATGCTCAGGTTTGGCGCTGAATGCGGCTATTTTAGTGGACCACTGTCAGGATTGACAAGCATGTTGGGCCGGATATTCAGCACGAATCCAACGCAGGTTACGTCAGGGGCTCCCGAGGTGTACGGCGTCAGAGTTATTTTCTTTGCGTGTTGTTTTTCGTTAACATTTAGTTTCAGTCGCGTGTTTAGAGAAGTGAGTTTCTAGGGATGTGGCGTACGGTTAATGATGCGTGTTAATTTTTCAGCGCTCTATGAATGCGAGCAGTGTAGAGCTAAAGAGCACAGCAGAGCGCAGTGCGTTCTTTATCAGAGCGGCTCTCAGGGACGAGTAGCATTGACCACACGAGCCTGTCAGTACGCGATATTTATTCCTTCTGTTTTGTTTACTTTCAGTGATGGCTTACACGTCGTGTGATCACGTAAGCCGAGCGTTACGCTTTACCGAACATTAAGGTTACGGACACGTTTCAGACAGTTGTATGACGCAGCTGAATCTGTTGTGAAAGAGTTTGCGAGTACGTCAGGTTGTGTCTCAAGTAGGTAATAGCGGCTACGTTTTGAGTTTGTATTGAGTGAGCGTAGAGAATACGCACAGATATCTTCTGTAGGTTTTAGGCAGCCTTCATGTGAAAGCTGTGTTGTTGGTTGTTTTTCGTGTAGTTAGATATGAGAAGGTAACGCTACATGGCAGTGCGGATGGTAGGAGCATATTTGTTTTAAAATTGGTTGTTTCAGGGATCTAGAGCCAGATTACATCTGCTTGTGGTGTTGTTTTGCTTGGACGGCCAAAATGATCTATCTTGTAGGCATCTCCTCATCCATGAGTGTTGTAGCTTTGGCGGCACAAAATTCTGCCAAAATTTAAGAGTAGCGGGTTTTTCATTTATTTGTGTGTCTTGAGAAGCCTGGAGAGTTTTTAGCGAGTCCAAGGCGCTTGATCGCGGCATGGCATTGTGTTGTGTGGTTCGCTTTGCTGCTGTCGATCATTGTGAGGTGGTTTGGGAGTTTGTTGCGAGTTCGCAGTTGCGGTTCCAAGACAGGACGCCGTCCTCGTCACCAGCCTTTCTCTTCGTGCCCAGCGGTTGTGAGCGCTGGCCAGCCGAGATTTTCCGGGCGGCGGAGGAGCTGTTACGTTTGGCCTTAAATTCATCGAGGCAGACGCCATTGAGCGTACAGCGGTCTGCCAGAATGCTGTCTCCCCCACGTATCGGCGCTTAGACGGAGGCAGGAACGCCGATTCTTCCTGGAGGAGCTTTTGCCGGGCGAGCGGACATGTCGCCGTGGTTGGATTTCCCAGAAAAAGGACCTCGGAATTCGGAGACCCCTTTTTGGCTTGTTGTTCTCTGCGTGAGATAGCACCACGGGAGAGCTTCTCACCCAGCCACTTCTGCCTTCTACCCTACCGCAGCAGGGAAAATTAACCTGTGCCGAAGGGAGCGGTCTGCGTGTCTACCGAAATTCGACACACCCGCTTTATCGTGCGTTTTGGTCAGCGTGGGACTGCGCCGTTGAAGACGCTCCCATCAACCCAGGTGGGGCCTTCACCCGAGGCAGCCATCATTCAACGCTTCTTCCAAGTATTACTGGCAGTGGAAGCGGAGGTCATCGGCCCTTTCCCCTTTGGACTGAAACTCCTCGCCGACCTTCTCACCTACGAGTCTTCGAGGCGTGGCGAGTGTATTGTGTGACTATTTGCCTACTTTCGGGAGGCCGGACGCCAGGACGGCAGGTCACCGGATTGGCGGGAGACGCTGACACCGGTTTGCCTGTGCCTCTGTAGTGATAGTCTCGGGGCTATAAAAGCCGAAGACTTTTGACGTTTTTTCGCTCTCTTTTCACTCCAATTCTCTTAACCATGTAAATAAATCTACGTTCCTTCTTGAAAGAACGCGCCTCCTCACTGGGAACCTTCGGCTATGGGGACGGACGGCGGGAGCCAGCTACCGTAACGAGACCCGCCGAACCCGACTCCTTACAGCCTATGCAATACACCATAGAACACCAACGCCAACGTGTGAGTGCCGCTGCCACAAACCTAAGACAAGCATTAGGGTCGCCTCCAATTTTTCCTTTCCGTTAATGCCGCAGTGTCAGGAAATCCATTGGAGCATTACTAAACATTGGCCATGGGATGGATGTAACTGATGTATCGGGTCAATGGGTGCTTTTTACGAGCCGCGTTCATACTGCACGCCAGGCTTGAGCGCGTTACAGAAAATAAGTAACCGATTACAATTACAATTCATTCCTTTGAACTGTAATTGATTACAGTGGTCAATTACAGCCCCAGAAAAGTAACTGAGCAATTACAGAAATGAAACCAATTAATTTTGCATTACTTTCCTTCAAAATGTTATTGCCGTAGCACAATAACTCAAGTTTACTGAAACAACAACGATCCCTCCACGTTTCCTCGTTAAGAGGTCAGCTGCTACACTGAACACTCTCTAAATGCATGCGCTGGAGAGAAGGGTGCTATTATAACGTAGGAACACCTTGCGCACAAGCTGGGAATTGCGCAGTGCTTCGATGCTAGTGTCCATGTCATCTATGAAGCGTCGCGATTCGCTGTTGCTGGCGCTCGGGTAGGGCGTTGCAGGTAAGGCCAAAGGAAAGGTGAAGAAATAGGCTCTGTTGGGACCCCCCGTCTGGCAGGACAAGGTGCCCCTACAGAGCGGTCGCATATTTTTCGTGACGAGAAATGCAGTAGACGACTGGTTACAACTACACTTCGGGGAAAAAAAGTAATTGATTACCGTTAATCAATTGAGAAGAAAATTTAATTGAAGTATTCGGAACTTTACATTTTCGAAAACGCAATCAGTTATATTAGAAAATTAGAAAAAAATATAATTGATTACAAGTAATCAATTACGTGTAACGCATTACGTACAACTCTGCTTCACGCGCTGCAGGCTAATTTCGAATTTGTTACGATGTCCCTTCGTTAAGGATCACTTTCTCCGTTCAGTTAGACCCGGAATTAAAAAGAAGGGTTCCGCATCACCTTCCTCCACTGGCGTAGCCAAGGGGGAGTGTCAGAGGGTTCAACTCCTCCCCGCCAGACAATTTTTCAAGTTCGTATGCTTATATATGCAAGCACACACAAAGCACGGACAAACACACACAAAAATACAAAAAGTATAGTTAAACCCCCCTCCCCCCCAAAAAAAATCTGGCTACACTACTGCCTTCCTTGTCAACTTGAGACATCCCTGCAATGTCCTCGTTTATGCGTGAGAATCGCGGGATTGACATTTAAATATTATAATCCTGCTGTTATCGCAGCGAAATAGACCTGTGTTCAGTTATGCACGTCGAGAAAGTACTATTACTTTATAAGCATTTAGTCGAAACTTCCATGCTTTTGTTGTGAAAGAGTCTTGGCAATGGCTAAATGACTGCTGTAAAGCTGATGGGAACAAATAATCGCTGAATCCTTAAGCACTGCTTCAACCCCGATATCTTAAAGGAGTACTGACACGAATATTAAAAATGTTCGGATTGTCGCTCTAAATAAAAGTATTGGCGTCGAGAAACCTAAAACGAGTATTGTGGTGCGTGGGAATACATCGTATATATTTTAATTACCGCTACTTTAAAAAGACACTTTCGGTTTTGATATCGAGGGGGCGGCTTCTCAGTGACGTTTCATAGCAGTGTGACGTCACAGAGATACAGAAACTCACGACGTACTAGCGGCAAATCCGTCATCTGCTCGTGGTGCACATCAACAACGATGAGTGAATTGCCGTCCATCCATTGACAGTGATTTCTACGATTTAGGCTGCATGCAGGACGCATAACTCGCGAACCCGGGGGAACCGTCTTGACTTGTCGGGATAATGTCCATTGCAGTGGGGCTGGCTTGCAGATGCTCAGCGACGAAAACGTCAAAGTCAAATAAAATATTTTATACGTGTTCTCCGACTCATGTGTGTGGACAGGGTTGACACTGCATACAAAGGAAACGAAAAATGTCTGTTTTGCGATCTCTCAAAATCGTGTCAGTACCCCTTTAGTGGGCAAGAATTTCTATGCAGAATCAACGAGAACAAAGTGTGTCAGTCCATCAGTCCATCTGTCACGCAAGACAAATAATAAAATAAGTTTAAAATGCAACACGTTTACTGGATTGTGCTGGGTTTCGAACGTAGGGCCCTACACTCCAAATTCGGGAGTGTTTTCTACTTGGCTAGCCACCATAAACCGACAGACTCACTCATGGCTCGACTCAGGCTCACTCAGACTCAGATCGAGCAGTAAGTCTGAGTCGGAGTGAGCCCATGGGAGTAATATTCTAGTGAATTTGAGTACGAGTGAGCAAAACTTTGATGAGTCTGAGTCTGAGACTTGTGTACACGCACATACTTCAGTGCACTAGCGTTCCAACGCCAACCTTATATTTATTATTCAGAGAAGTAAGATTTCACCCCCCCTCCCCCCTCTTCTCCCGAGTGAATAGCATTTTAACGCGATAGCGTTAGAGAGCTCGTGTCGCAGAAATTCCGCCGTCGGCGTCGGCACCGTTGGTTGTGAGCGCAAAATCGTCCGTGAGCGAAAAATCGAGAAAGAAGCAAAGAAATATAGAATAAAAATTTCGGTCCCACTGAGGATCGAACCCGGGCCGCTCGCGTGGCAAGCAGGTGTCCTACCACAAAGCTACGGTGTTATTTGCAGCTGC
This sequence comes from Rhipicephalus sanguineus, assembly GCF_013339695.2. Taxonomy (NCBI): domain Eukaryota; kingdom Metazoa; phylum Arthropoda; class Arachnida; order Ixodida; family Ixodidae; genus Rhipicephalus; species Rhipicephalus sanguineus. The sequence continues at coordinate 103,392,065 of NC_051184.2, forward strand.
TTCGGAAAGAAACACTACATGAATGCCATGTAGTGGAAGGAGTCTCCTTAACACATTTTGTTCGACAGGTGTCACGACGAAAACGAGCCCATTCGGCGATTTGTAGGCGAATTTGGGAGGCCATCAAACTATGTCGAAAAAGGCCAGGATAGTGCAGCCATCGCCGCTACATACACACACAAACTGTCAAACAGCTCTAAAAATGGAGAACTATGCCCATCTAGCGAAAAACATATCAACAAGCAAACAGCAAACGCTAGATAATGTGCTGCCATCTGTGAGGCATTGTGAGACTCTTCATGGCCCCCGAGATGGCGAGCGCGCGGCGTATATCTTGCAGGCCATGCGACTCTTGCGTTAGATCAAAAACCTGTACATTCGCGCGCGCGCGCGTGTGCGTGTTTGTGTGCGTGTGTGTGTAACAATACACATTAATAAGTATGCACTTAGTGGTTGAAGTGCGCACTAGGGGCCGCATTTCGCTGTTGCGTTCAACTCTTAAAGGCGAAGCTTAAGGGTCCCCCAATTTTTTTGAGCCCGAGCGAGACCGGTTGAGAAATATTTTAGTGAGTCTGAATCCGAGTGAGTCCGGTTGAGGAAAGCTTTGGTAAGTCTGTGCCTGAGTGAGCCCTACGGGAAAAAATGATGGGCGATGGTCCAATTGCAGCCACGGAGGAAGCAAACAGTCAGGAGGGAGCATTACGCAATGCGATAGAAAGGAAGAAGGAAAAGCAGTACGTCAGGCAGGCACACGCCAAGTTTCGCTTGCCGCCATTTTCCCGACAGGGAAAGTGCTCCTGAATTTTGTACTTTTTAAGGCGAAAGCCTTAGGCAATTCATAAACCGCAAAAATTGATCGTCTGCGGCCCGGAGCGTCGGCGCCAACGCGAGTGATTCAAGAAATGATGAGCAGATGATGACGTCACCGCATAATATTATGACGTCACATATCGTCAAATTTTGTGATGATTACGTTGCATAACGTAACGTCGTTGCTTGGTAAAAGATGGGCCGGTGACGGAGGCAGTGCAAAACCAAGTGAAGTACAGAAAGCTTGCAATGCCTCCGATACTGGAAGCAGTGCGAAAACTACGTTAGGTGCCCTCCCTTCCTTTCTCACGGCTCATTATTTTATGGGTGTGCGTGTCTACACATCCACATACGAAGTGTCACAGTTTCGGGCTGGCTAAGCCAATGTTTCTTGTTAATGGAGCTTTGCAGACTATTTCTTTCGTCTGTAGCCTTGGAGTGTGTGTAGTGCTGCATACTGAGATGGACGCAAAAAGAACTGTAAGAACTGGCGCACCGGAGCGGAAGTTGTTAGTCTTCAAACGTCAAAACTCTTGCAGCAGACAATGAGAAAAAAACGTTCCCTTTCGCATTTCATTCTGCCGCGGACGTCATTGACCGGTTCCAAAAACACGCTCCTCTTGCAGGGACATACCTGAAGACTCGCCTGACGGTGGCCATTCTGCATCGCACCCGGCGTCGCGCTGCAATCGTTTTCAAAATATCATATCAAAAAAACGCCAGGCCTGCGCTAAAACCGCAGCACAGTCACAGCGAAAGCTGGAAGAGCCGCGTTTCTAGAGCCCGTTGTAAGCTCTCTTGGGGCTACAATACTAATACACTAGAAAGGTACCCACTACGCCATAAATCACAATTTCTGTGAAGTTGGGAAGCACCCACTAAGCCATTATTCGTCATTCTGCGGAGAAGCGACGCACCAGCTAGACGTCTGTAAGGCATTATGTGCACTTTGTTGGTGCGACGACTGATGACGATGAAGAATTATGGCTCAGCCCTTGGTAATGGGTTGGAAGCTTTAAACGTAGCCCACCAGTTATATAATTTGCATTGGGTGACGCCCGGTCGCTATTTCCCTCTCCCGTCATGCTGTATAACATACGTTGACGTGGGAGAGAGACGGGGGGTCGAAGAACTTTACTGAGACCCCAAGAAAATGGATCATGCGCTTATGGGCTTCCTTGGCAACCAATACAAGCGCACTTGCAAGGAACCCACTACACTATAAATCATTGTAATTTTTGAGAAGTAGGGCAGCAGGCACTGTGCCATTTTTCCTCTTTCTACGGAGAGCATTGGTACCTGCTAAACGCATGTAAGGCATTATGCGCACTTTGTTGAGGCTGTGCCTGATGACGATAAGAATTATGGCAGAGCCCTTTGTAATGGGTTGGAAGCATTCAACAACCTACTCGTTGATAATTCCCATTGTGTGACGCTTGGTTACAGAACTCGCGTTGTGCGACGCTTGGTGCTTATTTTACTCTTATACCACGCTATATTACATATGCTAATGTGGTTCCTTCCGGACATGAAGCCTGTATAGGACCTTTTTTGCAAAGCAGTTTCAAGCACCGGCATGGCTCAGAGGTTGAATACTGGGCTCCCACGCAGATGGCCCAGGGAAAGACAATTTCCCTGCGGTCAATTACAAGGCCGTACATCTTGCTTTGCGCCGTCAAAGAGCACGTCCCGCGAACCCCCTGTTCGCCGCCCGGTGCTTCAGACGTGTCCGTAATCGGGGAAGCACTGCCCAAACAATTTCCATCAGCGTCGGGAGGTGCAATCACTGGTGAAAAGTAAGGCTAAGAACACATCGACATGCCTTAACTAGAAGGCAGTTTAGATCAGATTACGCACGCCGTCGCGGTTACGCAGCTATGCGTTCTAGCGCGCAGTACGCGATACAAGAGATCTACTTTGTTGTAGCGCGAAGAGGAGCAAAGGCATGGGCGAAAAGCACATTCGACCGCACAAAACGTACTATGGACTACAAGCACGCCTTTTAGATGCGAAGTATCTTAAGGCGGAGCTCAATCCGGTGGTGGTGGTGTGCGGCGTGACCACCCTTACTGCGCATGCGCATACCCTCTCCACACAGCTCCTCTCCACTCACCCTTTCCCCTCCCCTCTCCACTATCCCTCTCCACTTTCCTTCTCCCCTTTCCACTCTTCCTCTGAAACGCGGGCTAGACATGCCGAAATTCTCTCCTGCGCAATGCCGCGATGAGCTCGAGCGCAAGCGCGTCCCCTCCGCTTCTCTCTCCTCTCCCACGCTGCCCCCCTCTCGCCCGCCTGTCGACCGCGTTCCCCGCTCGCCCTGTGAGAATTAACGGCCAGGCTAGATGGAAGAAACGACGCGCGTAGCGTCCCTCTTCGCGTTCCACGACGCGAGTTCGGTAGCATGCCCAACGAACGCCAACGGAACGCGATCGTGCAAGTGCTCCGGCTTCGCATCGCCTCATGGTCCCCTTTAGCGGGAGATGGTGTAATTTTTCAATACGCCTCCCGTTTCAGCCCGCGCTACATCGAAATGGAAGGTACCATAGCAAGAAGCACATTAAGCCACCCGCATCGACAAAGTTGTAACGGTTGCTGAGTCATACGGAGCACGAAAGCTACGTTGTATTTGACCGAGGCTAACATTATACGATAGCTAGAGTTTGACATGGATCGCGACACCTCCTCTCCTGCACGACATTCAGCAGCAAGAGCGAGAGAGTGAAATGAGGGGAGAGAGGGTAAGTGGCAGCACAGAAGAGGTGTATTTTCATGTTGTAGCCAGGTAGACTGGCGCGCCCTTTGGCTGCATCTCTATTATGCCCTCTCTACAGGGCAGAGCTCACGCTCTCAGCTTCTGATCCTCTTCCAACAGTAACGAAAAATCTGCGCTTTTTAGACGTCAGATGTCACCTGACGCGGACGGCGACATGTTTCGTACCACAGACGTACACAGACGTACTGGTTGAATTGGCCACTGCGTACGCTGTTGCACCATCTATCGCTTATCCCATAACCACCACAATACCACAGGGCGTACCTGCAACTCATTTCTGCTTAAGTCTAATGAAACCTTTAGAATCAAACCAAAATTACACGAAGACGTGATGCATTGAGAACAGCGGAATGGCTTTAGGTGAAACAATCTGTATAAGTGATCTAGCAGACCCGCGACGACGTATATATGTTATTCATAAAGGTACTGAGGTCAAATACAATACGAGCGAAGAGGGAGCAAAGATATTGGGGGTGAGGATAGGGAGCTACATGACCGGCCGTTTTATAGTGATGTCAGCCTTTGACACACTACATGCCGCCAACGCACCGCCGCCCGCCAAAACTCATTGTTGCCAGAAAGTCACGCCGCGCTATCGCGCCATCTTGGTCCCTTCACAACGTCTTAGTCGCCCGGTTACACTGTAGCCCGGTTCTTGGTTCCTGTGATTAAGCCGCATAGACTAATCCGAGTTAATCCTCGACAATACGGCGCCTAAGGTAGCGGTAGTGCGTTAAACGCTGTCAGCGAAGCCTGAGGACCAGAAATGCTTGGATATGGCGTACCGCAGTGCAATAACCATATGTTGGCAAAAATGTGGAGCTCACTCAAACTCACTCATTAAGTATATTTTGCCCTGAGAGCTCACTCGGACTCCGACTCACCAAAATTTTTGTCGACCGGACTCTCTCGGACACAGACTCGTTAAAATGTTTCTATGGCAGTAACGACTGCATAAAGAGCGTAAGAATGTTCCAGTTCCCAACGAACCAGAGACGACGAAAACTGGCTTGCTCAAGTCAAGCGAGACTGCTGGGGGCTCACCACTGCGTGTCATGTTTGCTGTGTGATGCTGCGCATTTCGTTCACAGCTTTTTAGGAGCGAAGCTCCCTAGGCCCGCACCCCGCCGTCGCCGTTGAAGCTCCCTTCTCTTAAAAAGACACTAAAGGCAAATATTAAGTCGACGTTGATTGTTGAAATACCGATCCAGAAACCTCGTAGTGCTACTTTTGTGTCAAGGAAGTGCTTATCTTGAAATAAAATCACGTTTTAATGGTCTGCAGTGCGTTGGCTGATTTCAAATCACCCGCCTTAAAGCGGTCTTTCTTATGTCACTGTTGCCGTGCCCAACGTTGCCCGCCTTTAGTGCGCGGCGGCGTGCACTGGCGGCTTTTACCATTTGGGCACCCGGCAACATCACATGCATGCGGTATTTTGTCGAACTTTCTGTCAGATGCCCGTCAGATGCGCCCAATCCAACCGCTCACCACCCTCTCTCCTCCCGTCCCTTCCTACTGGGGCTCTTCGATTTTCCACTTCTGGCTACCAGCGGGCTGCCAGAGCCAGCCAGAGCGCGCTCGTTTTTCTCGGGTTGCTCCGACCCCCCCGCGGTGCACTTCCGGTTGGCGTTCGTTTTTCTCGGGTTGGACGGTTCTGGCGACCCGCGGGGAGCCCGAGGGTCGCCAGAACCTTCCAGGACAATTTAGTTGTGGAAGCTCTCTGGAATGTTTCGGGCTAGCAGACGCCGAAAAGAGACGATACGCGCTCGCCGCCATCTTTGTGAGGACTCGACGGATTGCAATGCGGGCGCTTGCGGACTACACCTTTGCTTGTCCTTACGCTCGGGCCGCTCGGCGCCGTTCCGCCGTGCGAGATGGCACGATTACGAGTGGAGGCGAGCATTTGGAGCTAATGTTTATTGCTTTTCTTATGTGTCCCGTGAAGTTTCCTTCCGTGAACAACGCGGCGAACTGTCGCGTTCTAACCATTCTAACTGCGTCGTGCACATGTCCCAAAAGTTATGTACACGTTCGTGCGAACGCATGGAGACCCCTTTCGAGTTTATTTTTTCGTGGTAGTATTCGATTGTGGTGTCGTGTCTGCCTTATGTGCATTTAGCTCAGACGATTGTGATCGAACTACCTATTTCGCTCCGTCGTATGTTTGTGTGCGTGAACCCCGTAAGAACTTAACTATTTCAACTAGGTCTTCGATGTTGATAAAATGCACTGATCGAATAAAAGCGATCGCGACATTGTTTTTTGTGTGATCCTCGTTGGTCGCGAACGGCGTGCGAGCGTACTTCGATCTACGGTATTATATGTTATGCTACGACGCGTCGATGTGAAAAAACGAAGATGAATTCAGAAATGTATACATCCTTTTGTTGCTTATTTCATTGTCGGCTTTGTCTTTTTCCACTTCTTAGTAATAATTCCATGCAGTATGTACGCGGTTATCACCTAGTAGCTCAAATAAAAGCTGAGCTAGTACATGAGATTTTTGGAGTGCCACTTAGGATTGCAAAAGAGGCTCAGGCAACATCTGCCAAAGCGAGTCGAAGACGCGTCACACAGAAGTTTATTTTAGATATAACGCGCACTCGTGGTACCCATACCGCCGCATGTCTCAAGTTATGACAAAACGCAATTGAAAAAAAAGCTGGTCAACGCGTGTGTGCGACGTAGTACGCGATAGATCCTCGAGCTCTTTTGGGGACACGATCACTTTCGCGAGATTTTCGCGTCGTGTTGTGCACCGACTGTTACACGTACTAAGCAGACGTGAGCTGGTTAAGCCGTTAGCGGCGCGGTAGCTCACCTTGCATCGCTTTCGTGGCGCCGTGCACCAGCTGACTGTTTTGTTCGCGGACGGGCGAGTTGCGCACGATTTTGCGAACGTACGTGATCGTATCCCAAATCCGTATGCTCGAGAATATCACTGCAGCTCTTCAGCAAACCTAGCCACATATTTTCAAGCGGGCAATGCAGAAAAACCAAAGCACACGCGGCGCAAAGTTTCGTTTGCTGCCACGGCGGTAGCGTTTGTTTACGTTTACGCTGGCTGTCCCAGCGTTCGATTTTGTAATCTTGGGGCAGCTTTGGGTTGTCTCGGGTTTCCCACACGTGACCAAGACGCTGCTTCCTGTCCCGACCGGAACTTGCTGACGGACCCTCCGGCTATCTCTGGCTGCCAGAGAACTGCCAGAAGTCCGAAAATCGAAGAGCCCCACTCTCTCTAGTCGGCTAACCCTCACGCCTGCTTTTCGCTCATGGGAGAGTGTATCCAATATGTGGTGCCCCGCCGCGGAAGTCGGAGGAGGTAATTTTTGTTCAGTTCTGTTTCTATCCGTGGGAGACGTCTTTCATCCCTCATGATAACTGTGTTGGCTGTTACGCTGGCTCTCTAAGAGACCCGGTGTTCTGAGATGGAGCGTCTCCGCTCGTGCCGCTATGCATGCTACCAATAGGGACGCGTCATTGCGACGCTGCTACATGCACTGGTATTAAAATGCACCACACGAGCGCTGTGAGGCGGAAGCGGTATTGCTTCGAGCCACAAAGGATGTAGTCGAGTCGGAAAAAAACTTTATTGCGAGGGAATTCGGGACCTCCCAGGCTCCCTGGGTCCCCGTGCGACCCCACCACACTTAAAAGTTCATGCATAATAAGTCTATGACTTGGTCAGCACGGCTGGCCGCGAGCGTCTGCTTTGCCGGGTCCGTGGAGCGTAGCGTGTTCGCCCAGCCCTCCCAGGTTTTGAGTGGCACCGGCCTGCCGGGAGGAGAAGACGGACAGACCAGGGGAAGGTGGGTTAGGTTTGCTCTCGGTACACTCCACAGAGGGCAGGAAGGCGGGATGGGTCGGTAGTCGGAGAGGAGGGAGGGGGTAGGTATGGTTGGCGTTTGCAGACGGCGCCATTGGTGCTGTGTACTGGTAGAGAGGGAAGAGTGGGGGGGGTGGGTACATTTGCCTATCAGCATGAGCATTTGCGGTGAGCTCGCCCGCACGCTTCTTCGGTACACGCATCGAAGTACACGCACCGAGGAACATGTACGCTCTTTTGAAAAGCGCTTTATGAAATACGCCTGTGCCCAGTTTCTCGACCCTCGGGCTAAAGAATCGGCGCCCTCATTGCCAGGGTTTCCCGAATGCGTGGGTACCCAGATGAGCTCAGCGCTGCGGCAGAAAGAGGAGTTCTGGGTCAGCATGTGACTGGTCGTAGGGTGAACTCTCTACCCCTAGCATAATTTCCTAGTGCAGTTTTTGAATCCCTTAGTACATGGGTCTCTCACGTCAGCTAGCGTCAGCTCACGTCAGCTAGCGGGCCGCAGTCATGAAATGTAGTCCCGCAAAGATCGGGGAAGCGGGAGGAGGGGGTAGGATGAACAAAATTTCACCTAAAGCTGTCATTTGAAAGAACGCATTTCCGACATTTCATACACGAATCTTAAGGAAATTTGGCGCAAGGATTACAGAAAAATATAGATACTGATATCTACAATGACTCAAATATCGACGTCGATTGTGAAATCTAGATTGTGTTCCGCGGTTATATTTAGTCACATAGTGACCGCATCGGGTGCCTCATCAAACAAATGCTTGACAAATTTGCCCGAACAAAGCGCTATTCATCGCAAGTGGCGAGTAAATAATGCGAGTGCCATTTTGCAAACTGAAAACTATTTTATTTCTTGCGAAGCCACGGGCCGCATGCGGCCTGCGGGCCGCGTGTTTGAGACCCCTGACAGTATGTGGGTAGCATTCGAACTGCTGAGCGCGTGCGCGATAGCGAACTCTTTCTATTCTTGTTCTTGTGTTCCGAGAGGTAATTCGTTTATCAATGGGCGGAGAGTGCGGTGCCTAGGCCCCCGCTCTGGCACCGTGCTAATCGCATGCAGCGCCCATGCCCCGTGCCCCATCGCATCCCGTGCCCCGCCGTATACTTTATGAATAATCATTGCTCTGGCTTTCCGTCGCTCGCGATGTCGATCAGGGTGCATGTTACGGGGGAGTGGTCGAATGCAGAACGTTTCGCAAATTTCCTTGTGTAGGGAATTCAGCGAATCATGATTGGCGGGGATGCGAATTTGGAGTTCTGAAAAGTATTTGTTTTCCGGCAAGAGCGGAAGTGGAATAAAGAACCCCTGCAGGACCGGATCTAAAGCCGACAGGGAGGACCGTGGCCTCCGTGATTAGCTCCGGCAGCGCGCTGCCGGAGCTAATCGCGGAGGGTACGGAGGGTGGGGGTGCTCTACACGCCAGGAAAATTAAATGTGCGAAGTTTGCATTACAAACACGCGTTTCAGTGACAGCGAGGTGTGCGTGCCGTGGGGCAGCGTTCAATACACTGACGAGGGCTAGAGAAGATGATAGACGGCATTTCAACGCACTTTGTAATTGCTGGGCCTTTGAACGGCTTACTCGTTGTGCCATTCGTATATTTCGACACCTGGTTCGATTCTGTGCTTCTGCCACGCAATGCATACGCTAAGGACACTCCTTGCACTGCATTACATCCATACAGTGTTTCTTTTTTTTTTTCGAAACAATTTCGAGCACGGACGTTTCTCTGTAGTATAACATCTGCTTTCTAGACAGACAGAAGTGCTGGGTTTGATTTTCACTGGAACAGAATATTTTTTTTTATTTATTTCCATCTATATCGCACTTTCGCTCACAACTAACGACGCTGTCACGGACACCAGAATTTTTGCGAAACGAGCTGTAAAGCGCTATGACGTTTTGCAAGAGTTTTGCAGGTGTCATTTTTACGAGCGTCGGCAGTATATTCACTGTAAGCGACACCTCGCAGTAAAATTTTCGAAGGTCGCGCCCATACACTGCGGGTGAACGCATCGAGGAAGCGACTAAGGTCCACCTTGAGGGCTCTACTTCCGAATATGGGCTGTTTTCCTCTGTCCTTCATTAAAATATCTGACCATGCGAAATTTTGTCTTGATGATGTGCACTTGTGTTATGGTGGTCCTCAATAGTTTTCGGACAAGCAACTGCTATAGGCTTGCCCCTGTCGCTGCCTTTTTTGGCAATATTTATGTTTGGAACCACAAGACTGCATAATGTGAACGTAAAATAATATGAAATATATTGCAGTGCCGGCATCATTATTTTAAGCCTGGCGCTTTTTGTACAAACTTTATTTTCTACTTTGATGTTCTATTTCACTTAACACGGTTGCGCTCACAGTGTGTGCGACGTTAGGAGGCAGCATTCAAAGCTACATTCATCTCGTTAGACTTTGGATCAAGCACAAAGACTGGAGGAGAGAGACGGGGCGGGGAGAGAACAAAATGGAAGTGGGAGGGGGATAGCTCAGCGCTATCTCCCGCATATTGCATTCCTGTATTCCTGAACTCTATCTTGGACAGTGGTGCTGTGTTCACTTAATGGATGCAGAGGATGGCACCACCCTGCTTTTCCCGCATTGAGAGTGTCCGTATACTTAGGTGTGCTCTCTGTGTATCAGCATCGATCATATGTCACCAACATGCTGAATGATTCTAATGTTGCACAAGCCTCGTCGCAGTGGAACTTTTCGAGTACCCATCTCGATGCTGTAATACCGGCTTTTTATTAATGTCAAGCCATTTCAAGGAGAGAGTCTTTGATGCCTCGTGAAACACGAAAATTTGCCGCCGGCGTCAACACGACTGAAGCCAAAAATTTCGTCGTCAAGTGATGACGGCACCATACGACGTCGTCATATGACGTCATGTTATGCCACGTCATATATTGACGTCACATATATAACATCACAATGTATCACATATATCGCATTACAGCGTCGCTTGGTCAAAGGTGGTCCGATCACGGATGCAGTGCAAAAGCAGGTGAGGTGCTGAAAGCTTTCGGAGGGGCGCAGGGGAAGATCAAACTCGCAGTGTTTCTTATGCACTCGCCTAAAACGAGTGGAAGGTGAAGGCCATCTCCTTTTAAATGCGGGGCACTTTAGGGACCTGGTTGTGGTTCACCCACCGTCACATGTCGCATGGTCACGCAGTGGTCAATGCAGGCCTAAAACAACGCTAACAATGGTCAAAACCAGTGCTAAATAAACTAACTTGGTCTAAAATAAAATAAACTAGAGATATAACCAATATTAATGGCAATATTTCGCCGAAAGTTGGGAAGAACGCATCTGAAAGACCCGGCTCATACCTGCGCCGCGCGAGAGAGGGCGCCACCGCCTCGGCAAGCTGGCGATTGCAGGGGAATCGACGGGGTGGCCGTGCTACGAACTTCCTCGGATTTCATGGCAGTGGAGCTGCATTAAGCGCGAGGTTTAGAACTACTCCAACGCCTACACAAGAACGGCGTCAGCGCAGGTTTCTTAAGATCAGATTCCCGCGGCCACGGCGGCCGCATTTCAGTGCAGCGAAATGCAAAAAACAAGTTTTTTATCATATCAGTCGATGTATTATTTCTCCGTCGCCCCCCTCCTAAAGCGTTCTCCACCTGACGTAGTTTTGAACTGCCTCCGTAATCGGAGGCACAGCAAGCTTTCTGCACCCCACCTGCTTTTGCACTCCCTCAGTGATCGGCCCATCTTTGACCAAGCGACAATGGCAGCTGGAGCCATCATAATGTGATTACAAATTAAAAAAAAATTGGTGATCTGTGACGTTCCGATGATGTTATCTCGTCGTGAAGGTTTTTTACATCACACGTCTTGGCGCCGCCTATAGTCAGTTTTCGAGTTTCGTGCGGCGGCATCTAAGGCTTTCGCTTTAATAGATCGGCGTAGATGAAAAAGGAGATGTGTTTCGCCTTTGAGTCGTCTTAGGCGACTGCATCAGGAATCCTGTGAGTTTTAACGCGAGGACGTTAGTCGCCTCCTTTTGCAGAGATTCCGGTGTCGGTGTCGTTGGTTGTTTGCGAAAAATCGCCGGAGTCCGTGAGCGAAAATTCGAGATAGGGGCGAATACATGATAATAAAAATTTCGGTTCGAGTCAGAATCGGACACAGGACCTCTGCGCGGCAAGGAGGTGTTCTACCACAGAGCCACACCAGTGCTTGAAAATGCTTCAGAAAACGGGACAATACGAATGGCATGTAGGGGCAGGAGTTTCCCTAAAACTTATAATATTGCGTGGCAAAAGCGTGCAAGCGCACCAAGCTCCAAAACATGGGAATTGCGCAATGAATGGGTGGTTAAAAGTTGCTCACCTATTACAAACCGTTTAGGCGTAATTAACCATCATTCTCCGCAATGCATCGAGAAAGTTTGCAGCTGCGCAGGCGCGCGTGGGGCGTTACGGACGCGTAATGTGTTCCTAGCCAATTCGCGAAATGAAGAATTGTGGCTTTGTGGGCTCTTCGCAACTCTTCTTGCAGTAGGTATTCCAACATACTTTGAAATTTCCAATGTTACAGGCCCACAAGTTCCCTTCCTTGTGGCATGGTAGAGAATTTCACCGAGACGCAAAGTCAGGCAAGCGATTGAGAAGGCGAAACTCAAGCGTCGTCATGTTTGTATGCTTATAATGTTGCACAGTCGTCAGTGTCGTAGAAATTTCTTTCAAGTACGCATCTGATTGATGTATTACCGGCTCTTTATTCATGCGCGGTTTGCATGAGCCCGCGCCGGCAACGTGAAGATGCTTTTTTGAATAAACTTTTTTTCCGTCCGCCGTATTCATTTTAACAATTTTCATTGTCTTTCTTGACCATACGGCGCCTTCGTATGGCACGCGGAGGTTAACGGGAATCGAAGAAGCAGGTCTGAATACAGAGGAAGAATGCCTTGGCAAAAGACGCCATGTTTTAAATGCGAATGCATTTCTTAGTCGGGGCATGTCAGGCGTCTGTCGGTGTCCGCGCGCCGGCAGGTGTTATCTCTCCGCTCTCACTCCCTCTCTCATAGCAACAGCTGCGGGAGCGCGCGCTAATCCTCGCCCCTAGCAACCGGAGCAGGTGGCGCGGGCGGAGTAGCGCGGAGTGAGTGGAGAGGACGAGCGCGCTCTGGCGTGTGAGGGAGCTCCCGCGTGTGTGGAGAGAGTGTAGGCGAAGGTAGGTACAGTGCTTCGCCCCTCCTTCTCTCGCCGTTCGCTCTCTCTCCTCCCTACGCTCTACTCTCCCGTCCGCTCGCTCGCACGTATATATAAGTGGAGTGAAGCGATTACTACGCCGTGTACTCTCGGCGCAAGAAATGCATTTGCATTTCCTCCCGATTCCCTTCGGGGAGGTGGGGGCATTTTAGGGGCGAAGCTCCTTAAGGCGGCACCCGTTCGTCCCTCGTAGTCGTCGTGGTCGTAGTAGTGAGTAACAAGTCTTACGCTTTGACCTCCAAGGTGGTGCCGGTGGGAGATTTCTCCTGTGCGTTGTTGAACAATAAAAATTCGCAGCGTGCGCGTTAACTAAAAGCCGAATTCTTCTGTCTCTCATTCCCCATTAGCAGCCATTGGCATGTTCCAGTAGGAAACGTTAGTAGAAGTAGAAGTGTAAGTGTTAGCTAAAAGCCGACTTCTTCTGTCTCTCATTGCGATTAGCAGCCATTGTTTACCTCCAAGGTAGTGCCTGGTGAGATTTCTCCTGTGCGTGATTAAACAATAAAAATTTTGTTCAAAACGCCGTTGATTGATGAAATAAACCAACGAAAGACGCCAGATGTTTTGTAAAAGCAGAACGAAAGAACGCCAGATGTTTTTCTTAAAGTGTAGTAGTAGTAGTTGCATGTAGCCACCTCGCCCGATCAACGGCGCGAGGACCCTGCCGTACGAGAGTTAAATCACACTAAAAGACATACTTTGCGGGCGATACACTCTAGTGAGCTTTCAACTTTTCGTCTTAATGTACATGATAAAGAAATTATTTCTACGAAAAACGCAAGGCACACCTTGAGCAATATGTTTGGTTTTGGGACGCTAAATGGAACCATGAGGCGATGCGAAGCCGGAGCACTTGCACGATCGCGTTCCGTTGGCTTTCGTTGGGCATGCTACCGACCTCGCGTCGTGGAACGCGCGTCCTGTCTTCCCTCTAGCCTTGCCTTTAATTCGCACAGGGCGAGCGGGGAATGCGGTCGCTCTTGGCGCTCTTTCGCTCGGGAGCGGACTTCTTCCTTGCATTTCACCGATCACAAGTAATAATGAAGGGACCACGTAAACCAACAGTACAATAAAAGTTTGATGTTTAATATATACACGATGTTTCACACTCTTTATATTATGTACTGGGCGCATTTCACGGAAGAGTTTCACGGTTTACAGATGATTCCCTCCGTAGCTTCGCCCCACTCATCATCATTCACCCCGTGCATATGCTGTGATTTTTTTAGGTATTCTGAAGGAACAGAATGTTTCGAATGAAAGTAAAAGTTCCTCGCTAAAGAGACATTTCTCTATGAAGGAGATTAATAAGCGTTACAGCCACACTACGTCCACGTGTGTTTAGAAAAAAATGGCTGTTGATTTACAATATGACGCACTCTACTATGGGAGCGCACGCAGGCGTCCCGTGATGGGGAAGGAACGTCTGTTTTCGAGGGCTTCGTGAGAATGGAGATGATTAGGAGAGTTCTGTGCTGTATTCACCTTCGTGATGCCAAGGCGATATGGCTGTTGGAACGAACTCAAGAACAGGGAGCCTTCGCGTAGCAATCACATGCGAACCATAACAATAGCGCATACTCTTTGTCGAATTTTGAAAATGCTACCTCCTTGAATTAAGACAAAAACCCTTTTGATCGAAAGATTATGATTTAGAATCATACCTTACCTCGTTCTTTAGGTCTAACCAATTAATGTTGCCTTGGCAAATTGTTAAAAGAAACTTTTTAACACACCTCTGACGTTAACAAAACGCCACTAGCTGGATTGAATACACGTGACTTCTAAGTGAAAACATAATGCATCAAAGACAATTTTCAGAGCGGAGCTGTTTAGGCTGGCCGTAAAAAGCTTTCTGTTCGCAGAAAACCACACGTTCGTATGGGCCACAGCAATTGGGCAAGCCCCACAATCGAGAACACCAGGTGCCAGTGCTAAACGAAAACTCTGATCGGCGACCCTCCCTGTCTTTCCTTGCATCCCTTTGTCTCTCTCTCTCTGATCGGCGAAGTGGAGCACGTGTAACACGTCAAAGAGAGAGAGAGAGAAACAAGGACATAGAAAGAAAGAGAGAGAGAAAATAGAGAGAGAGAGAAAGAATGCAATAGAAAGAAAGAGAGAAAAAAGCAGAGCAATAAAAGGAATAAATATATAAACAGATAGAAAGACGGAGCGATAAAGGCACATGAAGATTGGGAAAGGGAAATAAATACAATAATTGTTTGGGTTTAACGTCCGAAAACCACGATATGATTATGGGAGACGCCGTAGTGGAGGCCTCCGGAAATTTCGACCACCTGGGTTTTTTAACGTGCACCTAAATCTAGGTACACGGGTCTCAAGCATTTTCGGCACCATCGAAAATGCGGCCGCCGCTTACGGACAGAAACACACACGAAAAAGATTCAGAAAAAAAAAAGAAGAGGAAACGAAACCAAAAGAAAAAGAAAGAGAGAAATGAAGAGAGGCAAAGGAAGAGAGAGAGGAAGTGAAAGAGATAGAAAGAAAGATTGAAAGAAAGAGAAAGAGACAAAGCGAACATAGATAACTAAACACAGAAGGAGCGAGATAGAGAAATAAATAGATAGAGAAAAAAAAGAAATGGAATAAACAGATGCAACATGGGATGAAAGAAGAGAGGGAAAGAGAAACACAGAGACGTAAAAAAGAGAAAAAATAAAGAAAACAAAACGCCAGGCCTGTGCAGAAAGCGCAGCACAGTCACAGCGAAAACTGGAAGAGAGGCATTTCTAGAGCCCGTTGTAAACTCTCTTGTGGCTACAAATACAAGTACATTAGCAACGTACCCACTACGCCACAAATCATAATTTTTGGGAAGTTGGCAAGCACGCACCAAGACATTATTCGTTATTCTGCGAAGAAGCGAGGTACCATCTGTGAGGCATTATATGCACTTTGTTATTGCGGTGGTTGATGACGATGAAGAATCATGGCTGAGCCCTTTGTAATGGGTTGGAAGCTTTAAACGACCCACTAGTTACGTAATTCATATTGTGTGACGCCCGGTCGTTATTTAACTGTCCCACCACGCTTTATAACGTACATGGACCGGAGACACAAAGAGCGAGAGAGAGAAGGAATTAGCTTTATTGAGAGCCCGAGGAAATGGACCATGGGACACTTATGGGCTTCCTTGACAACCAATAGAAGTGCACTTGCCAGGAACCCACTACGCTATAAATTATCACAATTTTTATGAAGTAGGGAAGCAGCCCATGCGCAATTTTTCGTCATTCTGCGGACAACCGTGGTACTCGATAAATACATGTAAGGCATTATGTGCACTTTGTTGATGCTGTGGCTGATGACGATGAAGAATTATCGTAGAGGCTTTTGTAATGGGTTGGAAGCACTCAACAACCTACTCGTTGCGCAATTTGCATTGTGTGACGCCCGGTTACAGAATTCGCGTTTGTGTGACGCCTGGTTGCTATTTTACTCATCTACCACACTACATTACCTATGTTAATGTGGTTACTTCCGGAAATGAAGCCTGTATAGGGTCTTTTTGCAATGGAGTTTCAAGCGCCGGCATGGCCTTGAGGTAGAACGCTGGGCTCACGCACAGAGGGCCCAGGTTCGAACCTCGTTCCATCCTGGAATTTTTTCCTTATTACCTTTTTTTTTCTTATTTCGTGCGATAGTGGTTACGGACACTGGCGGCGGCGGCGGACAACTACGGCGTCAAAAACGGCGGTTGAAATGATCTCATAACAGCTTTCGCTGTAAAAGATTGAGCCCTTCCCTTAAGGGGAAACTGGGGCATGCGAAGCTTGGCGTGTGTCTGCCCAGCCTTTCTTTCTTTCTTTCTTTCTTTCTTTCTTTCTTTCTTTCTTTCTTTCTTTCTTTCTTTCTTTCTTTCTTTTTTTCTTTCTTTCTTTCTTTCTTTCTTTCTTTCTTTCTTTCTTTCCTTCCTTCTTTCTTTATTTCTTTCTTTCCTTCTTTCTTTCCTTCTTTCTTTCTTTCTTTCTTTCCTTCTTTCTTTCCTCCCTTCTTTCTTTCCTTCTCTCTTCTTTCTTTCTTTCTTTCTTTCTTTCTTTCTTCCTTTCTTTCTTTTTTTCTTTCTTCCTTCCTTTCTTTCTTTCGTTCTTTCTTTCTTTCTTTCTTATTGCGGAATGCTCTCCATATTCCGGAAATGGGGCATTCATCCCCGCGCTTTGCAGCTCAACACTTCAGTTGTTGCAGGAAACCACGACGACCGTGCATTCATAAGGCAACGATGAAATGTGGCGACGTGAAATGAGAAGTCACCTCCATAAAAGATAAGATTGCCACATCGTAAAGGGCCGATTGCCGATAAGCCCATGACAGAGAGAGAGCACCAATCATTGGAAAAAGGTGCATGCAAGTACGCGTGCGACCGACGCACCTTCGAGGGCCGCATGTCTGTACTTTCGCCGACGCCGGGTTCCTCGCGTAGGACACCACCAAATTATCTTGCGTATCTTGACAATCATTTATCTTGACAAGCATCCCTTGATAAATTATGAAAGATATTACACGGCTGGTCTCTTTGTGTTGGCCAGCACTACATGAACATAGTCTATAGACGGTTTCGCTGTTTACAAACACAGACCCTGGACGGCTTCCGGTTTCGTGCACTGACGTAGCATTGGCGGGGGACAAACGCCTTGGTGGGTAGCCCGCAGATTTCTAACACTTCTCACCCTGTGCCTAGCCAAATATTTCAAATAAAGATGCTTCTCATCTATACCCAACAAAATAAGAGTTAGTTCTTAAGTTATGCACCTTCCTTTTATCTGAAGGCGGAAAAAGTGTCTTTCCTTACTTTGACACAACTTAAAAACACGCTTTCCTCTTCGGTGTTAGAGAGTGATAAATGAAGAACCGGAAGTTTCTTGCGCTACAACACGTGCTGCTACTGTCGCAGTCTTGAAACCGTCTGTTCTCTATTTTTATGTTTTATTTCATTCAACACAGGTGCTCTCACTGGTGTTGATATATGATTAGGCAGCATGCAAGGCTAGATTCATTTCGTTAAACTTGTGAGGAAACAGAGAAACTCATTTGCATCTGTATGCACGGTGGGGTGAGAGGGCTATTTTTGCCAAATTCCTTCACTCCGCTACTCGGTCTTCTGCAGCGTTGCGTGTTCACCTGAAAGCTGCAGAGCATGCAATCACTTAGCTTTTCACGCAATGACCATGGCCTTGCACGTTATCCCTGTGTGAGTAAAGCATTCATCGTTTGTCAGCGAGATTTTCAATGATTACAATGCTGCGCAAGCGTTGGTGGTGTCATGGTATTTTATTGAAGTACCTCGCTCGTTGTACCATTAGTCGTTTTATTATGACATCTGTCTTGACCATGCGGCACGTAACTATGGCACGCGAAGGTGAAGGAGGATTGAAGAACGAAGTCTCTATAGAGTAGTAGAATGCCGTCGGTAAAGAGACCATATATGTAAGTATTACAGCGAAACTCTCTTTGCGGACCCTGTGCCGATGTCGTTGGCGTTCGCTTGTCGACGGCGTTCACTGGAAGATGTCGCGTGACCAGGGGGAAGGGAAGCACATCGTTGAATGGGAAACGGAGGTCACGTGATAGATCACGGAGAGGAGGTGTGACTCAAATTGGGAGGGTGAGGTGGATAACGATAATGGCTTTTTCGAAAAGTCGGTCGACCGGAGAAGAGACGGCGCTCCTGTACACCTCACTGCGTGGGTGTGACGCACGCAGTGCGGCATCGTAGGAGGTGCGCGCACACGGCAATACGACGATTGCGGCCACGGTGGAACTGTACAAATGCGGCCGTTTCCAACGTGCAAGCGGCATTTCCGACGCTGCTTGCGTTCCAGCGCAGCCGCCACAACAGTACGTGTTTTGGCCGAGTGAACTGGCCCACAGCCGCAATAGAGCGCTAGCGTAGCGTTCAAACGCGGCCGTCAATGATCATACCTTCGTGCTGGATCCGATAGGCTTAACTGGAAGAACAAGGAAACAACAAGGAAATCTATAGTTAAAACGCAGCCGAAACTGGTAGTTAGCTTCGCTAGCGTTTTAGCGCACCAACCATTGAAGTTGCCTCTTCCGGGTGGTTCTGCGCTGTCCTTTTTTTTACGATAATTACCCCAATGTATAGTAAAGTATGGTGTTTAAGATTTCTTCTTCTTCATTTCGACTGAGATATTCCAAACACCCGTTTGTTCCCTCACCAGCTGTGTCCCTTAAGATGGACTTGCACCGATATTTTCCTTTATTTTATTGCACATTATTTGCACAGACGTCTTAATGATAACAATGGATTTGTCTGGTATCTATTTCGAAAGAGAATGCATGGACCCCAAAATCGAACGGTCTTGATGTGCGGACGATAGACTGGTAGCATGATAGATTGCCGTCGGGGAGATGGGTACGGTGGCATACTTTACACCACCATACGGCCGACAGGTGAAACAGTGGCTACAAAGGCGGTCATTCTGACGGGCCGTAGCTACGGCCCAATTCAAGCAATAAAAGCGCAAATCTGCATCAGAAAGAGGGCAAAAGATTGGGTATGAATTTTTGGAACCTCCACTGCACGCACACACGCTGGCTTATGCACAGGTTCTTTCAAGGAATGGGTCCGAAAATCATCAAAAATAAAAGAAATTGAATATTTGATCGCTGCCTTCATATTTACTTTTTTTTGTAGGCGGAAAAATCTGAGATGACTTGGCACAGCGTTTATAGCAGTAATTAAATAAAATAAATTAACTGTTTTATTATTGGAGACAAGCAGTTGGGTCAAATGGAAGAATTGCTGTCCTTCCTGCGCCGAGGCCATTCACGCTTTGAGATATTGAAAAAAATTGCTCCTAGTGATTATTGCGGAGCAGTGAAATTCAACCTAAGCAATGGCGTGGCTCTATGCTAGAACCCCTGCTTGCCACGCAAAAGGTCTGGGTTCGATTCTCACTCGAACGGAAGATTATATGATGAAATTCAACTAAACTTACCGGTGAAACTGAACTGAAGCTCCGGCGAGCGCAACTAGCGGATGACCATAATGGCATCGAAGCCAAATTGTTTACCTGTTCTGAATAGCGGGTCCATGCCACTTTCAGGTGAACAATTATAGTATTAGGTAGCGAAAAAATGCTGCGAAGCAGGCGCTCATTGCCCAGTGCAACAGTTTCTTCTATGTATAAATTTGTGTTTCTTTAAGGCAAACAGAGTTAAATTACTCTTTGGGAAAAATCCCTCTGTGAATGGCTGCCAGAGAGACGCCGTGGAGGAGAAAAAGAAGACAAGAGCAGTATCAGCACCTTAAATTTCCAGGGAAAACTCAGTGGAGTCAATCAAGAAAGGCTGAAGTGATTTTTACCAAATTTCGATGCCGTGTCCTCCCATTAAACTTATATTTACACAGAGCTGGTCTTGCAGTATCACCCCTTTGTCCATTCTGCGACGAAACCGAAACTGTTTAACATTACTTTATATCATGTCGCAACTATTCAATAATTAGGAAAAGACTTTTGATTATTCCGTTTTCGAAGATTGGTTTAAATTTAACTGCAGAAAATGTTCTAAATTTCGGTGCCTCAGTTTTGGGACAGTGCCACAGAGAGGTTTTCAATGCTATTTGTAATTTCATTCTTGCCACTAAACGTATTCTAACATAATGCCTACTTTCAGGAATACTAGAAAACAGACTCGTGCAGTATTTATAAAATGTGAGTAAAAGCACGACTACAGTCGAATTTGATCGGGTCTGGTAAACTCAGCTGTCTGGTCGGATCCAAATTTCAGACTTTCGTTATTGTGAAAGAACTTTTCCCGTTCCTTTCTTTTCCTCTCTCACTTTATTGCTCTTTAGCTTGGCTATTTCTTTTCTACTTCAATGACAGGAGGTAAACATTGATATAATTATCATTAATGAGCCACAATACGTCTTCTTGGCCAATCCCCCTGAGTGGGTATGTGCCATTATGCATAGGCTACAAACAAACAAACAAACAAAAGAATTGCTGGTGTGGTGCGTATCGCGTGGCGAAGGCTGGGCTCGGCAGGACGCTGCCGCATCCAAAACGAGGGCAGCAAGAAAAATCCTTACGACAGAGTGACAGAGAGCGGGGCGTGCATCGGAGCATCGACAGCATGAACGGGCCCAATGGAGTCAATGGACTGAGCGGTATGCCTGACACAGTGGGTGTCAACATCTTTTGGGATTTCACGCCCATTCAGGAGGCTGACCTTTTGCGAACGATAGAAAGATACCAATACTACTTGCCGTCGAAAGACTCATCTTCGTCATCTTATTCCGTATGGTTACACACATTTGGTGTCCCTCCACCGGTTCCGAAGAGCCAACTGCGGCCTCCTTTGCCCGCAGCCGAGAACTAATCGCCGGTACCTATCGAAAAACTCTTCTACCGGGAGCACTTCGCGACGGCAATGCGGACGCAGGCCGAAACAAACGAGTTTCGAAAGGCCAACCAAGTCACCGTCAGAGGACGAGGAGTTCCGACGCCTGTTTTAGGACTGCACGAAGCCTACTTCCCGGAATGCGTCGCCGAAGCTGCCTACGCTCTCAGCTACGGTCCTCTCACCGCCTTGCAGTCGCAGTGCTGGCCCGTGGCACTGCACGGCAGAGACCTCCACGCCATCGCACACACCCGAGCTGCAGCCGCACCAACCAATCCGATGAACAGGCCACGGCCCCGTTGTGCTCGTACTTGTTCCGAACCGAGAGGTGGCAGAGAAAATTCAACGGCTAGTTTCGGACTTGGAGAAGTACACCGATGTCCGTTCCGTGTGCCTGTGCTCGGGTGATTGGAAGGAAAGGCAGCTGAAGAGGCTTAAGAAAACGAGTTACGGGATGTGGGTCGCGACGGCTAGCCGTCTCCTCTTGTTCTTGGAGGAAGGGAAGGTGAACATTAGCAGCTGCACGCTTTTGGGGCTGGATGAAGCTGACCGGATGCTGGCGATGGGTTTCGAGAAAACGCTTCGCTCCATCGCGGCCCTCGGCCGGCCTGATCGTCAGACGCTCATATTCGCCAACTCTGGATCGAGGGAGATTGGAGACCTTGCCGACTGCTTGCTTAATGACTACGTCCAGGTTAGCATCGGTCGTTGCAAGCTGGTGGAGAACCAGCGGGTGGAGCAAATGGTCATAATCTGCGAGAAAGCTCACAAACTTGAACGGCTCGTCGCTTTGTTGCAGGACACTCTCAGGGAGAAAGAGGACAAGGTCATCGTCTTCGTCGAGACTAGGTTGACGGCGGACGAGATGGTGCTCGAGTTACGACACCGGGACTGGTCCGTCGTCGGCATCCATGGCGCGAAGGCGAGAGACGAGCGACAGAAGGCGCTTAACGCGTTCAAGTCGGGCTCTTCGAGCATTCTGGTGCTGACCGACGTTGCAGCTCAGCGACTGGACGTCGACCGCGTGCGCTTCGTCGTCCACTACGACCGACCAGCGAATGCGGACGTCTACGTGAACCGGGTGAACGGCGCGTCGGGCTGTGACGGATCAGAAATGGCGTACGCCTTTCTCGCTCCGGACGACGCGCGTCACGCGAAAGAGCTCGTCTCTCACCTTCTAGACTCCGGCGAGAAGATTCATCCTCGGCTCCTCGAAATCGCCGAGGGGGCATCGCGCTGTGATATACGCAAAACTGTACACTTTTCTAATTGAATTACCGCTGCCATCACAGCCGTGCGCTCGCCGCGAATCCCTGATGGCGAAACTTGCGAAATTTCCACTTCTACAACAGTTTGAATAAAATGGAATACTGTACAGCCAACTGATAAATTTTCGCTTGACATTTTGCCAAGATTTCAAATGCATGCCCAATGGAAGTGTGAGCAGAAAGTAGTAAATGAAAATTAGTACAGTAGCTAGAGAATTAGCACGTTTTACTCAATGCAGTCATTGATGATTGCGAAGCATTTCGTAGTAAACCAGACGCATCTTGGCCGTCTCTGTCTATACATACAGCCGGCTACGTCTGGGCGCCCTCGTGGTCGTCTCCTCTATTTGGTATACATCAAAATAGGTGTAGGAGGATATGAGTGTATGACGAGTACGATTCACAGGTCATAAGACGACATGAATAACGTAACTTGCCTGTAGCGTACGTCATGAAACCCGTTTTGCCACTCATGTGTGGCACATGCCCAGATAACACGGCCCGTATTATATGGGTATGTACCAAAGGTTATCCCCAGTTATCAATCCAGGAACAGCGAAAATAGATTTTGGAAGTCCTAAAGCGATAGCGTGAAGGAGTGGGTACCGCCAGGGTTGCCAGGTCGGAAAAACAGAAATATAGCCAAGAAATCAGAAAAGCTAGCCCAAATGTAGCCAACTTTTATTACGATAGCATTTATATGGACAGTCTCGGCTGAATTTTGCCGTCGCCGTCGCCGCCGTCATGCACCGTATATGTATAAGTATGTATATATATATATATATATATATAATATATATATATATATATACCAAATTCCCAAAGAAAAATAATTCAGAAAAATGTTTCCGAAACGCGGAATCGAACCAGCGACCTCTCGCTCCGCAGCGCGTGGCGCTAACCACTACGCCAAAAAGCGGAGATCCTTCACGTAGCTAACGGCGAGCGTTATATACACACCCTCTACCGCCGGCAGGACTCAGAGACGGCAGGCGCTTATAAGCGTTTCTTCGTTACCAGCGAGATGACTCGAGGAGCGCGACGGGTGGATTTAAAGTCGTCGGCGAGCTCGCTGGCTTCTTATGTTTGCGCAGCGAGAACCTTGCCCTTCCGCTGTCTGCTCGCGCGGTTTTCTCGTGGTGAGGGGAAGAGGGATGTTTCGAGCTCTCACCGTAATGTCCGCGCTCATGTTACGGAGCGTACGAAAGTCACTCGAGCTCAAGGGACGCCGCTAAACGAACAAGCAGAAGATGAGCGCGAACTATCAAGTGTCACAGCTCGACACTTGAAGCACGCGTTTCCTTCGCTGCTTCGGCCGCCTTTGCAACATGAGCGCTGTTCAAACTGAGAGTATCCATTGGCGAGCCTCACTTCGTATAGCATTAGTTTCTTGCTATGGCATTCATTGCTTCGCCCTTGTGGCGAAAATGTGACTTTTTAAGTTCTTTCAACTGTTAAGGACCTTAACACCTTTCGAAAGGCAACGTGCGCTCTCATCGGCTGACGCGCGATGCGAAAACTGACGTGCAAAAAACAGCTGTTCTGGACATGACTCCCTGGGAGCCACGGCAAACTTTGGTCCGAGGGAAAGAACTCTGATTATGTCGGCTGGCAAAGTTACGTCACCTACGATGTGTACGTTGAATTGTGACTCTTGCGTGTGTTGGGTAGACCAGGTCCTTTCTATTGTGTAGCGCAAGTGCCAAATTCAATGTTTACATCTGGAAATAGGCATTGGCCTCCATGTTTTGGCGCAGCATACTCAAAATCAGCAGCTGCGACGTCACCAGACATTGATAACTTCGTTCAAATTGAGGGAACAGGAAAGTAGCCAAAAAATTCACTAGCGATTAAGATACAGCCTAATGCGAATTCTGAGCGTAGCCTCCTGTTGGGGCAACGCCAATTATGTTTGAAGTTTTGGCTATGATGAGTTGTAGCAATGTAACGTATGTTACTTTTGCCATAGAAACTGCCAGCGCTCGAGTGCGACGCACTCCAATTTGTGCATTGCAGGCGTCGCGTATGAAGAGAAACACCGACAGCCCCAAGCAAAGCCAGCCGCAGTGCGCGTGCCAGCCCTGCCTGCGCACGAGCTCCGGCCGAGAAGCGAGCGCGCGCGACGGTGGAAGACAGCGAGGTAAGGCGCCAGTGGCTCGTGATATCTACAGACTGATTCCTTCCTCCATGTACAGACTTCACGTTCGCTCTCTTTCGTCTTTTTTCGCTCTCTTTCGTCCTCATTCGCTCTATTGGTTATGCCGCCGACGCCAACGGCGACGCCGCTCAACGCAGGAGCGGTAGTCTAAGAGCTGTGGTCTAAAATATGGGCGTCGGCAAAACCATGTTGCATCGCGGCGGGGGAAGGGATCCGGATGCGGGTGTAGCTTGGGTGGGGTGTAAGTGCGGGTGCGGCTTGAGGGGCGTAAGTGCCCCATTTTCCCATCCCTCTCGACGCCAATGGCCAAAAAGTAGCCACGACGATTTATCTCCAGTCACCTGCCCAAAGAAGTAACTAAATTGGTGCAAGGTAGCCAAAACCTGCCAACTGTGCATAATTGTAACCACTCGTAGGGCGCCTACTGCAAGTACCATTGCGAAATACCTATTACTTTAAAAGTTAACATTTTCCGGTAAGACCGACAACCACTGTGCCTCCGTAAAGCCATCCGTTCAACCACAGACCTGAAACTTTGTTGCCAGTGTGGCTCAAGATGATGCTGATGCATTATGGCTCACCCCTTTTTGAAGGATTAATAGCTCTAACTCACTCACTCGATAGGCAATTCATGGTAATGACGCCATGCTTGATGCGATAGAGCACCTTTCCAAAACTTTTCAAGCAGTGGCGTTGCTCTGTGATAGAAAACTTGACTGCCACGCAGAATGCGCGATTTCGATTGTGGCTCGATACCCTTATGTTTATTCTTAGCATCTATCAACATTTCTCGCTTAAGGAGCACGCCTATTTTTCGCTTGCCGCTGACGCCACATTTTCTACGAAACAGGCTGACTAATACTATCGCGTGGAAATACATTATTGCTTGTACATCCGAAATTTCTGGCAAAGGCCTCATAGCGGGCATGTGCCACAGCCTATGATGCAATCATCATCATCGACAACAATGTTCCCCTATCGGCCACAGGACACTCCCGCCGCCGACGACCACAGCGATCCCGCTTCTTCCAGAGAAAGTGTTGCATACGTCCTACCGACATGTGGTGGTTCGACATGCCAAAGCAAGAAAGATAAGTGAGGGGTGAATTCGTCTATAACTAACTTCCTTTGGGTAAGCGCCATAACTGCGATTTGTATCGGAAAAGCAAGGTAGGATGGTTTCTTCGCAAGCCCAACTGGAAGAACATCCAACTACAGCCGTTCGAGAAGAACCTCTACGAGGAACACCCGGCCACGGCAAGCCGGTCGATGGCCGATGTGGAAACCTACAGAAAAGCGAACTGCGTATCGGTGAAAGGGCGCGACGTGCCGAAACCTATCCTCGCCTTGGAAGAGTCCAACTTTCCGGACTTCAACGTCAAAGGTATTGAGGCCGGGTGGGACTACACGTTACCGACTCGCATCGAGGCCAACTGCTGGCCCATCGAACACTCGTGCAGGAACTTTCTCGGTATCGTCAGCACGTCAGCTGGCAGCCGCACCGGCAGCGGCATGAAGGACCCATCGCCGTCCTTTTGGCCCCGACGAGCGAGCAGGCCAAGCAGATTCACACCGTGGCCTCAGAGCTCGGCAAGCGTACCGTGGTGCGCAGTGTGTGCGCAGCGAACGGCGAGCGAAAGAAAAGCAAGTACGCCAAGCTCCAGGGGGGCTGCCATATCTTCGTGGCCACACCTCGATGACTCAACGAGTTCCTCGAGGAAGGCCAGGTGAACCTCCACCGGTGCACGTACCTTGTGTTCGATGAAGTGGACCGCATGCTGACTATGGGCTACCAGCGCCATGTTCTCAAGATTGTGGAGCTTTGCCAACCGGACCACCAAACGATAATGTGGGCCATATCCTGGCAGCAGAATCTGAAGCCAATTATTGAGGATGTGCTCGACGACAACGTCGAAATAAGCTTTGGTACGACGCCCCGGCCTGTTGAAAACACCGTGAAAATGACCGTCGATGTGTGGCCGGCGGAAGACAAAGAAGCGAAATGGGCGGAACTCTTGGACGACGTCCTCAACGAAAAGACAGACAGAGCCGTGGTGTTTGCTGACACTAAGTGGAAGGTGGAATAGATTACGTTGAAGCTGCGGAAACGAGGCCGGCCAGCCATGAGCCTTCACTGCAAGAAAGAGAAAAAGGAGTGCGACTGGATCTTGTCCATGTTTAATAGATGTGGGGAAAGCGTGCTCGTGACGACCGACATGGCTGTTCAAGACCTCGTATTACCGGACGTATGGCTGGTGGTGAACTGCGTCTGCCCGGACTGCTCGAAAGTCTACGTGCACAGGTCGAGACACGCGCAGCGCTCCGACGTGCCGAGTATGGTGCACACGTTCCTCGTTCCCAGCCAACATTTTCAGGCGAAGACCCTGGTAGAAATTCTGTGGGATGCGAGGCAGCCGTCAGTCACGAACTCTATGAGCTGGCGAAAAATGTTCACTCGAAGCGATAATGGGATTCGCACCTGTGGTCGCGCGGCGATTGGGGTGACAGCAGTTCTCGCAATCTGACGGCGGTGCCTCACAGTGTGGGATAGATCATATTTTAAAATTTCTTGCCTTTGTTTATCGGATACAAGCGAGGACATCCTGCGTATCGGGCTATTTATTCCAATATTGACCCCAGACGACCACGTACAATAACTGCATGTTATTGCTGGTAGCTTGTACAAAATTATTAGATGATTGGACATGAAATGCGATAAAAAGTTCACGGCTGTCCGTCTAAGGGTAGTTGGTTGTGGCGTGCCGTAGATAGCTAGCAATAACGTCGATGATTCTGCCATGTTGTACTGCCAGCATTGTGGGGAGCTTGGTTCGTGATATTGCGTGAATGTCGCCATCACACCTCAAGTGGGGTCTGCCGTAATGCTGGCACACGGGCTAACAGCGTCCCGGCCACGACTTTCGTGGCTTTGAGTGCTTGTTAATTACGTCACTGCTACGTTATCACTGTACGTGTGAACGTGAGACTAGAAATTGTGTGATAAAAATGTGTAGCAATTGGCGTAGCTCTAAATGCTGCGCCAAATGCAGCACCTCTAAGTGTGATACCTGAAGGAGTGCGTAGCACGGACACCCAGCGGTTCTGGTTCACATAGTCTCCGCTGCCGCGTTTACGAAACAGTCGATGACATCAATGTTTAAGGTAAGCATGTGGGGTTTGCCCGGCGAGAATAGAATCTTGCTACGGAGATTCCCAAACTCAGTGTGCGACATGCGCGCCACTTTTTGCTGCGCTTTATCGACTACCACCTTGCTAGGGGAGTTGCGATAGATTGTTTTCCCCTTCAGATCTAGCAACGAATGCGCTGAAAAAGCGCCGGTGGAAGGAGCAATGGCACGCTTTGAGATGCAGTGGGGCCCTTTCTTGGGCTGAGCTGATGTCAGCCACATGCTGCCGAAGTGCTTTTACAGCGAAAGCTGTTATGAGATCATTTCACCGGCCGTTTTTGGCGCCGTAGTTGTCCGCCGCCGCCGCCGCTGCCGCCGGTGTCCGTAACCTGTATCGCTCGAAATAAGAAAAAAAAGGAAAGAAGAAAAAAATTCCAGGGTGGAACGAGGTTCGAACCTGGGCCCTCTGCGTGGGAGCCCAGTATTCAACCTCTGAGCCATGCCGGTGCTTGAAATTGCTTTGCAAAAAGGTCCTATACAGGCTTCATATCGGGAAGGAACCACATTAGCATATGCAATATAGCGTCGTATAAGAGTAAAATAAGCACCAAGCGTCGCACAACGCGAGTTCTGTAACCAGACGTCACACAACGCGAATTGCGCAACGAGTAGGTTGTTGAATGCTTCCAACCCATTACAGAGGGCCCTGCCATAATTCTTCGTCGTCATCAGGCACAGCATCAACAAAGTGCGCACAATTCCTTTCATGCGTTTAGCAGGTACCACGGCTGGCCGTAGAATGACGAAAAATGGCACAGTGCCTGCTGCCCTACTTCTCAAAAATTACAATGATTTATAGCGTAGTGGATTCCTCGGAAGTGCACTTGTATTGGTTGCCAAGGACGCCCATAAGCGCATGATCCATTTCCTCGGGGTCTCAGTAAAATTACAATGATTTATAGCGTAGTGGGTTCCTCGCATGTGCACTTGTATCGGTTGCCAAGGAAGCACATATGCACATGATCTATTTCCTCGGGGTCTCAGTAAAATTACAATGATTTAGAGCGTAGTGGGTTCCTCTCAAATGCACTTGTATTGGTTGTCAATGAAGCCCATAAGCGCATGATCTATTTCCTCGGGGGCTCAGTAAATTGCAAAATATAACAGCACGAGGGACGGGACTGAAGACACAAAAACCACAGAACCAGCACTCGTCCTGTGGTTTTTGTGTCTTCAGTCCCGTCCCTCGTGCTGTTATATTTTGCAATGTCGCACCAACTTGCCCAGACAAAGTCTCTGCTAAGCCATGTCTCAGTAAAGTGCTTCGCCCCCCCTCCCGTCTCTCTCCCACGTAAACGTATGCTATACAGCATGACGGGAGAGGGAAATAGCGACCGGCCGTCACCCAATGCAAATTACAAAACTGGTGGGCCGTGTAAAGCTTCCAACCCATTACAAAGGGCTGAGCCATAATTCTTTACCGTCATAAGTCGTCGCGTCAACAAAGTGCACATAATGCCTTCCAGACGTGTGGCTGGTGCCTCGCTTCTCCGCAGAATGACGAATAATGGCTTAGTAGGGGCTTCCCAACTTCACAGAAATGGTGATTTATGGCGTAGTGGGTACCTTTCTAGTGAACTTGTATTGTAGCCCCAAGAGAGCTAGCTTACAACGGGATCTAGAAACGCCGCTCTTCCAGCTTTCGCTGTGACTGTGCTGCGGTTTCAGCGCAGGCCTGGCGTTTTTTTTAGTGATTTGTTTGTTTTAACCCTGTTTTGAGTATTCCTAGCCTTGGTTTAGGCCTGTATTGACTATATTATTTTGAGCGTCATCATGCTACATGAGATCAACGAATGGACAACAATCCGGGCCCATAAAGTGCTAAACGCTTAAAGGGACTGTCTACCGTCCTTCATCGCTTTTCTGTTGTGTACCGCAAAAGAAAGCTTACACTCTGAAGTGTCCAACCTTGAAGCGGTTTCTCTGGAAAGCGAGTAGAAGTTTTTAAAACAGAATTTTTTGATCTGCGTTCGGTCTTCTTCCATTGGCGTGAAACATGCCCACAACACTGGCTGGTGGACGCGATGGCGATTGTAGTGCCGGTAAAAATTAAAACCGAAAGCACATGTGATTTCAGTAGTATGTTACTTTATTTTCGCTGAACCCTATTCTAATGAATGGAACAGTCGTTTTCAGCGCGCTGGCGGTTAAGCTGAAGCCTTATCATATGTACAGAAAGCTTGTGTTGCTGTAATCGCAGTCTATGTGTTTATTTTAGCACTGCTGCCGCAATACACGCCAAGTCGATTCATCAAGAAGAGACAATAAATGCGCACCTTCACAGCGCAGCCCATGTAAGACATCCTAACAACAGTACTGCGGCACAGTACGACCAGCGCGGAGAGCCGCATGGCATAGCGCATGAGTTGAAACAGACGAAATCGAAGACGGCGCCGCAAGCAGCGCCACCGGGCTCCTTTTTCGATGCGTGCGAAAAAACAAAAGCAAAAAATGTCTCTCTGACGCAATTGAAAAACGCCTCAAATGCGTAAAATACAATTACAAGTTATATATGTTGGTTTTTAGTCAAAACGAGTCTAGCTGTGAGGATTTCTTGTCATACCAGTAGATTGAACCACATCGCCGTTGGGTGACGCTAGCGGTCATTCTTTCGCGCCTTTTAACATAAAAAATACATTTCCTTCTTCTTATGGGGCAAAGACATGCTCGTTGCCGCCGATGTGATGAACGATCTTCTCATTTTCACCACAATCAGAAAAATTTTGCAGAGCGGCAGACAGTCCCTTTAAAATTCAGGAGGCTTTCTCCTATCGGGAAAATGATTTCCCGAAAGGGTAACGGTGACGTACGCACACGCAAGCGAGCGTTTGTGGGGCTTGGCGTGTGCGCACCGGAACTCCTCAATTTTTTTCTTTCTTGCTTTCTGACTGCGAAACCCTTTTATGCCATTTCTCTCCCCGACGGAGCCGAAAGGGCTCTGACTGGTTGCAGTCGTGGCGTGAGGGCGTCCTCATGCATTTCGCATCTTCCCGAATAACTCACGTTCCAGCACCGGCGTTCGGTAAAACAAACACAAGAAGGACGGTGGAACAATGACTTGTGTCAACGTGAAATGACTGGAGACATCAACAAACGATCGCTTTGCCATATCGAAAACGGCTGATCGACCACAGCCCTACAATAAACACAGATCACCAATGAATGCAAAAACGGTGCGTACTAACATGTCTGTAACCGGCTCACCTTCAAGGACGGCATGTCTATACGTTGGCCGGCGCCCGTTTTTTTTTTCCTTTTTTTTTTTCACGTGCGAAGCCGCCATCGAAATATGGGAGTTATAGCAAGCATTGCTTGTACGGGGGGATTCTTTTAGAACTGACCTAACTCATCGGGCTGTAGTTTTGTAACAAATTATCAGATTTTCATAAGGCTTTCGGCAATACATTTAATGAGGATTAAAATTTACTAGTTCGTCCCGTCTTTTTATTCGAAAGAGCGACATTAGAACAGTTGAGAAACAACGGGAACTGCGACATTCCGCGAAAATCCGTACAAGAGGGATGCATACTGTCGAAGTCAGATCAGTTTGACGTTTTGGGTGGTCATTTCAACAGCTGCTGTACGGTAAGTGATTATAAACCTATTATAACCTCTACATACCTTTACTAGTCACTTTTGGTATGCCACATGGCACCAGCTTTTAACGAAGTTTTGTGGGCGCAATCTATCCCTCCTTATATAGCATGTAGCGGTTACTTGTTTCTTATTTAGTATTCTTTGTTTCGGCGTTGCACATCAAAAACATCGTCGGGCCATGAAAATTTCGTCTTTGCTGAATGTTTTTCCGCAAACCACATAAAAATTGGATATTTTGTAACAAAACTACAGCCCAATGAAATAGGTCAGTTCTAAAACAACCATCCTAAGTAATATTCTGCAATATAAATAACTTGGGACACCGTGAGGCTTATTACCATCGTTGTGATCACCAAGAGGTCGTGCTTTATTTCAAATTAGAGTCACCGCACGAATATATTTCTCTCATTTTTTGTGTTCTGAAGCAATGAGGCTTTTCAGGCTGTTTCGAAATTTTGCGCTTATGCGCCTTGAATTTGGGATGCTGCCCGTACAACAAAGCAAATTATTACTTAAATGTTTAGAGTTTAGGGCCCCGGTGTTTTATCTCTTGTTTTATCATGGAGCCACATCCACTCTGTGATTGTGGATGAGTGGGGAAGCTATGTAGCGCACGGCTCAGAGGTGACACTGAATTTAGATGAAAGCTGCACAAAGGCGCAGAAATTTCGTGCAACCTACAGAAAGTCCCTTTTGAATGGTGCGTATGCTCCTTTAAAGTTGGTCCGCCATGGTGGTACTACGGTGACTGTGCTTGGTTGCTGACCCGAAAGTCGGGGGTTCGAATCCGGCCTTGGCAGTGGCATATCGGTGGAGGCAAAATGGTAGATACCCGCGCTCTATACGATATCAGCGCGCTTTAAGGAAAACGCGATAGCCGAAACTTCTGTAGCCCTCCACTTCGCCGTGCCTAATAACCATATTGTTATTTTAGCATTTCAAACCCCAGATATCATATTGTATATTATGCTTTAAAGTTCTGCACTTGGGCTGTGACATGCGTCGTCTTGCGTGGCTTGTCGCATACGCTTGACGTTTCGGCATGATTTCGCGGAACCGTTAGAGCAGCAAGCGCATTTTTGCCGCAGTCTCCGTTTCTCGACACTTTATTGGACCAGTCTTCAGCAGTGGGGCCTGCCCAAATTCTGTGGCACATACATTTGTTGCCCACAGGCACCTCTTGCATTTATAGGAGCAGTCGTGGGTGTGGGACTTGTCCAAAAGCTTGAATAAGCTCTGGTCACCCGTACAGTAGCTGTGACAGGACGAAACATCTAAGCAAATCTACCACAATATGTACAATGCTATTGCCAAATGTGGTCATATTCAATATATCAGAGCCATATATCATGTCATGATAATCACCATGTAATCGATATATCAACATCTTTGAGATGATGTTCCCAAAACGTTCGTGATTGAGTTTCCGAGGCCGAGTTTTAGAGCCATTTTAGGCGCAATCGAAGTCACTTACTTTCTGCTTTCAACCTGACGTTATGCCAGTGAGCCTAATTGCGTAGCTCTACTGTGCACAGACACGCCGGGTTAGTCTACGCGATTGTATGCGAAACCTATTCGGTAACTTCGCCGATCTTAATGCCGCGCGAAATATTCAGCATTCGTTACCTCGATGTGCGCTACAATTTTTAATAGAATGCGAGGGCAATGAAATAGCGCTTTGATTTCAATGACATGCACTTCCTTATTGACCCTGTTTCAAATGTAAAGAACGATGAATTCACGATCACTTCCTCCATTAAAATCAATGCTAAGTATAACGATGCATAGAGGACATATGCATATCTATCTAAAGTAATGTTACTGACACGTACGGTCACTAATGGCGAAGGAAGTCGATTTTCCTATTGGAGCGCCATGTACGCTCCTGTATATTTCTCTTATATACGCGCATGTATTTCATTCGTAAGATTAGTTTGGCACGATATTCATTTACATAAATAAAAATATCTCACTTTCAAAGGTATTGACTTCCAAGAGACACACACAGTGAACTCACGGAAACAGTAAGAAGCAGGTATTGAGAAATTTATTAGATTGTCAAAGTTTGCGTTCCAGTTGAAACAAACACGATCAAGGAATTTTAGGCACGCCATACTGCAGGACTGTCGACGGATTGCTTTTTTTCCACGTCAAATAAGTTCATCATGCACTGATATATAAGGAAAAGTTCATTCTGTAATTCCTTGCGCATTGGGATGCCAACACCACGGCTCGCATCGAACCCGCGACCTCTATCACAGGAGTGCAATGCCACAACCACAGAGTGAACGCCTGGTCGTATATATATCCCGGCAGCTATCCTGAGAAATACAGGTTTCTTAGAATTGAGCTTGTAGCATACCCACGGTCCGCGGGCCGGAGCAGTTTCTTTTTTTGGGGGGGGGGGGTGCGTGTCATTGCTTTTATCCCCGAAGTAGAAATATGAATGGGAGAGGGGGGAAGAGGGAACAGCGCATGCGCAGAACACCGGTATAACACAGCCGCGTCAGAACCTTTTCTGGTAACGATCAAACGTCTCAACAATGATAATCAAAAACAGCGCATAAACATAGACGAACGCTGCATTGACAAACACGAACAACCAACTGCCAACGAATTACGGCCCTTGCGGAGCCTCGACAAGATTATTATATGCGAAGTATCATAAGGCGGAACTCAATCCGGTGGTGGTGGTGTGCGGCGTGACCACCCTTACTGCGCATGCGCATACCCTCTCCCCTTCCCCTATCCACTTGCCCTCTCCCCTCCCCCTTTCCACTCTTCCTCGGAAACGCGGGCTAGACATGCAGAAATTCTCTCCTGGGCAACGCCGCGATGAGCTCGAGCGCATGCGCGTCCCCTCCCCTTCTCTCTCCTCTCCTACGCTGCCCCCCTCTCGCCCGCCTGTCGACCGCGTTCCCCGCTCGCCCTGTGAGAATTAACGGCCAGGCTAGCCGGAAGATACGACGCGCGTAGCGTCCCTCTTCGCGTTCCACGACGCGAGGTCGGTAGCATGCCCAACGAACGCCAACGGAACGCGATCGTGCAAGTGCTCCGGCTTCGCATCGCCTCATGGTCCCCTTTAGCGGGAGATGGTGTAGTTTCTTTCCTATCGAAAGGCACATTATGCTGATGATAAGCAACACTAAAATATCTAGAAAGCGTTGCGTATATATCGAAGAGACCGATCACAAGATACACACGCGATTCCTCGTAAATACAAGTGTAAATATTTTTATCATGTATCGTTTCAGCTGTAGTCAGAAAGACTAAGATTAGCCCGTTTGTGTTTGTCACGAGGTTAGCGATTGTTTTTCAAGTGTTCATACAAGCTCAGGTGCTGCAGTGGCAAGCAAAGCGTACAACACCGTCGTCGAGACGCGTTCAGATTTTCTTCTGGGGTTAGTTATTTCGCACCTCCGCTCTTGCTTTCACGATCTCCTCAGTGTTTTTTGTTGATGTGCTTTGTCATCTCCGCCTTGCGTTTGAACTTAGCCCCACAGTGGTCGCAACGAAACGGCTGTTCACCTGTATGTTTCAAAAGATGCTGTGTGATGTGGCCCTTCTGAGCAAATTTATGGTGGCACACCTCGCACGTATAAGGCTTTTCACCGGTGTGAGTGCGGTAATGTCTTTTTAACTCTGCATTACATGGGAAACATTTGCTGCATTCACGGCATACATGTTTTCGCTTGTTCACGTTCTCGCCCGTGAGCTTCTTCAAGTCTTCCGCACATCTGAAAGCCTCCTCGTAGAATGTATACGCATTGCGGGGCTCCTCGACAGCCTCGCTTCCGTGCTCCTGGTTCGACGTCTCCGTAATTCCTTCAGGGTGGCTGCGAAGAACGTTTGAGAAAACATCGATGACATTTTCCGTAATTATGTTTTTCGCAACAAGAGTTCTTCAAGCGCTAACAGCACGAGGTAATGTTTGACCCCTTCGCTACCTGCGCGCACGAGTGTGCACGCTGCTAGCGAACTGTTCAGTGTCATTGAAAACTCGTGCCATTATCGCCCACAGTATCCTGTACCCGCACTGCAAGAGGAAGCAGCAGAAGTCAATATTAGCGGCTGTTGTGCAAACAAAGAAAACGGCGGTGGGCAGGTCGCACAGAGGGCGGCTGCTTAGTGATAACTGCTGAATGTTTTCAATAAATATTTCCTTTCCACTGAAAGCAGCCTTCGTTTTCCAAACTAAGCAACTGTCAGGATAATTAACCAAGACGACTTTATATCAGGAATTTTAAGAGCAGACGCATTTCTTCTAAGCAGATGGCATTGTTGCGACTCATGGCGGAGCAGCTATTAACCACGTCTTCTTTTCTACGTGGCCTCTACGATCTGCAAGATAATAATCATTGTTGTGGTTTAACGTTCCGAAACCACGCTAGGATTATGAGGGACGCCGTAATGGAGGCTCCGGAAATTCAGATTCCTGAAGTTCTTTACCGTACATCTGCCACCAGCGTGTGGCGCCCCCTCTAACTTGCGCCTACATGCCTATATATGTTCGGGCCCGATACTGAGGAGGGGTATTTTCATCTGATAAAGCAGAGCATACGTCTCGGTCCATCACTACGTGCCCGTGCTCCTGCCGTACTGACCACGCGACATGGTGACAGGGGCGAATGGATAACGCCCCCAGTCTTAGGCCTCATCACGAGAAGACGGCATAACGCTGTTCGTCAAGACATGTGAGCCACCGGAACTGTACGACATGAACCTCCAGCCACTGGCACAGTTCGACTTCGCAAACTTGGCAACGCGGGTGACTTGGCCCAGCCATTACGATGACTACGCGGAGGTCTGGGAACTAACACAAGCGTCGGGAGATATGCAGGTACGCTCGCTAATTTACTGCCTCTTCCTCTGGGGCCGCGCAGTACTGTAGATGCTTCTCAAAACATTTTCGCTCGGCACCCAGTCAATGGCCTCAGACGAACCCGTTGGCGCCCACTTCACTGAGCAATTCGTGCATCCGCAAAAAGAGCTTTACGAGTCATTGCGGTTCCGCAGGGGTGTTCAGCGACCCGATGAAAGCGTCGACACTTACTACACAGAAATGTGGAAGATGGTGAAGCGCTGTAACTATCAGTCAGCTGCTGTCGAGGAAAGGCTCGTACGCGACACGTCTTCGGCTTCCTTCTTCATCCTCCGTGACTCCCGTCTCTTGGACCAGCTGTGCCGAAGCGCATTGTTGGTACTCAAGGAAGCATCGACGCAGGCACGTCAGTCCGAAGACGCCGACAAGGAAAAGGCTAACCGCAAGTACCAGTAGCCGCAAGCACCGCAGCCGCAAGCACCAGAAGTGCACCCAGCAATGTCGTGAGCTCAACCTTGACACCACAAAAGCTAAGACGCTCGGCTCTCGCCGTCGCTCCATACCTAAGCCTCGTTCGACGCAGCTGCAAGCACAGCGCGCACGCAAGCCGTCCACATGTGAATTTGTCAACCTGTAGTTTTGTTAACATATGTAATCTGTAGTTGTCAACGTCACTGTTGAGAGCTACACAGCGAAGTTCACGGTTGACTCCGGAGCCGACTTATCCGACACTCAAAGCGACTTACGTTGCGTGCCAAGCTCAACCAAGTCGACACTATGCTTACTGGCCCTGGACGACGTCCACTACGCCTGCTGGGCTCGTACCTGGCAGGACCTTCGTGGCAAGGGGAAACAAACTGTAAGCGCCTCTACGAGATCCAGTCTCTCACTGGGCGTCTTCTGGGACTGTCAGTGCTCCAAGCCCTACAAGTAGTGGGAGTTCTTGACGAACTCAAGACTCCCAAAGCAACGCTGCACACCGCGCTCTTGAATGGATTGGGCACTTTCAAGGACGAGTACATCATCCGGTTGAAACGGGATGCCCCACCTTTCCAGCTAAGCATTCCTCACACGATCCATAACCTGCTGCGTGAGGTCATCCACCACGAGCAGGAAAGATTGGAGAGCGCGGGCGTATATATGACAATTGAACTTCTGGTTTTTGGACGCACCCGTCAGGAGCATGACGCCAGATGGAGCCAGGTGCTATATCGCCTAGAAAAAGCAGGCATCATATTTAACCAGTACAAGTGCGTTTGGGGTATCTGAGGTCTTCTTACTCGGACTCGTCGTCGCAGCACAGGCAAGGCCTGATCCCGGGTAGTTCGAAGCAGTCAAAGCCATGGAAGTTCCAGCTGACGACGCCAGGTATTAGACGACTGCTCGAAATGGTGAGTTATCTCTGCAGATTCTTGCCACACATCACGGACGTCACAGCGCCCATCATAGCCTCACTAAACAAGTCTAGAAGTTTGGTGCAGTTCCACGAGGAGGCCGAAGACCATGCAATATCAGTTGTGGCTGCTTTGCGGGGCAAAAAGCTGCTAGCCAAGGCACAAATCTTGTCGCGCATCACCCGTAAGGCATCGACTGCCTTAAACACAGTGGAACTCTTTGCAGCAGAGGTAGTCGGCTGCATGTCGGAAGTCCTGCCACTCAGCCCTAAAGGCTTCCGATCGGCACAAGAGTGCGATGGCGACTGCAAGGCCCTCGCTTCCTCCTGCCAGCATGGTTGGTCCCAAAAGTCCAAGATGCCACTGCAGCTCGCAAAGTACACCTCTGCGGTGGACGATCTCTGTTTATCTGACGGCGCCTGTCGTCGTCTGTCTCCCTTTTGTGTTCGTCCGAAAATTTGCGCTGTTTTCCCTCCTTGTATCTGACGGTGTCCTGCTGAAAGGCGCCCGGATAGCGATCCCGTCGTCCTTTAGGCCAGCGGTGTTGACGCTATTGCACGAAGGTCATAAGGGGATCAACAGGACCAAAGACCTCACTCGGAAGTCAGTGTGGTGGCCTGGGAACTCGGCAGACATCGACTCTGTCGTCACCAACTGCTTACAGTGCTTCTCCACCCGCGTGAACCTTGCAGTACCCCTGGTCTCCACTTTCCTACCTTGGAATTCCTCGGAATAGAATTGCCAGGTAGGGCAGTGGAGGCCAGACGTTCATCCTATTCGTGGACTATTATTCAATGTTCCCTATAGATATATAGATAGATGGACGGACGGACTGATAATCTATCTATCTATCTATCTATCTATCTATCTATCTATCTATCTATCTATCTATCTATCTATCTATCTATCTATCTATCTATCTATCTATCTATCTATCTATCTATCTATCTATCTATCTATCTATCTATCTGTCTATCTATCTATCTATCTATCTATCTATCTATCTATCTATCTATCTATCTATCTATCTATCTATCTATCTATCTATCTATCTATCTATCTATCTATCTATCTATCTATCTATCTATCTATCTATCTATACGTCTGGGCGCTCTCGTCATCGCCTCGTTGTCTTGATATGGGGTGTAGGGTATCAGTACAATTGACCGAGAAGAAAAAAGTTGGCTTTGGGATTCGGGTCGCCTTACTCAAATGTATAAAGGCCCATTTCATACCTCTCGGTCCCACGTTACTCTTTGTCGAGAGCAGGTTAGCACACTGAATATTACTCTTGCGGTCAATCCTACTGCCGTCAGGATAAATTTTATCTCATATACACATACACACACACATATATATATATATATATATATATATATACATATATATATATAACTAAATGAAGGGAGGGCACGACAGGTCCGGGTATTTTCTATATTGAATGAACTTGCAGGTAGCGGGTTTTGAAAAGAAAAAAATGCTTTTACTAACGTTTCGGCCGTGGCACGGCCTCTGACGAAGGCCGTGCCACGGCCGAAACGTTAGTAAAAGCATTTTTTTCCTTTTCAAAACGTGCTACCTGCAAGCTCATTCAATATATATATATATATATATATATATATATATATATATATATATTGATGAGGCCGCTCGAACATATGTGCTCACCCCGTGTCGTGTGGTCGCATGTTGTCCTCAAAGAGTGCACTGCTTGTACTGGCAATCGAATAAAAGCCACCGCTGCAGGACGACGGAATTGTGAAACGGCTGCTTCCGGTTATGGCCGGTTGCTCAGACCCTGAAATAAAAAGTGGTGATTCAGCCCTTCATATTGTAAGGCAACCTGTCGCTTTGATCGAGGTGCTTCGAGAGTCTGTTGGATGCCATGCCCTTAATCAAATATCAGGTCCTGCAGGTCAGCCCAAAGCACACGAGAGTGATCTTGGGGCTGGACGTCGAGAAAGCCTTCGATAGCGTGGCGCACAAAGCCATACTCGAAGCTTTGTCGGGCATGGGACTCTGAGAGAGGCTCTTTAATGTTATCAAATCCTTCCTGGGAGGCGGAAAAGCCAGCCTCAAGCTGGGAGAACTGAGGTCGTAAGACAAACACGAACTTGGGAACTGAGGCACTCCGCCAGGAGCAGTGCTGTCTCCAGTGCTTTTCAATCTGGCCATGACCAGAGTTGCTAACGAAGTAGAATGGGTTGGGGGGGGGGGTTTCGATATACGCAGACGATGTAACCATGTGGAGTGCTCAAGGGAGCATGGAAGAAACCGGGACGAGAATGCAAGAATGCGTTCGAGCGGTCGAAGACACCCTAAGCGGAATGGGCTTGAGGTGTTCGGCTGCGAAGTTGGAGTTACTAATCCTAAAGAGAGGTAGTAGGGGTAGGAGGTCGAAAGGGTTCGACCCCAATAACGAACCCAAGATAACACTAAAATGACAAGACGGATCCGAAATGAGGAAAGTCGAGGAGCTCAAATACAGGGCTATTATATTCAGGACAAGAGATGTAACTCTACTACCATACAGAACATCTCGGAGAAAACTGCACAGGTCTTGAGAGTTTTAAAGCGGATAACAAACAGACACAGAGGCATAGGAGAGGACAGCGCGCTACGGCTGGCCAACGCCTTCGCCCTTTGCCACCTTACATAGGTGGGAGGTCTAAAATGGACGGTCACGGACCGCAACAAGTTAAACGCTTTGCTCAGAAAGCAAACGAAGTGCACTCTCGGGTTTCCCATTAACACGCCGAACAAGAAACTAGCAGAGCAAGGAATCCCTAACACCATTCAGGAGATTGCGGAGGCACAACAGGTAACGCAACTCGCTAGAATAAACAAGATGCGCGCGGGTAGGAAAATGCTGGCTGCGATTGGACTAAACTCAAATAAAATGCGTGAGCCGGAGGAAGTCGAGCTGGAGCTTAATCGCGAGCAGAGAGATGCGATCACAACCATCCCTCTCCCAAGGAACACGTATCAAGTACAAACGTATGCAGGAGAAAGGCGAGGGCGCAAGCCCTCCTTATTGTAGACAACAAAGGAGAGGTGCGGAACGCGATAACCGTACTCAGTAAGCAATAGTTTGTCGCAGAACAGGCCGCGAAAGCCCTGGCAGTCAGGAGTGACAAATGGACCCACGTATACAGTGACTCGAAAACGGCGGTGAAAAGCTTTGAGAAAGACCTAGTAGCCAAATGCGTAGCAAAGGTTTTAGAAGACACAGAAACAGCCGTCAGATGGTTTCCTGCTCATATAGGGCAAGTGGACGCAACCCGAGTCAACCTCAACGAGGTTGCCAACGCCCGGGCACGAGGACTGACATGCCGTGCCGGTTAAACTGGAGGTGACGTCCATGACTATTCGGGGGACACAAAAGAGTCACTGCTGTCATACAACGAAATTACAAAGCACTTCTACATAGAGCGTACGCATTTTCCGTTGCCACACCAAAAATAGACTACAGGCGGTCAGTCTACGGTTACCGCAGGCGGGTACCAACCCGACACCGTAGAACGAGAGCAAAATTTATCCGGAGCTGGAATTAAGGACTGTGTTGCGATGCATCTAATGGTGTCATGGAAATCAGACACGAAATGGCGGGATGCCCCACCTCTCTCGCCGATCCCGGCCGGGAATGGGAGATGTGGATGCGGCTCATCAAGAGCGATGAACTCGACGATCAATTAAGGGCTGTCCAGAAGGCCAAAACGAAGCCACCCGCCTCGCACTGGTGGTGATGAAGTAGACACGGCCCGCCTCGGCCTGAAAAATCGAGCTTCAGGAATGTTTTCAATAAAGTTATTCAATCAGTCAGTTCAGCCCTTCAATCAGTCCGAGGAAATGTATCCGCCGTATTACGGATGAGATATCGTCAGAAGCAACTGCGCAGTTTTCAGCTGAAGGCTTTATGGAAGTGCTGAGACGGCAAATACCTTAAACGTAAATTTGGTTGGAGGCCCAGCTGCTTCCTCAAGGACTCGTGGGGTTTACATCCTGTCGGAGTAGTGACACCAGCCCGTAGTAGCATTTCCTCGAGTTGTATCGACCGCCTCGGAATTGTAAAAAGCACCTGCGCGACTTGGTCAGGAATAATGGTGATATTTCGACGACTACATAGCCTCTTTTTTCTACTGAAACAATCTCAGCTACGCGGTTGGCAATTTCGCACAACCGTTTAGAGTGCAAGGACTATGTCCACGCTGCTGAGGAAACCGGTTGGTGTCATGGGGAAGATAAGACCACTTGTCAAAACGTTCCCTTCCGCGAGATTTCTTGTTGAAGAATCTCATCGAGCTCTTCAACTCTTCAAGCTTCTGCCTACTGAAAGGGCCCGTACACCATTCCAAAAATTGCATGCGTATCCGTATGATCTTTACAGAAATATATGGCAGATATACCAAGAATATACCGAATATATATCGATTCCGTAAGGTAACGGGCGAAATTATTGGAATGGCGTAGGGAACCTTCGAGTAGGTATATATATTGCCCTGAAGGTTTGTATCCTTTCGTGACTCCGAAATACAACACGACCTAGACATCGAAATAGCGTTCACTGGCACTGAAATATGCTGGAGTTATTAACCCATGTGCGCAAAAGCTCTGTTAAGTGTCAGTATTGGTCATTATAAACTCTAAAAGGATCACGTTCCCCTCTTTTTCTTCTTAACAGCGTCCGTACTAATGTTTCTGGATTCCGTAAGCCATGTTATTTTCGTCCTCTGGATTCTTCCGCTGCCAAGAATGCTGCAAACTTGACCGAAGGTTCGGCACGCACACATACCGTAAGAAGACGTTGGGCCGTCGCCAGGGCCGTGCTGGACGCTCCAAGTGCCAGCTGGAATCCTGCAGACAAACAAGCGCATGGGTATCGGGCTCTGTGGTTCAAACACTATTGCACGGGCATCGTTCTCCTTCAAATGCCGGTTTACAATTTGTATCTAACGCCCTCGTTGTAATACAGACAGCGGTAAACAAACGTATTCCTGACAGTGCTATTGATAGGCTGTATACAGGATGTTTTAGTTAACTTTTAGTTAATTCACCCTTTGGTGGACGCAATGACGGAACAAAATTTATCATGTTAAAAACGTATTCCGTGAGTTATTAATCCCTTCTTTCTAAGAAGGCCAATCCGAGATTTTAAGAAGTGTTTTATGGCGAAGAAAAAAGTGGGACCCGTACGTCCAATTGTCCACTTAGGCCACTTTCATCAGGTCGGACTCATGTCTCGCTGTCCACTTCAGACAGTTTACACTTTCTGGTGAAATGGTGCGAAGCAATTTACACGTAGCGGAACATTTCAGACAATAGACATGTATTTCGTGCGCACTTCTTTTTTTGCTGTTTGAGCGACAGCAGCACCGCTATCA
Organism: Rhipicephalus sanguineus; assembly: GCF_013339695.2. NCBI lineage: Eukaryota > Metazoa > Arthropoda > Arachnida > Ixodida > Ixodidae > Rhipicephalus > Rhipicephalus sanguineus. The sequence continues at coordinate 103,434,913 of NC_051184.2, forward strand.
CGTGCCAGTCAAGTTCAGGTGCTCAGTGTTTGCGGGGAACAGATGGTCATTTGGAACACCAGTCATCACGTTATCACTATTGTTAGAGTTCTCTGGCAAGCTCCAGAATTGCTTAAGTGCTTCCTCAGCAGTCAGACGCCTCTTCGTATCTTTAGGGAAAAAACGGCGCTAATCATTCATGGAATCACTCGGAGTTCGCAGAGCGAAATCATGCCAAGGCCTCATGCGACGATGGAGGAACTACGGCATTCGTTCAGGAACATCCCAGCCGACGTCATGCCACCTTACCACGTGACACATAAAGATGTCTTACCGTACCGGTCAGACCCAGCAGAAGTTATTCATTTGACGAAGTCCGCTGCAGGATTGCTCTATGCCAAAAAAATTACACCAAAAAATTACACCACATGCTAAGCAGCAAATGGGTCAACTTAAAGTTCCGTTCATCACGGGCACCTTGCCCAATGTTAACGCGTCCTTGCAAGTGGAGCACACCATGAATTCACTGTAGTTGTTGTTGCTGTTACTCGTCCCGAACTCTTGTTCGACCATGGCACGCGGGAGCACGTGGGTTCATCGCACGTCTGCCGATTATAGTTCCCCGACGCCATCGCGCGATTGCTGAGAGAGTGTAAGGGGGAGAGGCCACAGCGTCTTACCCAGCCCCTTACAAAGGCCTGAATGTGCTAGCACGTGCCAGCGCGTTTTGACTAGGATACAGCGCGTTGGTTCATCGCGCGTCTGCAGAATTTCGTTACCCGACGCCATCACATGATTGCTACGGGAGTTTAAGGGGGAGAGGCCACAGCGTCTTACCCAGCCCCTTACACAGGCCCGAACGCACCAGCGTGTGCCAGCACGCATGGTTCGCGAACGGACGGTCGCCGATGGAAGCACAGACACAGCCCCGAGCAAAAGCTGCTTCGCATCTAAAAATGACCATTAATCGACGACATTAATCGTAGATGCGGCACAATATGGTCGCTCATCTCACTATGCCGTGGTCGCAATAGATAACAGAGGTGAAATAATCTCGTCGGCCTCCCTGACTGGGACCACTTCTTCTAAAGCGGAGCAGGTTGCTATTGCTTTGGCACTCTTGGATGATAACAGGACGCAAATCTACTCGGATTCTAGATCGGCAGTCAGGGCGTTTGCCTCGGGCTCCATAGCGAAAGAGGCACATGACGTTCTTAAGAACCGGACCATAACTATGCACACAATCATTTGGTTCCCGGCACACCTAGGTCAAACTTTGGACTCCCTCACCAACCTCAACGACATCGCCCACTCCCAAGCGCGCGTACTAACTCTCCGCGTGGGAGGAGAAGCCTTGTCACAGAGCAGGGTTCAAGAGTTCCGAGACACTTTATTCACATTTAATGAATTCACGAAGCATTTTTATCTGGAAAGAAGAGTATTTCCTCCACCACACAAAAAACTCACGAGACCACAGGCGATGACCTTTAGGATGCTTCAAACTAATTCTTATCCGAATCTGGCTTTCATGCACTGTCTATTCCCAAGTGACTTCAGCTCACAATGCCCTGGCTGCGGGGGAACGTGCGATTTAGAGCACATGCTTTGGCGGTGCCCCTCGTTACGTGGGGATAAGGACCTCACAGAGCAGAAATGGAGCTCGGCCCTCAAGAGCTCGGAATATCAGCAACAACTTTGGGCTGTCCAGAGAGCCTGCGATGCGGCGGTTAGGCTAGGTCTAACTGTCCCCACGTGGGAGCGGCCCGCGGTGTCACCCTAAGGGGTGGCACTTCTCCGGATCTTTAAATAAAGTTCTTCGTACCGTAATCGACGACTAACTGAAGTCTCAGTTGACACGGTGGTGTCTGTCAGCATCTTCAGTTCTCATATGATTCCACCTGAAGAAAGGTTTTCCTGTAAGCAACAACGTGCGAAGCCACGGCAGAAGTTATCGAATACTTAATACGGGGTCCCTAGTCTGTGTGGAATACCAAGGCAAGAAGACTGATGTCGAGGCACTAATTGTACATGACAGCGCATTCGATTTTCTTCTGGGTCGCCCTGACATCAAGAAGATAAGAATAAATACTTCGTGGCACGATGACGTAGAGGTAGAGCATCGATGAGGTACACGTAGAGCATCGTAGAGGTAGTCGTAGAGCATCGATGAGTTCACACGCTTGCACATGTCAACAACGTCTTCGATGTAGCTGGTGAAATTCTCTCCTGGCTGTTGAGCGCGCTCACGAAGTCGCTGTTCTGTGCGGAGCTTTCGCACAGCGGGGCGGTCGAAGACTTCTGAAAAGGCTGTCTTGAACGAAGCCCAGTTGGTATTATCAGCTTCGTGACTCCGCAACCAGACAATAGCGACGCCGGCCAAGTAAAAGCTGACATAAGTCAGCTTAGCCGCATCGTCCCACTTGTTCGCTGCGCTCACCTTGTTGGTATGTAACCAACCACTCCTCAACGTCTTGGTCGTCAGTGCCGCTGAGATCGCCGGGTGACGCAGTGGCAACACGCCGGGACATGCAGTGGCTGGAATGTGGGAGGTACCTTGGTTCGTGGATTCTTCCGGCATTGCTGACACTGGAGGTAAGGTGCGGCTTCGTAGATCCAGCTTCGAAGACTACCCAGCACCTTCACCAATTAATAAGGGGGTTTATTCACGAAAACCAAAGGCCTGGGTTCAACGGTGTCAAACACTGTCCCGCGCGCTCTCGGCTCTTCATCTTGGTCTTCTTCCACTCCTACTCGATGCTGTCTCGCTGCCTATATATATATTGCCACGTGCGTTTCTTATTATCACTTGTGCTGCATTCGGTTTTCGTCCACAAAGACTGTCAGCAACGCCCAGCGCAAACCGCGCCTTATTGTTCGAGAAGCTTCGCGATTATTGTAGATCGTTTTGTTAAGATTGCGCGGAAGACGCGAACACTCGAGCCTATTCTAGAGCTTGCGCGACAGCCAGCGATAACGCTGGAATATTCGACGGCACATGTATAAATGTCGACACGCTTCACCGCTTGTCAGTTTTCTCGACGACCGATGCCCTGTTCGCCGATATCAGTGTACAGCGTGTATTGCTGTAGCTTGAGTTTTCATTTCCCGGCCACAAGTTCGGCCAAATAAATTTTCAGCCTGAACACGACTGTTGTATTCGTCGACGTCACGACCCCGTGACATCTTTTGGAGGTCCTGGGTACACGTCCGCGGAAAACAGCTGCCATCGTTGCCTTCCCGCCAACCACCGACATGAAAGGCGTGCGCCGTTTTGTCGGCTTGTGCGCCTACTACAGAGGCTTTATCAAGGAATTTTCACGAATCGCCGAACCGCTAACTCACCTCACGAAGACCGACGTGCCATTCAAGTGGAAAACAGCGCAAATGGAAGCATTCGAAGAACCGAAGCGACGCCTTCAGATGTCTCCGGTACAAGCGCATTTCGACGAATACGCCGATACGGAAATCCACACCGACGCAAGCAGCGTAGGGCTCGGCGCCGTCCTTGTGCATAAGACTGACGGGCAGGAAAGGGCCATCAGTTATGCTAGCCGGTCGCTATCAAAGGCAGAAAGGAACTATTCCACAACAGAAAAGGAGTGCCTAGCGATCATCTGGGCTAAATCTAAGTTTCGCCCCTACCTCTACGGCAGGCCCTTCAAAGTTGTGAGCGACCACCACGCATTGTGTTGGCTAGCTAACTTGAAGGACCATTCAGGTCGCCTCGCATGGTGGAGCCTCCGACTTCAAGAATTCCACATTACTGTCGTTTACAAGTACGGAAGAAAACACTCCGACGCTGACAGCCTGTCTAGCGCCCCTGTCGACCCTCCGCCGCAGGACGACAAGGAGGATGACTGCTTCTTGGGAACCATAAGTGCCGAAGACTTCGCCGAACGACAGCGAGCGGACCCTGAACTCAGGGCCCTTGTGGAATACCTCGAGGGCAGGACCACCGTTGTTCCGGAAGTTTTCATGCGGGGACTGACGTCGTTTTTCTTGCACAACGGTGTTCTCCTAAAGAAGAACTCGCCGCTTCGAGCCGATTGCTTTCTCGTGGTGCCCTCGACATTGCGACCAGAGGTCCTCTAGGCTCTGCACGACGACCCGACGTCTGGACACCTGGGTGTTTCTCGCACGCTCGCAAGAACACAGGAAAAGTAATACTGGCCGCGCGTTGCCGCCGACGTCACTCGCTACGTAAAGACCTACCGGGACTGTCAGTGACGGAAGACACCGCCGACTGAGCCAGCCGGATTTCTGCAGCCTATCGAGCCAATTCGATGGCCGTTCCAGCAAATCGGGATGGACTTACTGGGGCCGTTCCCATCGTCGACTTCCGGAAACAAGTGGATCGTCGTAGCTACCGACTACCTCACCCGGTACGCCGAGACAAGGGCCGTGCCCAGAGCCAGTGCTGCCGAGGTAGCGAAGTTCTTCTTTGAGAACATCGTCCTGCGTCATGGCACCCCAGAGGTCCTCATCACCGACAGAGGTACGCCGTTTACTGCTGACCTAACTCAGGCAATATTGAGATACAGCCAAACAATCCATCGCCGGACAACAGCGTACCACCCGCACACCAATGGCCTCACCGAGCGGCTAAACATGACCATCGCCGACATGCTGGCCATGTATGTCGACGCCGAACACAAGACGTGGGATTTCATCCTTCCGTATGTGACCTTCGCATACAATACGGCCATGCAAGAAACGACGCAAATGACGCCGTACAAGCTGGTCTACGCAAGGAGCCCGACAACGACGCTCGACGCAATGCTGCCAAATGCCACCGACGAAGACAATCTCGACGTCGCTGCTTATTAGCAACGCGCCGAAGAAGCTCGACAGCTCGCCCGCCTGCTTATCAAGAACCAACAGAGGGTCGACAGCCGTCACTATAATCTTCGATGACGCCACCTGGAATACCAACCCGGTGACCATGTGTGAATCTGGACGCCGATACGCCGACGGGGAGTTAATGAGAAGCTTCGTCGACGATACTTCGGACCGTACAGGGTGCTTAGACGCCTCGGTGCACTCGACTACGAGGTTTCCCTTACGGTATTACGAACTTTCAGCGACGCCGTGCGCGACCTGAAGTCGTCCATGTCGTACGCCTCAAGTCATATTACGCGCGTTAGTGAATCCGAGGATTGTAATTTTACTTCATTATTGTACTTTCTTGCTTGTGCATAGTGTTTATTGTACTTTCTTGCTTATTGTTGTTATTTATTGTTGCATGCATTAGCCCCCCCCCCCATGTTTAGTTTTAAGTATCGGGACGATGCTCTTTCAGAGGGGGCATTGCCACGTGCGTTCTTATTATCACTTTTGCTGCATTCGGTTTTCGCCCGGAAAGACTGTCAGCAGCGCTCAGCCCAAACCGTGCCTTATTGTTCGAGAAGCTTCGCGATTGTTGTAGATCGTTTTGTTAAGTTTGCGCGCACGCCGCGAACACTCCAGCCTATTCTAGAGCTTGCGCGACAGCCAGCGATAACGCTGGAATATTCGACGACACATGTATAAATGTCGACACGCTTCACCGCTTGTCAGTTATCAACGACCGACGCCCTGTTCGCCGATATCAGTGTACAGCGTGTGTTGCTATAGCTTGAGTTTTCATTTCCCGGCCACAAGTTTGGCCAAATAAAGAGTTTAAGCCTGAACACGACGATTGTTGTATTCGTCGACGTCACGACCCCGTGACAATATACACTCCATTCGGCTTCAAGTCCTCATGTGAAAACAGTAAAGCCCGGTCAGTGCCACCTGTGTGAGTTGCTTTCATTGCCGCTCCAACATTTGTGCTCACCCCGTGTCGTGTGGCCGCATGGTGTCCTCCAAGACCGCGCTGCTTGTAGTGGCAATCGAATAAAAGCCGCCGCTACAGTACGGCGGAATTGTGAAAGAGCTGCCTCCGGCTATGGCCGGTTGCTCAGACCCTGAAATGAAAAGTGGTGATTCAGCCCTTCACTCAGTCCGAGGAAACGTATCCGCCGCCTTACGGATGAGGTATGTTCAGAAGCATCTGCGCAGTTTTCAGCTGAACGCTTTATGGAAGTGCTGAGAGGGCAAATACATTAAACGTAAATTTGATTGCACGCCCAGCTGCTTCTTCAACGGCTCGGGGGGTGTACATCCTGTCGGAGTAGTGACACCAGCCCGTAGTAGCATTTCCTCGAGTTGTATCGACCGCCTCGGAATTGTAAAAAGCACCTGCGCGACTTGGTCAGGAATAATGGTGATATTTCGACGACTACATAGCCTCTTTTTTCTACTGAAACAATCTCAGCTACGCGGTTGGCAATTTCGCACAACCGTTTAGAGTGCAAGGACTATGTCCACGCTGCTGAGGAAACCGGTTGGTGTCTTGGGGAAGATAAGACCACTTGTCAAAACGTTCCCTTCCGCGAGATTTCTTGTTCAAGAATCTCATCGAGCTCTTGAACTCTTCAAGCTTCTGCCTACTGAAAGGGCCCGTACACCATTCCAAAAATTGCATGCGTATCCGTATGATCTTTACAGAAATATATGGCAGATATACCAAGAATATACCGAATATATATCGATTCCGTAAGGTAACGGGCGAAATTATTGGAATGGCGTAGGGAACCTTCGAGTAGGTATATATATTGCCCTGAAGGTTTGTATCCTTTCGTGACTCCGAAATACAACACGACCTAGACATCAAAATAGCGTTCACTGGCACTGAAATATGCTGGAGTTATTAACCCATGTGCGCAAAAGCTCTGTTAAGTGTCAGGATTGGTCATTATAAACTCTAAAAGGATCACGTTCCCCTCTTTTTCTGCTTAACAGTGTCCGTACTAATGTTTCCGGATTCCGTAAGCCATGATATTTTCGTCCTCTGGATTCTTGCGCGGCCAAGAATGCTCTACACTTGACCGAAGGTTCGGCACACATACCGTAAGAGGACGTAGGGCCGTCGCCAGGGCCGTGTTGGACGCTCCAAGTGCCAGCTGGAATCCTGCAGACAAACAAGCGCATGGGTATCGGGCTCTGTGGTTCAAACACTAGTGCACGGGGATCGTTCTTCTTCTGCAAACGCCGGTTTACAATTTGTCTTTAGCGCCCACGTTGTAATACATACAGCGGTAAAACAAAGGTACACATGACTGTGCTATGCTTAATTGTATACAGCATCTTTTACTTGGACGAAATATATTTCACCCTTTGGAGGACACAATGAGGCAATGAATATTGTCGTGTTACAAACGTGTTTGGTGAGTTACTGATCACATCTTTCTATGAAAGCCAATCCGAGAGTTGAGAAGTATTTTATGGGGAAGAAAAAAGTGGGACCCGTACGTCCAATTGTCCACTTAGGCCACTTTCATCAGGTCGGACTCATGTCTCGCTGTCCACTTCAGACAGTTTACACTTTCTGGTGAAATGGATGCGAAGCAATTTACACGTAGCGGAACATTCCACACAATGCACATGTACTTCGTGCGCACTTTTTTTTTGCTATTTCAGCAGCAGCACCTGCGCTACCACGTGCCAGTCAAGTCCAGGTGCTGAGTGTTTTCGGAGAACCGATGCTAATTTTGAACACCAGTCATCACGTTATCACTATTGCTAGAGTTCTCTGGCAAGCTCCTGAATAGCTCAAGTGCTTCCTCAGCGGTCACACGCCTCTTCGTATCCTTAGGGAAAAAAACAGCGCTAATCATTCACGGAATGACTGGGAGTTCGCAGCGCGATATCATGCCAAGGCCTCATGCGACGAAGGAGGAAATACGGCATTCCTTCAGGAACAACCCAACCGATGATATGCCACCTTGCCACATGACACACCAAGACGCCTTACCGTACCCGTCAGACCCAACAGAAATTATTCATTTGACGAAGTCCGCTGCAGCATTGCTCTATGCAAAAAGATGACCATTAATCGACGACTAACTGAAGTCTGAGTAGACACGGCGGAGTCTGTCGGCGTCGTCATTTCTTAGATGATTCCACCTGAAGAAAGGTTTCCCGGTAAGCGCTAATGTGCGAACTACGACGGAATTTCTCGAATACTTAATAAGAGGTCCCTAGTCTGTGTGGAAAAACAAGGCAGCAAGACTGATGTCGAATCACTAATGTACAGCCGCCCAAATCGTTAACTATCGTGCGCGAGCGCCGACTTTTTTGTGCGTCAGCGCCGTACGACGGAACCAAGCTGCAAAAAGGGCGAGAGCAATCAGAAAATAAAAGCATTTGCGTCGCCACATAACAAACGAACGATCCGCATTTGTCAGCTTATCTCATGCGCGGGGGCGTGTGACGTCTTCGGATTTCATTTTCTCGGTTGCTTGCTGATCTTCGGAATATAAGATACGAGCAAGACGCGCTGCCTGTAAGTACGTCTAAAGGGAGTTAATGCAAGGTGATGTTCTCACGAAGGAACAGCCAAGCAGACGATGGGCCAAGCTGAGCGCGCTTCGTGCGCATGCGCTTACTCTCGCCTTATTTGCGGCTTGGCTCCGTCGTACGGCGCTGACGCACAAAAAAGTCGGCGCTCGCGCAAGATAGTTAAAGATTTGGGCGGCTGTACATGACACCACATTCTATTTTTTTCTGGTTCGCCCTGACTTGAAGACGATGAGAATAAATATGTCGTGTAGCGATGACGTAGATGTGGGACATACAGTTGACACTGTACGTCGAAGAGGTACCAACGCAATACACAAAACTAATACGCATCGGACAATATCCACATGCGGCCAGGGTGGCAAGCCTTTCAAGCTCAGTGACACTACTATGGTATGCAAAAAGCCATACGGCATGTCCTACAAAAAAAAAGTGGTTGAAGCAAGAACTACAAGGCTTGCTCGGTGCTGAGACTGTTCGGCCTTCTACATCCTCGTTCGCATCACCGACTTCTAGAGCGCCGAAAGAGGCTTTGACATACAAAATGTTTTCCCACTATCGGCTTGTGAACCGCCAGACCGACCTATTTCCCTTCCCGATGCTGAGAATTGACAAAATTATCGATGAAGCGGGTGGCTGCTCATGGTTCTCCCGCATCGACCTCTGCAGGTGATACTGGAAGATTCTACTCGAGGAGGAATACAGTGCGCGCTCTAGAGCTTCGCAAGCAGCCGTGAGAAGGCGCCTCGGTGCTGTCTGCCACGCGCTGCCGTCGTCCGCAATATTTTGACCGCCACTGTACATGGCCTTCTTCCGCACCGCAACGAGAGTAACGCGTGCGCACGTAGCATTAGCCCTTTCAAACTGTCCTATTGAAGACCTACTTCAAGCACACTTGCGGAGTGTCCACTATGCCATCTATCTTCCTTTTGCAAGTTGGCAAAGTACCCATTACGTGTCCGTAAGGTGCCCCTCGCACCTGCGCAATTACACGCTGTGTAATGAATGTGTGGGCAGATTTATGCAAGCCACTCCTTGCAGAATTCACATGTTTTGACGCCTGTTGCGATTCTATGATTTTGCTATGCAAAATTACATGCGTTAAGGCGACTGCTCCTCCTACACGACTTTCTAATGGCCTTTTTTTACGAAGCAGATTCAAGCAATAGCGTGGCACATGGTACAACACATGCTTGCCAAGCAACAAGCCTCGGTTCGACTTTCACTCGGACTGAAACTTTTCAACATTTGTTTATATGCATCTACCTCGAATTTTCGCTCATGGACAACGGCAATTTTTCGCCCACAACCAACTACGCCGCCACCAACGAGAAACGCTCTGCAAAACGAGCTCTTTAACGCTATCACCTTAATAATCAGCTTGTTAACGCTATCACGTTAACACTATCACCTTAATATGCATTCTACGATGCGCTTTTCCGTGACATAATGACAAAGAAATGTTCGTAAGAAACCCACCTGTTTAAACCCTGAGCTGTGCTCTCCTGGTTTGTCTCCGGCACTTCGTTGTAGCCGTTGTAGCTTTCTTTCAAATAAGCTATAATTTCTCGAACTCTCTTCTCTTTCTCTCCGTCGGCCATATTCGTGCGTCCCCGTATGAACTGTGCAGGGGCTTACATTCAACAACGCGGCAGTACTACCTTGATACTTCTTCAGTATGAACGCGTGGAATGGTGCCTACTGCACTACGAGCTCAGCCTAGCGGCCACATTGTATCGCTGTACGCATGCGCGGCTATAGACTACGTTACATAAGGCATATGGGCGCCGCCATCATGGGCTCTTAAACGAATGTTTTCTTATTTTTGTATCCCCGCACGCGAACTGATAAAGTCAGGAAACGCCGAATGCACCAACCCAACAGTTTTCAAGTGTATACGCCCACCGTAGCGCTGTTCGCTTAGTTGTTCAAGATAAAACGCGGCAAGGTTAACAGCCCAGCATGGCGGCACCGAAACCCGTCCGTAAAATAGTCTATAGATTAGGTTTTTCTTCACGTGCACGAAACCGTCAGAGAGCTGGCAATTTGTCTTCTAGACCTCCATTCCCTCGGTGCACAACTGCGAGAACTTAAAACAAATATACGCATGCGACCGATAAGAACGTTGACACAACACAACTGCCTTCATACTCGTTCTGTTAGCGCTATTTTCGCGCAACATTCTCTTTAGCAATAGCAACATGTTGCACGCTACACACAAATAACATTCCGAACGGGTGTAGCTGTGCTTTTTTTGGCTTCCTATCCTAGTTGACTGATTCTGAGGTGATATGCAGCACAGTCCTTAGTGGTAAGAACGCGCGCACTTACGTGCTGAGTCATTATGAGTGGAATCTCGTTGATACGGTCCCCTTTCGCTGAATTTTCCGATGGCAATTTTTTGCAATATCATTATGAAGCGAGACTGCGCAGTATTTTATTGAATTCGGATTTCACGTTTCCGACACTATGTTTTCGCACGCGCTTTCTTTTTCTTTTTTTTTTTTCAAGCAACTGGTGAACGAGGTTCTCCTTTATCACTGAATGATTATACAGCGGTTTAAAGATTAACTTTTTGACATAGGTACTAACAATGCTTCTTTTTTAACACTATAGCATGTGGAGTGGAATCCGATTGACCGCTAAGATATTAACACTTTTGGAAGACAGGACGCATTCGGCGTAATTCGCAACTTCACGTAAGTATCGATATTGTGCAACATGAGTTAGACAGACAAGTGCGCGCATTCTGTTTGACTATCTGTGGATATTGCTGGTTGATTGCGGTCATCTGATTGGCGAATACATAGTGAGATCTCGAATTGGAGTACAATGTTCCCCGATTTCAGTTTCATGTACAACGAAAACTACATTCGAAAACCGACCGAGGCTGTCGTCAACAAAAATGAAATTGAGAACAGCAAGAGCATACCTCCAAACCGGCCAGCTCTCCCGATTTTCCCGGAATATACTCCATATTTCTAACTTTTACTTCAGTTGTACGAACGCCCCCACAAGTCTCCGGATATACAACCTAAACCCAACTCCAAAAAAAAAAAGAAAATCCAAACCAATCCAAGTAATATTGCACAGCCGCAATGCGATAGTCATCACGATCTAGGTATAACTAGCCAAAATAAGATTTCAATCCAAGCAGGGACTGCGCAGGCCTCAACTGTGTTTCACATCAGGAAGAAAAATCGACGAGATATTACGCTTCTTACCATTTCAATCCAGCTGCACATTTTATAGCGCACCGAGTCTTATGATCGAGGACCACAGCTTTGTAAGACAACGGACAGCAGTGCGACATCCACGCAATAAACTACCTTGTATGGTTCTCAGTCGATTGCATTGTTTCATATGCAGCAATGATGCTTTCGCGATTATTAATCATTTTAGGCTTACATTAGTTCTATTCAATGTAAGCAACTGGTTTTTACAATTTTAGATGCGCATGATAATGGTAGTTCAAAAAGATGAAAAAAAACACCTGTGTTCGCACTTTTCAATCAAGAGCGAGTAGTGGTCGATATGTATTGATAATTAATTTTCATTTAGACATATTTATATAACTTTATTAGCCTATTGATTAAACGAATCTTTCAATGCCGTAGCATATTACACGATATAAAAAATTCAAATTTTCAATGCAGAACTATAACAAATGTCCTACTTTTGGACGGTGAAAGAAGAAGCTGCCTCAGCGAATGGCGGGAATAGCGCGACAGCCTCTGTAATTATTTTGTTCACACGTGACCTTACTTTATTGTGAATACCATGTTGGCAGATATGTATAGCAGACGTACAGGGGTGTTCAAAATTACGCTTGATGGTTTTCTTAAAAGTCAGCACAGGGAAGTACCAGAAAACCACCCCTTCGGATAATTTATGCGTCCAGGATGACACGAAGTGAGACAATAATGATTGCTGTCAGCCGCAAAATTAACTAAGATGCAATAATGAACGATTTAGTGAATATAGCAAGCGGGCATGTTTGTTTTGAAAAGCTGGATGTGGGTGCGTTTCTACAAAGTTCCGCTTGGAAGATTTCTTCTAGCATGTCTGCGCTCCGAGACCTCCCGCTGCAATGTTCAGTTACGGTTTCCATGATTACGTCTGCAAGACATTGAGCACTCGCGCAGAAGCTCCTCCCCAATGTGCCGCGGCAGTTGCGTGCGGCGTCTGACAGCGGGTCGAAGGCGATAACCGTTACCCTTTTCCTGCCGGCTGGCGAGAGCATGCAGTGACTGCTCGTCACATTAGGGAGTACCATTGCGCCGATCCTCACTGCCTTGCATGCGTAATCATGCAGACCACAATTAAACTTGGCAGCGGGATATCTCGGAGCACAGACACGCTAGACGAATTCTCCCAAGTGGAACTGCGTAGTAAGGTGATGATTGGGGCTAGTTGGTTCAAGTCTTGGATATGCGCTGTTTTTAAAGAATAACAACGAAGACGCAGATACAGGCAAAGGGAAACGGGACAAAGCGCTATTTTGAACTGTTTTATTTCGTGCGTTTCACACACACACAAACACACACACACACACACACATATCACATATATATATATATATATATATATATATATATGTATATATATATATATATATATATCAAGTACGAGGCACGTGTCAGAGTGATAAAAACACAGCATCCTCGCCTACACGACACCCACTTTTTGCTTTTCACCACAAGATTCACTTTTGCAGAGAAAAGTGTATGGATGGCATGCTGAAGAAGTTTTCGTCATCCGGAGAAGGTACTTCACAAACCAATCTCTCTCTGGCACACCTTTGGAGGTAGCGGAATTGTGTGAGCTACTGTAATTTTGCTTAAGCAACACGTACTTCACATACCGCTAGTATTGTTACAAGCAGATCCAAGAAACTACCATGCGGGCTTCTATCTCCGTTACTACGGCAAATTTGGTCATGGAGGTCGTTGAACAGAAGGCGCTCGCCGACTTGGTTCCCAAGCCCAAGATATTCGTCCGCTACGTGGACGACTGCTATTGCATTGCCAAGAACAGTGATGCCCCACGGCTCCTGGAAGGGGAGTGGAAAGATGGGAGAGACCGAGAGAGAGAGGGGGGAGCGAAAAAAAAAAGGAAATGATCAATAAATGCACTGACACGTACGTGGCGGTGGCACTGTAAAAATAGTCACAAGCGCTCAAAAGCGTTCACACAGGCCCGTAGTCCTTAAAAAGCACAAAAGTGCTTTAACTGCCTTGTGGGCCGACGAGCGATGGGGACGGTGCTCCAGAAGCATCTGCACGGAGAGCGGCCGATCGTCCAATTGTCGCATCGCATCAGAAAGTGTTCGTCTTTCGGAGGCAAATCGAGGGCAGCGGCATAGCAGATGATCAATGTCTTCCTCAGTGCTGCAGACCTCTGTTCCGATTCCTCTTTCCAGGACAGACGCTGCGAGGCAGCTTCGTCACCTGGCACGTAGTCTCTGTTTGGCGGAATGGAACATGCCAAGTATACGACGTACGAGACTCCACCAAATAAACCCTACGCTGGAACTCCGACCTCCATCCGGACTTCGTCGACGTGAAGCTTCACTTCTTTGTCGGCTTTGGTTGGGAGTTGCGTTCACGAAGGCATACACAACATTAATTGGAATCACCGACAGTGCGGCATGCGAGAAACTTCACCAGGAGGAACATCAAAGGGACGTGGGCAACAACAAGAAAGCGTCAAACGCCCTGGCTGAGCACGCTGAAAATCGCGGCCACTTCATCGATTGGGACAACGACGCTATAATAGCCAAGGAAAAGAATTCGACCTCGAGACTGCTTTAGGAATCTGCTTTTATCCAGACGACTGAGGACACTATCAACAGGACAGATGGGAATCTACCTGCCACCTACACCCGTTCATTACGTCACATTTTAGCATAAAAAAGCGACACACGGCTATTGGCCGCGAGTTCGACCTATAGGTGGCAGCCCCGTCGCCGCGTTAGTGTGGATAGGCGGTCGGGGCCGCGTATACAAATGCACTCAGCGGCGCTTCGTTGTGAGTGATTTGAGCTAATTATCGATGAATAAAATCTGTTAACTGCAGCTTACTGGTAATATATACGCTCTTCATTGTTGAATTTATGCACGAAGATCATCGAACGTTACTATCACTAGTGAGAGAAGCGGAATCTGCCGGTGAAAGGGATGCTCGCCCTGGATGACTGTCTGCGCTTACGAACTATATGACGTTTTTTGCTTTTTTCTCTGTACGTGCTTAGCTTGCGTTGTGTGTACTACGCACTGCTGTAGCACGACTGAACTACTTAAGTATTTACTTCTTGTTCATATGTTTGCCAGCCCATATTCTTGTGCACTCAGTTCAACAGCACTGTTCGCGCGAATACGCCTATGCATTTTTTTTATTGTTCAGTTCTCCATGAAATGTAGGATAGTTTATAAGTTTAGTCAGGAAAGCTACGTGGTTGACAGCGATTTAACGCCACGGAGACGTTCAACGCGTACGCACTTGTTCTTGCTCAAGTAACAGAATAAAAATATAAGAGTTCAGCACAGAGCTTCCTCGCGCTAATTCATTTTATGCCATGTGATTGGCAGATTCCTATTTTTATTAGCACATAAACTACTAATTCTTCCATTTTTCTATATGCCCTACACGGCCAATTAGTTGCTTTTCCTTCGTTTAAATTCTAAATTTCCCCACTTATATTAACCACCGGTTTCATGGCCAATCCCCCGTAGTGGGTAAAAGCCAAGAAGGAAGGATCAAGGATCAAGCACTCTTTCTCACCCTGGAGGAGGAGGAGGAATAAACTTTATTAAGAAAAACCAGCAGGTTTAAGTGGCCGGGCCTAGGCCTCAAGGGCTTGTCAAGGGCTTGTCTCACCCTGTAATTATTATTTTTTTCTATCTCTTTAGCATCCAATTCAGAAACCGTAAACACAAATAATATTTTCGCTTACCTACAAATTGCCATACTATCTCTTTAGAATTATCCCGCTTTTTTTTTCTCATTCACAAATCCTACTGCCGCACGAGTTGTGGCCGATCCCCCGTGGTGGGTTGTGCCATTCCTCTAGGAACAACCAACCAAACAGCAAGCAAGGAAGCAAGTGCGCCGTTGGCGGCGCTTGGCTGGACGCTGCTGCAACCGAAAGGAGGACAGCAAGGAAATCCGTTGGCTACAGCGTGGCAGCAGCCCGGCGTGCATTCATTCTAGCATCAGCGGAATGAACGGCCTCAATGGGGTCAATGGACTGAACGGTATGCCAGTGATGTTGGGCGTCAACCTCTACTATGGCTTCACGCCTTTGGAGGCGGCGGACCTGTTGGAACAAATAAATGCGTTCGAATACTATTTACCGCGGGGAGACAGCATGTATGCATTCCACGTCATATGGTTGCACACGTTTGGAGTCCTGGCACCGGAACCCAAGAGTCAACTGCAGCCTGTTTTGCCCGCGCCTGAGAAGCAACCACCCTCCTTCGAAAAACTCTTCTATCAAGAACACTATGAAGCCAATTTCCCAGAATGCGTCACCGAAGCTTGCTACGCGCTCGACTACGGTCCTCTCACCGCCTTGCAGTCGCAGTGCTGGCCCGTGGCACTCCACGGCAGGGACCTTCTCGCAATCGTACACAGCCGAGTTCCAGCCAACGAGCAGGCCTACCTTCTACCAACCGTCGTCCACGCCATGCATTAGCCACTCCCATGGACTGGCAACGGTCCTGTTGTGCTCGTACTCGTTCCCACCCGGGAAGTGGCGGAGAATATTCAAGCGCTGGTTGCGGACATGGAGAAGTACACCGATGTTCGTTCCGTATGCCTGTGCTCGGGTGATTGGAAGGAAAGGCAGCTGGAGAGGCTTAAGACGAGTTACGGGTATGGATTGCAACACCTAGCCGTCTGCTCTCTTTCTTGGAGGACGGGAAGGTGAACATTAGCGGCTGTACGCTTCTGGTGCTGAATGAAGCTAACCGGATGCTGGCGATGGGCTTCGAGAAAACGCTTCGCTCCGTCGCGGCCCTCGTCCGAACCAGATCGTCAGACGATCATATTGGCCAACTCGGGTTCGAGGGAGATTGCAGACCTTGCTGATTGCTTGCTGAAGGACTACGTCCAGGTTAGCATCGGGCAAAGCAAGCTGGTAGAGAACCAGCGGGTCGAGCATACCGTCATCGTCTGCGAGGAAGCACAGAAACTGGAGCGGCTCGTTGCCTTGTTAGATGACATTCTAAGAAGAAAGAGGACAAGATCATCGTCTTCGTCGAGACTAGGCTGGCAGTGAATAAGACCGTGCTCGAGTTACAACTCCGCAACTGGTCCGTCCTCGGCATTCACGGCGGGAAGACGAGAGACGAGCGCCGGCGGGCGCCGGACGCGTTGAAGTCGGGCTCTTCGAGCATTCTGGTGGTGACCGACCTTGCAGCTCAGTAAGTCGACGTCGAGCACGTCCGCTTCGTCGTTCACTACGATTGCCCGGCAAACGCGGACGCCTACGTGAGCCGGGTGAACTACGCTTCGCACTGCGACGGTTCGGGAACGGCGTACGCGTTTCTGGCGCCGGACGACGCGCGTCACGCGAAAGAGCTCGTCTCTCACCTTCTAGACTCCGGCGAGAAGGTTCATCCTCGGCTTCTCGAAATCGCCGAGGGGGCATCTCGTTGTGACAGACGCAGAAACTGTACGCTTCTCCGTGTGATTGCTAGTTGCGACCACATTGATTTACTCGCAGTGACTTTCTGCTGGCGACACTTAGGAAATTTCCAATTCTACAAAGACAAAATCGTAAGCTTGCACGACGGCTCGAATAAATGGAACGCTGTGCAGATACGTTTTCGCGTATTTAGTTACCATGTCACCATAGGCGTGCACACACGGGCAGGGCGGGGTTAAGGGTAATACGGTGTGTTTGCGTTGGGTAGTGTTAATAATGGCCTTGTTGTCAGGGGTTTTGGAAGAGGGGGGAGGTCCCTGCGGTGATCCTTCAACCACTCTGAATACTTCTTCCTTTATGGAGAAACCTGCGCGCGCTTATACTTGTGAGGATGTGATTCTGTGGTGTTCTAACAAGTTCGCGATACCCTGTCGAGGATGACACCGAGTTAGCTGAGATGTCGAAACCAAAGACCTCGAGGGAATAAGATGTCATCTGGCACACGATATGGTAAATTGGAGACCATTTGGGGAGGGCTTAGTCCTGCAGAGGACGAAAAAATGGCCAGACGACGGTGTGCATGGCATGCTATTGACACATTGATTAAACGAGCAATTGCGCTAGTATGACGGCAACATTTAACAAACGTGTCTGATGTCACATTTGAAACTAATTTTCCCCTTTAACAGCGAACAATGCCTGACCTAGTCATTTCGGTTGCTTTGCGGCAAGGTGGTGTACTTAAAAAAAACATGGCAGTTGCGCACTAGTGGTGCCAAGCCTGGAGGAAGGGCAGGGCTGGGCAGCCTTCTTTGTTTCTCTTCGGTTTTCTCTTTATTTTTCTCTTTTCCATTTTTTTCTGTACTTTGTTTCTCTCTTTATTTATATTTATTTCTATTTTCCTTCCTATTTGTTCACTTTCTTTATCTTTTTTCTATTTCTCGCCTGCTTCCTCCTTTTTATTTTATAGGCGGTTTTGCCTGCGTTACTCCAAGCGACGACAGCATACGACAGCCCGTGCCCCTGAAATGCTCCGCACTTACTATCATCTTCAAGGCGCTCGAAGAACAAGAGGAAGAAAACTTCGCCTTGGCGCGAGCGAGTGCTCAATATGCTACAGATGGCTATGCTATGCGTGGTTTTGCCTGCGTTGCGCCAAGCGATAACAGCATACGGCAGCTTGGGCCCATACAGTGTTCCGCACTTAAAATTCTACTGCACCAAAACTGCCTGTGACGATGACAAAAGCTTCTTTGCAGCGTTGCACTGTCTCTTTTCATAAAGCATGCCTTCCTGTACAATATACTGTGATGGCTACAGTCGACTATGGTAGATCGCGTTTAGCCAATTGATAGCAAAAGTGTACACATGTGCACACAGTGGTCGACTGTTAAAGGAAACACCGGAGCGCGTAGCGGTCGCTCGGCGCCACCGCCGGACGACGGCTACTATCGTTCTCGTGCCAGTGCAGTGAGCACCGCACGTGGTGCGCTTTCGGCCCATGAACAGTGCGCTTCGCGACGATTCCACGCGTGTCAGCAGACGCTATAGCGGACCACGAAAGACCACCACTTACACTGCGCCTGTGTGAATATATTTCTGCCGCCGGCTGTCGGTGGCGCGCCGAATGGTCAGCACGCGCACCGCTATTTCCTTCAGCCGTAGGACACTGTCCACCGCTCACATGCTATCGTAATAAAACTGTGATATCCGTATAATTTGAGTAATGAAGACAACAAAAAAACTAGTTTTAAAGCGAGTTTATTGAGGAAAGTAAACACGTACTTCCGTATAGTGCACAAGATGCGAGTGGCGTTGGTTCAGTGCTCCTAAAATGCGTTTCAACGAGGGATCATAACCATTGCACGGTCTTCCTCGTTTCATAGTCATAAACGTAGTTGTATGCACCGCATATTGGCTGCGCGACATTTATCAATTCTGACCGCTTGGTGTTTGTGCACACATACGCGTTGGATGAGCCTTTTTCTTGGTATGCAAGATATATTTTAGTACACTCTGTTGTTGAACTCTGCCGTAAAGCTGAGAATAGACCGTGCCTTTGGTACGTTTTTCGACCGCTGCCCGATAAAGCTTGGATCAATTGAGAAACTGCGAAACGTCTTTCCCGCAGGGCGCGACGTGTAGCTGCGGGTGCAACCGACTACGCAGCAATTCATTATTCAAATCAACTACGTGCTACAGGGAGGTCACTGAGAGCGTTTGGTTCTCCTCTGGCTCTCAACGAGTGTCTTCTCTGATGGCCGCGCGCCAGTCACCGAGCACGGAGTGTATAGTGTGCCAATATTACACAACGAAACACCACCGCTTACCGGAATCACGCGGGGAGAGTGCGATCACGTTTCATGACACGCGCTGACGTAGTTTCTTTCCTCCTTTGTCGTCACCCCCTCCGCCCCCTGTGTAGCCTCCAGCCCGTTCGTAGGGACAAAAGAAGCACAGAAAGCGCTTAAAACCTGTACGATTGCCTGCAACTCTGCTAGTTCGTTGCAGACTTGAAGAATTGTTGCGGCGATCGACTCGGGAGGCCATAAAGCTAAGGTGATTCGGTGATTAGTTGCAAATCTGTTTCAGGACTCCATCGAGTTATCGCTAGAACGTCATAAATGCCAAACGCTTTCTCGTGAACCACACTCACACCTTCTGGAAACACAGTCTTTTTAGTGTACCCGTGGGAAGGTGAATCTTTTTTTTATGTATTCCATGAGCCTTCTCTTTTCGGGTCAAATGTGCTTGCAGGACCAGACGTAGTGGTCTATAATGCCCGCTTCGTCGCACTCAGAGCACAATGTAAAATCAGCGCTTTTACTTTGAACCCCATGTGTTGCCAAATCGGGCTGAACTACCGCTTCTGGTATAGCAATAAAAATGAACGCAGACATTCTGTATGTATAGTACATCTGCCTTTATTGTAGAAACATTCTCCACACAAATATCATTTACTCATAGAAATACCTGGCAACCGTACGTTATTTGTGCTGTCTTACTCGCATGCACGAGTATATTCGTCGAGGCAGATTGAAATGATGGTACAGCACGAAAAAAAAAAAGAAAAGCGCGAGGGTAAAAAACTAAATTTGGATTTCGCTCACCCTAGACGTAGGTGTTCCTTATATTTAATACCGAAATAATATAACAATTCCGCTGTAAAGCGGTCTTCGTGGGCGAACACACAGAAAAAGATCTGCACAGAAAAGCTCTGGACATGAAGGAGCGCGCGACGTTTTCAAACGGACATTCGCATGTTCTAACTACATAACCACGAAATGGCTGCCCATTGGGTCTTGTCTGGAAATAAGCTTGCAACAACTACACTTGCGCGAACAGCATCCCCATAAAAGCATCAGGAACTACAGGAATCCAAGGCCTTGTTATACTTCGAACAATTCTGGCGACGCCGTCTCTCAAAACATCAAAAAGGCGTCTATAGCATCGTCTACACTGGGAAATTGACAGTCGTTCTCTGTATAGAAAGCTCTGCTTTTGTGAAATTAGATTTTAGTGTATTTCACAGTTTCATGATAGAACGTCAGTATTGTTTGTTCCTGGCGACTGTATTTTCACGTCTTGATGTATCAAGGCTGTGGACGATTGACAATCTTCTGCACACCAGTCGCGCTGCTAGGGCTGCCAAATCATACGCGTCACAACGTGAGAAGCGGTCATCTCTGAAAGAACCTCAACAAAAATACCCCGTTGGTATCTGTAGTTCACATCCATGGTGTGCTCCTCTGTCTAAATAACAAAAGGGCGCACTTCGCACACCGATAAGAGCAGTCATCGACGTGCTTTGGCGGTGACCGCTTTGATTTCTCGTAGGGAAATGCTTTGTTATCTATTTGTCAAAAGAAAGACATGGCGCTCGCATGCGGGTTGGGCTTGTCAGTCACATTGCCTCATCGTGAATGATCTGCTACATTTGGGGCAGGCTTATGGATTCCTACTTGTGTGCGTGTGTGGACAATTGGCAAGGTGGTCCGATATATTGAACCATTTTGCAAAGACTTCTATCCTGTACGTATGAGCCGGTGTTTGACAAGCGTTGGCGTCGGTGCAAGTGATTTGTCGCATGTCGCCCAATTGCAGAGCTGCTCAGCCGCATACGCGCGTCGGTGAATGACAAGCTCGTCCGACGTCGCCAGCGACTTACCGCTTGTTTTCCAGTTGTACGGTTTATCTCCCGTATGCGTGCGTTGATGAATGGCAAGAATGTCAGACCTCGCGAAACCCTTGCCGCACGTTTTGCAAACGTAAGGTCTCTCACCCGTGTGCGTGCGTTGGTGTCTCACAAGATGTGCAGCCTGTGCGAATGATTTGCCGCATGTTAGGCAGTTGTAAGGCTTCTCTCCCGTATGCGAGCGCTCGTGAATGACAAGTTTGTCTGACCTACTGAATGGTTTACCGCATGTTTTACAATTGTAAGGCTTGTCTCCCATATGAATGCATTCATGAAGGTCATGATGGGCCGACCTTCCAAACAATTTACCGCGTGTCTTACAATTGCAACGTTCTTTTCCATTATGCTTGCTTTGAGGAGTGCCAACTTTTTCCAACCTCCTGAATGATTTATCGTTTGCTTTGAAATGGTAATGTTTCTGTCCAACATGAGGGTGCTGATCATTGACGAGAGGCGCCAGCTGTGCCAACGATTTGTCGGACATTGCGTTCTCGTAAGGACTCTCGCCACTATGCGGGCGTTGGTGTGCGATAAGCTGCTCCGAATCCGTGAATTCTTTAGCGCACGTTTCGCATTTGCAGAGTTCCTCAGCCACATGTATGCGGCGGTGCCGCGCGAGAAAATTGAAGTGCCTAAATGGTTTGCCACACGATTCGCACTTCAAGTGGTCCATCGAGGCGTGCTGCGTGCTGTAGACGTTGCCGCACACAACCGAGTTGTCCTGCTCGTTGCTATTCCTGGGTTCGGTGGCATTCCTGCAAATCGTCGGAGAGAGGAATTGAAGATGGCTTACATGGTGGCCTTGCGACAAAAGAGCAGCGCGCATTTTCACAGTCGGAGCCTTGAAAAACTAGAGAATTTATCTTGAAGGCACTCCGCTTCTTCTTGAATCCGGTGAAGATCAATAGGCGCATTCATTACTTCTTAGAGGCCGTTAACATGTTACACCGTTGCAATTTCGACTACTGAGACAATAGCTGAACAACTCTCGATAACTTCTGTAGGCAATTGCTCATCACTGATATAAAACTGCACTGGTTACCTCAGCCGTTATCACTGTTTCTTTTATATGGGGTGGCAATAAGAATTGATTCGTTATTGGCAGTCTAGAAAAAAATGATTCTTGGTTTCCTGTGTACTTAAATAGAAGCTCAGAGGGCAATATTATTACTAACGTGAGCGCCGCATGATGACAGCAGCAGTGGATATTGTCGCATTTGATGCATCAAATTTCTGATCACATGAATGTGTTTTTCATTTCGGGCATAGCTGAACCACAAACAGCGTGTCGCGCAAGCTATGCGAGTCCCTTCTTTGAACGAAACTCTTCAAAAGTTGAACTCACGTTACGTTGTTTCGGGAAGTAGATGAAAGTTCTTCCGTGACCACGTGACTTGTGCTCGTCACTGCGCCGTCGGCGTACAATCTCAGGAATGCCTCAGGTGATGCGCCAGTGCTTTCGTTGTCTGCCATGCCTGTGTACCCTGAAATAGCACGCGTTAATTGTCGCGACTATAATACTCGACGTTGCAGTATTCAATTCTAAGAAAGAGTGCAAGGTCGGTCTGATGCCCCAATTCCTGTTCACATAATCAAGCAGCGATGAGCTTGTACCATGTCATACGATTCGTTTTTGCCCCTGGAAAATGACCGTCGGTGATGCTGAATAAATGTGCCCTATACAACATGCCTCCTATAGTGCACATGGTGAAGAACATATCAGTGTTATAGTTGCCGCTGAAGGAATTTGGACTCATACCGTAGCATGAGGGGGTGCAGGCGCCCAGGTTGTGTAGGACGTACAAGGTGTCTTCAGGAACCCTGCAGGCACATACAGGTCAAGTGCGGAGTAGTGCTTTCGATGGCAAGACGATTATGAAAATGGTTTTTGTGGCAGAAACACTTTTTGGCAGAGGAAACACGACACAGTAGCGCCAATACAGCCCTTCTTGGCTGATGTGGGGTGCATGTTGAGAGGTTGCGCCAAAATAACGTTGCCAGAGGGCGACGTAAAATGAAGGTTCAAATACCGCCGAAGCGAAAAGGCTGGCACAAAAGCGCGAGTCATTTGTAGAGGCGGCGATGACAAGCTACAGCGGTAATATTAAGGTAAACTTGTTATCAATAATATAATCCGTAAAAGCCGCATAAACAGCGTTTTTTCTCGCTGCCTCCTCCTCATATCCGTTAAAAAATCCCATGTCCCTCTCCCGAAGCAAGCATATTGTAACGGGGTCGTGACGTCAACGAAGGCAGCAGTCGGCGTGTCCAAGATGAAACTCTTTATGTGGCCGAACTTGTGGCCGCGAAATGGAAAGTCGAACTACAGCAATACACACTGAACAGTGATAGCGGCAAACGCAGCGTCGGCCGTCGATAAAACTGAACCGCGGCAAGACGTGTCGGCATTCATACATGCGGCATCGAACATTCGAGCCTTATCGCTGGTGCCGCGTTTGTTCGAGAACGAACTCATCTGTTCGTGTTTGCGCCCTCAAGCATAACAGACAATCCTAAAATAATCTCGAATGTTCTCAGACATTCTGGTGCGGTTTGCGCAAGTCAGCAGCTACACGTGCCGGTAACATAGGGCCGGTAACAATGGGCCGGTAACATAAGCCGTACAAAGAAAGGAGCGTGAGTGGCAATATGGACTTATTCGTTCTTATCGGTGGGCTAGTTGGTCTGTTGTGAGTCAGCGCTCGTGCATTACCCCTCCGTCCGAGTCTTCTCGAGCTGTGCTACGTTTTAGTATGCAAGCATAGCCGTTGAGATAGCGAAATTACAATACCTGATAGTTACATAAACCGTTCTTCCGCTGAACCTATCAGTTCCTAATCACTGGTATTCTGATTTCTTTATTTTCAATTGTCACCGGTCGAAGTTCCCCTGGACGAACTTTTGTCACAACAGCATATTACTAAAAAATAAACAAGGTCGAACACGCAGTTTTATGAGCAGTTAACAAGGCAGTGATAGCTGCGCGGCTACAGAAAACACGAGCGGACCTTGTAAACAAATTTTTTAAGCCTTCTGCACCGCAAATTAACTTTGTATCTGAAAAAAGGAGCTATCTTATCGGCGGTACACGGTTGGCGAAGCCTCATTACTCAAATCTAAATCAAACACGAACATTATTTGGGAATGAATGAGTTTCATAATGCAGGACGACGACTAGAAAGATTCGAAGTGGACAGCTCTCGCTTCAACAGGCACCGCCATCTTGCCCTACGTACGGGATCTCTGCGTGCGTTAGCGTTGAACGCTATATTCCAGAAATAGCGTTCGTACGTAAGAGCTCGAGGTACGTTTACGTTCTGCTCATGCGCGGTTAGGAGCACGCAACGCTAACGCTAACGCTAAATCCTTGCGTTTGCTGTTTTCCGCTATACTAAAACTCGCTATTTTGTAAACAGTTCGCAAAATGAGTCTTGTGTCTGGCTTCACAGAAATGCTTGAGCAACGGCAGGCGCACCACCTATGGCAGGTATAATTAGGCCTGAGAAACATTCCGAAATGTAGGCTCACCTGTAGCTGCTTGCCATAGCGGGTTACCATTCCTCCGTGCGGCCATTGGTTACACCACGAGCTGAGTTATCACAGGAGCTTCTGCTGAACACCGGAAGCTCAAAACCAGCGCGTCCGTTGTCGATCATCCGTGAAGGCCCTGAAAACACCAAGTGTCGATTCGCCCGCGCAGGCATTGTTTCACAAGGTTTTTGTTGCACATATTTTATGAATAAAATATCACAGGAAGTTCAAAAGGACCGCCTGACGGGCTACTTGGTAGTGCATAATTCTGAACAGTAGCCCAAGAAGCACACGGACGGCGACAGTGTCCCATCTTGACAGTGTCCCGTCTTATGTTGAACTGTGTCCCGTCTTGATATGTCGCCGTCCGTGTGCTTCTTTGCGCTACTGTTCAGAATTTTCGCAGGACGCAAATTTAACTGCGTCGTGGTGATAGAAGGAACGAGATACCAGCACGACTGTCTAAAGCATAGAGTTTCTTACTATTACCTAGAGCGAAAACTGGCGCTGCGAGCAGTTGTACGCAAGGAAATTCTGTGATATGTCGGATTCTGACTTGGTTTGGATTGGCCTCGTTCAGAAGAGCCCGGACACCTCGAAGACATGTCTGGCTTCAATGCGTTCCTTGCGTCAAAATAGTTGATTTTGTACTGCAGGAGCGCGTAGTAAGCTGTTTCCTTTTTTTTATTATTGCACAGAAACAAGTTTCATTTACCTTTGAAAACTTCTGCATCATTAATGCACAATTTCACGAAACGTAAAAAGTAACAAACGGCCGCTAAACTTTGAGGGCAGACGACAAGGACAGCGTTCACTCCGCTACTGTTCGTCATCTGTTTCTTTCGCTGTTTGGTTATGCCATACAGGTCAGTGGACTTTTATTCCAGAATATAATACGAATGAATGAGATCCGCTTAGTATAAAAGTTGTTTTTTAGAGAAGCTTTATTTCCTCAGTCGTAGCGTCGCTCAACGCCAGCCAACAGAAGCCTCGCAGACACATATACCGTCATTCCCATCGCCACACATCGCCCCTTTAGGAAATTTGAAAAGACGGTGGCGCCAGATTTCCCTGTATATATTGAAACGCGCTAGCGAAGATTCGACGAAGAGGAGAACAAGGCTGGACTGGCTCGCGGAGCGACGCCGTTGACTCTTGGCCGAGCTACACCTCTGCATTGTCCATCTTGTAAATAAACGCGTTCCATCGTCACAATTGTGGTGGAAGGTGCGGGGTAAGCTAGCTACTACCAAGTGTTGAAGGAGAGACACCGTCCCCTAACAACGGAACCGCAACTCGAGCTTCGCCGCAGCCGTCGACTAGCGGGCTTGGCACCACAACCTCAAGAAATGAGCTCTGATGGAGACAACCAGCAACCATCCGCAAGGACGTCGCCCTACCACTATAGGGAGCCGTGGACCTTCACAGGGAAACCCGGCGATGGCGTGGACGAATGGCTAAGCCACTATCAGCGGGTGAGCCGATTGAACGGTTGGAATGCGGCTAGCCAGCTGTCTCACGTGGGGCTCTTCCTAGATTTGACGGCGCCGGTATGGTTGGAGAACCACGAAGACACTGACAGCCTGGGACCAATTTGTGGAAGAAATTAAGAAATGCTTAAGGAGACCCAGCAACGAAGAAGCGCGCCGAGCAGACGTTGTCGCAGAGGGCTCAAGTCACCGGTGAGACACGCAAAACCTACATTAAAGAGATTCTGAAGTTGTGCAAGTCGGTGGATGCGCACATTATGGAAGAAGACAAAGTAGGCCATATACTCAAGGGCATCGCCGATGACGTCTACCATTTCCTCATTGGCAAGGAGAGCCTAGAATGTGTGGCCGACGTGATTAATCACTGCCGAACCTTCGAGGCCCTTAAAACTCGTCGCATCACATCGAAGTTCGGACGTCTGGCCATTGTCACGACTGTTGCCACCGTCGCTGTCTGCCAAAATTCTCTTCCTACCGAAATTCCTCCACCATTCGTCAGATTGTACGGGAGGAACTGCGTCGCCATGTCTCTGTTCCCATGCAAGCTGGAGACCCGCACTGTAGTGCACCGTCCGCAAGCATCAATGCTGCGAGTTTGGACGAGCGCAGCTACTGCAACCGCAGTCCACGGCTGAGCGCTCTGCCACCAACGACTACTTACGTCGAGTCGTATTATGCGCCCCGCAGAAGTTATAGCTACGACAGCCAACCACCTTCGTTTGTGTCCGAGTGGCAACAGCTCCCTGAGTATGGCAACAGTTCCCTGAAAGGTACCAATTCCCTGCTACCTTTCGAGCAGTGAGCGGCACGGCTTTGTGTCCAGTAAGTGTGTGCACTGTGTCAGTCTGTGTTGCTGGCAAGGCGTTCAAGGCAGAATTCGCAGTAGTCGCTCATTCCACGCATGACGTCATCCTTGGAATTGACTTCTTCCGAGAGTGCCGT
The DNA here is from genome assembly GCF_013339695.2 of Rhipicephalus sanguineus. Classification (NCBI taxonomy): domain Eukaryota; kingdom Metazoa; phylum Arthropoda; class Arachnida; order Ixodida; family Ixodidae; genus Rhipicephalus; species Rhipicephalus sanguineus. The sequence goes on from NC_051184.2 coordinate 103,462,079, forward strand.
GCGACTGTGGACTGCGAGGCCGGCGAGGTTCTGTTGTCTGCCGTCGCTCAGCAGCCTCAGCGTATCAGAGACGACAACCTCGTTGTAGTGAAACACGCTATTCTACCGGCATGGTCTACGGCCAGCGTGCTAGCTGCTGCTTCGAATGCCGACTCGAGTTTCAGTTCTGACATTGTGATGGTGCCGTTGCCTGTACCTTGCGTGAAGAAAAACATCTTTCTGCCACGCTGCGTTGTGTCTCTTACCGAGGGAAAAGCTAAATTATGGATAGTTAACTGCTCGTCTGAGTCTGTTGTACTACCAAAGGGAATGCGCCTTGCCATGTTTGAAAGGCAGTGCAGTCTCTGCATAGGAGCTCTCAGCTGTGCGGCAAATTCAGACTATGCTGATGTCTCCGGCACGGAAAACGAGTTTTATAAAATGGTTAGCAAGTCTATTCCCTCGCAACGTGTTGGTTACACTGCTGGCCAGGCACGCTAAAGTATTTGATTTTGCACAGAAGTCGCATAGACCTGAGGCGCCCAGCACACGCACTCGTCACAAGATCGACACCGGATCTGCGCACCCTCTCCGACAGAAGCCTTATCGAGTTTCTGCGTCAAAGCGCAAGGTAATTTCACAGCTAGTTAGTGAGATGCTAACCTCCGGCGTAATTCAAGAATTGTCAAGTCCCTGGGCCGCGCCTGTTATCTTGGTAAGAAGAAAGATGGGTCCTGGAGTTTCTGCGTTGACTACCGACGTCTCTACTCTATAACCAAGAAGGACATGTACCCGCTTCCTCGCATTGATGATGTCATCGACTGCCTGCATTCAGCGTCCTATTTTTCATCAGTGGACTTGCGATCCGGGTATTGGCATATTCCCATGGATCCGGCTGACAAAGAAAAGACTGCTTTTGCTACACCCGACGGTCTGTTTGAATTTAATGTTATGCCACTTGGCTTGTGTAATGCCCCCGCCACATTTGAAAGATATATGGACACCGTTTTGCGGGGCCTCAAATGGGAAATCTGCCTCTGTTACCTGGATGATGTGGTGATTTTTGGCCGAACATTTGAAGAACATAATCATTGCCTTGACCTCGTTCTAACCTGTCTGGAGGAAGCTGCGCTTACACAGAACTCAAAAAAATGTCGTTTTGGAGAACGTGAAACCTTGGTTCTGTTACACCTGGTGCATAAAAATGGCGTGAGACCGTACCCGCAGAAAGTCGCCGCTCTCAGCAACTTCAAGCAGCCGCAATCCCTCGGGGAGCTGCGAAGCTTCCTGGGCCTGTGTTCTTACTTTCGCCGCTTTGTCCCGAATTTCGCTGATATAGCACAACCACTGACTGACTTGCCGCAAAAGGATGTTCCTCTCCACTGGACACCGGATTGTGAAGCAGCCTTTAAGCAGCTTCGGTTCCTATTGACTTCAGGACCGCTACTACGCCATTTCGATCATTCTGCTGAAACGGAAATTCACACAGATGCCAGTGGAATCGGCCTTGGTGCTGTGCTTGTTCAACGCCATGACAATGCTGAACACGCGGTCGCTTATGCGAGTCATTCGTTGAGAAAGGCAGAGCGAAATAACACAGTCACAGAACAGGAGTGCCTCGCAGTCATTTTCGCCGTGCACAAGTTTCGCCCATACATCTACGGCCGTCGCTTCTCGGTAATCACCGACGATCATTCTCTATGCTGGTTGGTAGGCCTCCGAGACGCATCTGGACGACTGTCGCGATGGGCTTTGCGCTTACAGGAGTTCGACTTCACTGTACGCTACAAGAGCGGTAACCGGCACGCAGACGCCGACTGCCTATGGTGCCTTCCTCTACCGACGACTGAGTGCGACGCTGACAACTTCGACCAGTATATTGCCGCGAGTGTTGTATTTCATGAGTGTATGCTTCACCCACAAAGACTGTGGGCAACGCGCTGCGCAGGCCTCGCCGTGATGTGTAGGAAGCTTCGCGATTGTTTTGGAACAATCTGTTAAGATTGCGCGCCGCACGAGAATGTTCCAGCTTTGTCGAGAGATAACGCCGCCACCAGCGATATCGCTGGAAAGTTCGATAGCGCCTGTATAAAAGCCGACGCGCTTGACGGCTTGTCAGTTGATCGACGGACGACGCCCTGTTCGCCGCTATCATTGTACAGCGTGTATTGCTGTAGTTCTAGTTCTCATTTTCCGGCCACAAGTTCGGCCAAATAAACAGTTTCATTCTGCAAACGCCGACTGCTGTCTTCGTCGACGTCACGACCACGTGACATCTGGTGGAGGTGCTGCTTCATGATCCGGACGCCACCGCGGAGCGCTGACGCAAGCCCAAGCCGCGAAGAAGACGACTCAAAGGACAAACCGGATCCTCGAACCAGCCGCCGGCAGAAGGGACTACAACCAGAGTACGGGCTCCTTCCCGAAAACGCCAGGCAGCCGAAGACCGTCAGATCGACCGCTGAGACGATGACTGACGCAGTGCCCCCTACGGCGATCGTGATGCAGCCACCCAGGGAGCCGCCGACATTGCGTGGTTCGCCAGGTGAAGACCCCGAGACTTGGCTCGAGACCTTCGAAAGGGTCTCAACATTTAACAATTGGAACTGCGAGGACAAGCTGCGCCACGTATACTTCTACCTAGAAGACGCCGCGAGGACGTGGTTCGAGAACCGAGAATCCGCCCTACAAACATAGTTTCTCTTTCGGACGACGTTCCTAAGCACATTCACGAGCGTGGTCCGCAAGGAACGGGCCGCGGCTATGCTGGAGACCCGTGTGCAGCTACCCAACGAAAATATTGCCATCTACACGGAAGAGATGAATCGCCTGTTTCGACACGCCGACCCAAGTATGCCCGAAGAGAAGAAAGTGAGGTTCCTCATGCGGGGTGTCAAACAGGAACTCTTCGCTGGATTGATAAGGAACCCGCCGAAGACGGTCGCTGAATTTGCATCTGAGGCTTCCACGATCGAGGAAACGCTTGAGATGCGAACGCGGCAATACAACCGCAGCTTCTTGGCTACAAGCTACGCCGACGTTCAAGCCCTAGGACCCGCCGACCTGCGTGAGACGATTCGAGCAATCGTGCAAGAGGAGTTGCGAAAAGTTCTACCTCCGTCGCAACCTCAAGTAGAGTCCATCGCCGACGTCGTGCGCCAGGAGATCCAGTGTTCACTCGGCGCGCCTCAGCTAGCAGAGCCGCAGCCGCAAGCTATTAGCTATGCTGCTGCAGCCCGCCGTCATGCTCCTCCTCCACGCCCCCGCCAGGACGCCACACCGCCGCAGTACCGTCGCCAGACGCCGCCGCCGCCACCGACGCCCTACCGACCACCTGTCGGCCAGCGCAACACCCCGAGGAAGACCGATGTCTGGCGTGCCCCCGACAACCGCCCGCTCTGCTACCACTGCGGAGAGGCCGGCCACACGTACCGCCGCTGCCAGTACCGACAGATGGGACTACGCGGATTCGCTATCAACGCGCCGCGCCCGCAGCCAGGCGAACGGCCGCGCGACATCAACGACTACCTCACCGGAACACAGTGGCAAGAACGACGACCTTCCCGCTCGCCGTCGCCCGGCCGCTACATGTCACCGCACCGCCGGCCGTACACTGGCCCAAACCGGGGCCGGTCGCCTAGCCCGTATCCGGAAAACTAAGGGCAGCAACGAACTACCGAAGATCCTCCGCCGCCGACGACGACGCCGCGACGAAACCTTCAGAACACGACGCGAACCAGACAGACCCCTGACGACGAAATCTCGCGGACTGAAGAAGACCCGACGACGCAAGATGGAAGCAGTGGAACACCCCGACGCAGCCGTGACCCCACGCCACGACCTAACTGCAACGCGAGACGACGAACTAGCGACCTCGACGTTCTTATCGACGGCCACAGCGTCACAGCTCTCGTCGACACCGGAGCCGACTATTCTGTCTTCAGTGGACCGTTCGCCACCAAGCTGAAGAAAGTAAAGACCGCTTGGAGTGGACCCGAAATCCGGACAGCTGGAGGCCACCTGATAACGCCGATTGGTGTCTGCACGGCGAGAGTCACCATCAATAACCGGGCTTATCCTGCGAGCTTTGTAATCCTACAAAATTGCTCTAGGGATGTGATACTTGGAATGGACTTCCTAAGTGACCACAGCGCGGTCATCGTCCTGAGGTCTGAGTCGATAACGCTAACCTCAGACAAAGCGCTCCCGCCCCACGCGACGCCAGGGAAGCATGCATTGAACGTGATAGAAGAGCAGGTGACCGTCCCGCCGCGCTCCAGCGTCATTATTTCCGTTGGCACCGAAAAACCTGCGAACATTGAAGGCGTCATCGAGGCCGATCAGCAACTACTCTTGAATCGTCAAATTTGCGTCGCAAGAGGTATAGCCGAACTGCGTGACGCTAAAGCGAGGGTAGTGCTGACAAATTTCAGCCACGAATATAGGCACCTCAACATTGGTACGACAGTCGCCTACATCGACGAATGTGTGGCCGCCAGCAATGGTTTCGCCCTCTTCGATGCTGCCGAACCTGCTTCAACGAATCGAGGTCCCGAACCAGATTTCAACGTCAACCGGAGCCTCCCGAAGGTCAAGCAAGACCAGATGAAAACCCTGCTTCTGCAATACAAGGACTGCTTCTCGTCGTAATCACGAATTCGACAAAGTCCGGTGGCGAAACACCGAATTATAACGGAGGAAAGTGCGAGGCCCCTCCGTCAGAACCCCTACAGAGTTTCGACTCGAGAGCGCGAGGCGATAAAGAAACAAATCGACGAGATGCTACGCGACAACATCATCCAGCCGTCCAAGAGTCCGTGGGTGTCACCCGTGGTGTTAGTGAAGAAGAAGGACGGGACACTGCGTTTCTGCGTTGATTATCGGCGCCTGAACAAAATCACGAAGAAGGACGTGTACCCCCTCCCACGAATAGACGACACCCTGGATCGACTTCACAACGCGACGTACTTTTCGTCGATGGACCTCAAGACCGGCTACTGGCAAATCGAAGTCGACGAGAGAGACCGAGAAAAGACTGCCTTTATAACACCCGACGGCCTCTTTGAGTTCAAGGTCATGCCTTTCGGTCTTTGCTCGGCACCTGCGACGTTCCAGCGTGTCATGGACACCGTACTGGCCGGATTGAAGTGGCAGACGTGCCTTGTGTATTTGGACGACGCCGTCGTGTTTTCCTCGACCTTCGACGAGCATCTCCGGCGGCTTGAGGCAGTACTTCAAGCAATCAAGACCTCTGGACTGACCCTGAAGCCAGAAAAGTGCCGATTCGCGTACGAAGAGCTCTTGTTTCAGGGTCATGTGATCAGCAAGTCTGGAGTGCGCCCAGACCCGCGAGAAGCTTCTTCGACGATACTTCGGACCGTACAGGGTACTTCGACGTCTCGGCGCACTCGACTACGAGGTTGTCCCCGACGGCATCACGAACTCCCACAGGCGCCGAGCTCGACCCGACGTCGTGCATGTGGTGCGCCTTAAACCGTACTATGCTCGTAGCGCACCTGAGGACTCTAATGTTTGCTTTCTTTATTAGTTTTCTTTAGTATTGCATGTATTCATGTTCTGTTTTTAAGCATCGGGACGATGCTTTTTTAGAGGGGGCATTGCCGCGAGTGTTGTATTTCACGAGTGTAAGCTTCACCCACAAAGACTGTGGGCAACGCGCTGCGCAGGCCTCGCCGTGATGTGTAGGAAGCTTGGCGATTGTTTTGGAACAATCTGTTAAGATTGCGCGCCGCACGAGAATGTTCCAGCTTTGTCGAGAGATAACGCCGCCACCAGCGATATCGCTGGAAAGTTCGATAGCGCCTGTATAAAAGCCGACGCGCTTGACTGCTTGTCAGTTGATCGACGGACGACGCCCTGTTCGCCGCTATCATTGTACAGCGTGTATTGCTGTAGTTCTAGTTCTCATTTTCCGGCCACAAGTTCGGCCAAATAAACAATTTCATTCTGCAAACGCCGACTGCTGCCTTCGTCGACGTCACGATCACGTGACAATATCGACGCTATTACCTCCGAGTTCCCTCACCTCGTGAATTTCCGGAGAGTCCAACACGCGGACCGCTCCCTAGATTCTCTGTTCGCCTACGCAAATGAACACGCAAACCCAAGCTGTTTCATTGTTCATGAAGGCGTCCTTTACAAGAGGAATTATTCCGGACAAGGCGCCCGTCTGCTTCTAGTTGTTCCACGCACTTTACGGGCTCACGTCTTTCGGTCCTTACACGACGACCCAACCTGCGGCCACATGGGCTTCGCCAGAACGCTTCAACGAATCCAGCAAAGGTTCTATTGGCCCAAGATGCGACACGACACGGAAAAATACGTTGCTGAATGCGTATAATGCCAACGACACAAGCGTCCCACGGCTACGCCGCCAGGACTTCTCCATCCTGTGCCGCCTCCTAACTCTCCCTTCGAGACAATTGGTGTCGACCTTCTCGGTCCGTTTCCACGATCGAGCAGTAACAATCGATGGGTCGTCGTCTGTGTTGACAACCTGACGCGCTACGCAGAGACTGCTGCAATACCTGCTGTAACGGCCATGCACGTGTCGCAGTTTATGCTTCGCTTTATAATTCTCCGCCATGGTCCTCCACGCGTCGTCATTAGCGACCGGGGACGACAGTTCGTTGCCGACGTCGTTGAAGACATCCTGCGCCTGTCTGCCCGCCATTTTCGCCATGCCACACCATATCACCCGCAGACCAATGGCCTCGTAGAGCGCACGAACCGGACTCTCACGAACATGCTGTCTATGTTGATTCCAAGCACAAAAACTGGGACGAGGTGCTACCTTACATCACGTACGCGTACAATACCGCGAAGCATGAGACTACAGGTTAGTCTCCATTTTACCTGCTGTACGCTCGCTCCCAACGATGTTGTCTCGACACTATACTACCTTTAACGCAACACCTGAAAACCTCGGTAGCCGAGACGCTCTGTCGCGCAGAAGAAGCCCGTCGCATCGCACGACTCCAAACTTTGGCATCCCAACAGCGTTCTAAGAAACGTTGCGACGCCTGCCATCGCTCCGTATCTTATACTAAGGGCGATCTTGTGTGGTTATGGACACCAGTCCGCAAGCGTGGTTTGTGCCAGAAGTTCTTGGCCCACTATTCAGGTCCATTTGTCATTCTTGACCGCCTCAACGACGTCACTTACGTAATCTCAAGCGTCACATGCAATGGTCGCCGCTCTAGCAAAACACAGCGGGCACACGCTGCGCGCCTTAAACCGTGCTACCATCAACCATCTGAGTGACTCGCTCAGAGGGCATCGTCTGCGAACCGGGAAGTGAAACACGCTAGCGAAGATTCGACGAGGAGGAGAACGAGGCTGGACTGACTTGCGAGCGACGCCGTTGACTCTTGGCTGAGCTACACCTCTGCATTGCCCATCTTGTAACTAAACGCGTTCCATCGTCAAAATATCACTGTGAGAAAGTCTATGGTCGGAAGTACTTGCATCTTACAGTTATGCATTGAAAATCAATAACTGCAATTTGATGTCAATTAAACACGGGAACAAAATATACGAGGTGACATCTCATCCAGAGGAGAAGCGGGAGGCGTGGAAAAAGAAGGTAAGGTAGGGAGCTTAACCAGACGCAATGCCGGTTTACTACCCTACAATGGGGAAAAGAAACTGAGCGAATAACATATTAGTCTGGGTGTGGCACAAGTCCGCTTGTCGAAGCATGGACTCCAGCGACATTTCTTATTCGACGACTTCTCATTACTTCAATCCTGCATCTTGTCCGCCTCGGTGGTATAGTAATAACGGTGTTCGGATGCCGACTCAAAAGTCGTGGGTTCCATGGCGGCCGCGACGGTCGCATGGAGGGGAAATGCTAGAGATCCCTGTACTTTGCGATGTCAAGGGACGTTAAAAACGCCTGGTTGTCGAAGTCCCGCACTTGGGCGTGCCTCATCATCACATCATGCTTTTGGCACATGAAACCGCAGATATTGTACATCATTAATCCTCCTTCTCCCCCTAACATGTCCCCTGTAAAAACAAGCGCTCAGACACTATGGGTATAGTTGTATTCCCGGCCTGTTCTACAAAACCATTTGCTTCGTTTCTAATTAAACAAACAGATCATTTTCGCGTTGGGGTAACAAAAATAAACCGAAAAAACGCAACATGCGTAACGCAAGCAGGACTGGATCGATACGGAATTCTTTACTGCTGCTAATGATAATTCCTAGGACGCCCAAGTTTTCTTCAATTGCCGCAAGTGCCAGTGCAGCGGTTATATTCTCAGAATTTTTCTAAACGAGTGCCCACGCTTCTACGATGGTTTGTTCTTGCTTGTCGTTTAGGCAGCATCAAACTTAATATCAACGTTTGAATTGGTACCCTGAAAATAACTTGCGCAAAACTCGGCATAGCTTCGGATGCCTCATCATGTCTATGAATAAACATAAATGTGTGGGGAGGGGGGGGGGTGTTTGAATTTGGTATTTCGCGGCACCCCATCGTACCGATCTGCCAACCGTCCATGTGAAGTCGATATATCCCAAAATCCACATATGAAGGCGAAAGCCTTAAATGCCTCATAAAACGCGAAATTTCACCGTCGGCGTCCCGCGGCGTCGAGGACGAGTGATGCGAAAACTCGTCATCATGTGATCACGTCACAATATGACGTCATCATAACGTCACTGATAGCCAAAATTCGTGACGTCATCATGACGTCACAAATTTCGACGTGACGTCACGTCATGCCATCATCGTATGACATCGTAGCTTGGTCAAAAGTGGGCAGATCACGAAGGCAACGCAAAAGCAGGTGACATGCCCCCGATCCTGGAAGCAACGTAAAACCACGCTAGGCGCGCAAAGCTTTCGGTGGGTGGCGGGGCAGGATAAATACATCGACTGAGAAGAAAAAGAAGGCTTTCGCCTTCGAGTCGTCTTAAGCAAATGCATAAGGCACCATATGCGAGTTTTTAATTTGTGAATGAGTTTCCTAATGAGCTTTTGTTTAAATTCAAGCTCCTGATGCCATGCAGGGTTTTTGCGCGTGACAAAATGTGCCGATTTTGTCACGCGCGAAAACGCATGGTTCAGGTTAGACGTATTAAGATAGATTTACCAGCGCAAAAAGACGAAACACTTAAGAAGGAACACACACAGCGCTGAACTCACAACTGATTTATTACCTTGAACGCAAGGCCTTGTTCAAGGCACACGTCGAAGCAACAGAAAGATGACATGATGAAAAGAAATGACGAAAAGCCACGGGACAATTGCTTGCTCAAAAAGACAATCAACCAAATGTAACAGCGCAGAAGAAGGTTCTTACCCCCGTATTCCTAAACGCACCTTCACTCGAGCCTTCGCCTCGACTTGACCAGTCAAGGCGAAGCGCCCTCCTCCACTCAAGGAGCCGCTGGGTTTCAAGAACGCTCCTCGGCCTTTCCTTCGCCAAGGGACACTTTGCCAACGCTCCCTTGACACGAGTGGCGTCTGATAACGAGAATATTCCTAATGTGGTTAGGAAATAGCTGTTTCTGCTCAATATTTATGTGCTTTTCTTAGTTAATCTTCTTTATCAGTCGACATTACGGCAAAATACACGCCTTTAATCTGTAGTGTAGCTTCCGTAAGCTTGAGCCTATAGAGTAAGCGAAACCCCCGCTTGAAATCTGGCAACAGTCGCATCCCGGCTGCTGAAAGAACAGCTGATTCCGATGTGTCTGCTGCTGATCGTTTCCACGCGATTAACTTCTTTTATGCCGCATGCGTGTGTTAATCGCTGTATATGATTACGGCAGTGTCTACTTGTGTATTGTTCGTGACCAAGCTTTCGCCAAGGTGACAGACGAACTACTTGAGTGATAGCGAAAAGCAGGGCCCATCGCACGGACGATTTGTCGTTTTGTTTAGCTTCCTGCTGCTGAGAGCCTTCTGTTCATTGATGCAGCTGCAGAACGGATAAGGCGGGTGAGTAATTTTACATACGATCACATTATACTGATGTGCTTGGTGAATTCGCCACCGCACTGTGTGCAAGAATTACTTATCATAGGTAAATTTTCTCTCGATGCGGAGTGCTAGCATAGTTCATAATTACAGGAGCCTGTGCAATTGTTATTTTCTCATATCATTTCCTGAGACATTTAACGCGACACTGGTAGTGGTTCCGCTTCGTTTATTTTACAAATGCGGTAGAGACTGCTCGCAGCTGCTACTCATAGTTATCCCAGTGTCGCGTTAAGGAGTACGTATGCTATGCATGTGGTAGAGCGTTCAAATTAGACTGTAACGCAGGTTGAGGAAAGCATTCGCTTGTGTTTTCTCCACTATCGACGGAAGCATTGTTTTAAAGTTGTTTTTTTTAATTGGCAGCGTATGTTGTCGGTTAACTTGGACTGATGTGTGCTTGGTTTCTTCTTAACAGCGTTTCTTGACATCAGGTACACTTTATGCAAAGTTTTAATATTCGGATGATGCATAAGTTAGCAGTTCATTACTTCCATAAACGTTTTTCTATTCGCGGTGGATTTGTCGATGTACCTAACGTGACTAATTCTAATGGACGCAACGGCCATATTTTAAAATGTTTGTCCGGCCTTTTTATTTTGGAAGCGCAGGCAGCCTGTAATTAGCGCACGAGTGCGCTGTGTACTGATATTTTGGCATTCATTTGCAGTTTGTGACCCCTGGGATTACCTGCTGAGGAGGGCATCGGCGTCTGTGCTGTATAGGGACGCTTTGGCATTCCAGAGCATCTTTTGTTGTTATGCACATCACGAGACTGAAGCCGTTTCTGCCTTTTACTGCTGTTCTGCCTTAACGACGACCGTGTGGACGCACTCAACCAGGGCGGATGTGTTGCAAAGAAGCAGAGTAGTTTACCCTGCTGATTCAACGAAGACGATAGCACCGAAATGGTGGAAGATTCTCAGGGCCTTGCAGTCATCGCAGCTACTTCTGGTCACAAGAACCCTGTAAACATTTGTAAATATACGCTATCAACCAAAATCAGCTTGCCTACCTGTTGGAACCGCGCTACCTCCCTTCCATGGAAGAGGAGCAGTGCTGCATTCTATAGAACGTGTTTGATTGTTGTAGAACTGCTTTTTCTATATAATCAGAGCAGATGAGGTTTTTGCGATCCTGTCCGAACACGAAAGCACAGAGATAACTCTAAATCAATTTCAAAGGGTAAATGAATTTTTATTATATGTGCTTGATGAAGAATAACGTAGGTGACAAAATACCAGTGTGTAAAGCTGCAAGGTGTCCGTCAATAAAGCATACGCAGCCTACATACTGTCATGAAATTCGAGCTTGTAGGATATCATAAAGAAGATACATGTGGCAGCCACACTAGTGTGACTAATCCATGCAGTGCAGCTATTAACTGCAGCTTTTCTTCCTTTGTGTACAGTCATGCAAATGCTGCAAATACTACACATTTGTAAAGAGTGTTGGTGTATCTTCTAGTCTCGGCAGCCAGGTACCTGCACAAAAGAAAGGGGTTATAAATAATGAACATAGTGGTACATCAAAGCTGCATTTTTCTTTACTTCTCGTTCTACACACATTCTTCAGCACTTCACGCCTTGAAGAACAGGCATGTCTTTCACTATGAGCTTTCACTATTTTGATACATGTTTGGGCCAGGCACTTGTGCATCTGAACAAACGTATGGCTATCCAACGCCCATTAGCTTCATTATATAATGGCTCAAACGTCTACAATTACACTGCGTGTGCTATTGTTTTCTTACAATTTGCCGTCATTGCTTAATTAGAAGCAATGTTATTAAGCTTGAAAATAAAACATTCATTCATTTCTCTGCTGTATCTTTTGTGTTTTGATACGTTTCACGCATTTTTGCATACATGCGGGTTTCATACTGCACCACTACCTGGTTAATTTCATATAGGTAGGCGTGGACGTCCATAGATATTGTGGGCTACATAAATACTGTATAACGAAGCTACGAATTACGTAGTTATAACTTTCAATAATAGCAACTGCACACTCGTTGTACCCCATTACAATGTCTTTTGTTTTCCATAAACCATCCCAAATATGGATCTGATCAAACACAGGTAAAATGTGAAAAACAAAATAGAAGAACGCACCTTCACGTTGATACAGATCTCCTTGCAGAGGTATGCTTCTTCGTATTTCGGTTAGGGTAGTGAAGATTTACATAAGCGAAAGCCGCTCAGGTGTGCGGTGAATGCCAGCGCATGAATAATTCACCCATTATTTGGAGAAAAGTTCGCTCTTTCACTTTTCTTTCGCTATCGAGCAGTCTTTCGCACCGGGCTTGAACTGATGCGGCGTAAGGTCTTCAACGAAATACACATGAAAGCACTGGCGACCATAGTAAGACTTGGAACACTCGCACGATGACTATCCGAAAGCAGGTAATCCATTGGCTCATGCACGGAATGCAACACATCACGGCACAAGAGCGCTGTCCTCTTGACATCATGCCCGCCTCTCTCGGAGCCACAGCAGCCACACTATACCTGAGCCGTTGCCGAACCACTCGAAGACAGCGCCATAGTAAACGCGCACCTTCACTGTCGAACGCAAAAAGGCAGCGGCAGGGCGGCAGCTTGATCCAACGGGAAATGCAGAACAAGTGAGCGATGCACCGCATGGATGCCACGCTGACCGTGGCCTCCGAAATGGCGAGCGCGCGGTCCGCTATCTCGGAGGCCACGCGCTGACGCCGAAACTTCACTCAAGGAACGATTCAAGGTAGCTCCCGCGCTACCTTGACAATCTCAAGTCAGACACTCGAGATTTCCTCAAGTCGAGGTGCGTTTCGAGTGAAGGGCGATTTGTGAATCGGAAAACGGCCCTCAAGGAGCGTTTCGAGTGAAGGGTCGAGTCGAGGAGCGTTTGTGAATACGGGGGTTAAACCACAAAGTACGCCCTCGAGATATGAAAGAAGTGAAAATGATAATTGATCCTAAAAGCAAGCGGTAGACACGTTAAAGCCACAAAAGCCAAGGCAACCACACATGAAAAATAAAAGATCTAAAACGTCAAAACTAAAATGAAACAAGAAATGTATGAAACGCGGGTAAAAAAAATTGAAAATGCTGTAAAAAATGGCGTACTTGGGGAACGGCTTTCTGGTATTCCGTTATCTGCACGTCGTGACCATCCTTGTGCTATAAATCCGCGAACAGCACTTCCGAATCATGAACGGGGTCAGTTATCAGCACGACATAGCGATCATGGCAGGAAATCCGACTGGCAGACATGTTTCGCGAAAAATAACGCAAGCAAGTCAGATGACTTTTATCTCGTGTATACTGAACGACGCCACAAATTACGTTTCTTTAGGGCGCAGAAGCCAAAAAAAAAATAGAACTCACAGGTAGTGCGAAAAGGATTCGCTGCTTCATCTCGATACTGATGCCCGTTCCACAGAACATCAGCTGGGACATCATGCACCCTACACAGGAACAAGACGTGCTAGTTAAGCGGTTTACTAACAGTGGTGGCATGAATAATCAAAGCTGTTTTACGTTAAACTGTTAACGCAGTGTCTGAATAACGAAGCTATTACACCGATGTAGAGGAACTCAACTATGCATGCCCCGTGAATTCGGATGTTCTGTGGCCTAAAACACACGCTAACGCACATAAATTCAGTCGACGAGCGCGAGCGCTGGTGGTCATAACGCAGCCGTATTAAACCATTGGAAGCAAAGACCGCGCGCTGTTCTTCCAGAGCGGGCGTTTCTCGATAACACTCCTGAGTTTCTTTTGTTTTTCGTTTTCATTGTGTCAGCATTCGAACATTCACCACACCTTTTGTTACAACACAAGGGTGAGTGACAGGACGATTGTTACCAAGGCTCATGATTAACTCGGTTCACCGCCACACGCTCACCCCTCTGACCGCAAAAGTTCGCGTCGCTTCCACGACACCAATGGCGGCGAGGATGCGCGAAGATTGCGAGCGTTCCTACACTCGGCACCGCAGTACAGTTCTTTACGTTAACGAGTTCCAACAGCGATTTCCTACCATTGCTAGGACGGTATTACACAACTTGCTGATGTAACTTGGCGCCGAGATACCCGTTGTACTTCATCGAGAAACATAAGTCTACTGCAGTCAAGCCATTCCTGGTTATCGCTACAGTGACAAGCATAGGTTAATAAAGGTTGACAAATGCAGAAAACTTACATTGCGCTCGGTGTTACGTCCCCGTCATCAAATTCAGGAGGCGTGTTTTCTCTGCTTGTTGCTTCGGCCATGCCTGACGCTATAGTATAGGTGTCTAAGACAGTTGCGAATGTTTGCAACGGAGCGATGCCAGATCGCAGCGCATGCGCATTGAGCGCCGGAGATCAAAAGGGCGCTAGAAAAAGAGTTTCATAGTCGAGTCAAGCCGTAGAGCATCTGGAAAGAATGGATGCGGTGCACTACTTGATTTTGCGGTAATGTGGTGCATCAGCGCTAGCTTTGCACTACGTTATATTTATTCCTTCGCATCGCCTTTTCTTTGTAAAATACCGTCTGTAGACTGTAAAATCAGTCTCTAGACCGATTTAGATCACCAAGAGCGTTGAGAATACGTAGTCGCCTTGAGTTGTCGCCATTGCACATGCGTCGTAGGCTAATCATTCAACATGTTAGCGCGCTGGCCTGTATTTTTCAAAAATGGCGCTCGTACTAAAACCTCCCCCAAAGCTCAGATCTGGTGAAGTTCTGAGCGCGATTCACTTGAGTTTCGGTTTACTGAGCACACATCTTATTAAAAGCCATCTGCGATGCACATGCACAAAGCCAATGAATCTGAAGGAACGCTGCATGCACCCCGTGTAACTAATCGCAAAACTCTCTCGTATAAATTAGTGGGTTTGGTTTGTGTATTTGCAGGTCTTGTCGGTATCACAGTGGTGTTATCATTCACATAATCATTCGCTGATGGCCAAGGTACGGGTGGAATCATGACTCAATCGCTAAAGAAATGCTGCGCGAAGACCTCACGTGGCGTAGAAATGCGAAGTGGGATACAATTAATGCAGTAAGAGTATGCCATGTGATCAAAAGTCATCATTAGTGCATAAGTTTATTCAAACGTGAATTAAGGCGCCTAATTCTCAGCAAGTTGGACCAATCAGGACGGCTCGGCAAGCGAAATAGAAACAGCAATCTGAAGTAACAGTGCAAACCACTGAGAACGTCGAAGTAATTTACTTCGTATTGTCACGTGGTCGTGACGTCGACGAAGACAGCGGTCGGCGTTTGCAGGATGAAACTGTTTATTTGGCCGAACTTGTGGCCGGAAAATGAGAACTAGGACTACAGCAATACACGCTGTACAATGATAGCGGCGAACAGGGCGTCGTCCGTCGATCAACTGACAAGCGGTGAAGCGCGTCTGCATTTAAACATGTGCCGTCGAATATTCCAGCATTATCGCTGGTTGTCGTGCAAATTCTAGAATAGGCTCGCGTGTGCGCGTCTTGCGCGCAATCTTAACAAAACGATCTACAATGATCGCGAAGCCTCTCGAACAATGAGGCGCGGTTTGCGCTGAGCGTTGCTTACAGTCTTTGTGGGCGAGAAACGAATAAACCAAAAGTGATAATAAGAAACGCCCGTGGCAATGCCCCCCTCTGAAAAAGCATCGTCCCGATGCTTAAAACAGAACAGGCCAATGCATGCAACAATAAATAACAAGAATAAAGCAACAAAGTACAATAAACAATAAGCACAAGCAAGAAAGTACAATAATAAAGCAAAATGACAGTCCTCAGATTCGCTAACGCGTGTAATATGGTTTGAGGCGCAAGGCATGGACGACTTCAGGTCGTGCGCGGCGCCGCTGAGAGTACGTAATGCCGTCAGGGACAACCTCGTAGTCGAGTGCGCCGAGGCGGCGAAGTACCCTGTACGGTCCGAAGTATCGTCGGAGAAGCTTCTAAGTCCCCGTCGGCGTATTGGCGTCCATACCCAGACACGGTCGCCGGGCTGGTACTCCACGAAGCGTCGTCGAAGATTGTAGCGACGACTGTCGGTGCGCTGCTGGGTCTTGATGCGCAGGCGGGCCAGCTGTCGAGCTTCTTCGGCACGTTGTAAGTAAGCGGCGGCGTCGACATTTTCTTCGTCGGTGACGTTGGGTAGCATGGCGTCCAGCGTCGTCGCCGGGCTCCTTCCGTAGACCAACTTGTACGGCGTCATCTGCGTCGTTTCTTGGACGGCCGTGTTGTAAGCGAAGGTCACGTACGGAAGGACGGCGTCCCACGTCTTGTGCTCAACGTCGACGTACATGGCCAGCATGTCGGCGATGGTCTTATTTAGACGTTCGGTGAGGCCATTGGTCTGCGGGTGGTAGGCGGTGGTGCGGCGGTGGCTCGTCTCGCTGTATTTGAAGATCGCCTGAGTTAAGTCCGCAGTAAAGGCGGTACCTCTGTCTGTGATGAGGACCTCTGGGGCGCCATGACGCAAGACGATGTTCTCCACGAAGAACTTGGCTACCTCGGCGGCACTGCCTTTGGGCAAGGCCTTTGTCTCGGCGTAGCGGGTGAGGTAGTCAGTTGCTACGACGATCCACTTATTGCCGGAAGTCGACGTGGGGAACGGCCCCAGTAGATCCATCCCGATTTGCTGGAACGGCCGGTGAGGTGGTTCGATTGGCTGCAGAAGTCCCGCTGGCCTAGTCGGCGGTGTCTTCCGTCGCTGGCAATCTCGGCAAGTCTTAACGTAGTGGGCTACGTCGGCAGCAAGGCGTGGCCAGTAGTATTTTTCCTGTATTCTGGCGAGCGTGCGGGAAACACCGAGGTGTCCAGCCGTCGGTTCGTCGTGTAGGGCCTGGAAGACTTCTGGTCGCAATGATGAGGACACGACGAGAAGGTAGTCAGTTCGAAGTGGCGAGAAGTTCTTCAGGAGAACGCCGTTCCGTAAGAAAAACGACGGCAGTCCTCGCTTGAATACCTTCGGAACAACGGCGGTCTTGCACTCGAGGTACTCAATAAGGCCCCCCAGTTCCGCGTCGGCCCGTTGCCTTTCGGCGAAGTCGTCGGCACTTATGGTTCCGAGGAAGCAGTCATCGTCGTCGTCTTGCGGCGGTGCGTCGACGGGGGCACGAGACAAGCAGTCGGCGTCAGAGTGTTTTCGTCCGGACTTGTACACGACGGTAATATCGAATTCTTGAAGCCTCAGACTCGATCGTGCGAGACGACCTGAAGGGTCCTTCAAGTTAGCTAACCAGCATAAAGCGTGATGGTCACTGACAACTTTGAAGGGCCTGCCATAGAGGTAGGGGCGAAACTTTGACGTAGCCCAGAGGATGGCAAGGCATTCCTTTTCTGTTGTGGAATAGTTTGCTTCCGCCTTGGATAGTGACCGGCTAGCATAACGGATAACCCTTTCAAGCCCGTCAGTCTTTTGCACAAGGACGGCACCGAGTCCTACGCTGCTTGCGTCGGTGTGTATTTCCGTATCGGCGCAATCGTCGAAATGCGCGAGTATGGGTGGCGTCTGCAGGCGTCGTTTAAGTTCTTGAAAGGCTTGCACTTGCGCCGTTTCCCACCTGAATTCCACGTTATTCTTCGTGAGAAGCGTCAGTAGTTCGGCGATCCGTGAAAAGTTTTTGACGAAGCGTCTGTAATAGGCGCATAAGCCGAGAAATCGGCGCACGGCCTTCTTGTCAGTGGGTGGCGCGAAGTCGGCGATGGCGGCTGTTTTCCGCGGGTCTGGGCGCACTCCAGACTTGCTGATCACATGACCCAGAAACAAGAGCTCGTCGTACGCAAATCGGCACTTTTCTGGCTTCAGGGTCAGTCCAGAGGCCTTGATTGCTTGAAGTACTGCCTCAAGCCGCCGGAGATGCTCGTCGAAGGTTGAGGAAAACACGACGACGTCGTCCAAATACACAAGGCACGTCTGCCACTTCAATCCGGCCAGTACGGTGTCCATGACACGCTGGAACGTCGCAGGTGCCGAGCAAAGACCGAAAGGCATGACCTTGAACTCAAAGAGGCCGTCGGGTGTTATAAAGGCAGTCTTTTCTCGGTCTCTCTCGTCGACTTCGATTTGCCAGTAGCCGGTCTTGAGGTCCATCGACGAAAAGTACGTCGCGTTGTGAAGTCGATCCAGGGTGTCGTCTATTCGTGGGAGGGGGTACACGTCCTTCTTCGTGATTTTGTTCAGGCGCCGATAATCAACGCAGAAACGCAGTGTCCCGTCCTTCTTCTTCACTAACACCACGGGTGACGCCCACGGACTCTTGGACGGCTGGATGATGTTGTCGCGTAGCATTTCGTCGACTTGTTTCTTTATCGCGTCGCGCTCTCGAGTACAAACTCTGTAGGGGCTCTGACGGAGTGGTCGAGAGTGTTCTTCTGTTATAATGCGGTGCTTCGCAAGGGGCGTTTGTCGGACTCGCGATGACGACGAGAAACAGTCCCTGTATTGCAGGAGCAGGGTTTTCAGCTGGTCTTGCTTGGCCTTCGGAAGGCTCCGATTGACGTCAAAATCCGGTTCGGGACCTCTATTCGTCGAAGCAGGTTGGGCAGCATCGAAGAGGGCGAAAGCATCGCTGGCGGCTAGACATTCGTCGATGTAGGCAACCGTCGTACCAAAGTTGAGGTGCCTATATTCGTGGCTGAAGTTTGTCAGCACCACCTTTGCTTTACCGTCACGCAGCTCGGCTATACCTCGTGCGACGCAAATTTGACGGTTCAGGAGTAGGTGCTGATCACCCTCGGTGACGCCTTCAAGGTTCGCAGGTTTTTCGGAGCCGACGGAAATAATGACGCTGGAGCGCGGCGGAATGGTCACCTGCTCTTCTATCACATTCAATGCATGGTTGCCTGGCATCGCGTGGGGCGGGAGCGCTTTGTCTGAGGTCAGTGTTATCGACTCAGACCTCAGGTCGATGACGGCGCCGTGGTCACTTAAGAAGTCCATTCCAAGTATCATATCCCTGGAGCAGTTTTGTAGGATTACAAAGCTCGCAGGATAAGTCCGGTTATTGATGGTGACTCGCGCCGTGCAGACACCAATCGGCGTTATCAGATGGCCTCCAGCGGTCCGGATCTCGGGGCCTTCCCAAGCAGTCCTAACTTTCTTCAACTGTGCTGCGAACGGCCCACTGATGACGGAATAGTCGGCTCCAGTATCGACGAGAGCAGTGACGTTGTGGCCGTCGATCAGAACGTCGAGGTCGCTAGTCCGCCGTCTTGCGTTGCGGTTAGGTCGCGGCGTCGGGTCACGGCTACGTCGGTTAGCACCGCTGCTTCCGCGTTGCGTCGTCAGGTCTGCTTCCGGTCTCAAAGTTTCGTCTTCAGGGAGTCGTTCCGCGTGCGGCGGAAGCTCGGAACTTCGTCGCGGCGTGGTCGTCGACGGCGGAGGATCTTCAGCATTTCGTCGTTCAGCAACCGCACCTCCATCGGTTGCTGCCCTTAGTTTTCCGGATACGGGCTAGGCGACCGGCCCCGGTTTGGGCCAGTGTACTGCCGGCGGTGCGGTGACATGTAACGGCCGGGCGACGGCGAGCGGGAAGGTCGTCGTTCTTGCCGCTGTGCTCCGGTGAGATAGTCGTCGATGTCGCGAGGCCGTTCGCCTGGCTGCGGGCACGGCGCGTCGTCGTAGTTCCACTCAGGAAAGGTGTGTATATATATATATATATATATTTAAATATATTCCTTCTTAGGCTTCGACGACAACGACGACTTGGCTTTATTTTTTGTATGTCTTGTTGTAGTTCCACTCAGAAAACAGTATATATATATATATATATATATATATATATATATATATATATATATATATATACTGTCTTGAGAAAGGTGAGGCTCTGACCGAAACGTCGACGTAATAAATGAAGTTTTCTTGAAGTGCCACCTCTCATACTTATATATATATATATATATATATATATATATATATATATATATATATATATATATATATATATATATATATATATACATCCCTTGTTGGGATTCGACGACAAAGACAAAGGCGCAGCATTATGAAGTAAATAAGCAACGAAACAAAGTTGTGTGTTTTTTATTTTGCTTTTATTAAACAGTGCGATCTATTGCGGGAAAAATGGCACCGAGCGTTCGGTTCTTGCAGCAGCTTCTTTTGATGAATTAATTTGCGCTTGCGCAATCTTCTTGAGCTCTGCCTTGTGCTCGGTAACGTCGGACTCCGTGCGAGCAAGGTTGACCGGACGTCCGTGACGTGTGTGGCTGTTGTAACTTGCTTTGATGTTCTCGTTGGAGTGACGCAAGTAAGGCCTCACGTTCGAGGGTAAAGTAACACTGACGGCAACTATGGTGTCTACGTCAGAGTGAACCACCAGTTCTGTGTCAATTTGAAAAAAACACGGCAATGTCTTGAAACGTTTCAGTACTGCCTGGGTCGTCCTTGTTAGACTTGCTTACTGCCAATACCCCAAAACTCAAACTCGGTTGAATAATTGAGTGCGCCATCGTTTTTAAAACTCGGGTGAAGTAAGTATTTTCCATAGGGTCCAAATGCTTCACGTGGCGCATGTGCATATCGTCGGGTCGAAGTCGCATAGTGATGTTGGTGCCTCGCTTTTGCTCGTACGATTCCTAATTCGACATGTTGCTAGTGGTGTAGGATACAACGTCAGCAGGCAGGCCAAGGTGTGTACGAGTTAGCAACTCCTTGCCCGCATTACAAATGGGACCCATCTTTAGCCATGCGTCACTTCCAAACTGGTACTCATAGTTGCCTATAGGTGTGCCCACGTGACCTTTGAACGGAAACTGGTGTACGAACTTGGTCAAGCGGGGACTAGCCTTCTCAATGTGAATAAACTCGTAAGCAAAGTTGTGACGTGGTGCTCCCATGCACGCAGGTCTGCTCTTTTCGTCATCGCCATCGTGATCCTCGTTTCCGGGTGTGATTTTAAGACCCCAGTAGCTCTTAGCCAGATCCGAGTGGTCCTTCTCCTGAAATGGTAAATAAGACTGCGGCTTCATCGGGTTGTGTGTCTCGCCTTTCTTTACACGACACATGCCGGTATCTAAGTAGTGGTTCAGTCCGACGGAGCTAAGGCCATAAACTAGCAAGTCAGAGTTGACGGGTTGGACAACCGAAGAGCCAGTCTTCCATGGCGTGCGTAAACCATGAGGGGTTACCTTGACAGAGCAACTCACAGCTTTTGTGTGAGCTGGTAGGTTAAGGGAACAGGGTATATAATAATAATAATATCTGGGGTTTAACGTCCCAAAACCACGATATGATTATGAGAGACGCCGTAGTGGAGGGCTCCGGAAATTTCGACCACCTGGGGTTCTTTAACGTGCACCTAAATCTAAGTACACGGGCCTCAAACATTTTCGCCTCTATCGAAAATGCAGCCGCCGCGGCCGGGATTCGATCCCGTGACCTTCGGGTCAGCAGTCGAGCGCCATAACCACTAGACCACCGTGGCGGGGCAAGGGAGCAGGGTAGGCCCTATACCCGCCATGTATTTTATGTGATGTTTATGTACCTTTTTCTCCATAACCATAAGAGTTACAGTAATTCTTTTAATATCATTGTGATCAGAAGCCTTTCCTCTTCTTACCGAAGCAGATTTATTGCTGAAAACTGTAGTCCTCATTTTTTGTATATTTTTTACTTCACGTACCTAATTATCATTTAGTGATAGGTATTACATGTCGGCTTGAACAAAAGCAATTCCACACAGAATAATATTTCTGCTTCAGTATATTCCCCAGTACGTTATCTAAATTCTGGCCAAAGTATATGTTCCTAGATACTGCAGTTGCTGAGATAAAGGAACACAAGTATAAAAAAAACATGTTTTGAGATAATGGCGTTTAAAGTAGAAAATGTGCTTTATTAAAAAAGTACAACGAAATAGCGGCAAATTGACGGATCCTTTCAAAAGGCGCCAGCCATATACTCGTCAGCAATATCACGTTTCCTTTTTGTAATGACACGTCTTGCCTGGCGAGCCCCATTTGTCGCCAGCTGGGCAGCCCTATTAGCGAGGTACTGTCGACGCATGTCAAGGACGCGTAGGCCCTGCACTGTGTAGCGCCCTGGTGAAATTTCAAAGGAGTTCAGCACATTGACCCCGGCTATACTGCCATCATTAAAAGTGACCACAGCGTCTAGAGTGCATATCTTTAATGTTTGGTGTTCGAGGACAATGCTTTTTGAGCGCGCTCCCACACGACATGAGTGAAAGACTCGTTGGGGTTTTGAGTTTTCCCTTGGAGGCATTTAGCAAGTAATTCTGGATTAGCTAGCTCCTGATCAATAAGCTCCACAACCCGAAGAACAGATGCTGGAAGGTGTTCTTTGTGAACGTGTGGTTTACAATTCAACTGGGCTTTGTTAAATTTGGAACAGGTGTCGGCGTCTTTCGGGCAAAGGCCGTGAGATGGATTGGTAACCCTTGATGCCATGTAAAAATATGTGGCCGAGACAGTTTTTCGCATGTCCTCCAAGCTGGCTATATTTCTTATAATGGTCAAACCATAATAGTTTTGGAGCTTGTCAATGATGGCATCACTAAGACGTCCCCAGCCAGATATAGATTTCCCATCAGAAAGATTGATGCTTCTGTTTTCTTTAGTTTTCGCAGTCTTGTGCCCATTCTTTTCTGAATGGGCCCAATGCACGTCAGCTTGCCAACTGTAACCTCTCCATGCAACTTTGATGCTTGAACTACAAGGAATCCCTTCCTACGTAAAGAATAGAGGCATGGCAGGCCGCCGCACAAGATATGAAATATATCATTTTGAGACAAAAAGAAGTTGCACTAAGACAAACAACTGACCGATTCTCGTTCAGAAAAGGCCGCAGATTTCGAATTGCGCAAAAAGAAAAAAATCATTTTTTTCGATATTTTTGCTTACCCTGTCCCCTTAAGGTAGGTGCCGTGAGGAATGTAAAGATACGGCCGGTCCGATGGCAACCGTGACAGGCTAGTCCGAACTCCTGGAAACGTTTTCACGGTGTCATAAACTAAATTGGTCTTCAGCATTGCGTAGGCTCATGTGGTGAGTATTTTGCTGTCACGGAAGACTGTGACCACTCCATGGTCGCGAGGTACGCGCAAAATCTGCTGAACGAGCTCTGTCGAATTTTCACCGTCACCTCCAACTCCTGCTCCGCCTGAACGGGTGGGGGCGTCTCAGTGCATCTGCTGCGACATCCATTGGGCGTCGCCGGTAGTTGAGTCAGGCTGGTATCGCTTTGCGTCTGCTGTATCGGATTCCCCATTATGTACACGTTTTCGTCTATCTCCTGGCATTCCATAGAGACTACGGGCCAAAACGTATTGTTTCACAATGTTTTTCGTGCCCAGACCAACTGCACCTAATGCAGAGTGCCAGTTACCCGTGCGTCTAAAGTCATTCAAGAAGAGAGCCGCAGATGCCTGATCAGCAGCAAAGACGTCTTCGTGACTCGTGGCCCGCTCGTAGGCTTCGTCGTGCGACTTGGCTATGCCGTCGTCCTCGTCCACCGGATCTCCGTTGCGCTGTGGATTCCCGGGACCCAGATACCGGTGGCCTGGGAACAAAAGCATACTACTCTGGTTAGGAGATATACACATGCTAGCGGTAGCGACATCGACGACAGCTACACTCTTAGCCGCCTCTATTTGTCTGAACTGACTGACTGACTGACTGACTGACTGACTGACTGACTGACTGACTGACTGACTGACTGACTGACTGACTGACTGACTGACTGACTGACTGACTGACTGACTGACTGACTGACTGACTGACTGACTGACTGACTGACTGACTGACTGACTGACTGACTGACTGACTGACTGACTGACTGACTGACTGACTGACTGACTGACTGACTGACTGACTGACTGACTGACTGACTGCTGACTGACTGACTGAATGACTGACTGACTGACTGACTGACTGACTGACTGACTGACTGACTGACTGACTGACTGACTGACTGACTGACTGACTGACTGACTGACTGACTGACTGACTGACTGACTGACTGACTGACTGACTGACTGACTGACTGACTGACTGACTGACTGACTGACTGACTGACTGACTGACTGACTGACTGACTGACTGACTGACTGACTGACTGACTGACTGACTGACTGCTGACTGGACTGACTGACTGACTGACTGACTGACTGACTGACTGACTGACTGACTGACTGACTGACTGACTGACTGACGACTGACTGACTGACTGACTGACTGACTGACTGACTGACTGACTGACTGACTGACTGACTGACTGACTGACTGACTGACTGACTGACTGACTGACTGACTGACTGACTGACTTGACTGACTGACTGACTGACTGACTGACTGCGACTGACTGACTGACTGACTGACTGACTGACTGACTGACTGACTGACTGACTGACTGACTGACTGACTGACTGACTGACTGACTGACTGACTGACTGACTGACTGACTGACTGACTGACTGACTGACTGACTGACTGAACTGACTGACTGACATAAAAACAAAACAAAACAGACTGATGGAGCCGACAGCTTCTTTTTTGTGCTTGTCGGTGTCGGTGTAGTCGGAAAATGCAAAGCATTGACCAAGTGTATGCATACACACACTTTCCAAGTGTATGCAGGGCCAGCGCGTGAAGGAGGATCATCTCACACTCAAGGGAACCATGATGGGACGCGAAGCAGCACTGGGGGCACACACCAAGTTTCCGTTACGTTCACTGGGCGTTTCCGTTAGTGTGTGAGGTTTGTATTTAGTCTTTGTGTTATCATTACGTTGTGTTTCTGCGTTGCTTTTCGTTAGCGCCGAAATTCCGCGATGCAGTTTGCGTTCGGCTTAGCGAGCTCTGCTCTGCTTCTCCGCGACGATCTCGATCTCGGCAGAGGTTGGAGTGTTGCAAAGTGGCACCAACGTCGACGTTACAACTAATCTGAACGAGAGCAAAGCGAGGATGACGGAAGCCGACAGAGCGCACGTGCTTATATACACATGAAATGGATGAGGGAGAGGAGAGAGTGGGTTACAGGCTGTATTTGGCTGCGGAACGGCTGCATCACGTGGGAGGAGAGGCTGCGCCGGGGCTGCAGTGCGGGGGAGGAGAGGAGAGAAGGCGACCGAACACCTGTGTAAAGGAGGAGAGTGGGAGAGAGAGTGTAGGCGCATGCGCAGTGGAGCGCGGACGCCGCCGCCGGACACAGCCCCGAGCAAAAGCTGATTCACATCTAAAAAAATTACAGCATATCCACGGGTGAATGGTGAAGAATTTGGGCGAAGCTCCTGAAGCAATCATGGTTACACCGTGAAATGTTCAGTGGTTTCGCCCAACAGCAATCAAAGCGATATGCCGGTTTGATTATTTTTCCTTTTTCCTTTTTTTCTTCTTTTTCATTGTTTTTATTTTTTCATCTTTTTTTATTTTTTTCTTCGCTTTTTGTTTTTTTGTATTTTTGTATTTCTTTCGTTTTATTTTTATTTTATTTTATTTTTTAATCTCTGTGGGACAGCGCCATCTAGTATATCGTCACCCAACTGCAGTTTGCATGCATCTCCATGGGACAGCGCCATCTATTGAATGATACGGGAGACGCGACGGCGGGGACACGCCGCATGGAGTGACGACCGACAAGGTGATGCTATAAGGAGCTTCGCCCCTAAAAGCGAGGTTCAGTGGCTCGTGGCAATCGACAGACTCCGCGTTCGGTCTCTTTCGTCCTTGTTCGCTCTATCGGTTACGCAGACGCCTGCGACGCCGCAAAAAACAACTCCACTAACCTAAAATCTGGGGAAGTGAGAAGCACCGGTGTTTCCGATAGGCACCGTTCACTGACGAGACGGCGCTGCGTTGCTCGCACTGCTCGTCTCAAGTTCGCTGACATTGGCTGTTAGGGGCACGCAGAAAACACACGCGCGCACGCGTCCCCCGTGCAGCTCGGTCACAATCCGCTCACTAATGCGGGGATGGAGATGCGCGCATCACCTTCCATTTTGACGACCCCGTCTCATTATTGCTTTTTTATCTGCAAGGCTTTGCGTTCTGGCGCTGCAGTCGCACTGGGAAACTCGACTGTACGGTTCCTATGGGCATACTGCGCTTCTAACTCTCCGCTGACGGGAACGCCTTTAGCGGCGGCGCGCGCGTCATTGGGGTGATAAGAGCTTTCGAACGCCGCGGCCGGCGGCAGCTTTCGTGCCAGCTCCTACGTGTTTTTTCGCTGTTTTTCGAAGCGTTTCTTCTTTGGTGGTCGTTTCATCGCTCAGCGTCTTAGCAACAAGGTTTGTTGTGTTGTGGGCTGTCACGATACCGACAGCAATTCACCTGGAACAAAGTTTTACCGCTTCCCAAAGGCTCACTGGGTCATTCGAAATAGTAGGTGCAAAGAAGACGACGGACGAAAAGGGAGACACACAGGGAGAAGGAGAGACGCCAACGTTGGATACAACTTGTTCGCCGTGACAAGTAAGATTTCTTGTCATTATATTTGGTGCAGGGCGTTACGTTTATTCCGTGCAAGAGACGCCCTCGGAATGAAACATTGTTTCAGACCTGCCTTAATATTGATACGCCCATTATTCATGATATTTTTCTTTGACGCTGAATCAGTATCGCGAAGATATTGTTAATTTTCTGGTATGGAAACCCACAGAAAATAGCAGAATTTGCAGTAGGCATTTTGTGGGCAATGCTAAGGCTAGTGAACAGGAGCACCCACCCTACCTCCCAACGATTTTTCCATCCCCTTACACGAAGGCAGGAACAGGTCGCGCACGTGAACGCTACGAAAGGTGCGGTAACATTTATGCGTGTTTTGCATGTTGTTTAGGCTTGACAGCAATGAATATTCTTTTCGTTCTAGACGTATTCGCTTCACAGTTTATAACTTTAGGGTAGTGTACCTGTTTAGCGCTTGTCATGCTCGCATGTTATTTTCGTTAGCTTTAAACAACAAAGAACGTCGTGCTAAAATCAGTTTTCTATATCTCTGCAGCAACACGGCCACTGCCGCAGCGTGCTTCCACTAGCCGGCTATGCCTGCTCTGCAGTCGCAGGTCGCGTCAATGACGCATCTGTTTCGAGAGAACTTCAAAACAATAAAACAGAATGAAATAAAGCGAGACTATTGAATAAAAATGTTTATTTACTGTTAACTTGATGGTCTGCGACGGAGCGTTGATGCGCGGTCGAGACACACACTCAGAGGGAACGATATCACCCCAAGGACGCGGAAACGGCCGCGTTGGCGCTGAACGCCGCCGCGCTGGTGGAGCCGTCTATGCAAGCGCTGTGTGCCCATAGGGACACGTCAATAGCATGAGAGGACAGCGTCCTCTCATTGCTGCAGACAGCGTCAAGCGCACATCGCAGACATAGTCTATCGCAGAAACAGTTTTTCCTGACCAAACGAGCCGTCTTATTCGCCAGTCGGAGAATCGCTGATGAGTCTCGCGGACGAGTGAGCGTTCTCGCGAACGCGCCGTCTTATTTGCCACTTGCTTTACCGTGACGGGTGACGACAGAAGAAACTGTGACGGGCTACGACGACAGGAGACGCCGACAGCCGAGCGCATAAGGTGAATCGCGCCTCAATGCAATTGCGATTATCCTTTATTTTCTTCTTCGTTAGCAGCAAGGGTTATTTTCGAGGTCCAAATGCAGAGCGTAGTGAAAAAATTACACCATCTCCCCCTAAAGGGGACCATGAGGCGATGCGATACCGGAGAACTTGCACGATCGCGTTCCGTTTGCGTTCGTTGTGCATGCTACCGACCTCGGTCAGATTGCTATTGAATCAAAGTCGGTCGCACACGTTGCCGCTGTGCCCGAAGCTCCGGACGAGGAATTCGCGCTGTAACCAGGCGTCGGCACCGTCGCAGCCCGGGAGTTGAAGTTGTCTAGCGAGGCATTCTGCACGAGCGTTGGACTCGCGTCGTCTGTCCGCAGTCGGCGCCTTGGTTCGACGCTGACGCTTGGCTTCGACGTCGGTGTTTGCTTGCCAATGCTGCCGTTGCGTTTCGGCATGTCGAGCCCGCGTTTCATTCGTTGCAGTTTCCCGCCGACGTTGCCGTTTGCGCGGGGCTTCCCCAGACAGGAGCGCGGGGTCCGCTTGCCGACGCGCCGAAGTTCGGCGCGTCGAGCCTTCCGCTGCACCACCCGCTGTTCAGCGATCTCGGCAGGCGTTAAGGCGTATTAGTGCAACTGGCGCCGACGTTGATGTTGGAAATCATGATACCGGCGCAGTGACTGAGCGTGTGTACGACCTAACGCGAGCCTTTTATCTGAACGAGGATAGGGAGTGGAGATGGGTAGAGGAGAGAGGGAGCGAAGAGGGGGAGTGGAGAGGAGGTGTGTGGAGAGGGTTTGCGCATGCGCAGTATGGGTGGTCACGCATGCGCAGTAAGGGTGGTCAGTAAGGGAGTTCCGCCATAAGATGCTTCGCATCTAAAAGTCTGCACACAAGCGCCTCATAGTTGGCTATGTGGGCAGAGAAAGATGTCGTCAGGTAAAAAAAATAAACCATATAGTGTGTTTTCAACATCTAACGCAGAAGAAAAGAAAAGCACCATCTGAAAACCGATGAAGACGGGCGCTGTATTCGTCGGTTTTCACTCTGTCCTTCTCTATTGTCTTGTGCGCTCAATGCTAAAGTGGAATAGTCGAACATTAGCACGGTTATGTTATTAAATTTGAAATATTATGCGGTATATTACGCTGGTGTGCGATAAGCCATCTCGCGAACATGGAAAATAAGCAATACCTCTGACTTTAAAACTTTTCCTTTTTATGTGTTTTATAAAAGCGACAATAAACATGGTCTTTCGTTTAAGTAGTTACTGTGGCTCAACTTTCTTGAGTAACGTTTCCTGTAAGGTTATGCGTTTAATTTGAAAGTCCGATCGTTTATGACAAGCAACTAGGCTATCTTTCGCAAGAAACGCGTATCCTTATTTCAAAATATCGATTATTACGAGCAGACGCCGCAACAAAGCCGGTACTAACACGAAATATGCTGCCCGCTTGCGCCGGCGGCATGAAGCTGTTGCTGATTCTAGGGCAGTTGGGGTACAGAAACGGCAGGTGGCGTAATAGCCTGAAGCCCCTGAAACTCCGTAAAGTAGCTACACTTTCCTGCTGCGCTCGCGTTCCTCCTCGTTCTCCTCTCTTTCGCACTCTCTTTTCGAGCATGGCGCCACCTATCTTGCTCCTGCGTAGCAGACGACGCTTCGCAAAAAGAGCGCGCGCTTGCCAGGCAGCGCGCTTTAAGCATTCGCACTAGCCGTGTAGCTCTTGGTATCCTTTTTTTTTAATTATATGTTGTTTAGGAGATCTTAGGACACGTTTGTAAAGGACATGTGTGATGCTGAACGTTAATTTCCCGCTCTACATGAAGCCTTGTGAAACCTACACATTTTACACGTCGTCCTCGCGAGGCGAATTCGCCGCGCATACCAATGACGCACTGAGGCTGCCAGTTGGCACTAGAGGTAGCCGTTCCGAAGTATCGGATGGGTAAATATAGTTAACGCCGCTATGCGTGCCTGTATTATGTAGTGCAGTACACTGCAATGCAAAAGGGCGTATTTGAGGCGTCTCTTTCCCTCAAAACAATATCCAGCATCTGTCTCACTTTTTTTTTCACCAAATCTCTGCGCTCGCTATTTCTTGTTAACTGTTTAGCAACCTCACAAAAAGGGCGTGCTATGGGGCGTATTCCTGTCCCGAAACAATAACCATCAATCTTTCCTTGCATCATCGCCGGGCGCGCGGTACTTCCAGGTCACTAATGGCGTACGTGTTATTAAAAAAGCATCCTTGATAGGAAAGTGGCGAGCACCGTGTTTTCAAGAAAGGATGCGCAAACTAGCCGTTGGATGGTTAATGGTGAGGGGGCAAGAAGACTCCAAAAATGGTGCGGACAGTTTTTATGAGTGCAAGAAACACATGGACAATGGGTGTTGGCGGTATTATGCTAGTTAAAGAGTGGCGACTATTACTTATTAAAAACATGTAACTGCAAGCAGCAGCTCGGAGCTTCACTGAAAGAAGAATGCGCCAGAAGGCGTATACCATTTCCAGTCGATACATTTAGACAGCGTTGGTTGATTCGATAAGAGATTAGACGAACCAAGCATAGTGCGCAAGTGTGCGTCGTAGACGTACACGAACTATACTCGCTGCTCAATGAATGAGCAAGCGAACGAATAAACTACCCTGCAACCTTAACGTTTCCTTCGCGAGAGCTCCACTCACGGATAATAATATCATCTGGTGTTTTACGTCCCAATTCCATGATTATGAGAGACGCCGTAGTGGAGGGCTCTGGAACTTTTGACAATCTGATGTTCTTTAACGAGCATTGACATCGCACACCGGCCTCAAGCTATTCGCCTCCATTGAAATGCGACCGCCGCGGTCGGTCGCGACCTTCGGGTCAGCAGCCGAGCACCATAACCTCTGCTCCACCGCGGCGGAAAGCCACTCGCGGATATAAACCTCCACACTAAATGGCTTCCTAAACGATGAACGCACCCTGTGACTCGGCTGGGCACGCACGCTTTGCCTACCTACGTTCTGTCGCAAGTTCACCGGTGGATCTGTCGACGTAAAGGAGCCAGAAAAAGCTATTTGCTCCAGGAAAAAAAAACGAGCACGCAACAAAAACAGAGAGTACCACTCTAATGTGAGCTTTCGCACTGTAGCTTTGTTTCTTCAAAACAATTGCGCCGAATCTCTGAAGTTTCGCAATCACATTTTCTATCGTCAGTCAGCGTGACTCCATAGCCGGCGTGCCATGCTGGGCGCACAAACCAATACCGCAAACTCAAACCAGTAGACGCATCACGTCAAGCAGAAAACGTAACCACATATTCCTGAAAAAAAAAAAAACACTTATTACAAACCCCGCAAAAGCAGCAATAAAACGTGTGAGGAATAGCGACGTACCGCACAATTGACTGAGAAGTGTCTACGGCGTTATAGCACGCAGTGATTTGCGCGAACCTCGACGAATACTTATAGTGGGAGGACAGCAAGTTACCTCGCATAGTCGCGTCGAAACGTCGGCCGAAATTTCTCTCTTCCGATTTGATTCGGTGTAACCAAGCCTTCCTTCGCAACTCGTTGCGCTTCCCGGACGGTATCATGAACAGCTTTTTGCCTTCACTTGATTTGTTTCGGCATCCGAATGCGCAGCAGAAGCCCGTGGCAACCAACCGTGACGTCGGTCTTGTGTGCGAGGTATCTCAGAGCACAACGCACGTGAA
This sequence comes from Rhipicephalus sanguineus, assembly GCF_013339695.2. NCBI lineage: Eukaryota > Metazoa > Arthropoda > Arachnida > Ixodida > Ixodidae > Rhipicephalus > Rhipicephalus sanguineus. Next base: position 103,493,308 of record NC_051184.2, read on the forward strand.
TGGAAAGTGTGTATCCATAAAACACATGCGCTGAAACCAGCGAGCCGGCGCTTCGAGAGCAAAGATGGCAATCGCGAGCGCCTGTAAACAAACGAACGCTCCGAGCGGTGCCACGAGACGGCAGTTGGCCAATGCCGACGCGGCGTTAGCCTTGGAGAGGGCAGAGGAAGGAGAAAAGAGAGGAGACGCGCTTTTATGGACGTATGTGGCTACTTTACAAACTTCCAGGGACTTTAGAATAGCCAAGCTGGTGCTACATCGCCGCTCACCTTGTGTTTCATTTGAGAGCCTCAGCTTGCCACCGGCCCCGTCGCCACGGTCCTGGGCCCTTATAATACGACCTTAATGTGGCGCTGTTCGAAATCGAAGGCGAGAGGAAAGGTGCCAGCTAAAGCAAATTAGAGAAGCTTTCACGCTATCGCGTAAACGGTCGCAAGCGACGCTTGGCGCAAATAGTTAGTACGGATTCCAGAGGAGAAGCGCGCCATAGCTCCCTTGCTTAAAAATATCGTACCACAATAGCGCCGCCATTGCCGCCATTACACTACCTTGCGAGCATTACCTGCCCCTGAGACGCGTGGTAGTCTTCACGGTGCTATTCAGTTTAAATCGTAATTAATGAAAGGGAGCTCACATGAAGTGTAGTTGGAAATACGTGTCAACAGAAAGCGCAGACGACGACGCACTGCGACTCACAACTCAGTAAAAGACGTGCTATCGGCCGCGATCTAGAGTTTAAGTGGATTTGGTGGCGACATCTAGCAAAAGTGCCTGCATACAGATCCCTTTGCACTGCGAGTTCTCCGCACAGTAAATTGCCTAAATAGCCTTCAATCTTTGCCTTAAATTGTATAAATGATCAATAAACGCTCTCGGTATGTTTCTAATTTGTGAAAATCTCCATGTGTGATTTATGTTGCCAGTAACATTAAATTGCGCTAATTTAAGCCCATTTGTAAATAACTGGAAGTGCAACAATGCTAGTGGTAGGATAATGACGGTATTCTTTCGGTCGGCGCTCTTTCGGCCAAGCCTTTTCCTCTAGAGTCTGTATAGACCTGGGCGCCGCCACCACCGCGCAATAGTTTCTTTCCATCCGAGCGGGGAGTTTGAGCATGAGACAGTTCACTGGGAGCTGTATCCCTGCTCCAGATGTCTCACGAGTATTGCATGACCTCAACGCTGCGGCATCCTCCACCATTAAAGGACGACGTCCCAACACGATGTATAGTATATTAGAGTCTAGAACATACTACAGCTTCCATAGATAAGTGAATATATCGATGCGCTTGTGCACTTCGGGGCTTTCATTTTCACCCGTGTAAATAGATAAATATAAAAGCAAGGACAGTGAACAGGGCGCAGGAACATTGGATTCTTTCAATTAACGGACGAGCTCATTGCAGCGAAGGTGATGCAGCTCTCAAGAAAACAAGGAGGGCCCGCGTCCACGGTTTCGCATATATATTTTAATTCCGATAGAAATTATATGGACGCTCTGAAGCTGTTTTAAGTCGCCGTAAAGTTTCACGTTAAGTTCAAAACGATAACATCTCTCCGCGCACCTTATGTACTATGGGCGAGTGCAACGACGAACGTTGCTGAAGCAGAACGAGCCGGCCATATCCGTCGCACGGTTTGCTCATGCTATAACATCACTCTGCGTGCGAGACCTGTAAAGCTGACACGAAACGCCCCGCCCGTCTTTCATTTGCAGAAGGAGCATTAAGGGATGTCGATGAAGCGTTGGGGAGGGGGCTGCGTTGCTCGTGCACAAAGTGCGAACTCTGATATGAAATTTGCTTTAAAGAGCGAAAGAACACAATCACGAAGAAGGACACAGGACAGAGCGCCACTAACAACTGTTTTAGTCACAGAAAACCGCGAATATAGGTATCTTTCTCAGCGCCTGCGGAAAAAACATGTTGGTATCAATTGTGACAAGCTAACGCATGCTCAATAAGATTTTTGTCAGATTTATACGATACTATGTAAGTGTTGTAATGCACATGTCACGTTTTTTTGCAGGTACAGAATGCTTCTCTCAATTATCTCGGTGTTTTTCTACTTCTGACGCTAAGCCGTGTCCTGTCCGTGTTCTTTCTCGTGACTGTGCGCTTTCGCTTCTTAAAACAATTGTGAGCGCACACCAACTCACACCTAGAAAAATTCTCTTGCGGGAACTTTGACCACCAGGCCGCAGCCGTGAGCGCGCGCGGTATCTCGGGAAACATGAGCGAACGGAACTTGCAAGCATAGGCCATCACTATCGAGGCATGTATATATTCTTTCTTATCATTTTGCCTTATTATTGCTCAGTATACGGTCACATTTCCGCCTGATATATGTTGTAGCGTAAACCTAAATGTCTTAGACAACCTAATGCGATGGCCTCATGTGAAACGTATGGTCGCCGAACCGTGCTGCAGTTAGTCATGCCGTAGCAGTCGCTCGAAGTTCTGTGCTGTAGTTTAGCACCGTTTCTGGGCGTTGCTTGAGCTGCATTCTGTCACGTGCGAGATTTGCGCGTGATATCTCTTCTGTCGTATAGCAGTATAATTTCGCGGCTTGGCTTGGCTTGCAAACATTCGCGTAGTCCCCGTTGTATTGTACCACGCATCTGGGGCTTTGCTGTTCCAATGTGAACACTGTGCTACGTCAGCAGGAAAACAGAAAGGGGCTCAGTTCATCGGCTGAAAAAAGTTGCGTCAAGGTATGAAGTTCGGGTTGTATTTTCAGCCAAAAACAAATTGTCAACAATTTACCTGCCAGTGCAAATATTGGCCGGAAAGAAAAGCGCAGAAGAAAAAAGATGGATGTGTCAAGAAACTGGTGAGAAGGTATGTACAGTGCAAAAAAATTGTCGTGTACGGAGTTGCTTTCACATGTGAAAAAGAATACATAGGGCCAAGGGTTCATCGCCTGAATGTGCGCATTCGCGAACATCAGAGTTCGCTAGAGAAGGCCTTGTGCTCGCACTTAGCGACGCACTGCAAGGAGTGCACTCGGGAGCCAAAACTTTGTGATAGAGTAATAACTGAGAAGCATAAGTAGCCATCGAGAAGAGAAATTATTGGAGCCTTTTGCATTAAGAAAGGAAGCAGTAGGTGCGTCAGCCCGGCGTCTGTTCCGCTAACGGATTCCGAATTTGCTTTTTTTGGACGTAACATGACTCAGTGCCTTTCTTTTCGTGTTATTCGGCGGTGCTTCCCTGCTGTATGCAATCGTATATCTTTACGGTCCTCCGTTGATTCACATTGTTTGTAATAATAAGTATGGTTGGTGCTGACGTGCCTTCAAGTGATGCATGTCTGCCGAACGTTATTTCCGAAATAAAAATTTTCAGTTGCTACTAAGCGCTCCGTCGGGTGTTATTTCTAAGTCTTCGTGTATGCTGTGCTTGTTTCATCACGAACCTTTTTCAACATGCCCAACTGGCAGTCGTCCTGAATGGCTTCACTGCCCTCCAGAACTAAGAGTGTCCTAACGTTTCCAGTATTAGGTGCAGAAATAGTTCTTTCAAGTTTAAAAAATCATGTGCAGGAAAAAGGGAGTCCGTGAATAAAAGCCTTGGACATCTCGGTGGGGTATTTTTTTTTTTTTACATCTGTCGCCGTCCATTGCCGACACGTTGAGGTTCGGCGGTCGTCCGAATCTGAGGATTTAGGAAAAAATATGCTGCTTTGTGCAATCACTGCCCCACTCGAGGAGCACAGAACTTCTTTATCCCACAGAATTACGGCAAACAAGATGAACAAAGCTGTTGCCGGCGCGCGCTTACACAGAGGACGCCATTTTTGATTTTAGTACGTTTTTAAATTTTTTCTGCACCATTTGTTGAGGCCAGAGATTTACAAGGAGCGACCACTAGTAATTATTGTAGCGTAGGGAAGTTCAACTAGAATCAACGGCGCAACCGCAACCGACGGAACGATCAGCGCAACAAGCAGACAACCAGAATGGCGTCACTGCTCAAGAAAAACATTACACAGGTGTAATATTTCTGCGTTCGTTAACATATGTCCGTCATGCGTGCTATAATTGCAAGCGCAGCACGCACATCCAAATAGCGAAGTCGGTTGATGGTTGATATAAGGACACTCATTCATTCTAGACGACTTACAAAAGGTGGCTGTTGAGCTCTTGCTCGTTTTGGTTTCGATTTCACCGCTGAATTTTGATGAATTTTATTATTTCGCACTTATTACAAGAGGCGCTTTTCCATAATTTCAAGGCTGCAATGGGTTCCTAACATAAGTGGCTTCAATTATCCTATTTGACATAACCACCCAACCCCACTAATTAAAAAGTTTGTTAATTTAACTTTTTTACTTTCAGTCCCAAATGATGCCTTTAGCCATCTTAAAATGCCTCCGGGTACAGAAGAAGTAACTTTGAAGGCATCGAAAAAATATCGCTTTTCCCTGATTTTTGACAATTTTGGACACATTTCTTGAAACACTCGCCATATATGTCGCCGCCATACGAGGGCCCCTCCCTCCGATAAAGGGAGACTTTAAGCCCTGACGTAGAAAGAAATGGAAGATGGAAAGACCGATCAAGAGAAAGAAATAGAGAGATATGTACACAAAAAAAGGAGGAGGCGAGGGTGAGGAGGAGGTAGCGTCACCAGCAGCGCTGACGCCTTAGTCTGCAGCACTAGCGCGGAGATGCTCTACCTTTTTTTTTCCTTCGGCGATCCACCATAAACAGTGCTTCTGACGGCGTAAACGTTTGTTTTACCCACTGCAATAAACAAGGAGAGAAAATGTAAGGCAAGATCGTCACTGGTAGCCGCTCATACTCAGGTGTGGCCTATCTCAAAGTACGTGTTGTCTGTAGACGTCGCCCATGCAGCCCCAAGCGCGACGTTTCGGCGTTCCAGACAAGCTTGTTTACCTGCCTACTAGCTTCTGCTTGACATACTTTAAGGGGCAGTAGGGTGCGACAATGAGTCATTTGACACGGATAAATTATTCTTTGAGAACACTGTTGTGACGTATATCGCGACCATACGTTTTAAGTGCAAGTGATGTTCGCAGTTTGATTCTTAAATTTCGAATAAAAAAAATTCTGTCAGCGTGAAGTCACGGACTTCAAGGTGTTCTTTAGTGCTTTTGCCACGTTGGTTCAAAAAAAGTTTGATAAAACTTTGCGCGTTAAGCCTTTTGATCCCTCAGAGGATACTCCTTCATTTTTACCGAGTGCAAATGCCGGCTGTCCGGCATGCCCGTGACCGTGCGGGTGGGTCGGTCCCGTCGTTGGACTAGCCAGGTGCGTGACGAGTAAGCGTCCTCACCGGACCTCCAATATATTAAGTTATTTCACTCACTCACTCACTCACTCACTCACTCACTCACTCACTCACTCACTCACTCACTCACTCACTCACTCACTCACTCACTCACTCACTCAATCACCATGTGACTTATTGTGACCCATTCCCAGGATTCGGGGACGTCTGTACGTGGCGCCATCTCATGGTAGGACGCGGCAGCAACCGCGTCCTGCCATGACTGAATCAGAAATAGGAGAAAAAATTTCTCTCTTGAAAAAAGCTTTTATGAAAAACGACTACGGGTTCTATACAGCGGAGACTTACTGGAACACTGGTAAAATTGCAGTATCGCACTGCAAAGCGTCTGGCTCCGCAGGACAATTGAACACCGCCCCTTAGAAACACAAGGGGCCCCATTGTAAAATATTAAACGCTCTGGGAAGCCACGCGATTTGTAGTCCGACACTTCAATTTTAACAAAAGGTTCAGATAAGTCTATAACTAGCTTTTTTCGTCAAATACGTCTTTTTTCCCCTATTTGCCATTCAGTTACGGCAGGCCACCACTGTCACCGACGAGAGATAGCGCTACGTGCACATGCCCCCAAATCCTGGCCATGCGCATTCAAAACAAGCATAAAAGGTTTATAACAAGAACGTCGTATAGTCAGATAACAATAAATCTCTCGGTAGCCGTCCGCGGTAGCTCAGTGACAAGAATGTTGCGCTGCTGAGCTGGAGGGCTGGCGTGGTTAGCTTTATCTGCACTTCAGTGATGCCCAGTGGGTTAAAATCCGCCGCCTCCGACTAGGCTGTGCCTAATATTAGACAGCTTTATTGCTGGGTGCCCGAGCGGCTTGCGTACCCACGAGCTTTACGCGGCGGTCCCAACACAGGCGTCCCAGGGGCACCGAGGCCGTCAGTGTTGGCAGCGCAGCAGATCAGTGTTGGCAGCGATGTTTCTCGCCGTGCCTACGGCCAAAAAAAATGCCCCCACCTCCCCGAAGGGAATCGTGAGGAAATGCGAATGCATTTCTTGCACCGAGAGAGGGTACCGTTGCCGTCAGAGATTCGCCTTCACCGACTTCTGCCATCGCCTTGAGAGGCGCCCAGCCAGCGAACGGTCGAGAGTCAGGTGCGAGCGGACGGGAGAGTGGGGCGCAGGGAGAAGAGAGAGCGAACGGCGAGAGAAGGAGCGGCGAAACACTGCACCTACCATCTCCTACACTCTCGCGCACCACATGCTCCGGTTGCTAGGGGCGACGATAAGCGCGCGCGCCCGCAGCTGTTGCTATGGGAGAGGGCGCCGCGGACAACGCCGGACGCCTGACATAGCCCGACTAAGATATGCATTCGCATTTAAAACATCGCTGCCAACACTGACCTCCTAGTGCAGATCCCTAGTAGGTCGCGTTACGCATCACGCCAACCACGTTACTTTCAGGGCGAGCCAAGCCGAGGCTGGCTAGATCACTCCGACCGAGCGCAAAGGTGCCGAAACCCGAAAATAATGGCTCGACCCACAAGAGAGATGCCGCGTCCGGCGAAGCAGCCCAGTAGACGAAATAGAGTGGTACACGGGAAAAAAGACACGGCCGATCACACCGCCACAAGTTCTCCATGTGTATGTTGTCGCACTACAACCAGCCTTCCGGAATCTTGTATGGGGAGCGCGGATTTGGTTAGGAAGAAAGAACACACGGCAGAAAAGACGCTCACTTGTAACTGAGTTTATTCGAAAGACTTCACACCCTGAAGGCTTATGCGCAGGCGCATTCACAACAATTTCTAGAGGCGGACCGTATTAAGATTGCAGCAGACGCGTGCATTAGTGCGCCTTCGCTGCATTCGACGATGAAGGGAACAAGCTTGCTTCACAGCAGCTAAGTGTTGAACCTGATTATGTGTTCACACCTTCAAGCTATCATAGATTGTCACGGGATTTCCCAGCGATTTGGCAATTTTGGGGACAGTGTCTGTTGTGAATGCGATTGCGCATATGCCACCATTTTGAAGCATATTCCTTCTGGATTGTTTTGCGCCAGCTTCAGTCGAAACTTCGACATGTACAAAACAAAAATTTGTTAGAACCCACGCCTTGCGGGAATCGGTTTTATGCGAAGCAGTCAGCGAGTAATTGCCTGTTCTGCATTTTTTTTTTGCGTTGAACCAAGCGTTACGAGGCGGATTGACGTGTTCCTTCAAGTGCAGTAGCTCTGTGCAAATCGTAGCACTGTCAGGAACGTCGACTACACTGGTGTTTAAAGGGTAACTTATGGTGTGACGTAACGTCGGCACACACTTTAGAGTACATGCATCAGTACTTCAGAAACGAAGTGCACTACACGGTGCGATGATGTGAATATAATTAGCGTATTGCTCCAGGCTCGAGCAACGCTTGCACCGATATTGCGCCATCTGTCCTTATCTTGTGTTGTGCGCTGGATGCGGAAATGAAATATACTATCCTTACTAACCTACATTATGTCATTTAAAGCACTACGTAGTCAATTACGTGTCTGCGGTGCTGCGTCTTGCTGAGCTGGGAAATGGAACAGTACCCTTGCCATTAAGCATTCTCACTTTTCTTTTGTGGTAAAGTTGTTGCGAATTTAGAGCATTGCGTCCTGTTTTCGCTGTAGCGCAACAGGAGGAAAGTTCGAGGTTGTCAATGGAGCCAAATCAATGGGAGCGACAAAATGCTGGTCGTCTGTTTCAGCACTAACTGTAGAGCAAGTCTGTTGAATAATTTTCTTTCTAAGATTATTCGTTTAATTTGAAAGCCCTCTCGACTAAGACAAGCAACGCGGCTATTTTCCTTAGAGAGCGCGAAACCTTATCTAAAATTCTCGGTTGTTACGAGCCGGCTCCTCTGCAAGGGTGGGACTACCACTACAAACGCTGCCCGCTTGCGCACGCGGCTGCTGTTGACTCTGGGGCAGCAAGGCTACAGAAACGGCAGGTGACGTTTAGCTGAACAATAAATAGCATGGAGTTTACTGTACATGTCTTCTTTAGGAGCCCCGATTGCGCATAAATTTTCCACATGGCGCTTTGTTGTCTTTCGGGGCACGTGGTTGCAAGAAACTCCAAATTGCTCCGTGTATCTATACATTTACATTATTTGTGCTCGTACTTATTTGAATTACTGCTTTTTCTTATGCTGTATGGACAAGTTTGTTTGTAACTTTGACGTTTATGTACAGGCACATATAAATTGTGGTAAGCCTGTTGGTTTTTTTTAACAGAATCGCGTTAAAGAGCTCGTTTCACATAAAGTTCGGTTTCAGTATCGGCGTCGGTTTTGTTGACGGCGTCGTTGGTTGTGAGGGAAAAATCATCTTATTCGTGATCCCCAAATCGAGAAATATGCAAATAAAATCAATGATAAAAATCTCTTGATTCTAGTGAGAATCGAACCCACGCTGTGTTCGTGGCAAGCAGCTGTTCTACCACAGAACCAAGCTAATTCTCGCAATTGCTTCGCAAAAAAAATTCGCAGATCCTACGCGTTGTGGGAATCGGTTTCATGCGAAGCAGTCAGCGAATACTTCTAGTGTATTTTATGGCTTTGAGACAAGCGCTACGAGGTGGATCGACGTGTTTTTGTAAGTGTAGTAGCTGTGTGTACATCGTGGGCTTACCAAGCACGGCGACAGCAGTGGCGTTTAAAGGGTAACCTATGGTGCGACGTAAGGTCAGCCCTCGCGTTCGAGTGCATACGTCAGTATTATCGAAACAAGTGCACTTTATGGCGTAATCATGTGAATATCATACGCAACTTTCGTTAGTGTATAACTCCGGTGTGGAGTAATGCTTCAATATAGCTTGCTGAATCATAGTAATAAAAATGTAATGCTTATTAGACTGATATATAAGCTGAGCAAATACAGGAAGCACAAACATTTTACAAGAAAGCATCGTATCGTGTCGTAGGAGTACATATGTTGCGTGTATTCCTTTCATGTAAAATTACATAGCCAGCACCACAACCACAATTGACGTTGCACCGTTATTACGCCTGCATAGGATGTTTTTCTAATCAAGCTCATAGACCTGGCGCTGCTCTGTGGTAGAATACCTGACTGCCACACAGAATGCTTGGGTCCGATTCCTGCTGGGATCCTAATTTTTATTCTTTCCATTCGTCGGGTCAATGGTGCCCATGTCGGTTTCTCGCAATTCTCTCGGATTTTCTGGTGTTCATGGTTAGATATAAAATATCAATCACCTGTGGCGCATACCCATACACCGCAGCCCGTGGTAAACGGGTATGTGCCACACGTGTCTGGAGTAAAGGGTTAGACGAAGTACGCGACAGGATTTTCACGTTATTCATGCCATGACCCGACAGTCATATTCGTCAAATCTTCTTACCCTCCCATGCCAATCACCAAGTTGAGGAGGCGATAATTAGAGCACACAGACGTAGGCGGCAAGATAGATAGATACATACGTAGATAGAAGCGCTCAAAGAGCCAAAGGTTGGCTAAGAAATGCCTGACATTTGAAACACTATATGATATTGACACATATGGTATATGATATGAATGTCATTTAGTGGAATGAGTCTCCTTAAAGCATGTAATATTGCGTGGCAGAAGCGTAGAATCACGCCAGGTGTTAAAACATGTGAATTGCGCAACGAGCGAGTGTTTTAAAGGCCTACCCGTTACGAAGCGCACAGGCATATATAATCATCATCATCACCAAAATCATCAACAAAGTGAACAGCTGCGTAGGATCGCGTGTGGTTTTAGGGACGCGTAGAGGCCCTTCGCTGATTCGCAAATGAAATAATTGTGGCGTAGTCACCACTTGACAACTGTACTTGCAATAGGCACTCTAGGACATTTGGAAGCGACCAGTGTTACACGCACAGTCGTTCGTTTCCTTACGGCAAGGTTAAGGAATGCACCGAGAACAGAGGCCAGGCTAGCAATGGAGAGGCGATGCGCACGGGGCCTGATTACGCTATCGCGTTCTACTCTTGAAGGCGAAGCTCAACACGCCTTTTGCTCCGGTACCACGACAACTCATGCCGCATGTATCGTCAAACCGTAAATAAACTTGAAACTTTAAAGTGTGTAGAAGCCAACTTGTCTACCGGTAGTTTCTTGGCTAGTCGCGCGGGGGCGTTTTGAGCGACTCGGCAATGGAATATCAGCGAAATGTTTCTCACAACGAAGTGTTTCTCACTGTACCGCTGCCGTCGTTTCCTCCTATTCGATGAATACATAGCAGCTGATGAACAGCCGCTCGTACTTGCTTACAAGCTTCGGTGCATGCCTGATGCAGCCCGTCGGCGTCATCGTTCTTGAAAGGGGCTGATAAAGGTGAAATCAACGCTGAAGAATTAGGAGCAGCAAAAAGAAATTAAAACAAAAAAGCGATAATCCTTTCATGAGATAAGGTTTCTTACAATGCGGATTATAATGAACATCAAAAGAAATGAAGCTAGTATTATGTTCTCTTTGCTGTTTCGTAGTGAATAAAGGTTTACTTTCGAGAACTACAGTCAGCAGATTAGTGAAATATGTGCGGATATGCTCCCCAGAGTTGCGTTTGCTGCCACAGCAACATGCCGCCCGTTATAGAGCAAATGGTAAACCGTCTAGTGTGTTTTCACATCTAGCGCCGCACGACACCAGACAAGGACCAAGTGACAACCCACGAGGACAGGCGCTGTCCTCGTGGGATGCTGAGAAATTTAGCGCAGCTTGCACAAATTCGCACAAGGCTGTGTCACAGCAGAGCTGGTGGACTAGAAGGAGAGGAAGAGGTCAGATAAAAAATCACAGCATATCCACGGAGTGAATGATGATGAGTGGGCGAAGCTGCGGAGGTTCATCGGTAAACCGTGAACCTTCCGTGAATTCTGCCCAGTACATCATCAGCGACGAGAGATCGGGCGCGTTTATACTACAGGTTCGATGAGTTATGACGACTTGCAGCTCACTTTAATTCTACATGTACGCTGTGAATTTTCATTGTTTAGAAAACCATTGCTTTAGAAAACATCTGGCGTCTTTCGTTAAGCAGCTGGCGTCTTTTCGTTTTGCTTTAGAAACATCTGGCGTTCTTTCGTTTTGCTTTTAGAAAACATCTGGCGTCTTTCGTTGGTTTATTTCATCAATCAACGGCGTTTTGAACAAAATTTTTATTGTTTATTCACGCACAGGAGAAATCTCACCAGGCACTACCTTGGAGGTAGACAATGGCTGCTAATGGGAATGAGAGACAGAAGAAGTCGGCTTTTAGCTAACACTTACACTTCTATTTCTACTAACGTTTCCTACTGGAACATGCCAATGGCTGCTAATGGGGAATGAGAGACAGAAGAATTCTGCTTTTAGTTAACGCGCACGCTGCGAATTTTCTATTGTTCAACAACGCACAGGAAAAATCTCCCACCGGCACCACCTTGGAGGTCAAGATCTGGTACTAGCGTTACGACTGGTTACGCACTACTACTACTACGACTACGAGGGACGAACGGGTGCCGCCTTAAGGAGCTTCGCCCCTAATAATAATAATAATATTGTCTGGGGTTTATTGTGCCAAAACCGCGACCTGAATATGAGAGACACCGTAGTGGAGGGCTCCAGAAATTTCGACCAACTGGGTAACTTTAACGTGCACCTACAGCTATGTACACCGGCCTCAAACATTTTCGCCGCCATCGAAAATGCAGCCGCCGCAGCCGAGATTCGATCCCGCGACCTTCGTGTCAGCAGTCGAGTGCCATAATCACTAGACCACCGTGGCGGGGCAGGAAGAGGACAGAGATGAGGAAGATAAAGACGACATCGCGTGGCTGTTCGTGAAGATTTTGAATTTCTCTATGCCACGCGGCAAACTATTCGTGCTATACTGTACCATACATGGCTTTGCTTTCTCTGTTTTAAATGCGACGTATTTCTTAGCGAGTCTCAGGCACTTTGGACGTTTCTATCTACGTATCTATCTATCTATCTATCTATCTATCTAGCCGCCTACGTATGGGCGCTCTCCAGGTCGTCTCCATAACTTGCAATATACCGAAATTGGCATAGCAGGGGATCAGTGTATGACGAACACTGCCCACTGATCATGACATGAATAACGCAAAATACCTGTCGCGTGCGTCATCACACCCTTTTTCCCTGTGACGTGTGGCACATACCCGAATACCAGAGCGCATGTTTTGCGGGTATGTGTTACAGGTGATACAGAGTCTTAACCAACACAGTAACCGCGAACACACACACATTGACACGCAAGGAAAGTGATAATATTAATAACTGTTGGGGTTTTATGTCTCTAAACCACGAAATGATTATGAGAGACGCCGTAGCGAAGGGCTCCGGAAATTTTGACCATCTGGTACTCTTTTACGTGTACCGAGATCGCACATTACACGGGCATCTAGCATTGTGCCTCCATCGAAATTCGACCGCCACGGAAGGGATCGAACCCGCGACCTTCGGGTCAGCAGGCAAGCACCGTAACCGCTACACCACCGTGGCGGACGCAAGGAAAGTGAGGAATCTGAAGACAGAACAGCCCTGAAAGACGCTCAACTACCATCCACTCGTCCAGGTGGACCGCCACGTGGACCACGTGGATTACGCAAAAACCGGGATCCATGCTTCCTACGATAAATCTGCCGAGAAAACCAGGCCTCTCATCATTTCCGGTGACTTCAACATTTATTTATGAAGACCCAACAACGCCTGGTCCTTATAATGCTTGAAAGACGACTTGGATGGGGACAGGGAATCAGAAAAAAGCAAGAAGAAAAACAAAAATGTCACAGTTTCGCCGCAAGGGTGAAGCAATGAATGCGATAGCAAGAAACTAATGCTATATACGAAGTGAGGCTCGCCAATGGATACTCTCAGTTTGAACAGCGCTCCTGTTGCAAAGGCGGCCGAAGCAGCGAAGGAAACTAGCGTGCTTGAAGTGTCGAGCTGTGACGATTGATAGTTCGCGCTCATCTTGTGTTTGTTCATTTAGCGGCGTCCCTTAAGCTCGAGTGACTTTCGTACGCTGCGTAACATGAGCGCGGACATCACGGTGAAAGCTCGAAACATCCCTCTTCCCCTCACCACGAGAGCTCGCCGACGAATTTTAAATCCCCCAGTCGCGCTCCTCGCGCCATCTCGCTGGTAATGGAGAAACGCTTATAAGCGCCTAGCGTCTCTGAGTCCGTCCAGCGGTAAAGTGTGTCTATATGACGCTCCACGTTAGCTACCTCAAGGATCTCCGCTTTCTGGCGTAGTAGTTAGCGCCACGCGCTGCGGAACGAGAGGTCGCTGGTTCGATTCCGCGCTTCAGAAGCATTTTTCTGAATTATTTTTTCTTTGGGACTTTGATATACATGTACATACTTATACATGTACGGTGCATGATGGCGTCGACGGCAAAATCCAGCCGAGACTGTCCATATAATTGCTATCGCAATAAAAGAAAAATTCGACAGATCCCACGTACCATAGGAATCGGTGTTATGCGAAGCATGCGTAGGACAGTGACTCTGGCGTAATTTTTCACATGGAGCGAAACGTTACGGAATTACGCTAGAGAAATGTTCAAGCGGTATACGCGCACTCATATGTTGGAGAGTTGCATATGTATTATATAACCAGTTCTTTACAGTTGCCAACAGCAACATGGGTGTTACCAACACCAGACGCGGTAAGCTGATATGTAGTGCTTATATTATTCAGTACTGGATAGTGCGAATCCGAACAAGACAAAGAAAGAACACAGATGCGCAGGACAGGCGTTACTCGCAAATAAGCTTCATTCAGGAATGTTTCCCTAGATATATACCCAGCCGAGTGGCACGCGCAGGCGCACTGCACGTACGTTACAGTCACAGTTGCAGTTGCTACAGTTGTTATGCTTATACTTGTCCGTTAGGACGGAGAACGCACGCACGCACGCACGAACCCGTGTGCATGCGTGGAAGGGGTTCTTGACAGTTCTTGAACAAGGTCATCATCACCGTGATCAGTGAACGCGAGCAGCTGGACCGGACTTGTTATTCGGATCCGTTCGTGATATCGCGGCTACGAGGGGTTTAAGTGCAGTGAAGTGCGAGGTATGTACAGTTGATGGAAATCCTGGATGCCTCTTACGATGAAATGATCTATAATGCATCCTGTCCTGGGCGTGGCAGCGAGGTCTTTTGATGCCTTGTCCCCATCCAAGTCGTATTTCAAGCATTATACGGACCAGGCGTTGTTGGGTCTTGATATATCAATGTTGAAGTCACCGGTAATAATGAGAGGCCTGGTTCTCTCGACCCATTTATTGTAGGGAAGCATGGATGCCGATTTTTGCCTAATCCACGTGGTCCCACGTTGCGGTCCATGTGGACGAGGTGACGAGTGCATAGTAGTTGAGCGTCTTTCAGGGCTGTTCTTTCTTCAGTTTCCTCACTTTCCTTGCGCCCACCGCGGTGGTGTAGCGGTTACGGTGCGTCTGGTGTTGGCAACACCCATGTTGCTGTTGGCACCATTACGCAACTGTAAACAACTGGTTATATAATACATATGCAACTCTTCAACATATGACTGTGCGTATACCGCTTGCACATTTCTCTAGCGTCATTCCGTAACGTTTCGCTCAATGTGAAAAATTATGCCACAGTCACCATCCCACGCATGCTTCGCATAACATCGATTCCCACGGTACGTGGGATCTGCCGAATTTTTTTGTCTCCTTTTTTGTGTATGTTTAGTTGTGTCTCTTTCTCTCTCTGTCTATTTTTTTCTCTGTCTTCGTATCTTTTTTCTTTACTTCATCCCTTTCTTTCTCTATCTCTCACTGCCTGTAGTTGGTCTCTCACCTTGTTTCATTTTATCTGTTTGTAAAGGCGAAGCGTCTGTTAGCGGACCACAGGCACTTTGAGCGTTTCTATCTATCTATCTATCTATCTATCTATCTATTCATCTAGCCGTCTGCGCCTGGGTGCTTCGTGACCAACTCCTTAACATGGTGTAGACCAAAATTGGCGTGGTAGGGTAAGAACGTTTGACGAATATGACTCTCTGGTCATCACATTAAAACTTGAAAATCATGTCGCGTACTTCGTCGAACCCTTTCCTCCAGACTCGTGCGGTACATGCCCTTATACCATGGGCCGCGAAGTGCGGGTATGCGCCACAGTTGATACAGTTCGTATCTACCCATGAAAGGAGAGAATTGACATCGGTAATTTAAATACGAGGGCGTTAAGATAAACCGACATGGGCGGTACATGACGTTTGCAAAGAATAAAGTTAGGATCCCAGCAGGAATCGAACCCAGCATTCTGCGTGCAATCGGATATTTTGCCGCAGAGCCACACCATGTGCATGCGTAATGTGTCTGCAACGTCAGTTGTGGTTGCAGTGCTGGTTATCAAGTTTCATAACAAAGCAATAAATATTACATATGTACTCCAATCATACAGGCGTCATGTTTAGTTAGCGTCAATTGTGGTTCCAGTGTTGGCTCCGCTTTTAGAGCAGTCTAATAAACATTAAATTTGTATCCCTAGTATATTTCACATTATATTCATGCGTTCGCCGCCACCGGAGGAATACGCTAAGAAAAGTTACGTACGATATTCAGATTATCGCATCGTAAAGTGCACATCCTTTCGATAATACTGGCGTCTGTGCTCTAAAGTGAGTCATGATGTTACGCCAGGCTATAAGTTATCAACAATGTGCTTGATTGGGCTGGTTGGTACTGCATGGTAGACGAAAAATAAAAACAGCGCTAAACACGGGACGACAAGAGACACATGCACGGCGCTGTTCTAACGAAACGAAAAACTTCTAATTGTGCGTGCGCTTTTCTTCACGCTAGCTTGACACATTTCTCAACGCTGGCTTGACGCGTCCCACTCGCAAAATCCATTGTAGTGGCCGCCGCCAACTCCTGATTGCGCGCACGGCATGAAGAAAAAAACTGTTTCACTTTCACTTCGATTCCTACACTTCGATTCCTACAGTAGGGTGCACTGCACCCTGTCATGTTGAAAAAAGAAGTGACAGGCACGAACCATGAAAACAAGCAATTCACAGCGAATATTCACACGTCCACAAAAAGCTGCGTGCAATACACAGCACGCCAATATAGGCGACGCGCTTAGCGATGGCCCTGGAACCGTAAAAGCCAAAGGAGGAATGGCGCTCCACCACTGAAGCAGTTCGCTTCTCTGCAGCAATTCGAGTTCCCGTGACCGCGCTTGGTGAATGGGCAGCGAAGCGACACGTGGGAAACAGATACGCCACTCTGGCTCCTAAATGAACATATACACTAATTAGGAGCATCTTTCTACTGGCGGCAACAATGCTAATCAGCAAAGTCAGAATATTAGATTGTGAATTTTCAATTTCCGAAAAATGAAGTGTAAATTTAAAGTTATGCGGAGCGCTAATAACCTCACCAACGGGGACGGGTGCCAATGGAGCCGAATGATAGGAACGACCAACGGCTGGTCTTCCGTTTCTGCAGTAAATGTGGAGCAAGTTTGTCGCGTTACTTTTTGTCTGTAATTGTCCGTTTAGTTTGAAAGTACTCGGACTTTGACAAGCAACGTGGTGAATTCCGTAACGAGCACGAAACCTTATTTGAAATTCTACACTGGTACTCGCAGGTGCCGCTAGAAGGCATGACCTACCACAACAAACGCAGTCCGCTTGCACCTGTGAGCTCTGTTGCTGACTCTGGGCAGTTGCCCTAGAGAAAGGGCAGGTGGGCTTCAGCCAGAATTCTCATCTCAGATTTTACGACCTTAAAGGGGTCGTTGCAGGGTCACCAAGAATTCGGGGTTTTCAGAATTTTTAGGGGCGTAGCTTCTCTTAGTCTAACCTTGTCCCATGTCAGGCGTAACCGGCAGTGGCAGTATCTCCCGAACAGTATAATAGATGGCGCTGTCTCACAGAAGTACATACAAACTGAAGTTCAGGGACGATATTCTAGATGGCGCTCTTCACAATCTGTGTCATCACCATTTCTCGTCTCATTTCCTAGATGGCGTTGGTCCAATAGAATTTTATGCAATATGGCGCTTGTGTGAATCGAACTAGATGGCACTGGAAGTGCCGCTGCTCTCCCATTAGCTACTGCGCGGGCTGCGCGGGAATGCGCGGGGAGCGAGCGCCTCTCTCATTCTCCTGGATCGTCGCCGTACGTGTCGGATCGCTGGTGGAGCATGGACGATGCGCAGGGGCGGGCGCTCGCTTGGCGGCATCCAGGCGGATCCCGTGACGGTGCACGCCATTGACGCCGCTGCGAAACGGGCTCAACGAGAAGCGGATCCCGAGACCATGATTGCTTCAGGAGCTTCGCGCAAGCTCTTCATCATTCACCCGTGGATATGCTGTAATTTTTTTCTACATTTGCTTCGTGACATCCTTTCCGTTTTTTCGCTATATCGTGGAGCGGGGGCTATGGACAGCACCATGCGGCTGTACGGAAGATGGACGTCACGGCTTGACACATTGATGGCAGGTTTGATGCCGGCATAGTATGAGGTGCAGGTGCATGATCACTTTTATTCGCGATTTCGCTCATGTCTGAGTGGAGCACGTTCCGGATCTAAATATCTGATTTGTGTAGGTCCTGATCGTAGTCAAATGTGCTGTATGACACCGGTACACGGCGTGAAGGCAAGCTGGAACGCACGGAAAAGTTTCGGTTATCGTGGTCATGGTGCTGTTATGACGGTGTAGTTCAATAAAAATCACACCATCTCCCGCTAAAGGGGACCATGAGGCGATGCGAAGCAGTGTTTCGGCATGTAGAGCCCGCGTTTCAGAGGTGGAGTGGTGAAGGGTAAAGGAGAGAGGGGAATGAGAGGGGGAGGAGAAAGGAACATGACAGGGGGAGGGGCAGGGGAGAGGGGAAAGGGGAGAGGGGAATGGAGAGAGAGGAGTGGAGGGGAAGTGGAGAGGGGGTGGAAAAGGGAAATGAGGGGGAAAGGGATGGGAAAGGGGAGGAGAGATGTGATTGGAGAGGGAAAGGGGAGAGAGGGAGTGGAGAGGGGAAGTGGAGAAGGTTTGGCGCATGCGCAGTAAGGGTGGTCACGCCGCCACACCACCACCACCACCGGATTGAACTCCGCTATAGGATGCTTCACATCTAATACACTGGTCGTTGGAGGCTCACGTTATTTTCCAAAGACCATGTGATGATTCCAAACATAAACCTCCTATCTTGCCGAATAACCTTTCTCGATATATGCAGGATGTGCTTGAGCACGCGCCCGCCGTCAGCTGAGATTAGTCACGAATAGATTTACTGTAATGCTACCTTTATGTTACTGTATGTGCTGCCTAAATGTAACGCATACAGTAAATCTAGTCAAGAACTCTGGAATTAAACTGAAACTGCTGGACGAGATGGCTGGGTGAGTGGAGCATTAGTCAATACACGCTAAAAATATTAGCGATTTAATGAGGCTGCCTCGAATGTCGTCCTCATCATCGATAAGCATTCTACGTATGCCATCACGGCTCTCGTACAGTCCTCCTGCATGGGCGCTAAATGGGGTATTCAGTATCTTGTAAATAAAAAAATTCGGCAGATCCCACGTACCGTTGGAAGTCGATGTTATGCGAAGCATGCGGCGAGTAGGTGACTGTGGCGTAACTTTTTTTACTGAGCGACACGTTACAAAATGACGCTAAATATTGTATATATTTTATACGCACCACATATATGTTGAAGAGCCGCATTTGTGTTATATAAGCAGTTGTTTACGGTTGGGTAATGCTGCCAGTGGCAATGTTGGTATTGCCAACACCAGAAAGCGGTAAGCTGATATGTAGTGCTTATACGTGTCCCGAGAACGCACGCACGTTCACGAACCCGTGTGCATGTGTGCAAGAAGTTCTTGACAGTTCTTGCACAAGGACATCATCACCGTGATCAGTAAGTACCAGCAGCTGGTCAGACTTATTATAGGATCCGGTCGTGATCGTGGTGACGAGGGGTCCATGTGTAGTGAAGTATGTCGTATAGTAGAGCGTTGGAATTCGTGGATGCCTTGGTCATTTCGTCAAGACATTGTCTGTCGACAGAGCCGGCGACATGCCAGAAGCTGAAGCCACCCGTCGCGTTGGTGAGGTATAGGCCGTCGAGGCTGGTAGGCCTGGATAGTGCTACGTAGACCAACATCACTGGATGGTGTTTGTCGTATTCGTAGACTACCTGGGCGTATGTGGCCTACGTAGCCTAGTCTACAAAGCGCTGTCAATCAATCTGGCATTATCCTCGGTCAGCATGAGGCCATCGCGCAACCTCGCAAAAAACTAAGAGGACACTGCGTCGTTCTGGTGGACGATGTGATTTTACGGTGCGGTGATGTGGATATCATATGTAACTTTCGTTACAGTATTCCTCCGGGGTCGAGCAATGCTTCAGTATAGTTTGCTGAATCATAGGAGTACAACCGTATTGTTTATTAGACTGCTATAAAAGCGGAGCCAACACTGGAACTACAGACGTTAATCTAATATGACGCCTGTATCGTAGTAGTACACATCGTAGGAGTATCATGTAGTGTTTATTGCTTTTTCGTAAAATTAGATAGCCAGCACCACAACCGCAATTGACGTTGCACAGACATTTCGCCTGCGTAGGCTGTTTTTTTCAAACCAGTTTATAGACCTGGCGTGGCTCAGTGGTAGAATACCTGATTGCCACGCAGAATGCTTGGGTTCGATTCCTGCCGGGATCCTAATTTTCATTCTTTCCATTCGTTGAGTCAACGCTGCCGACGTTGGCTTTCCTTAACGCTCTTGCATTTAAGTTATCAATGTCTGTTCTCGCCGTTCCTGGGTAGATATAAACTGTCAATCACCTGTGGCGCATACGAGTACACCGCGGCCCGTGGTAAACGGGTATGTGCCACACGTGTCTATGGAAAGGGTTGACGACGTACGCAACAAGATTCTAAAGTTATTCATGTCATGACCCGGCAGTCATATTCGTCAACTCCTCTTACCCTCCATGGAAATTTTGGTCTACACCAAGCTAAGGAGGCCATCATGAGAGCACCTAGACGTAGGCGGCTAGATAGATAGATACGTAGATAGAAACGCTCAAAGTGCCAGATGTTCGCTAAGAAATGCTTCGCATTTAAAAAAAAGTCACAGTTTCGCCGCAAGGGCGAAGCAATGATTGCGATAGCAAGAAAAAGCGGCCCGTGATGGACGCGCTGCGACTACCGTGCGTCCATCACAACCCGGCAGCTACTAGACAGTTTTAATTTCACGAACGTAGGGACCTCTCATACGCAAACGTGAAAAGTACACGTACGTTACGTGCACGACATCTGAAACGCTTTTAGCTACACGCACGCGACACGCGGTGATAGCTACCACGTAGCTAGCTCTGCTGAGAATCATGAACACTGCGGTAGTTTGGTCGAGCGCCCGCGCTAGCAGACAGCGGAAGGGCAAGGTTCTCGCTGCGCAAATATAAGAAGAAGCGAGAGAGCTGGCCGACGCCTTTCAGTGCGCCCGCGCGCTCCTAGCGCCACCTCGCTGGTAATGAAGAAACGCTTACAAGCGCCTCCGTCTCGGAGGACTGCAAACGGTAAAGGGTGTGTATATAATGCTCGCCGTTAGCTGCCAGAGGGATGTACGCTTTGTGGAGTAGTGCTTAGCGCACCGCGCTGCGACTTCAGAGGTCGCTGGTTCGATTCCGCGCTTGGGAAGCATTTTTCTGATTTATTTTTTCTTTGGGATATTGATGTATATATACATACTTATACATATACGCAGCATGACGGCGGCGACGGCGACGGCAAAAATCAGCCGAGACTGTCCATATAATTGCTATCGCAAAAATAATTACTAGCCGAGTAATATCATATTCAGTTGCACATTATGTTCTTTGACAAATGATGTACGGTTTCCGCAATATTGCTCGATATATTGTTCGTTTACCTGCGACGCACGATCATAAAGAATGCATGCGAGACGTGACCAGTCCACGTGCCAGCGTTCAGTTTTATATCACAAATCAGTAGTGCTAATGGAACGTGATGTCATGACTGAACGTGATGCCATATAGGTGCGACGCTTCATCGAAAATAAGGCCGAAATTCCACGCAATTTCAATATAATGCTAATTTTACAAGCGCGTATTAACCAAATTATATTCCATTCACACAGAAAAGTTGTCCAGCAGTTTCAGTTTCATTCCAGACTAAACTCTTACTTTGGGGCACGAACCGCAATGGCGCGAACGAAGAACGTTCCAGAAGCCGGAGACATATTACGAAATTGAGTTATGTAAGTGTGTGACACTAGTGTTGAAGGTAAACTAGGCCTTAGCTGCTGCTTTGTCAGTGTGCTGCCGACATTGACCGCTCCCGAAAGTGCCCGCCCTCAACTTTTGACAGTGGGGAGAAGCAGCGCCCCATTGTGCCCTCCCCCCCTCTCTGGGCGCTGAGCCGTGCCCCCACGACGGGAGGCAGAAAATAGCGCCCCTTTTCATTTCTTTCACGAACCACTCTCTCTCTCTCTGAAGAAACGCTTTTCACTGAATCTCACGGAAGTTACCCCTAGTAGCTTACGGGCAAAGAGGTTGCGCTGCTGAGCTGGAGGGCTCGTGTGCTTAGCTTTTGCTGCACTTCTTTATTCCCGCGAAGTCATTCACCTTAAAATTCAAATCACCGCATTTGACATCATCAACGGCCGCAGAACTCGCCGCCATCCGTGCAGCACTAGAATTTGTAATTGAAGAACCTTCGCAAGCTTGGTGCATCTTCTCTGACTCCAAGGCGGCTTTTCAATGTCTTATGTCACCATTTCGTTAAGGACCTAATGAGCAGTTACAGTAGAACCCCGCTGTTACGTTCCTCACTGCTGCGTTTTCCCGGCTGTTACGTCGTTTTCCGCCGGTCCCGGTGTAGCTCCCATAGGATACAATGTATTGGGAACCCCGCTGTTACGTCGTAACTGTCGGACCGTTCCGTGTGATACGTCGTGAAGTGCGCTCGGAGCCGACCGAGGGACTACCGAAGAGAGCAGCCATGGTGCATTTTCAAGCAGCTTGGCCTGGTTTGACCGTAATATTAGCCGCATGAGAGGCGCAAACAGGATATTTCAATTGATACAAACAGAAGCATGGCCTTCGAGATTCGCATTGCAAAGATGGCATCTATGACGTAGTTGCTCGCGAAAGCAAGGCCTTCGAGATTGGCATTTACTATTGACAAAAGCATAGCCTTGAGATTTGTATTGCACAAACATGGCGTCTATGACGTAATTGTGTGCGAAAGCAAGGCCTTCGAGATTGGCATTCACTTCTGCCATCGCGTTGCCGTAGACTCATCATCATCGTTATTTGTCGGAGCACGGGAGGAGTTCGAGTTGGTTGGAGCTCGCATGGTCGTGCGCGCGGTTCGCGGTCGGACTCGCCGCGCTGGTCGTGACTGCGTGTGCTTAGTTCTTTCATGCCTACAGCTGTTGGTGTTAAAAAATCACATACTACGTTGATTACATTTCTGTAGATGAGGCCGTCCCCAGCTCCGCGTTTCTATCCATCGACTAGATCGCGGCTAGGCGCGCCAATTTTCGTGCTGCTCGTAAGCATTGAAATAAAATTCTGTACCACTAAATATTTTGTAGTTTTTCCTGTTTTTTGGCTCTTACGTTTCCCGTCTCTTACGTTTATTTCCTACGGTCCCCTCAAAAACGTATCAGCGGGGTTCTACTGTAGTCGCTGCTATAAGGCTCCCTCACCAGCATGCAATCGAGAAACAACACAATATCGCGTATCAGTGTATACAGGGTCATTGTGGTATATACGGTAACGACCGTTCGGATGAGGCCGCCTGATCTGCACATGACAGTGACCACTACGCAGATATACCGTTCTCCAGAACCGACGCAGCTACAAGACTTCGTTCGCTGGCACGTGAACTCACACTTGCCCAGTGGAATTCGCCGTAATTCACCAACACTCGTTCACACAGCTTGGATCCCAACCTACAGCTCCGTCTCCCGTCAGGAATATCGCGAGCTGAGGAGACGCTTCTGTGCCGCCTGCGGCTTCGCGTGGCCTTCACGAATGCCTACTCCTGTCTGACTGGAATGGCCAACAACTCTACATGCAGTTAGTTACTGCAGCTGCGAAGAAACGATCTCCATTCTTCTGTGTGAGTGTCCCCGTTTCAGTACGCCAAGAAAAAACTTTCGAATGCGCTAGATAAACTGGACAATCGTCCAACAACTCTACATGCAGTTAGTTACTGCAGCTGCGAAGAAACGATCTCCATTCTTCTGTGTGAGTGTCCCCGTTTCAGTACGCCAAGAAAAAACTTTCGAATGCGCTAGATAAACTGGACAATCGCCCTTTGTCGGAACAAAGGGTTTGGGACCTTGGCCGAGTCCGTCGTCAGCACAGAAGGCTTTAATGGCATTATTGCGCTTCTTGCGGAGAACTGGCCTTAGAGACAGACTCTAAGCAGTGTCATATTCTCATTTCCTTATTTTCCCGTCTCTTTTTTTTTCCTTTTCTTGCTCTCCTTTTTTGTAAGATCTCTCCTCTATCATATTTTATTCCCCTTAACCATTCCCCCAGCACAGGGTAGCCAGCCGGTCTAATAACTGGCTAACCTCCCTGTCTTACCGCTTGTTTCTTCCTTCCTTCCTTCCTTCACTGAGACACAGTGGGCCAAAATCCGCAGCCCACACCAACAGCGTCCCTCAATAATCTTATCATGGTATTGGAACGTAAACTATCAGAATTTAATTTCTGTCTTTACTCTTAATGTTTTTTTATCAACCTGCTGTGACATCTATCGCTCAGGCTCATCGAAGCAGATCAGTAAATTCTTACCCTCGTGCGCTTGACACCACTCCCCATACGTAAATACATAACTGATATCTACGCCATATCTGACTACCGTTATCATTACGAACCTCTATTCGCGTACATTCATAGTTTGCTGGCGTTAACGATCCGTCGCATGTTCGGCGTCATTACAACTATTTTCGAACCGGATACTCTTGCTGATTAACAGATGAAGCACTTGGGCGTCCGCCTTCTATGTCGATGGTGTACTAAGTAAACAGCGGAAATACACGCTGTCCATTTGATAACATGCTTTTCCACGAAGTTCCCACAATTTTAGATGTGAAGCATCTTATAGCGGAGTTCAATCCGGTGGTGATGGTGGTGTGCGGCGTGACCACCCTTACTGCGCATGCGCGAGCCCTCTCCACTCCCCTCTCCCCTCCCCTCCCCTCCCCCTTTCCCCATCCCCTTTCCCCTCCCTCTCTCATTTCACCTCTCCACATCACCTCTTCATTTCCCCTCCCCGTCCCATTTCCCCTCTCTTCCTCCTTTCCCCCCTCCCCTCCCCCTCCCCACCAACTCTCCCCTTTTCTTTCCCCTCTCCCCCCCCTCTCCCCCTCTCCACTCCCCCTTTCCACACCACATATCCCCTTTCCTTTCCCCTTCCCTTCTCCTTTCCCCCATCTCCACTTTCCCCTCTCCCCTTTCCCTCTCACCACTCCACCTCTGAAACGCGGGCTCTACATGCCGAAACACTGGTCCGCATCGCCTCATGGTCCCCTTTAGCGGGAGATGGTGTGATTTTTTTTTTCAATTCACGCCGTTTTCAGTTGCGCGTAGGCTTCGTGTTTTTGAAAGGATGAAACAATGTTTTGCTGCCTTAAACTCGCCATGAGACGCCTTTCGCCTCCTTAGCTCTGAGGAACTTAGACCCCCTGGATACAAGGTGGGCGCATAAAAGCCCCTCCGACCGCCGTATTTGGTGCAATGGAGCTGGGCAACCTTGAGCAAATGCGAAATCTTGCAAATACCAAAAACCACGGAGGAAACATGACCCCCTGGAGATGCGAGGTGGGCAACCCTCTCCTGGCGCTGTTCAATCGGTGCACAAGAAGTTCAAAATAAAAAAAAACGTGGTGGCAAATCAGCTCTATAAGACCCCCAGGACCCACCGGGGGCAAATTAGAGCTACTTCGAAAACCTTTACGAACAAAGAACAATGTAGGTCAAACTATAATACAGCCCTAAACATTTAGGAGACTATAAAGGCAATAAAAGAAAATTATAAATAACAGAACACAAAAACGAAAACTTTTTCACCATGAAATCAATATCAAAAAAAAAATAGGGGAGAGCTGTAAGGACAGGAAACTATATTGGATTGAGGAAAAAAAAAGCGACCGAAAGCAAACGCTCCTTCTGACTTCTAACACTCTCTTCAAGAAAACGAAAATATTATTATTTCAAATGCTTGTCTATGCTCAGGAACATTCAAACTGCAATTCGCCAAATGAATTTGGAAAAAGAAAGAAAAAAAGAACAAAAAAGAAAAAGAAAAGAAAACGAAAGAAAAAAACAGAAAGTGAGCGACAAATGAATGTAGAAGAAAAAAAATCACAAAAAAGAAAACAAGAATAAGTGAAAAAAATAAAGAGAAGAAAAAAAGTTTGCATTACAAAAAAAAGAAGAAAAGACAAAAGAGAAAAGATAAAACAAAACAAAACAAAAGAAGTGAAAAGAAAACAAAAAAAAAAAACAGAGAAATCATCGAGAGAGAAAAAAAAAAAACAAAAAAGAGACCGATGCAAAAGAAAAAGAAGAAATAAAAGAAAAGAAAGAACCAAAATGTGAAAATGGAAGTATATGCAAAAAATATATATATATATATATATATATATATATATATATGTGTGTGTGTGTATGTGTGTATATATTTGTGTATGTATGTATGTAATATATATGTATATATACGTAATGTGTATGTATGTGTATATGTGTGTATGTATATGTATATGTATACTATATTTACTCACGAATGCCAACCTCTAACTATCGAGGACCATCTGTCACACTTCAAAATTCTCTTTCTCACAATTAAAACCATGAAATTACATCTCTAAAATTCATGCAGGAAGGTTAACCACACTAACAAGTCAACCACAGAATATGTAAGCGCCTCACCATTCTCTCACACTTTCAACCACTAGATATCAGTAATGTAATAAAAAAATGAAAATCCAGAATTCAAGAATAATTCAACTTAGATATATTCTCCGCATCTACTACTGACACGTAATCAAGTCACATTCTACCTTGGTGGGGGGTGGGGTGTGGGGGTCAGTAATCAAATTTCATTATTTTACAGAGCACTTAATCAGTAGAAGTTAAACCAAAAATCAACAGCCTGCCCCCAAGGAAACAAGACAAGGAAGATTCCACGAAGACAAGACTGAAGAGCTACCACTTTCAAATTCATACCGAAGATTAAACTGTGACACAGGTTAGCAGCAAGAAATCAATGTAACATGAACAGTAATTTTTTTTTGTCCGCTACTCTGGGTTGGGTCCCGTTCTCCTTCCCCTCCAAAATTTAACTTGGCTCTGCCCTGTTCATTTTTCTTTTCTCATTGGCATTGCCTGCTATATTATTATGGTGCAGGCCGGGTTTTATTTTTATATTATTTTTTTTCTTTCTTTTTCATACCTCACAATAAAGAATGCACACTGGGGGTGAGAAGGCAGATGAGACAGCGGAGCTGGTGGCCTTCCTTACCTCCTCATCCTCACTTATCTTTCCCACGCTTGCTATACTGTACTATACGGGAATGTGCTCTGCGTTACCCTCTCCTTCCTCCTCACCATCACTTCTCCTTCCCACCCCCTTGCTATACTGTACACTGCATGGCTGTGCTATGCTTCACCATCTGCCCTTCTCGTTTTTCTCATTCTCACGATCACATCACTCCTCCTCGCGCTCACTTCTCTTTCCCGCCAACTGCTACACTATACTGTACGTAGCTATGCTATTGCCTACCCCCTCACCTCCTTTCCTTCCTTCTTACTCTTGAGTCAGTCCTCCTCACACAACTTTCCTTTCCCACCCCCTTCCTATTCTATACTATGCTCTTTTCTTGGCTGGGCGTACCTTGGCTGGGCTCCACAGGTCTTGACGGGAGTACTCTTCGCTCAACTCGTTAATGCGGGACGACAACGGAATTGTGCCAAGCTTAAACTGCTGGGTATGCGTCCGATGGACCGTGAGCGCTCAGCTGAAGTCGCAAATAGCGGGGGCATATATATATATATATATATATATATATATATATATATATATATATATATATATAATATTTATATATATAGATTATATATATATATATATATAATATATATATATATATATATATATGAAGCGCTCAAGAGGACGACCCATCACAGCGTTTTAATGCTTCTGTACAATATTTATGTATATATATATATTGTAGAGCAGCATTAGAACGCTGTAATGGGTCGTCCTCTTCGCCTCTTCTCGGAGAGCACGCCCCTCGTGCTCGTGCTCTTGAGGGTCTGCGAGTCTGCGTTCCGTCGTGAACGTCGTCGCTGGGTATCGTCGCCGTCAATCCCGCCGTCAATAAACACCTTTACAATGTATATATGGGCTACAGGAAGTATCACGCAGGCACTGGTACCTTAAAATGTATCTCAGACGTGACCAACGTAGCACAGTTTAATTCGACGTTTTGGCCGTGGACCGGCCTTTGTCTGGGTAGGCTGGTCCCACGGTCGCACAGTTCCTATACGAAGGCCGGTTCCACGGCCAAAACGGCGCATTAAGCTGTGCTACGTAGGTCGTGTCTAAATAGCCTTCCTCTATATATTGGCCTCGAGGCCCACCACTGGAAACGCCGGCGCCACCGTCGGCGTGACGTGCTTGGCAGGATCACGTGGTCTCAGCGGCCGCGTCGGCTGCTTGTGGCGCACTGCCGCGTGCTTTGAAACGAGTTTCAAGTCCCACATGCGCTGCGGTCTGTTCAAATTTGGAAGTTTTCTCTCATTTTCTACTCAATTCAAACCATTGTAATAGAGTGGCTGCCTCCGAAGGCGACGAACATGGGCTCTACCGCTCGGTGCCGCAGCGCCGCGCTTACGCAAAGGAGCCCATGTCAGCCTGCACTGGTAACCGCGGGACAAGAAACAGCGTGAAGCATGGGTTTGTAAAGCTAAGAACCGGCAAGTAGCCATCCGCTACGAGTCTTGTGTGCAACAAGTACTTCCGCGACGAAGACTTTTGTACTGCTTCGGGCCTGCGATGTTCGGTGAGTAGCAACAGCGCGCACTGAGACGATGGCTAGCGCGTTTCCCCCGCCGGCAAATGATGCTTATCTGCCACAGGATGGTAAAAGCGCTACCGTTTACCCGCGTGCGATGCCATCTCAGAACCCTCCATGCGAACTCTTGATCGTCGGCCCCGTGCTCAGCGTCCACAAAATCGGCTGCAGATGCGCAAGTCATTGTTTAGATACGTTTAATATAAAAACGCACAAGGTTCCCTTATGCATTCGTAAAGATGACTAGAAGGCGAAAGCCATCTTCTTCTTGTCAGTCGATGTACTGATTCTCCCGCGCCCCCCTCCAAAAGCGTTCTGCGCCTACGCGGTTTTGCACGGCCTCCGTGACCGATCACGGAGGCAATGCAAAGCGACCATGACGTGTGAATCGTCATCATGTGACGTCACATTATGTGACGTCATAATGACGCTACATATTTTGGCGATCTGTGACGTCATGATGGCGTCATATGGTGACACCATCACGTGACGATTATTTTTGCATCACTCGTGTTTGACGCCGCCGACGCGGGACGCCGACGGGCAAGCTTCCTATTTGATGAGGCATGCATTGCTTCATAAGCTACATAAATTTTGCATTGCCTCCGTGATCGGCCCACCGGCCAGCCCCATGTATTTTCTTGGAGCCTCATTTATTTACGTGGGAAAGATGCCACCCTGTTGGCGTTAGACACGACACTGCTGCCAAAATGCTGGGGTACATGCCAAATAATCACTATCCTGTTTTGCGGCTGTTGGTTGCTGCAATAAATTCTATTTTATTCACCGCTATTTCAAGTTCATGTGGGTCCTAGTTCACAGCCGACGTTTGCAGAACGAGTCCCCAAACGTTACTGTATTTTTCTTTCTTTTCCTAGGCGTCGCATGCTCTACATGCTCGGTCTCGTAGACTGTTCTTCTTCCACCAGCAATCTCGAAGTGGTGAAGCTTTGGTCTATGAATTTGTTGATGACAGAGAGCGGCAAGTTCACTGGAATGCAAACGGAACGATAATTAAGGAGCATTAAAAAATGCGTCGCATTTGCTCAAGTTTTCTGTGAGCACCAAACGAAACGAATGCGCGGAATAAAGAAACATAAGCAGCGGAATTTGCCCGCTGAGAAGACCGATCAATACGCAGTGTGAGACAACTTGTCGAATGACATTGAAACGTACCCGAATTTAGACCAAAAAGAAAAAACCAAACACTGAATCGTCGGGACGGCAGATCACAAAGTTGCCATGCGCACCGAAGCCGCAGTTGTAAGGAAATTGTTTTTTGAACTGCTCTGATAGCGTCCGCGCAACAGTAGTTGTTTGTTTACTCACAAATTCTCGTATTTTGCGGCCTAAAGTTCACAGCGCGGTGTCAAAATGCGCTCGTAGCAAAAAGCGAAACCATCAGTACGAACATACATGCAGACGCTCATACATGCAGAGGCACCGTCAGTCGTCGCGAACCCGTGCGATCACTGGCTTGGTGCTTCTTTCTGGTATGCTCCATTTGGTTATACAGGCAGTCTACTCTAACGAGAGATTTCACATAGTTTGCACTCAGCGATGACTACCTTTCACGCAAGAAG